>NC_071668.1:20567500-21192500 GCF_028554725.1 Zeugodacus cucurbitae
TTATGACCATGGAGTATAGGAAAGAAACGCAAGCCTCTATATAGATCTCAAAGTCTTTTTTGAATTGGACTTTTTAGTATTTTATTTAAAAAGTATCTCAGATATAAAATAAAATTACAAAAGCTATCATACTGTAGTAAAATTAGTACTAAATGTCCAATAAGTATACTAAGTAAAGTGAGGCAATCCATATGCTTTAAATTGCTAGTTATATGCGCTGAAAATTTAATTTTAATTTAATAACTAGAGGCAATTTCGACTTAAGCTATTAAATTTACAAACTTCACTCATACCGAAAATAAATAAACATTAATATTCATTGCTATTTGTTCCGGAACTGAGTGTACGCTGTGTATGAGTAACATTTCAGATTTACTATTTAGGTAATATATTTCTATGTAGGTAATTATGAATATATAAATTCATTCAAAATACAGCTAACATTTAGTGAATAGCTGCACATACAAATATCAATACATATATACTTGTACAGTTATTTCTATTGCGTGCAAACTAATTGACTTCGCTTGATGGCATAACAAAATCGAAATGAATGACATGCAATACTTGGCATAAACGATTCAAATAGCAAACAAAAACTAACAAGAAATCAACGACGCGTGGAGAGAGAGAGAGAGAAAGAGAAGTGGAGAGAGAAATCACTAAAATCATTAGAAACAAATAAAAATACACACAAAATCGCAAATAAAAGTCGCTGACATGCAATGAAAATTGATTTAACGCAAGCCAAAACACTAACAACAAGAATAACTAAGCGACTAGACTGATTTGTGTAGAACAACTAAGCGCTGGTTGCAAAAAGAATTACAACTTTCGGTCTCCTTCCCCACTCCTCCATTGGCATGTTGCTGAAATATGTTGTAAAGCAGCGTAGAGTAAATGAGCAATGAAATAAAACTAAATGTGCTATTAATTAACAAATGACGATTTGATGTTATACCAACTGGCATTTCACTTGACAGCGCATGTCATTTCAGTCATGAAGCCATAAATATGCGGTGAGTTGGCTAGCTAACTGGTGTGTGTGTGTGAGGTGGTGTGAGGGGAAATAACAACTTGTGCCACGCGGCTATTAAAACAATGACAGAACTAGCGGTTGACTTTTATGAATAACTGTGTTGTTGGCTGGCAAATTAAAGAAAGCAGTGCAGCGAGAGAGAGAATTCGGAACTTTTTAATGTCAGTCTAGCACGCAATTTTCGTATAAGATGACTGATGTTATTACATTGAATAAATGAGTGTGTGTTGAGTTTTATAGTTTCAGCGGTTAATTCAAAGTGGGTTTGAGTGAATCTTCAGCGTATAGCAGATTTATGGTCTTGAGAATTAGTGCCTATTATGAAGAAGAGGCGCATAAAAAATCATTAGTCATTTCGTAGTGACTTATGACAAATTGCAGTTAGTTCATCGCTAAATCAGTGGTAGATAATCATTGTCGAGCAAATAAGATTCAAGCGGAAAAGTGAGATTTTGGTAAATTAAGAAAAACATAAATTTTTACTACAGAGGTTTTATTAATTTATTATTAATGTTTGCTAAAGTTTAACTAATTAAAAATTAAAGTATTATTTTCTTAAATTATATGCAATTAAATACTAATTGCGCAATTAGTTAATTTACTCGCTGTATGGTAAATTAAGAAACAAATTAAATTTACATTGCTGATATTTTCTTAATTGCCAAATTTGTAGTCAATTAAATATTAATTGAGCAACTAGTTAATTGAATTAATGTTTGGCAAAGTTAATCTAATTAAGAATTAAGTTAATATTAAATTCTTAAATTATAGCCAATACTAATTACGTAATTAGTTAATTTACTCGCTGTATGGTAAATTAAGAAAAAATTAAATTAACATTAAATACTAATTGAGCATTTAGTTATTTGAATTAATATTTAACTTTAATCCAATTCTATTCTTAAATTATATGCAATTAAGTACTAATTGCGCAATTAGTTAATTTACTCGCAGTATGATATATGAAAAAAAAATTAAATTAACATTGTTGATATTTTTTAATTCCTAAATTTGTAGTCAATTAAATACTAATTGAGCAATTAGTTAATTGAATTAATATTTAACTTTAATCCAATTCAGAATTAGATTACTATTTTCTTAAATTATATGCAATTAAATACTAATTGCGCAATTAGTTAATTTAAAAATTTAATTTAAAAATTAAATTAACATTGCTTATATATTCTTAATTGCTAAATTTGTAGTCGATTAAATACTAATTGAGCAATTAGTTAATTGAATAAATATCAGATAAATGGAGAATAATTAAAATTTCAATTGCAAAATTTAGAGTTAATTAAATACTAATTGCATAATTAGCAAATTGTTGTATGAAATGGCAAATTGAGAACAGTTTGGGGTTAAATTGCTCAATTAGTAAATTAGAACACTTTTCTAGTCTCTCTTAATGAAATAATTACCTTTTACTACAGATATTTTGCATTAATTCATTGTCAATTAATTAAATACTAATTGGTTAATTAGCTAATTGTAGTATGGTATGGCAAATTTAGAAAACTTTAGTTTCAAAAATTGTGTTCGAGTATCTGCTCTCTTAATGAAAATATTTTTTTTTGCATTGCTAGTCTTTACAATTGGTTAATTATTCTATGATATGCTAAGAATTAATTAAGTATAATATTGGTTTCTTGTCACCTGCTACTGCCTTATATTTCTTTAGCATACATACTAACATTAACTTTATGTCAATTAATTAATTTAATGCTAATTGGGCAATTACTTATTTTAATAGATGACAAATTGAAAACAATTAGTAGTTAAATTGCTGAAATCTTATTCGTTACGGAATTAGGCATATTGTCTATTCTAAAATCATTCACTAGTCTCTTCACTCTTGGAACAAAAATGTTATTACAAGGCTAAATGAGTTATCGCTGTCGAAAAAACATAAATGTGTTAAAATATTTCTTAAAATATATCCATTTCCTTATTTAAAATATTTTTTTTTTTTTTAATTTCGTACTAATAAGAAACTTTAACTGAATCCATCAAAATTCAATGATCAAAATATTTAATTTAGTCTATACACAAATTTAAATTAATTACACATTCTTGTCGCTGATTTAATAAAGTTTGTCAGTTGCCATGACAGCTGACAGCGCATCAGTAGACATCAATATGTTTGAAATGAGTTAATGAATTGTGGAGGTAGGTAAACTTTTTTCATGTGCATTCCGAAGAGTCCATTTTTAGTCATTGACAATTTAATTGACATTTGGACACCTAAAAACTCGTTTGGACGACAAATTGAAACGAAGGAGGCTATGGTATGTAGTTGTATCTGCCTGTCAATGTTTTTTAATCACTCTTGAAATATTTAAAAATACGTCTCACATACTCTTTAGTGTCAATTTAATAGTTCAAACATTTGTTTATTGAACCATATCAGAAAAATATTATAATTATAATTACCAAACATTAAAGTAAGCAACAATTTTGAGTAGAGTTGCCACCTTTCATATTATTCTTTAAATTTTATAAAAGTATTAATAGAATATAGTAGCAGGCGTATCAAACCAAACTGGTTCGAAAAAAAAATTTATAAATATTTTAGAGTAGGGTTGCCATCTAACTTAAATTCAATGCTACAGCATTTGGCATCAATCGAAATAATGTGTCTAATGACAAAAAATATTCCTTATATTTATCCATTTCCTCATTGAACTCATAGCCTTACACACTTTTGTCGAAGTTTCACTTTTCGCTCACGTATTTCTGTGCACTCTATTTCCTTTTTTCACCAAATCAAAACAAATGTATGCAGCCTTGCTTTCTGTGTACTCTCGTATTATGTTGAGACTTTCACAAATGTGCACGTTAATAGAAAATAAGCCTCGACCCTGGCTATTGGTCACGCCGCAAAGGCATTTGTCCAAAGCAAATAAAATAAAAGTTTTGCTCCTAACATTTTAACTTTCGGTTGGAGAGGTTGAACCCTACTCAAAAATACTTTGGTGCTTTGTTTTTGTTTTTCGGTACAAAGCTAGTTTATGGTTGGTTGTGCTGATTAGAGCATTTTCAATTGATATCTGCAGAACTTTTAGGTTATTGTTTTTGTAGTGACAGAGATATTTGAACAAAACAGTTCTACGTAAACTGAAATATATAGGTTAGGTTAGATTAGGTTAGGTTAAGGAGTAGATCTCCGCAAATGTAGAGAATCTCACTGAGATAGATTCGACTGTGACACCCGTAAAAACTTCTAACGAATCACTAAGATCTTTATATTGCGACGAAGCGCTTGGACTCAATAATAAAGCTCGTAAGTCGGCTAATGTCGATTCCAGTAACTTCGCTGGGTTCGCCGAAGATATGCCACCGAGGTGTTTTAACCTAAGTCTGGCGATTGCTGGACATTGAAGGAGGAAGTGACTGGACGATTCCTCTTCGCCTTCCTCCAAACAGCTTTGGCAACTATCGTCTGACATGATCCCTAGCCTCACAGCGTGTGTGTCTATTGGGCAATGACCAGTAAACACTCCAATTATAGGGGAGAGATGAGCCTTACTGAGCGACAGTAGCTGCAAAGAACGAAATAAACTGAAATATATATATGAGGTCCCATTTCGTTAGACCTTAAACGACATATATGACAGATGTCTTTAGCTTTTGATATCTATATTGTGGCCAAAGAAGCATATCCATTTCATTTCATTAAAATATCAAGCGTATAAACCAATAAATACGGTACAAAGTGGACCGGATGTCCGAAAATTGTTATATTAGGTATACAGAGTCTAGAGGAAGTTCTGAACCGATTTTTATTAGTTTTTAGCACTAGAACACATTCTTCTCAAGAAATGATGCGCCTTAATTTCATTAAGAAATAATCAATAAAGTTCATAGTAATGAGATTGATATGTGGTCTTTGGTTTCTGGTAGTCTGAGGAGATATCTTATGATTTCATTATTTTCAAAAGAGAGTTGCAAAATTTGGAGAACACAATAACGGCTATATTCTTTTTCGTTGAATGTATTCATGTTCTATAAGTGTATTGCAAATGGAAAAAATCTGTTAGAATTTAATATTATATTATAAGGAAAGTAGGCGTGGTTGTTGTCCGATTGTACCTGTTTCTCAACAGTAGCATGCATTTGTCACAGGTATATTATGTATCAAAATTGGTTAAAATTTGTCGAGGAGTTGCTGAGTTATTAAAGTTCAATTTATGGTGGGTAAGGTCATGCTTCCAAAAAGTTCTTTGTTTTAGTAATATTTTTGATCGGACCTTAAAAGGTCATCTACTTTGAGATCATTGTTTCACTTTAGTCATCTCCAAAAAAAATTTCTTTATAAAATCTTGACATTAACCCAATTCTGAAGATTGTAGACTTTAATATACTATTTTTCTAAAACACCATAAATTGTTCCAAAACTAATTGCATTGTTGTAGTGTACATCTTTGTACGAACAATTGTTCCATCCGAAGCTGATTACATCACCGATTACAGTTACATAAAGCGTGTGGCATATTGAAATGTGCCAACAGTGCGAAGAGGCAACTAAGATTTATGACTTAGATAACAGTTAGCTGTAACTGCTTTTTGCAGCTAGTTAAGGGAGCATTTTTAAATTACTTTCTACTTTCTGCTTCTTTTCTTATTATTATTTAAGGCAATTCGACACATAGAAAAAAACAACAAGGGTTGGGACAATGCCTTAATCAGTTTCTTGGGAAATAATACCGAAGTTTTATGCGCTTATCACGTATTCGAATCGAAGCCTAATTTTGTTTTTCATTTGTTACACACACTGCCAAATTAATAGCAACTAGGCAGCTGGTGTTGGGGGACAAAGGTATGGCAAGGATAACAATGACATTGTGTGTGAGAGCGCGGATGTGTGCTTGAAGGTGTGCATTGATAAAGGCAAATGCCAAAACGTTTGCATGGCACACACGGAAGCGAACGTACAACAAATGAGCGCACATCGCGTGTTGACAGTCGTAAAATGTACCGTTTGTTTATTTTTTCACAATTCCTTTTTTCATTTTCAACGCTTTTATTTCCCATTTCATTTGGCTGATGCAGCGCTTTTTTTTTGTTTTTTTTTGTTCCAAAATTCATTTTCATCATTTTATTTTAGACCCTTGTCCCAAACAAATGTACAACACCAACAACCACATCTATATGCATTTGAATTCTTGTACACCCCTCCCCCTGTCCTGTTTTTGTTTTCATGCCCTTTTTATTGTTTGCCTGGTCATTGGCGTTAGTGACCTTCTCCTCGTTGTTGTTGTCTGCTCGTTTGTTGAGTTTGCGCCTTTATTTACTTGTTTAAAATTGGTGTGAGTCGCGTCATCTGATTTTAATTTTTTTTTTCTTTTCAATTTCGCATTTTCCCCCTTTTTATTTTACTGTATTTTTGCCTTTCACATTTTCACTTTTCTCCTGTTTGATTGCATCAACATTTGTTAGCTGAACTGTGAGTTGATAAACTTTTTGTCCAAGGTTAAATTGAATCAATGTTTTCAAAATCTGCGCAATTTTCCAACATTATGTTTCTGGTCTTTCGAGTGGTGTACGTCATTAATGGTTTGAATGTTTTTAGAAAGTTTGACTTTTAAGTTTATTAGCTTTTGATAATACTGGAGAAAGCTCTTTTATTCTGCTTTATCAAGTTTTTAATGTAATCAGTGGAAAAATAAGTGAAAAGTTTGGAAACAATTTGTTTTCTAACTAATTATGTGTTAATATAGCCTTCGAGGAAATTCTAAGTGAAACCTCGAATAAATCTTATATGAGAATGTAGAAATGTTTCGAATAAAGTATTTTGATATACATATATAGTTCATACAGTCTAGTCTCCATATTTCGGTAAAATAAATATAGCTCTGGTATGTACTAGGATTATTAATTTCGCACAAAAAAAAATTTTTTGAAAATCGCCTTTTTTTTAGCCACAAATCAAGTTGAAGAGTAAAGAAGATCTTCACCGATTTGTTTTATCCTAGTTCATACCATAGGTATATGTGTATATAACAACGTTTTTAAATTTGGAACCGATTGGATTAATAGGTTTTGAGTAACCTCAGTCAGTCGTAAAAGTACTGTTTCGAGAAAAATGCGTTTACAGTTTTTAGAAGCAAATTCTTATAGGTTCGAATTAATAAAAAAAAATATTTCTTGAAACGGAGTCTTAAGTCATTAATATTCATGTCTTTATCGTCAATAACATTGCGGATGCAAATTGGTTAAGGAATCAACTCTCTCGAAGTCCTTGATATTAGCTTCGTATGGCTAAAAGGAATTTCAGTTATACCGGACGTCTTCAAAACACATGAGTTTGTCCTGCGGCGCACTGAGACTGTGTTTTCTCATAGAAAAATAAATATTTTTTTATAAAATACAGCTAATTTTTATCGACCAATCCCACTCTTCGAAGTTATGATTATTGAATTCCCATTGAAAAGAATACAAATCTCTTGTAACACCATTGAATTCACTATAATTATAACATTTCTAATCACCTCAAAGAAGATAAAGCGTCTGAAAACCATAGTGTCGATTCCATCGGATTCCTAACATTCATTTTTTTGTTTCATTCTCTTCGCTGGTACCAATAGCTGGAGAAGAAGTAGTAGGGTCAATTTTAGTATTGTTGTCGAAGTTCTTACTATATATTATAGTGAATTTTGATCAACTATTAAGCGAGCGACCTAGGAACACTAGCTAAAATATGAAAATGCATGTAAGGTGTGGGCTAAATGCGGGGTGAGGGTGAACACAATTTGATCAACATTTTCGACATACTGCCCACTAGTACAGGCTGGGCTAATCACTGAGCCATTCTTAGCAATTTTCGCCACCAAGCTACTGCATATCCAAGACAATATGTTCACTTACCGATATATACGATATAAAGCCCACCGTAAATTTTAAAATCCGTTCACCGGGTGTATGGGGCTAGAGAAAGCATTAACTTGATTTTGCATATTTTTGGCACAGAGAGACACTATTGTATGAAACACATCTGCTTTGAATTTCTTTATAATATCTGAGAGATTTACATATATTTTCGATAAAAAAATTGGTCAAAGGCACTGGGGTTCTCATATTCGCTATCTGGGGCTTATAGTCAATATTTGCCGATTTTTAGACTGGCGTTGCCACACTATAAAAGCAATATTTGTTCAAAGTTTCGTTCCAATATCTTCACTGGATATCTTTCTGTGCAATCTTTCTTTATCTTTTTTGATTTAGGAGTTACTATGGACCCTAAAGTAAATTTTAATTGTCATGTAAATTCAATAGTTTTTTTAAAGCTAAAGGTGATCTTAGCTTTGTTAAAAGTTGGTCTAAAGAATTTAGTGATTCGTATATTACTAAAATTTTTTTACAAAATTGGTCAGGCCAGTATTCGAGTATAGTTCTGTGGTATGGAATCCTAGTTACCATACTCATTCTGTTAAGCTAGAGTCCGTTCAAAAACAATTTTTACTTTTCGCTTTAGGTCTCTTGCATCGGGAATCAAGATTGAATCTTTGTCTATATATTAGTCGTTTAAAACTTATAAATCTACCGACACTCCGTCGTTCGGAAATGCTCAGCATAATATTCCTAGTAAAACTTCTGAATACCCATAGTTTGTAGTTCATTCCTTTTGTCTGATATTAAGTTTAATGCCCCATTTCGTTCATCTAGACAGTTTAGACCATTACTTTTAAAATCTTCTAGAACAGATTTCGGGTTAAACGCACCATTCCGACGAATATGTCATGATTTTTAATCTCATTCCTGCACATTTGTTCTTATCTGACGTCGGTTGCGGTTTCTTCAACAATAATAATAAAAGAGACCTCTCATATCACTATAAGCAAGCGATATGAGGCGTTTATTTGACAGCTTGGTCAAGCAAATTTTATTCCAGTTGGGTGTTCATTTGGTCACTCGCTTATAAGAAGATAATGTAGTTTCTTAGGCACACATACCTACCTGGCCTATTTTAATGTACTACTTCAATAGCCTAATATTTTTTTACTTCAATTAAAACGAACAGTTTTTAGAAACCCAGGAATCAGTAGAATGACAGTTTGAAATATAAGTGTTTCATTCCTTTTGTCTCTTCAAAGTTAATTCGAATTTGTTCACACTTTACTTTACTTGTACATCGGAAGAGCCGATTGGACAACACTTATTTTCAAATTTTATTTAACTAACTATAAATTCAGGCGTTGCCAACGCTCAAAATTTTGAACTTCACTGCCTCCGCCTTATTTACGCTCTGTTCTAACAATAAAATCCTCTTCTTCTTCTTTTTTTCAAGTATACATTACACACTCAATTTTCCCCTCCATATTGTTGACTTGCAATTTAAGTTGATTTCTCTCTTTATTTTCATTGCACTGTACTGCAAAGCCTTAACCGCAATCAAGCATTTTTCGCGGCAGAGCAAAATAAGCTCGAACTTAAAGTCCAACACTTGCGCACCGAAATGGCAGCGTCATTTGCTGAATGCAAGAAAATCCGCTTTAAAGAAAGAAAGTTGGAAAATCACATTGCCTGCCTGCTAATCTGCAGCGCTATCTGTATGGCCAACGCCAAGCTAGCGTAGCTCCAAACTCCTGTTGGTGAGTGTGAGTACCAGCAGCAAGTTGAATTGAAACATTTTTGCAGCATTTCTTGCGTCTCTACTTTTTGTGCCGTGCAATTCTTCAACGCCTTGCAGCCAGCTTGCCTAGCTAACGGGACTTACGCTGACTGAAAACGGTTTTTAATTTTCCGTTTGAAGTGCGTTGGCGTTGGCGTTGGCGTTTGCCGCGTGTGAATGCTCATTGCTAACTTCTGGCAAAAACGTATGGCGGCATATTTTTGTGGTGGCATTGTCTGCATAGTTCATATTTTTCGGTGTTGCCACAAAGTGTGGCAAGTAATTTTTGGTATTTAAAATTAAATTTCGTGCCTGCCAACGGTAAAGTGTGTGTGCCTGTGTATATGTAAGTAACAACAACTGCTTGTGTTTGTTTGTTATCTCTCTCTGATTTTACATTAGCACTTCTGGGTATCTCTTCATAGTTACATATCTATATATATTTATATATGCTCTTCATGCTTAAGTCCATGTCAATGTATCCCTTTTCATTTTTGCAATTATCTTGAACATTTCAAGTGGTAAACAAACCGCACAAGTGACCGTTGTCGGCATTGCATGCTGCTGCAATTGCCTCACTGCTGCTGTAACGCCATTTCCTGCATACCTCGAATACTACTCAGCAGCTATAGACATTGTAGCGTAGCATTTCAACATTTCCGTATATCTAGCAACCGGCAACTTTGTACCTTAATACTTTGTATGGCGCTGCTGCTGCAATCCTTTTCTTTACTTACCACCTTTTGTCGCCGCCACCCTCAGGCGTATACGCAACTTTTTGCAGCAAACCCATCAATGCAATGCATGGCTATGCGGTATACAACTTAATGGTGCAGTTGAGACCAGTAAACCAAAAGGGAGGTGATTTAAGGTGTTAAGGAAGGATAGCTTGAGTTTCCTATAAGGTTTTTAGTAAATTTTTTCTTGTGCTTTGTAGGAAAAACTAAATGCTTTGGAGACTTATAGGTTGGTATATAGAAAAATCGGTGTATTTTGAAGTGAATGTGTATAAAAATTGGTAGTTGAAATCTTCTTAGTTATGAAACCGTTAGTTAAACTCGTTAAATATAACTTTTTCTTACTTTATTACACAAAAATCGCACCTAACCTCACTTTTCATAAAAACTGAAACTATTTTGTGAGGTGAGCGAATATAAAAATCGGATATTGCAATCTTACAAGATATAAAAACCGTTTTTTTTTAATTTTAAAATAGTATTTATTCTAATTTTATTAACCAAAAATGGTACCTAACCTCACTTTTTATATAAAATATACTTTTTTTGCTACGAGCTAGTATAAAAATATGAATCTAAATCTTATTAAAATTAAAAACCGGTATTTTGGATCTTATGTGCTCCCTTTTTGTTACTTTAAAACACAAAAATCGCACCTAACCTCACTTTTCATACAAAATTAAAACGAATTTTTGAAAAGAGCAAGTATAAAAATCGGTAGTAGAAATCTTATTTGATATAAAAACAGTATGTCCACCTTTTATAAGGTTACTCTCTGAAATTATTACCAAAAATCATACCTAACCTCACTTTTCATAAAAAATTTTTTATTTTTTTTTCGTCTATTTTTTTGCTCACTTGGTTAACTGCTAGTTTCCCCACTTATATACGCCTATGTATACATTTATCTGTCTGCCTATGTTTGCTTTCGGGTTTTTGTTGCTTTTGTATGTCAAGCTTTTACAATTTCTAATATTCTTCAAGAGCCATCGTACTCACTTCCGGTGTTGGTTTTTGGTCATGTACTAGACATGCACTAAAGTAAAGTTCGTAAAAACACACACAGGCACTTCTATATTCTTCTATATCTGAGTGTGTTTGTGTGCATTTGTCACCAGGCTCTTGCATTTAATATGTACACAGAGAGTGGAGAGCAGTAGAAGACACACTCGAGCATATTACATGCACTGTGTGAGTTACGCATGCTTTTGAGTTTGATTGTTGCATCGTCGCCGCTTTACCGCTTTAAAGTGTCCCTTCAATTAAGCCTTTGCACAAATAGATATGTTCATATATACCCAACATAAATCACGTGCTTAAAATGTGGTTGGAAAAAGTGTTTATTTAACATGCATTTTGTGGTGTTTCTTTGTTTGTGTGTGTGTGTAGTTGTGTAGAGATAATGAGTTAGTCGCATTGCGTTGATTTTTGTGTGAAAGATAATGGAAATTTCGGTTGATAATTAAAGTGCGCACAAGGGTGAAAAGCAGAAAATAAAATTAATGGAGGAATATTTATTATCATTCGAAATAATATTCTTTGGCATTTCATTTTTAAAGATTTCATGAGTTGGCCGCAGCTACGTATCAGTTGGTCCATTTGTTGAGACCAATTTTCGATGTTCGTTCGAACATTTCGACTGGTAACTGGCGCCTGACACGCGTGATGTTTTGCTTCAAGACCTGAATCGAAGCAGGATTGTCCGCATAGACTTTAGACTTTACGAATCCCCACAGGAAAAAGTCTAACGGAGTGATGTCACACGATCTTGGTGGTCAATTGACTGGCCGAAATCGATAAATTGTTTGCTCACCGAAGTGTTCTCTCATGAAATCCATTGATTGCTGCCATGTGTGGGAAGTGGTGCCGTCCAAATGTCGCCGATATCACGAGCTTAAATTTTAGGCATCAAATAGTCGGTTATCACCAAATCACAGCGCCGAATCGATCCTTCGTGGTCTTCGTGTATACTCTCAGCTACGGCTGCTATAGTTTCTTCACTGCGTGCTGGACGTGGTCTATGCGATCGTATATTATCCAATAATTGGGTCTCAAGATGGATGATGATGGTGTTGTGGATAGGCCTCATATGTTGATTATAAGTTGAACGAAGCCCGCGAAAAACATAGGTTTGAGTAGGGTTGCTACATTTTTATACTCTCGCAACAAATGTTGCTAAAGAGAGTATTATAGCTTTGTCCACATAACGGTTGTTTGTAAGTGCTAAAACTGAACGAGTTAGATATAGGGTTATATATACCAAAGTGATCGGGGTGAAGAGTGGAGTTCAAATCCGGATGTCTGTCCGTCCGCCCGTCTGTCCGTCCGTGCAAGCTGTAACTTGAGTAAAAATTGAGATATCTTAATGAAACTTGGAACACGTATTCCTTGGTAAGGTGATAAGAAGGTTAAGTTCGAAAATGGGCGGATTCGGACCACTGCCACGCCCACAAAATGGCGATAACCATAACACATAAAGAGCTATTACTAAGCCATAAATAAAGTTAGGAAAATAAAATGTTGAACATAGGATCACATTAGCGAAGGGCACATTTAAATGTAATTTGTTTGGAAGAGTGGGTGTGACCCCGCCCCCAAATAGGTATTTTGTATATATCTTGCAAACCAATAAAGCTATATAAACCAAACTTTCTGCAGTCGTTTCTTTTAGCCGTTTTCTTCTACAGTCCAAAACTGAAAGAAATCGGATAATAATCACGCCCACCTCCCATACAAAGGTTAGGTTGAAAATGACTAAAAGTGCGTTAACTCACTAACGAGAAACGTCAGAAACACCAAATTTTACATAAGAAATGGCAGAAGAAAGCTGCACTCAGATTTGTTTACAAAATGGGAAATGGGCGAGGCGTCGCCCACTTATGGGTCAAAAACCATATCTCAGGAACTACTCGACAGATTTTAATGAAATTCGGTATATAATATTTTCTTGGCACCCTGATGACACGTGTGGAAAATGGATGAAATCGGTTCACAACTACGCCTTCTTCCCATATAACACAAATTTGAATTCCATCTGAACCAATGAAGATAGTGGAATAAAACTTTGCACAAATAGTACATAGCATCTCTGACTTCACTTGTGAAAAAATTGTCGAAAACGGACTATAACTTTTCAGGGCCCCAGGTATCGAACATGTTGAACTCAGCGCCTAAGGATAAATTTTAACCTAAAATTTGGGTAAATCTCTCAGATAATTTAATTTAATTCAGAGGAAATTGTTTTCTTCTAATAGTGTTCTGTTAAAAAAATTATTAAAATCGGGTCATAACATTTCCATATACCTCATTGTAGGTTTTTGAAAAGTTTCTTTTCCTAGCTCCCATATACTTAATTATAGGTTTTTCAAAAATACGGTGGGCTTTATTGCGCAAATATGTATTGGTTAATATGTACTGGTCTTGGATATATGTAGTGTACCCTGCTGGTGAAAATGAAAGAATTACCTCAGCCCTCATATAGTATATATTACGATTGTCGTTATTCTATTAAACTTTATGCCGACTTTATGGGTAAATTTTGCATGTTTTTAAGTTTCTTCAATAAATTGCGAGAGTATAAAATGTTCGGTTGCACCCGAACTTAGCCTTTCCTTACTTGTTTTGTAATACTTTCACTTATTACTGACTATATATTTGCATTGATAGACGCGTCCATTGCTCTTTGTAATAAAAATAATTAGTTTAATCATAACCCATTGGAATTCTCAACCAATTTATTGCTCCAATATTGATCTAAACATGAAAAAGTACCGCGCAAAGACACTAGTTGTAACGATTTTAAAATGTGAGAAGGTCTTTAAATTATAAAGGAAAGGAAGGTCTTTAAATGATAAAGATACATTAATAATAGGAATTTTCATAGCAAAAAATGAGTTGGCAACTCCAAGCAGCAACAACCAATCAAGAGATTATAATGGTTTCAAGTTGCCATCCAGTTATGACAATGACATTTTTACAACACCGTTTTAATTCTTGTGATTCGATCTGATATGCCATTGGAATTTCAGCATTTTCAGTTCCCTTTTCATTTCACGTTCGCTTTATCAACTAAATGTATAATATAGATTTGAGAAATTCATACCTTTGAGTCAAGAAAAAAACCTGTACTCTCGTGACTTACACATATTGTGATGAAAAAAGTAAGAACTCTAGCAGACCGTGCATTAAAGATTTAAATAAAACCTCAATTGTTAAATTTTTTCTTTTTTGATATACAATAGGCTAGGATCTACTAATGGTGTATATCTTTTATCGAGAATTTAAGATGTACTGACTGATTTAGAAAGGTAGCCGTAGCCGTTTCATGCTTTTCAACTTTCTTCAAAAGCTGCTTTCAAGACTTCTTACTTTTCTAAATCCATTTAGAGGTTATAATTTCAAGCATATGTATATGTATAATGTATATTAAATCAGTAACTGCTTTCAAGTCACCAAAAAAAATTCTTCTAAAATAAATCTACTTTTCGCACTTTAAGCACTTAGTGAGTGTACCATAACCAAACAATCTTAGTAGAAAGCTTTAAAGCTTTTGTTTTGATAAAAAAAATATCTTGACCTACATCAGTGCTGTTTTTTTATTGCATCCTGTGCCACAAAAGTGTATGGAATACCATTTTAATATTTCAAACAACGAAATATCACACAAGAGAGCACAAGATAGCATGAGTTGTTACACAACTTGAAGCGCGAGCATGGAACTTGTACCTCACTGCTACGTGTTTACTAAAATTCGAAGTTTGCTTAGAGAAAACAAAATTTTCACAACTCGTAACTACACTTATGTGCACTACAGTGAACACACGGAACACATTTATGATATACGGGTATGTACACACATGTGCTCATATTTATTGTTGGCCTGCTGTGAAAACAGTGAAAAACAGCAAAGGTACTTATTTAAATTTGTTTTGTGTTTTTGTAAAAGAAAAGACGAAAGCTTTATGGTGAAGTATACATAAATTTGTGTATTCTCATATATACATATTTCCTTTCTCCTAAAATACAGTTTTGAAGATTTCACTCCACTTGCCGCTTGCATAAGCAATACACTTGCTCAAAATAATGAAATACATAAATATGTATGTATGTATATATGTATATGTATATGTCTCTTTGTGCTCCTGTCATTTTGTGTGTGGCCACATGTGCAACATTCGGCAGTTTAAGTGAAATGTGGCTGACCTAAGTTATTAAGCACATAAACATATGTAAATATGACAAGAAGAAGATGCACTTAAGCGCCAGCAGTAGTGTTGTTGCATGTAAACAAACAATTTTTAAATTTTACGAAAAGGAGATTGTGTGCTAAGAAAAGTACTTAGAATGAATGTTTTTGTTGGCATCCCTATTTTCAGTGAAATGTAATTATTTGCAGGGCAACAGCAAGTTTGGACAACATATTTTTGGAAACATTTTTAAAAATCAGTTTTAATAGGCTTGCAAGTTCCTTGCGATAGCTACTAAACTCAATTTTCCATTATTTTGTGTTCCCATCTAGTCCAAATCATAAGAAATCTAACACAAATTTAACACCAACAACTAAATGTATCAAGTATCATCACTTTACGACCAAACTGTAGAGGGAGTATTTTCTTTACGACCCAATATTTAGAGGGAGTCATTGTAGAATAAAATATATACATATGTAAATATGTATAGAGGTTCGGAAAATATTTGGAAAATATTCAGTTTGGTGTTCATCAGAACTAGGATAGATAAGAAGAAAGAGAAAAACATGATTTCCAATTAAAATCACATCTGGATGAGAATTTCAGTATCAATATACAGAGGTAGTCAAAATTATTTACACATCGGACGTTTTTTTACATGTTTCACACAAAAAGCTGTCGCTTGTTGTTGTTGTTGTCGCAGGGTAACAAAATGCAATGTTGTTGTAAACCTTGATCTATTCCTCAGCGAATGAAGTCAGTTTGGCTAGAATAGCTAGAAATATGGCGGAGATATAAGCAAATGAACTGAAGAATCGCAGTAGTCAAAATTATTTACACACGTCGATTTAGCCTTTATCCTTGGATTTGGTTTGAGCAAAAGTAGTAATTGGATTCTATGGCATTCAAAACAATCTAACTCAGCCTTAAAATATAAAAATTTGTAAATAAAATGCAGAAACCAAAGGAATTAAGGATTATAACTATATCGGAGACTGTTACTAAGTTTAAGACTGGGGTTTCGGCTTCGGAGTTAGTAAAAATTTATAGAATTTAAAAGAATACTGTTTATAATATTATTAAAAAGAAGGAGACGAACAATTGCAAGGATACTTTAAAGAGAACTGAGCAGAACCTGTGATAACTCGAAGATAATGTAGAAGATTAGTAGGAACTTTCATACAAAATCCCACAATTAGTCCTCTTAATATTGCAGCACCATCGAATCAGCATATTGCATGAACAGTCAAGGATGCTACACTGCTCAGGACCTTAAAAAATTTAACATAAATGCCTACGTTGTGCATAAAGTGGTCAATATTTCCAAAACCGATCCGATTCCGAAAAATCGATATGCCTCTCATTTTCCATAGATTGCATCCTAAAGCCTGTCGTGGGCAGATAAGGTTAAATTTTAGTTCCAGGGCTTCTTTAGTAAACGCTATATGCATTTACCACGTGAGAAGAAGAATAATGCAGTTTAGGTGCTAAACAGAGTCAGAGTGGTGACATTATGATTTTTGGGGAAGTTTTCCTTACTTTAGTTCTGGAGATTTGGTACTAATTTAGGGACCCTAAATCATCCGGATTTATCAGAATTCACATGACCATGCCATTGTGGTAATTAGTCGGCCTTCTCCAACTATTGACCACATTTTACAACAGGACAATGCTCCATTTCATGAAGGATCGTTACAAACAAAACTTTTAAGTGAAGCAAATCAAGTTGACCTCCGCAGAGTCCCGACCTAAACTTAATTGAAATTATTTGGGGTTTCGTTAAATATCAGAGGTCAATTGATATAATAACCGAAAACGCCGAAATTAGCGACAATTGGTCTAATTAACAGTTAACTTTGCGCCCAAATGTGTTGAATCAATTCGGACCATAAA
The DNA here is from genome assembly GCF_028554725.1 of Zeugodacus cucurbitae. Taxonomy (NCBI): domain Eukaryota; kingdom Metazoa; phylum Arthropoda; class Insecta; order Diptera; family Tephritidae; genus Zeugodacus; species Zeugodacus cucurbitae. The sequence continues at coordinate 20,584,970 of NC_071668.1, forward strand.
GCAGGTTGTTATTGATGCCAAAGGTGGGGTGGGGGGCAATTATGAATTTATCGCCTTAGAATAGTAACTTAGACTAAACATTAAAATTAAAAAAATTATCATTAAAAAATAACAGGATAATTCATTTCAAGTTGTGTGTAAATACTTTTGACTACTGCGAGCCTGTAGCTCATTTGCTTATATCTCCGCCATATTTCTAGCTATTCTAGCCAAACTGACTTCATTCGCTCAGGAATAGATCAAGGTTTACAACAACATAGCATTGTGTTACCCTGCGACAACAACAACAACAAGCGAAAGCTTTTTGTGTGAAACATGTAAAAAACGGCCGATGTGTAAATAATTTTGACTACCTCTGTATATATAATACTCAATTCTACTATTCGAAAACGGCTACACCAAAGTTTAGAAAATTTTGTAGAGAGACTTATGATTTTTCCCGGTTTATAAGTGACAACTGATTCATTAATTGTACTGTACATGAATGTTGTTCAATTGCCATCTTAGGTCAATCATATACGAGTAAAAATTGTCCGTATTTTCAATGTTTGGTCATGAAAAAAAAAACTAAACAAAAAAGTTTTGCTTAAAAAAAAATTCTGTGTGAACCACCCTTAACATTTCGGAAACATAGCTTTTGCCCGATTCTCAGTTCTACCCGATCTGTAACCAAAATTTCATAAATTTCTGTTTCGGAGGAGTTTCGTACTGTGCCATATTATGTATTAGAATATATTAGGTAGAAATATTATATCAGTTCGGCACTACTGCTCAACGTTGAATCAATAACGGTACGAATGTATTTATCTACAATGGAATATCAATGTAAACTGCAAAACATAACTTCGTTGCTGAGTCATATTCATAAAATTACATTGGAAAAATCTGATTACTGTCTAACAAAATAAGCCAGAGTAATAAATACTTACATACTAAATCAAAGTTTTGCAGTTTACAGCTGGGTGTATACACCATTAGGTATCATATCATTACCTATATCTTATCACATAAAAATTTGGGAAAAAAATTTTCCCGAAACTTAATACCATGTTCGATATATTTATTAAAAATATATTTACTATTCAATAACAAAAATGTTACATATTTTAGTGTCATATCAATGAAATAAAAAAATATTTTCGATTTCCATTTGTCTAATGGCAGTAAGGTCCAACTACTACTATATAGTTAAATTTAATTCATTTGAAAACCCATTTTGAACACATAAACTGAAATATTTCACCCGTTTTCTAAATTAAACACAGAATGCTTACAACCAAATGCGTAGTTTTCCTTAAGTCAAATTCACTGACACAAAATTGGGAATAATACTAATGTAATTACATAGAACAAATGAATTACATGGACTTCGGACATTCAGTAATGCTACAAATCATCAAAAATTGCTCTGAAAATTAAATAAAATTACATTATTTTGACTACTATTGTCAGTAAATTTGACAATATTGACAATGTCGGAAGCATTATTTAGAAAAACCAGCAGCGAAAAATAATCTTCAGTGAAATTAAATCGAATTTACTGACGCAATTGACAAAAGCACTACCATTAGTGTAACCAGAAAACTACAGACATGGGTTTTAGACATTTAGTAGATATCCAATTTGTGTCAAAAATGCTTTAAAAATTTAAAAAAGAAACAATGACATTATTTTGACTACTAATGTCAGAAAATTTGACAATATGACACTCATACATCATTAACCAAATGCCGCAGTGAGAAATATTTTTTACTAAAATTAAATTCGCCACTATTTCCTACATTCCATTATGTCAAATTCACTGACGCAAAATTTGACACAAGCACTACCGTGATTGCATTGATAAAATTACCGAACTGCACGTTAGACAGTTAGTGGATGTACAATTTGTCAAAAAATTTTATAAAAATTAATGAAATTATTTTGACGACTATTGTCAGAAAATTTGACAATATAACCATTACACATAATTAATGTCACAGTGAGAAAAAGTGAAATGAAATGTGTAATCATTTTGTATTGCTCTAAAATATAGAGTAAATCAAAAATATGAGGAGACAAATATTAAAATGAGGTATAATTTGACAAAATTTTGACAATAATGACATAATTATGACGTCATTACTATTTATAATTTATATCCATCTGTTTCCACAAACTATTAAAATGAGAAATAATATTGTTTCAGACTTCTCTATGAAACTTGGTCTTAGTGAATTAGAGAGTCCTGTCAAAAAGTCGCAGAAGCTTCACAAACTTATTTATACTCTGGCATATTCATCAGCAAATTGCCATAGTTGTGAAATATATTATCATTAATTGTCATTGCATTTATTAATAACAATTATTAGCCACACTAATATTAAATTAATTTCAGAATTAATTGAAAGACTCTAACTAACTGTCAACACAATGCATTTATGTAAATTATTCATTTCTGTTTTAACAGCAAACATACATACATACTGAGTGTCACTCATACTAATATCGAACTTTTAAAATTTATATACTTTTCCTTCAGGCAAAAGCAAACGCGAGCGAATCACAGAAATTTGTATTGAATAAATAAACGAACTTCAAAGAAGAACATTGGAAAATCGTTATAATTAAGAAAGTGAAAGTAAAAGTTGCCAAGAGCGGAGGCTTCCACTTTAGTGTAAGCTTTAAGGCATAGCATACTTTAAAAGCTTTCGAGTAAATCCAACCACTCGATTTAATTTGCTGTAACATTTTGTTGTTGTATGAACTTTGGAACAGCGTGCAAACAATATAAAAGTGCCATCATATATACTGCGTACAGTTATCCGCCCGCAAACGCCACATTGTCCAGCGCAGGGCAAACGATCGAACGTCGCCTGCCGACAGACGACAGACGCAAACACACAAAAATTGTGAATACCAGCAAAGCGTTAACATAATAATGTTAAGTTCGCTCGATGCTTTAGCCGGTAAAATTTCACCTGGTTCTGGCAAGAATAGTCCGTCCCAGCAGGCACAGTCGCAGCAGCAGCAGCACCCACAGGGTTACAATATAAACCAATCGTCCGAGACGGATATTGCACAACAACAACAATCGTCGTTCAACCAACATTTGCCTGCAACAAGAGAACAGCAGCAACAACAACGCTACAATGGCAATCATTATAATGGACTGGACAACAACTGCAATAAACTGTGCCACATCAATCACAACAGCATACACCCATATCAGAAACAGCTGTCAAGTCAACATAGCCAACAACAATTGCAATCGTCGCCAACGCAACAGCAACAGTTGCAAACCTACTGTCAGCAGCAGCAACAGCTGCAACAACAACAACACGAGTTGTTTCAACAACAGCTGTTGCAACAACAGAAATCACTGCTGCTGCAACAACAACAACAACAACAGCAGCAGCAGCAGCAAATGCCGGAGGAGTGCGATTCACAGCAGGACTTTCGCAGTTGCCTGAAGGAGAAGTGAGTATTTCATAAATACATAGTACACTAACACTAACACTAACAGCAATAACAATAGTAATAATAGTTTGGCTGTAAACTATATAGCGAAATTGGTTCAAATCGTCGTACATATTCGTACATATACATACATAAACAAAACTGTAAAATTTAGTCAACTTTTCATACTCCGTTTTTTCCTGTGTGTGTATGTAAATGTTGTTGTTATATTTTTCGTTATATGCTGCTGACCAACTGTCTGTTCTGACTGTTGTTTTGTGGTTAATTCGGTCACTTACATTTTTATTGTTGTTGTACATACACATGTGTTCTTTTTGCCCTATATTTCACAGCACTACATTATATTAAAGACGAAAATTTCTATTCTATAGATTTCTCTGATAACCATTTAAAATTTTTTCTGAATTCCACATTTTACTTAATATATAATGCAGGTTTATCCAAGCCAATATTGCAAATTCCATAAAAGTTAAATTCGAAATTCGTCCAATTTTGGAGAAAATTGCAGATCCCTCATAAATTTCGAACACTTTTCTTTTTAAATAAATGAATAATATTTTTTTTTTTGCGTATTCCATGGATTAAATTTGGTATTTCCGCCTAGTTTATGATCCCTTTCACTATTTTCATTAGCGGTTCTTTATTATGTGTATTCGATTTGTGAAGCGTTGAAGGGATATTTTTATACTCTCGCAACAAATGTTGCTAAAGAGAGTATTATAGTTTTGTTCACATAACGGTTGTTTGTAACACCCAAAACTAAACGAGTTAGATATAAGGTTATATATACCAAAGTGATCAGGGTGAAGAATGGAGTTCAAATCCGAATATCTGTCTGTCCGTCCGTCTGTGCAAGCTGTAACTTGAGTAAAAATTAAGATATCTTGATGAAACTGGGCACACTTACCACTGCAAAATCGGACCACTGCCACGGCCACAAAATGGCGAAAACCGAAAACACATAAAGTGCCATAACTAAGCCATAAATAAAGCTATGGAAAAAAAATTTGGTATAAAGGATCGCACTATGAAGGGGCATATTTGGATGTAATTTTTTTTGGGAAGGGGGCGGGGCCCCTACTAAGTTTTTTGTACATATCTCGCAAACCAATAGAGCTATATAAACCAAACTTTCTGCAGTCGTTTTTTTAGCCACTTCCTAATACAGTGCAAAAATGAAAGAAATCGGATCATAACCATGCCCACCTCCCATACAAAAGTTAGGTTGAAAATTACTAAAAGTGGGTTAACTCACTAACGAAAAACGCCAGAAACACTAAATTTCACATAAGAAATGGCAGATGGAAGCTGCACTCAGATTTTTTTACAAAATGGAAAATGGGCGTGGCGTCGCCCACTTATGGGTCAAAAACCATATCTCAGGAACTACTCGACCGATTTCAATGAAACTTGGTTTGTAATAGTTTCCTTACATCCCAATGATATGTTGTGAAAATAGGCCAAATCGCTTCACAACCACGCCTACTTCCTATATACCAGAACTTTGAAGACGATCTGAATCGTTTACTTTACAATATATAAAGTAAGTACTAGTGAAGATATCGGTGCAGAACTTTGCACAAATACTATGTTAATAATGTGGCAGCCCCATTCTAAAAATCGCCGAAATCGGACCATAGGTTTTTAAGGCCCCATATATTGAACACGAGGACCTCGGTGCTTCTAACCTAATATTATGGTTTCCAACTTTCAATGGACTTTATACAATATACATATATGACGAATTGTGTACTATATAATATAAATTGCGAGAGTATAAAATGTTCGGTTACACCCGAACTTAGCCCTTCCTTCCTTGTTGTTAACATTTTTGTTAGGTGCTTGACTTGCCATTTGACCCATTTAGGGTATTGAAACTATTAATTAATTTGTAAACTCTGAAGAATTTGAATGATAGCTTAACAAATATCCTTTTCTCTTTCTCTTTCTCTTTCTCATTCTCTCTCTATCTATCTATTATATCGTGCGTACTCAACTCGTTAGCTTTGTTGTCGCTTTCACGCTTCGATAAGGAAGCGGCGTCCAAAGTTAGCGAGTAGAGTAATGACGTATCGAAGAGGGCTAGTAGCATTTGTTTTAAGTCGTTTATGGTTTTCCGATTTTTAATTTTGTATTTTCTTCAGATGCAAAGCCAATAATTTTATTAATATTAAAACAAGAAGAGCTTTCTGAGGGAAATGCTTGAATTCAATTCTATTACAATTTTAAAATATTGTATTGTATTTTTGTAACTCAGCTTCGGCAGTCTAAATGATTTACTCATTGTATAAATTGGTGCCTTTTTTTGTAGAAAGAGAGGTACCAGACACATATTTTCATGAAATTAAATTAGTCATGGAATTGTACAGAATATCATATTTTATTAATGAAGCTTTAGGAATATTTGGGGTGAAAACGTTCCATACTGTGAACTGAAGCTCTAATACTTTTTACTGTTTACATTTTTTAACTATTCCTCTCGACATAATCCTCTAGGTTATTAGAATTCAACATTGTTTTGGTCCCACAATATGGAGGTTGGAATAGATTTCAAAGTTGTTATTGTATTATTGTTTGAACTAATACTCGGATGGTTTAAAACAAAGAAATTGTGATCCCAACTAACCCTTGAATTTAAGTTGAATATGAAAAAACTGCCATTCGGTCACATTCTTTTTTATATAAATAGATCTATAAAATATAGATGTATATTGAATAGATTGGCCACACCATTACTTTTCTTAAACAACATTCATTATTGACTTTTTAATTTTCGCTCATTAAAATGTGTCCGGCATATTGGTTCGAAATTTGAATTTTTAAAAAGTAACGTCAAATCCTTAATCAGCGTCCCCAAGAACCCCCTTAAAAAAATGATCCGCCATTTTGAATTTTGAAAAACCTACACCGGATTCGTATTCCGCGACCCCCGAAAACCTCCAAATAGCGAGTCGAGTGAATCCGATAAATTTTAAACATCGCTGACTTCGGACTCGAATTCAGCGACCCCAAAAACATATAGCACACATATAAGACCCCTCATTACAACTGAACTGAACTGTGCGGAACTAATTTGAACCATTTCGTGTACAGTTCCGGTATCAATTTTATCTATTATTTCGGATCCAATTTTTTTCGGGAACGTTTTTTTGTCAATTTAGAGTTTCTACGACATTATTTAGGATTTATTTGGGAATATTTTGCGTAATTTGGGGATTTGTTATAGGCTTCAAACATTTATATGTTTATTTCTTATTAATTGTGTGTTTTACTAATGAAAGATTGTCACACCATTTATTCTAAGGTGAGCCTGACCGCGAACGGCCGCACTTAGTCGTCATTAGGGCCATTGTGCTCTCCAGAAGTACTGTGATAAGCTTCACCTAAACAACTCGGTCGATTTGACAAAACTTCTAAGTTTATTCCATCCCAGTTGCCCAATTTCACTTAGTTTAGTATTGATAGTATTGGGAGTCGTGGAAGGTGTCTCTTCTTAACCGACTAAAAGCTGGTCATTTGCAGGTGGTCTCTACGTGATAAGTGCCCAGTGATAACACAATTGTCAATATTATCCCATAGTAATTTTGTGATACGACCCATGTTGCATATTTTCCAAGACCTGAGATGCTACCCTTGCATTCATTTCATTGGACAGTGTTTGAATGAACTGAAATGTCTGGGGCAGCTTAAGGGAACTGCGTTGCCAGCTGCCCCTGCGCGGGCCAACTGATCCGCCTTTTCATTTCCTTCTATGCCAATATGCCAAGGTATCCAGGTGATGTTAAGTGAGTTTTCTCCTGATAGTCTATTTATTGCCTCTTTGCATGATCTAACGCGGTGAGACTTCGTGTAGGCGCAGCGGATACTATTAATTGCTGCTTGGCTATCCTCAAAAAAAGTGAATGGACCTGTTGGTAAGGGTCCATGCCAATTAAGCGTTGTAGTCGTTTGGTTTGAAGTTGCTTTCTGTTTGCGGGGTTTTCGATCCGTCGGTGAATTTACATATGTATGTATATATTTAGTCCACTCTACGTTGCTGGGTAGAGAAACATTGCGTATATCTCCTCAGCAGTCTCATTTACCCGGTCGCAATCTCAATCTAATCCGAGTTCTTTGAAAAAATCGAGCGGAGTTACCACCAACATTTTACTCAAAATAAAATAATATAAAATTTAAGGTAAACTACCCCCAAGGCAGTAAATTTTTTTGGGCAAACTGCTTACCTGTTGAAACCCATTTGGATTGTAGCTAATCTTCACGTTTTTAAAAATCAAGTGAAAAGACATAAATTTATAAAAAAAATGCTCTCATTTCACACATTTATTCAGGCTTCATAACTAATTCACTACAGTTGTAATTATGAATTTCTCACATTATTGATGGAGTGTGTCACTGTAAGCCAAAAAAAAAGATGCCATAAAATTGAGAATTAAGTGCTTTCAATATACTTTTTTTTAATTTTTTCCACTGAAAATAGCAGAAAACGCTATGTGTAATTGACGTTTTCATTAGCTGACGTTATTTGCCTAAGCTTGTAATCGTGCGCATACAAATGAACACGCACACGAACACGAATGCGCGCTTGTCAAAATAATTAAAAAATTCTATAATGCCACACACAAAAAAAAAAGGGGCACACGCGAGCGAATATACATGTGTATTTGGTAGAACTGTATATTAGTGTGAGTAGGTATTATATGTATGTGTGTATATATGTATGTATGTATGCATGTGTGTGCTGTGTTTTCAATTAGTATTTATGTAAGCATAAAAAAAGCACTTACGTTACGCTTTTTTTTGCGGTATGAATTACATAAATTATTAAGCAGCTCATACATATGTATGTCCATATAGGTATGTGTGTATATAAGTATATATGTATGCATATGTGTTTGTTAAAGCAAACGTAACAAATTACGGCGAAACTACTGCTTCACACCCACTCCCTTCACTTTGCATTATATTAGTTATAGTTTTATGTAGTACCTGGCTTGCATCGCGTTCGCGTTTTGTGGTTACTCATACGACGTGTCGTACCACGCTTGACTAATTTAATGTGTAATAACATTTGACATATTGTTGCCACGTATTGTTTTTGATTTGCTTGTTTTTTTGTTACACCACGGACCGCAATGAAAGGATCTCAAGCTATAAATATATACATAGCTACATATAATATTATTCATATATCCAGCAGTGTATTTCTAGTTGTTGGCATGCGGAAGTGTTTCTCCTTCATACAGTGCGCCATAAAAACTACACTAATAAATTTAAACCAAATAAAATGCTTTTCATGTTAGGACCAATTTCATATGCCATACTACTGAGTACACAATAGAATTCAGAAATCGCATATATATATATATATATTTACATACTCATACATATGCATATATAGCATGTTAGCCGACTTACTGAATGCATGCAAAGCATTTATGAATGTTCATATGAAATACAAATGAACATGTGGCAAATGTAATGCATATGAGCAAATTGAAATCCATATTTTGATATATATACACACATATATACCTACATACATACATACACATATATGTCTACATATTTGCCTTTGCTTGCACTCATAAAACTGACAGCTGTGCGCCAACCTTTGTACGTTTATTCTTTTATACTTTGCTATAAAAATTTATTTCCCTTTTATATATACGCCATTGTTTGTTAGTCACCACAACACACCATCACACGAGCGGAAGGACATTTTTAAGGAGCAATGCTTCATACATACATACATGCATATATCCATAAAGAAGACATACATATATTCGAGTAAGGAGCAAAAAAAAATGCATTTCAAATTTAAAAAATTACCCGGAAAATATATGACTGACCCTTACTGCTGGCATACACATAAATGCTCTAATAGTAAAAGTAATGAAATAAAATAATTTATTTCTGCTTTTTTTTGGTTATTAAAAAAGACTTAAAAGTGGAACACAAAAATTATGTATTGTTGAAATTTATACCCTACTTTGGTCTCATATGGTAGTAAAGTTGATGAGTTTGCTTTGATGGAGGATGGTACAAGGGAATATGAGAATATATAGAATATCTGATTTTTAGGTTAAGTTAGTTTTTTGAAGTTATACGAAGACTCAAACGGACGATGAAGACTTGGACAAAAACATGTTTTTCGCACTTATAAGCGAACAATATTCAGATTGCTTCCTTTCAAAATGTTAAAAAAAAAAACATTTTTTGAGGTTATGATAAGTTAATATAGTGTTTTACTTTGTAGTCTAAAGTATATAGTAAAGAACATGATATGTATTATGATGAGAGAGACGACTTTTAAAAGATTTCCAACCTATAGACTTGATATTCGAATGGATAAATTCATGAGTACGGAACAATATGGAAGAAATTCCCAGGATAAAAACGTTCTATTTCCACTATCAGCTTTGCTCTTTCTCTTTCTTTGGTTCGCAAACAGTTCAATACAATTCAGATTGTCTCAGAACTTATGAAAATAATTTCTTTTGGGTGTTATGTTAGGTTAATAGAGCTGAGATATTGTGCTAAATTCTTCACAGAATATTAAACTTGACAAAAAGTCCCATCATTTCGTGGTTTCTTAAACGATGGAACGAAATTCTGGAGCATTTTTTTATTTCCGATTTTGGTCCTTTGCGATACCAGTTGGAGTGCCGTCAGGTGGTCAATGAGAAGTAGTCATCCTTTAGGGTGTCTGCGCTTGACGCGCATTTCAAATGGTGATGTGGTTTCAGTATCAAAATCTCTTCCAGATTATCGTACTGTGAAGCCCCAAAGTGCTGAAGCTGTTGCCTTGACTCTGCAGAATAAGTACACAAGAGATGCTCCACTGTTTCTCTGGTATCAAGCTCTTGACATTTCCTGTATTCTTCGCATTCTGTCAGCCCCATTTTGTAAGCGTGCATCGCCTCCGGACTGTGACCAGTGAGTATGTCGACCAGGTTCCTACATTTCCAACTATCGAGTCTCTGTCTAGATCATCATATACATAGACAGTGCTTGGGTTTGCCTACGTCGATTACGCTTTCAGACGACAGTTTTACGCCTCTCTTGGCGAGTAGAATTGGAGTCGCTTATTTCTGGCTACACAAGACGCTTTTGGTCGATACGCAGAAAGTGCCTTGATTGTCGCCCGACTGTCTACATGTATGTAGAGTAGGTGGTGTATTTAAGTTTAGCTCTCTTCTTCTGAACATTGGAGTCAAGTAGTCAGTGCCTGTCAAGCTGCCGTTACTCACTGAGGTATGACTGAAGGTTCTAAGCGTAAATTCTTCTGCTGCCATAAGTGGTCCTGCCGATTTTGCAGCGAAGAGATCTATAGGTGGCAGACTTAATATTATTTCAAGAACTGCCGTTGGGGTGGTTCTTAGTGCTCCCGTTACGCAAAGCGCTGCATGCATGTTTAGATTAGTTATAGCGTCGGGAGATAAATTTTGGACAAAACTTGGTTTTTTGTTAAAGATTATGAAATTCGAATATTTAATTCATGAATTGATTCCTATTACAGGGTGTTTCCTATGATATAAATACTTTTGTGAGGTTAGGTTTTGTTAGCTGAGGGTAGATATTGTGTTACATAGTTAACGGTGGAATCAAACTTACAAAAAATCCTCTATGGAATATCAATTATTCTTCTGAAGGTTTTATACCACATATATCGTTAAACCCTAACAAAGTCTGCTAAGAAAATTGATTTCATTGCCAGCTAGTACACCTAGAAGTCACTCCTTCACTTCTTATACCACATAACGGTAAATTAAATGATAATTACTTCAATTTAACAGTAAATTTCTACCTTCAAGTAATTAAGAAACACCACTTTGTTGTAGTTATTAGCCAATTCTCTTCGTTATATACTCCAAAAATGTCTAATCTGCCATTCTAGGGCTAATATTTTCACCGCAATTATTGCTACAAACTCTCAAAATGCTTAAAGCCCCACCATTGACATGGCAGTTATGTAATCAACCTTTGAATAATAAATATGCATGAGTATGCTCCCTACAAATATACATATGTATGTATGTGGGTGGCTGTAGTGTGCAAAACACAAAGACAACAAAAACAACAAAAACAACAAAAAAAGCGCATAAAACGCACATCAAACATTACACATAAAATCGCAAATGAATTTTTCATAAAATAATCAAAATAAAAAGTTGACATCGACAATGAATACACGGCAGCCAGTCAGTCAGTCAGCCCGCCAGGCAGGCAGCGCTGCCATTGCTGCCAATGTAACCGCAAATACGAGTGTCAACAGCGTGTGGCATTTGCATAATATCTAGCACAACGCCAACGCGCAGCAGACATACGGTACGTATGCATACAGACAGACATAGGCACATACATACATAGAGACCTACAGACAGACATTCGTGTATGCTCTAATACATAGACAGACATAAGCACATTTTATTAACGCTGTGCAAATTCGTCGACCGGGATTCGCTACTTTCTCTACTCTCTAGCTTCAACTGGCATTACCAAATACAAACAAATATTTTCCACCAGCAAATTTTTGCATAAAAACACATTTGACAGTTGTAAATACTTGTGTCTATATATACATACATACATACAGACAGATGTTTGCTAACAACACAAAATATTTGTCGAAACGCTTCTATGTATCAGGCAACAAGCATGTGGGTGTGTGAGTGCACTTGTACTTAGTGCCCGTTATGCAAATGTATCGCCTGTTGGCTGTTGAATGACGGCGCGCGTAACTGTCATATCGGCTGTTGAATGCCATCCTAAGTTAATAATACATACATAATTATGATCATGCAGCGGATAATTATGTTTATGACGTCGATGATTGCGTAAAGCAGCGAATGGCGCTTACGTAAGTGGGATAAGTGAGTTCGAAAGGTGGCACAAGCGCTTCTTCCACTTTTAATAAAAACAAGTAAGGAAAGGCTAAGTTCGGGTGCAACCGAACATTTTATACTCTCGCAATTTATTTAGAGATTTACCTATATTTTCGGTGAAAAATTATCCTTGGGCACTGAGTTCTTCATGTTTGATATCAGGGGCCTTGAAAAGCCATGGTTCGATTTTGACAATTTTTCCACAAGTGATGTCACAGCTCAAATACAGTATTTGTGTATAGTTTTATTTCGCTATCTTTATCGGTTCCTTATGTATACGTTATAAAGTGAACGAATCAGAAGGATTCAAAATTGAGTTATATGGGAAGTAGGCGGAGTTGTGAACCGATTTCATCCATATTCCAACAGTGTTATCAGGGTGTCAAGAAAATATTATGTACCGAATTCCATTGAAATCTGTCGAGTAGTTCTTGAGATATGGTTTTTGACCCATAAGTGGGCGACGCCACGCCCAGTTTCCATTTTGTAAAAAAATCTCAGTGCAGCTTCCTTCTGCCATTTCTTATGTAAAATTTGGTGTTTCTGACGTTTTTCGTTAGTGAGTTAACGCACTTTTAGTAATTTTTTTCAACCTAACCTTTGTGTGGGAGGTGGGCGTGGTTATGATCCCATTTCTTTCATTTTTGGACTGTATTAAGAAGTGGCTAAAAGAAACGACTGCAGAAAGTTTGGTTTATATAGCTTTAGTGGTTTGCAAGATATACACAAAAAACCTATTAGGGGGCGGGGTCACACCCACTTTTCCAAAAAAATTACATCCAAATATGCCCCTAACTAATGCGATCCTATGTTCCAAATTTTATTTTCATAACTTATTTATGGCTTAGTTATAGCTCTTTATGTGTTTTTGGTTATCGCCTTTTTGTGAGCGTGGCAGTGGTCCGATTCCGAACTTAACCTTCTTATGGTGCCAAGGAACATGTGGTCCAAGTTTCATTAAGATATCCCAATTTTTACTCAAGTTACAGCTTGCACGGACAGACGGACGGACGGACAGACAGACATCCGGATTTGAACTTTACTCGTCACCCTGATCACTGTGGTATATATAACCCTATATCTAATTCGTTTAGTTTTAGGACTTACAAACAACCGTTATGTGGACAAAACTATAATACTCTCTTAGCAACTTTTGTTGCGAGAGTATAAAAAAAGCTTAAAAGCGGCGATACTTTCAAGTTTACTCGAAAATGAGGCGGCAAAGGAACACTCTCTAATATCAAACATATCCATAGCCACTTTTTGGCTTGAAGAAGTTATCGCAAAGGTGATATCCAAACCAAATACTTTCAAAAACTTAATATTAGGTTGGCAAAAATCTCCCTTCCGCTTTTTTGCTTTTTATTCAATGCTTTAGAAAAAGTGATACAGTGATCGGATTTAGTTCAAATATGCGCCGTTTCGTTCGATAATCTGTTTCCATCTAGAGGGCAATTTCATAATACCCCCCTCGTAGAAGCCCACTCCTTATTTGCGAAGAACACAGACAGCGACTTTTCACACGCCTCTTTTGAGTTCAACTTTACACCAGCAAAGGCGTTCGCCATGAACAGGAACAGGTGGTAGGTAATCACTTGGCGCTATGTCCGGGCTATATGGTCCAAGCATTAAGCTTTTTTGTGTATCCAGCCTTCTGCAGATGGTTCAAAATGGTTTGGTGACTAACTCCCATCTCCTAGTCGATGGTCGATCCAGGTCTAACTCGATGTTTTCCATGATTTGATCGGTATTCGTCATCACTGGTCTTCCGCCGGCTGGCTCATCCATGGTGTCGTTTTCACCCGCTCTGAATCGGTGATCCGTGAAGCGTAAGGTTCAAGGTATTCGCTGATGAGTAACGGTTAAATTTTCTTAATTATAGCCATAAGATTTGTATAAAGTTTTATTGAACTCAATTATAATTTGGTATAACGAATGGAGGAGTCAAAAATATTTTCTTCTATTCAATGTAGAGTCACAAAAAAAAAAAACATCTAGCTAAAGAAATGGCTGATTTGAGCTTTTGGAAGGAACAATAAATACTGGTTACCTTTCAAGTTATACTTAGACCATCACAGCCACCTTCATCGACACAAGAGCTTAAAAGCTTTTTATGAAATTGCGAAAGCTTTTTGAGAGGTGAAAAAAAGCTTTTATTGTGATCGTGAAAGCTTTGCTGAAAGTGATACTCTTCGACTTTGATCTATTCGTGCCGAATTTGATGTAACGTGATTTTGATGTAATTGTCAAAGCTCTTCGAGAGCTGAAAAGAACTTTTGATGTGATCGTGAAAGCTCTGTGAAAGATGAAAGTGATACTCGTCGAAATTGACGTAATCGTGAGAGCTCACGTAGTGATGAAGTGTGCTTTTGATATAAGCGTGAAAGCTTTTCGAGAGATGAAATCACAACTCTCCGAGGAGGCAATGAAGTTCACGGTTGTGCCCTAAATTTTAACATTTCAAGATCATTCACACAATGTTAGTACTCAGAGCTAACGGTTAAAGTACTCGACTAGACATTTTCTTAATCGAAATTAAAAGCTGTTGTAGTAATTTTTAACTATGAAATCAAATCTCTTCAAAAAACCTACCTGATATATGCATGAGATACATCACCCACCACAAGTACGTACTTCAGTTGGCTTTCCGCAACAACTTTAGTGCCAGTAATCCCTGCTTCCACATCGTATACTAAAACTGTATACGAAGTAAGCAAGAAAATTGCTACAATCCACTATTGCTTGCTAATACAATTGCGATCGAAATCAATACAGGAACCATCAGCAGACAGACGGGGCAGCAAAATAGATGGAAAATCGTAAGAAATACAATTTGGCATGCACATCCGTATTCTATTGATATTTAGACAGGCATAAGTCCTGCAGCATTTATTTTGCTTCATTATCCCTTTGATGCTTTGAGTATTGCTTACTTTTTCCATTATCGGCTGTTGCGCTTTTTTTTTTATTTTTTTTTTTTGTTTTTGTTGCTGGTGTAGTTATTGCTACAGCTTGTTGCTCTTTGCCACGGCAATTCAGTGTCTAAATCCCGGGCATTATCCCAGGGATTTTTTTTACGCTTTTGCACTTTATTTACGCTTTCGGGTGGGTTTTAGTACGATTTCCAGCTTGTACTTCGGCTGTGTGTGGGTTTGTTGCTCCGTTTGTTTGTGCCTTGTGGCTCGCCAGCTCGTTGGCTCGTATTCCCTCTGTATTATTTACAAATGCTTGATTTGCGTTTTCTCCGCTTTGTTTCATGAGTATCTTCAGTTTAAATTGCAGTGGATAAATTTTTGTTAATTTACGCTTCCAATTTGTACATTTGTTTCACACTCATACTCTCTTGCCCTCTCCCTCACTCTACTCCACTTTAAAAGTTAAACATTTAAAACTCTTGTCTGCAATTCATGTACACTTGGAATTGTTCGAAAACAATGCGAGAATCTTGCCTTATTGCCCTTTTCTGTGGAGTATGGTGTATGGCTTACTTACTTGGAACAAGTGTTGCGGCAGCGTTATTGAGATTGTTTTTCATGTTGTTGTTGCTATTGCTATTGTTTTGCCCCCCCCAAGGAGTTGTGCGCACACTTTATAGCCGTCATTGTTGTTGTTCGCGTTTTACTTATTTCCCTACCGTGTTTTGGTGGCATATCGATCCGTTGAGTCAAACACCACCTCAAAACCCGCTCACATCCTCTCGCTGCAATCGAACACTAATACTTACTTTCATTTGACGCAATTGGAGCGCTTGAACTTATAGTCCTCCTCACCATGATTGCCCTTTTCAGAGCGCTTTAGCGTTTCATTTGCTGTTTTTTGTTTTCGCTAGAGTCTTGCCACCCTTTGTTTCTCAGCCGCATCCGCATACTTCATGCAATCATCATTGCTTCCGTTGTTTTCCGTTGTTTTCCGCTTTTTATTGCGTAGTTTCTATTTTTATTATCTTTGCTGTGTTTTGTTTTGTTTTGCATTTGTGTAACTTTACCTAAATCGTATTTGTTGTTGTTCGCTCTATTCACACATGCCGCGTCGGCATTATCGTATTTGTACTTGACTTATTCGCACTGCCGTGGGATATACTCCCTACAGCAGTTCCTTGCAATTTTCGTGCCTAATGCATGGATTAAATTTAATTACGAACAAGTACTTTAGGAAATCTTACAACATAAGGGGGATTTATATTCGTTTTGTGTTGGAGTTGAAAGCAGATTGTTTTTGCAAGAAAATGTGGCAATATGTAAGATTATCCCATATCTAAATATATAGTACATGTATCTATCCTCATCTCAAAAATTTGAAATGCATAGCGACGATATTATAAGATATTTAGTTAGTGTTCCAGAGTAGATAGGAAACAGTAAGATATTATAATAAGAGAGAGTCAGCTTTTAAAAAGATACCAATTTATAGACCTGATATCCGAATGGATCAATACGAGAGGGCGGAACAATGGGTATGAAATTATCATGATGATAGCGTTCTTCTCTCAAGATCAGGTTTAACTTTTTTTATCAAGATAATAATTCTTTTGACTTCATTTTGCCTAGACCTTAAGGTTCTCCTCCATCCAACTCAAGAGCTTAATAGCAATAGATGTAATAGTGAAAGCTCTCCGAGAGGTGAAAAGAGCTTTTGATGGGATTGTGAAAGCTCACCGGGAGCTTAAGAGCAATTTTTTGAGTTATACTCATATAAGCAATGGCGTTACCAATGGTTCCCTAAACATTTTAATTTTCATGATGATAACGTTCTTCTATCATTTACAGTGTTTTTCCTCATTTGGTTCCTATCAAATTAAAATTAATTTAAAAGTAGTATCCGAAGATAAGGGTTAAAAAACGCGGCTATAACATTTTTATCTATAAAATAATCAAAACCTTCATTACAAGAATTATTTAGACCTTCAGGTTCTCTTCCATCAATTCATGAACTTAAAAGCTGTTGCTGTGATTGTGAAAGCATTTCAAGCGGCGAAGAGAGCTTTTGATGTGATCGTGAAAGCTCTTCGAAAGATGAAAGTGAATCCTGGCGAGTTTTATATAGTGCTGAAAGCTCTTCGAGAGATGAAAGCGCAACTATATGAGTCATACTCATAGAAGCAATGGTTTCATAAATTTTTTCAATTTCAAGACAATTCATATAATAATTGTACTGAGATAACGGTTAAAAAACTCAGTTATATCTTTTCTTAATTGAGAAAATAATCAACAACTGCTGATTTAATTTGAAACTTTACTTAGACTATTGTGGCTCTTCCTTCTAAAAGGAACTCCTAAAAGCTTTTGATGTAATCGTGAAAGCTCTTAGAGAGGTGAAAAGAGCTTTCGATGTGATCTTGAAAGTTTTTCGAAAGGTGAATGCAAATCTTGTCAAGCTTGCTTTTATACCACACTTAACAGGAAATGAAGTTAGCTTCGGTTCCCAAGGAGTTTAAGGAGCTTTTGATATGATCTAAAAGCTCTCTGAGATATGAAAGTTTTCGTCTAATTTGCTGTAATTGTGAAAGCTCTCCGTGAGGTGAAAAAAGCTTTTAATGTGATAGTGGAAGCTCTCAGAGTGAAGCCGAGTTATACTAAGGTGGGCAATGAAGTTAGCTACGGCTCTTGAAATTCTTTCAGAGCTCATTCACAACAGTGCAGTTTTTTAGACAACATTTATATATATATATCATATATTCCTCAGCATTTGAGGCATGTAAAGCTACAACATGTGGTACTCGAAGTTACCGAATAAGTACGTATAACAATATCGAAAGACAATAATACCAGAATTTAGTATGGAATCAGGTCTGAAGAGACTCGTATCTCGTCTAATTATATACCGTTCGACTCCTTTTTGTAGGGGTATATGAAGTGATTGGTTTTATAAGACAGCTGGATTAAGCTAGCTAGAAACGAAAATGCGGTCCGGTGAGTCATCGAACTGAAACTGAGTCTTATAAAGACCACATTATAATATCTATATGCCCAAAAAGCGGCTTAAAGACTAAATTCCATTAAATTAAAGCTGAAATATTGACCACTTCATTGTTTTTTCAATTTCATTCGACCTCTAACCCTTACAACCCCAAAAATTACCCTTTCTAAACAAAAGCCTATCCTAAAACAACAAGCAATAATTTCCCGAAATTTTTTTCACCACGCTTTTAAACTTAAATTAGCGCCACGCTTTGGCAATTTTTGAATTTAGACCAAGTGAATACATACAGCTCTTTCAATCAACAACATTTGGTTAAAGGAAAAAAATACCGAAAAACAATAAAGGAAAACAAATTTACTGCTTTTAGTAAAACAAATCGATTCGGTTTTCACACACAATATTGGAGCAAATCCACAGCAGTAGGAGTATACACATTTATATATATAGTCCATGGGTATTTCTGAAAAAGCCATTGTTTTTCGGACGTCCACTTTGAATGACTCGTTTGCTGACGTTTGCTTTTGGCATTTTATTTAACTTTCAGCACATTTGGTTCACACCAAAACGCGGAAACGCCGTCCAATTTTTAACCCAAAATCAGTAACTAATCGCCAAGCAAATAAGTTAACGCAACTGCTGCGACTGCTGAAACCGGAAAAAGGGTAGAAATAACAGCAAAACACCGTAACAAAAACGGAGAAAAACAAAAAAAAAAAAAAATAAATAAATAAGGACCACTTGAAATATGTGCAACCGATACAAAAACAAGCAATCAAGCTATAAAACCAACAGTATGTTGGGTGAGCACTCATTCAGCTAAATTGTGGAAATTTGGTAGTTGGGGAAAATATAAGGTGTAGGGAAGTTATTGCAACACATACATACCTTGGGCATAATTGTTTGTTTAATTAAATTTAATTTCGTTTCTTATGAAATCGCTAGCAAATGTGTAGAATTTGTTTGCCCAAATAGAGAGGTTATATTTTGAGAATATTTGAGTATATTAGACTTTCTTTGATTCGTCAAATTTTGGAACTGGCATAATGAAATTTAGTTCGAAATGATGACTAATGAAGTATAGACATACTTTTTTCTTAAATTGTAGTGGAATGGAACAACTGGTATAAAACATATAAACTGGCATAATCAAATTTGGTTAAAATATCAGATGGCATAATTCAATTTAGTTAGAAATGATGATTAAAGAAGTCTAGACATACTTTTTTCTTGAATTGTGGTGAAATGGAGCAACTGGTATAAGTATTATAAACTGGTGTAATCAAATTTGGTTAGAGTATTAACTGGCACAATACAATTTGGTTAAAAACGATGATTAATGAAGTATAGAAATACTTTTTTCTTGAATTGTGGTGGAATGAAACAACTGGTATAATCAAATTTGGTTAGAATATTAACTGGCGTTATTGAATTTAGTTAAAAATTATGATTAATGAAGTATAGACATACTTTTTTCTTGAATTGAAGTGGAATCGAACAACTGGTATAAACCATATAAACTGGTATAATCAAATTTGGTTAGAATATTAACTGGCATAATCAAATTTAGTTAGAAATGATGTGTAATGAAGTATATACATACTTTTTTCTTGAATTGAAGTGGAATCGAACAACTGGTATAAACCATATAAACTGGTATAATCAAATTTGGTTAGAATATTAACTGGTTTAATAAAATTTAGTTAGAAATGATGTTTAATGAGGCATAGACATACTTTTTTCTTGAATTGAAGTGAAATGGAACTACTGGTATAAATCATAAAAACTGGTATAATCAAATTTAGTTAGAAATGATGTTTAATGAAGTATATACATACTTTTTTCTTTAATTGAAGTGAAATGGAACTACTGGTATAAATCATAAAAACTGGTATAATCAAATTTGGTTAGAATATTAACTGGCATAATAAAATTTAGTTACACATGATGTTTAATGAAGTATAAACATACTTTTTTCTTGATTTGAAGTGGAATAAAACAACTGGTATAAATCATATAAGTTGGTATAACCAAATTTGGGTAGAATATTAACTGGCGTAATCAAGTTTAGTTAGAAATTATGATTAATGAAGTATAGATATACTTTTTTCTTGAATTGAGGTGGAATGGAACAACTGTTATAAATCATATTAACTGGAATAATCCAAAATACCTTAAGTGACATTTTATACCATTTGACCGTTCGTTTCGTACTCGCTTAAACATTTTTTAATTGAGAGTATAACTCCAAAATATTTCTTGATTTATAATAAGTCTTCAGTACCATTAAGTTCTTTCGGGAAATTTTTGAACCCGCTGAACGTTCGTTTCGCACTCGCTTAAGTATTTATTAAGCGACTTAATATTAAATTTTTTTCTTTTCTTTCATTATTTTACCGCAACTTTATTTACTTCTAACACACAGTGCACCACAATAATAATCGAACCGTCTACAACGAACACCAAGTCATTAGCCGAGCGACACTTGCACACACACAACCCTACTACAACCACAACCATAATGTGACTAGTAAATTCGAAAACAACAACAACAACAATAAATTGATAGCACAGCGCCACCAAGCAGTCCGCATGCATATAAGTAGGGTCCGTATGTTGTACCGTGCGCCCATCTGTTCGAGCTAACCTTACGTCTCAGCGCACACCGCTAACTAACTATTGGGTGAACAACGAAGTAACCGACCGACCAATACACGCCTTGTGGTTGTGACTCGATAAAATTTATCACAAAAATAAAAGTGAAAGCCAAAACATTAATAAAATACACACGCCACACACACACAGCAACAACAACAACAATAACAACAGGCACTTTTTGTTTTTGTTGTTGTTGTGAAAAGTGGGCAAGTGGCAGTGAGTTGTGTCGGTGGCAATGCCATTACGTACATCAGTGTCTGGGGCTTGTTATTTGAAGTGTCCTTACTGGCATTGGGACGGCCCTTTGAGTAACTGTTTGTATGTATTTATGTATGTGTGTAGTTGTTGTTCGTATTGTTTTTTATTTTTTGCCAGTGTTGCTTTCAATTTTAAGCTGCGCAACCACACAACGCAACGTCAGTCACACACTTCATACGAGTATATTTCGGAACTATTCGCACAACTGTACTTACAAATATACGAGTACTTGACGCTAACTAACTCGCTGTGCTCGGCACTCGCCACTCGCCCAACAACATGCCCACATAGCTTCACTGACACACATACTCTGACACACACACATGCAGATCACAGCCGCTGTATTGCGGTCAGTTTTGGTTTGCTCTTTGCCGTCATTTATAGCATGCTACTGCCTGCCTGCCTGGCTCCTCCGCGCACCGCCTCCCTCGCGCTGTTGTTTGCCGCTTTTCACAATGTAGTTTTCTTGCTGTCGACTACGGTTCGCGTTCATGGCTTTGTAAATGTGGTTATTGCAAGTGTTGCTGCCTGTTATTGGCAGCACGAGCACTTTACTTACAGCAACAACAACAACAACATGTACAATAGCAGCTGCCAGGCGCAGATCCACTGCCACCGCCTTACAGGGGGCACTTTTTTGCATTCCCACACATATCCCTTCAAGCATCTGTATTTGCATGGGTGTGTGTGTGTGTGTACTACGTCCTGTTGCTTGTGTGTTTTGGCTTGTTGGTTAGCGCCATGCCCGACAAGCTTCATTGATTCGGTGCGGTTATGGATTTGGCTGTTGCGGTTCTGCATTATTTGGTGTGTGGCTGCCCTTCTTATTGCTGTTGTTGTTGCTCTTTTTATTATTTTTGTTTTTCATTATTGTTGTTGTTATTTTTAGCGTTATTGTTTTTGTATGTGCTCTTATTGTTGTTGTAATTTTTTTTTTACTATTTTTATTGTATTTTTCTTGTTGTTGCCCGGCACTCTCTTATTTGTTTGCGGCTAACTTTCCGCATTTTTTTCTCTTGCTACTGAAATTCATTTTTTTGGTTTCGTATTTTATTGAGCACTGCAGCGCAGTTTTTTATCGCTAGCTGGCTAGCTAGCCTGGTTGGGTTTTGGTGGATTGAACTTGACAGTGTTTTATTGAATGCCATAAAGCCGGAAGGTTTATTAAGCATGTAGTTGACAAATATTTAGTACGAGCGTACGTAGTACTAAGTATATAACTAGCGGTTTTCTTGTTTCTTTTTTTTATAAAAAATAGTAATTGGCGCAAGCCATGTGGGACCGCACCGCCGCAACGGTACAACAAATGTGCGCTTGATTAGTATCCTTTGGCGCATTGTAGTTTGTAGTGAATGAAAATTTTGTGTTGGTCATTTGGATGAATTATTAAGCAGTTAATCAATGACTTTCCTTTTTCACTAGTGTCCATGTATTCGCTGGTGTCACATTTGATACGAATAGTGAAATAATACTCTTTATTTATATGTAAAGAATTCATTTAAGTGCAGAACCGGCAATCATTGACCTTTTTCGATGGGTTGTATCTTTCTGAGAGATATTTTTAAATTAAGACTAAGACTAAGACTAAGACAGAAGCTTTAACATATTTAGTTTTTTTCCCCAAAAATTGTCCATCCTAAAATTAATTAAATTTGTGAATACTTCCCGGAAGTTATTCTTTGGCAATTTTATTTGTTACAAATTTTGTAGCATCGCTGTTTAAATGGTTTCCTTAATATTCAGCATGATAATAAAATGTAGCTCGAAATTCTCCAAAAATTTTCGAACATTTTTTCAGTCACTTTATTCACTCAATTTTTTTCACTTATGCAATAGGTGGCAACCCTAACCCCAACATATTTTTACATCTTTGCAATAAATACTTTTCTACAATCCTTTAAATTTGTTTCTTAGAATATAATATATAATTTTGCTCAGTTTTACTTTATTCGATAGATGGCAACTCTATTCCAAATTATTTTATATTATAGTTGCGATTACTTTACCATACTTTTTACATTCCTTTCCTGTTCAAAGAATTTGCTAATTTATCTCGGTTTATCAGTCTTTGACAAGTGGCAACTCTGTTAAAAAAATCTGTTCAGATATTTTCTACATGACTTTCAAAGCCCTAAAATTTTATTATTAAAAAATTTTTTCATATTTTTCCATTTTTTCCATTCAATTACCGAAATCTATTAAAATCTCTTATAGCCTCCACACTCTTTACTGTACACTGACCTGTAATTTCGTTCCATAAACTACCATCATAACTCTTAAATCGAGTGCTATACGTGGATACGAGTAAGTTATATATGGTTTAGAGTATTCCTCTTGTGCCTCTGGAAAGAGAATCCAAAAACAGCATACATCATTTAGTTATTCTAGCCACGCTAGGTTTGTATGTCATTAAACGTCTTGGTACAATCTGTAATAGCTTTGTTAGAGCGTCAATTGAAAATTATTCAACAAAAATTTGAGAATGGGGTTGCCTCAAATGAGCTTTTCTCAAGGCTTCTCTACATAAATCTGTCTTGTCTAGGAAGGGACATATATTCTATAAAATCCTCGAAACTGTTCGATTATATATGCCGTTAGGTCGTACTGTCGGTATTATAGGAGCATGTTAATACGATACATAACGAAGCTACACTTTCTGACAGATTTAGGATGAAGGAAAGTGTGATCCATTTCGAGGTTCTCACTTTTTTAAGGAAAAACACAGATTATGGAGAATGTTTATTATCATTCGAAAAAACATTCTTTGGCATTTATTTTTTTAAAGATCGTATCTTTTGAATGTTGGCCGCGGCTACGTCTCAGATGGTCTATCATCCGTTCAGTAATATCGATAACTCCCTCGAACATTACGATTGATAACTGGCGAATGACATGCGTGATGTTTTGCTCCAAGGACTGAATTGAAGCGGGATTGTTCGCATGGACTTTAGACTTTACATAGCACCACAGGTGATGGCCAATCGTCCGGCCCAAAACGTGAAATTATCAGCTCACCGAAGTGTTCTTTCAATAAATCCATTGAGTGGAAAGTGGCGCAATCTTGTTAAAACCAAATATCGCCGAGATTCTTCTTCTTGACAGACGTTGAAACCGCTTACGCGGTTATAGCCGAGTCCACAACAGCGCGCCACGCATCTCTACTCTTGGCAGTTTGGCGCGAATTGGTAATACCAAGTGAAGACAGGTCCTTCTCCTCCTGGTCCTTCCATCGGAGTGGAGGTCGCCCTCTTCCTCGGCTTCCACCAGGCATCAAGTAGTCGGTTTTCATGGCGCGATAACGGTCGCCATTAACGGTTTCGTTCTCAGCGGCATCATGTTTAAAGAAATATTGACCGGTGATTTTACCGGCACGTTTGTTTTTTCTGGTTGAAATGCCAGCTCTGGAACCTCTTCAGGTTGCTCTTAGTTCCAAATGCGGCAATTTTGCTTGTTTACATACCCATTGAGCCAGAAGTGGGTCTCATCGCTGAACAGAATTTGATTCGAAAACGTCGGTTGGAACTTTTCAAGAGTCTATAGAGCGAGCGATGTCGCTTGGGGAGGTCGAGCGGCATTAGTTACGTCATATTGTCGACACAAAAGTAGGAGCAGGCAAATATACTATAGTGCTAACTTCAGTCCAAAGCCTTCTGAACTCAGTTGTTCAAACACAAACAACTTCCATAACGAAGAAATTTTGTTTTGTGTAGGATCTCCATATGACCATATACTGGTATTGAGCAAACGGCTTACAAGTGGTAATCAAATCGATCGACAAAGTAAAACTTGAACATCTTCGCCATCGGTTCTCGCTGTAGCAAGACCTGTGCGACAGTATACTACTAGTTTTACATATTCTGTGACTATCGAAGCTGGCTATTTGTGAATTCAACAGATACCAAAAAGTCATAATGAGTTCAAAATAAGCAAAAAATTTTGACTATGAATAATTTCAGCATAAGTATGCCATAGATATGGAGGGAACACTTCTCCGACCTGCTCAATGGCAGTGAAAGTACAACACCAGAAGATGGCGAACCCGATTCCCCAATCGATGACGATGGAATAGATGTTCCATTACCCGACCATGAAGAAATTCGAATAGCAATTACCCGCTTGAAGAACAACAAAGCGGCGGGGGCCGATGGATTACCGGCCGAGCTATTCAAATACGGCGACGAAGAACTGATAAGGTGCATACATCAGCTTCTTTGTAGAATATGGTCGGAAGAAAGCATGCCTGACGATTGGAACCTTAGTGTGCTCTGCCCAATCCATAAAAAAGGAGATCCCACAAACTGTGCCAATTACCGTGGGATAAGCCTCCTAAATATCGCCTATAAGGTTCTATCGAGCGTACTGTGTGAAAGACTTAAGCCCACCGTCAACAAACTGATTGGACCTTATCAGTGTGGCTTTAGACCTGAAAAATCAACAACCGACAAGATATTCACCATGCGCCAAATCCTGGAAAAGACCCGTGAAAATAGGATCGACACACGCCACCTTTTTGTCGATTTTAAAGCTGCTTTCGACAGCACGAAAAGGAGCTGCCTTTATGCCGCGATGTCTGAATTTGGTATCCCCGCAAAACTAATAATGCTGTGAAAATTGACGTTGAGCAACACCAAAAGCTCCGTCATGATTGGGAAGGACCTCTCCGAGCCGTTCGATACCAAATGAGCGACTTCTTTAACTTGATGTTGGTAAAAATAATACGAGCTGCAGAGCTAAATAGAGAGGGTACAATCTTCTACAAGAGTGTACAGCTCCTGGCGTACGCCGATGATATTGATATCATCGGAAGCAACAACCGCGCCGTTTGTTCTGCTTTTTCCCGCATGGATAAGGAGGCGAAGCGAATGGGTCTGGAGGTGAATGAGGACAAGACGAAATATCTCCTGTCATCAAACAAACAGTCGGCGCACTCGCGTCTTGGCTCCCACGTCACTGTTGACAGTCATAACTTCGAGGTCGTAGATAATTTCGTATACCTGGGAACCAGTATCAACAACACCAACAATGTCAGCCTCAAAATCCAGCGCAGAATCACTCTTGCCAACAGGTGCTACTTTGGACTGAGTAGGCAATTGAAGAGTTAAGTCCTCTCTCGACGAACCAAAATCAAACTCTACAAGTCGCTTATCATTCCCGTCCTGCTTTATGGTGCAGAAGCTTGGACGATGTCAACATCAGATGAGACGATACTAGGAGTTTCCGAGAGGAAAATTTTGCGCAAGATTTACGGACCTCAGAACATTGGCAACGGCGAATACCGCAGACGATGGAACGATGAGCTGTACGAGTTATACGACGACATTGACATAGTTCAGCGAATAAAAAGACAGCGGCTACGCTGGCTAGGTCAT
Source organism: Zeugodacus cucurbitae (assembly GCF_028554725.1). Taxonomy (NCBI): domain Eukaryota; kingdom Metazoa; phylum Arthropoda; class Insecta; order Diptera; family Tephritidae; genus Zeugodacus; species Zeugodacus cucurbitae. The sequence continues at coordinate 20,611,515 of NC_071668.1, forward strand.
GTTGTACGGATAGTAGAAAACACTCCAGCTCTGAAAGTATTCGATGCAGTACCTGCTGGAGGAAGCCGCGGAAGAGGACGACCTCCACTCCGGTGGAAAGACCAAGTGCAAAGTGACCTGGCTTCACTTGGTGTTTCCAGTTGGCGCCAAAAAGCAAAAAGGAGGAATGAGTGGCGCGCTCTGGTGGATTCGGCTATAATCGCTTAAGGCGGTTCCTACGCCAAATATATATATATATATTTGCCATAGATAATATCAAGGGGCACTCAAATAACAGGAGCACCCGAGAAATTGAGGGATCTAGACTGTAATAGTCGACTCTTAAGAGTTAATAAATTTTCTAGAAGACTTTTTATAACAAAACTTTGTTTAAAGATTGGATATAGCCTCTGAGAGGGTTGCGGAGTTTCAAATTTTTTACAATATTGGTAAAAGCAGAGGTTGAGCCCTCATTTTGTCTAATGGTACAGCACGACAGCCGGCTAATTACATAATAAAAGAATAATAAAAACAACATTACTATAAGCACCAGATTTTGTTATCAGCGAAAAGAAATTCTTTTGAATAAACCGCAAGCATTTGAAAGGATATCTAAATTACATACAAGTACATGTACCCACACACAAAACCCATTTATGCTTGGAAATATGCACATTTGAATATTAAATTACGCGGACACATTTGAGCTCATTAGCATGGTTGTCAGCACTCAGTCAACTATCAATCTAACTGTATACCAATATTTCTTCAACTCCTTTGTCAGACATTACAACCGCCACAGGTCCAAAACCCTGTCAGTCTATTTGGCACGGAGCTGTGCTTGCCAGACATACTAGTCTAGTCTAGAGCTTGTTTGTGCCAATTCGTTAGCACACAGCAATCGTGCTGTCTGTCTGACTGGCTGGCTGTTAGACATGAAACTCAGACACATATACAAATGCAATCCATAATCATACGTCGTCTAACTGTTTGTATGTCGTCGTTATGTCTGTCTATCTGTCTGTTGGTCTGATTGTGCACCATAATTAAGGTTCATGAACTTGGTTTGGTTTGCTTTGCAACAAAAAAGGCTTATCTCCTTGGCAATAAATAACAAAATCAAATTGCACAAGCGCACACATCGACATAGAGTGTCTCGTGTGCTTCGTATATTTTAAATAAAGGCAAAAAAAATTGCTAAATACTCGCATAATCAGAAAGTCATTTAGACTACTACAACTACAAATAACGGTAAACTACAACAACAATACACACTCCCATACACATAGCAAAGCCTTCTATTCACTTTGACATCACTCAATTGGTTACTTTGTTGTTGTTGTAGCGCAACTCCCACACTCTCTACTACTCCTACAACAACTAATAATGTGGCTGCCAAGTTCTCAACTCTTCGCTGAATTTTGCTGAAAATTTTCACTTTGGCAATTAATTAATTTCCAAGGTAATGGCAATTATTTTCTCTGATTATAAATTCGAGTTTTTTTCTTTACTTCCATGCATTCCAGGAAGCGCTTGTTGTTGTTTATTGCTCTCCTTATTGTTGTTATTAAATTGAATTCCTTTCTTTATTGTTGACGTTGTTGCCTTTGGGCTGCCAGGCAAATATGGCAAATACTTAGGCGAAAGTGCTTTTCGCTCTGTGTAATATGTTTCGAGTTGTTTTTCCGTTTTCCGTTATTATTGTATCGGATTATAATATTTTTTTTTGTTATTTGTTGTTGTTTGTGTAGTAAGCGTTTTACCTTGTTAAATTGGCAGGCGCCCACGCTCAAGCGGGCAATATACAAATGTTGCTACTGGTGAGCTTTTGTAGGAATAAGTTTATAAATATAAAGTATATTAGAGTGGGCAATATAGAAACGAGCTTATTTTGAGTATAATATTCTTAAACTACCAATTAAACAAAAAATGTAGTCAACTGGCTTGAGAGCGTGATTACAAACTTGAACTTCATAGTTTACATCCTCCCACCAAGATATGCCTTAAATTGTATAGAAAATTTCTGAAAAAACGATCAATCAGTCTCAAAGCTCCTAATTCCATATATCAGTCTTCAAAAAGCTTTTAAAAAAATTTACCAGTCGCTCGCAGTGGTCAAAAAAGATGTCGATCCCCAAAACTCTTACGATAACATATAGCTTTTCTTATAATTCGTAAGAAGGGATTTCAAACTCTTTCTATACTCAAGCTTTTTCATAACAAAAAGCTTTTCACAAAAGTTACGCATTAATTTTCCACCCTTTCCGAGTACTTTACCAATGCTCAAGCCTTTTCAGGAAATATAAGCACTATTGAAAAGTTTCATATTAGACTCTTATTTCTTTCCGAGGTCTTTAAAAATGTGTACAGGTCTCGAAGTTTGTCGTAACAGAAAGCTTTTCCTTTAATTCGTATTCCGTTCGGATGGATCTAAAACTCTGCCTCTCTCAAGCTTTTAACTAAAGCTTCTCATTAAATTCTTCTTCTCCTTTCGCACTAAGTTTCCGAAATCCAAGTATTTCCAGTAACACAAAGGATCTTTTGATAAGCTTCGCATTATTTTCTTCACTCTTTCCGAGGAGTTTACAGTACTTTTGTAGCTTTTGATAACAGAAAGCTTCTCATAAAATTCGTCAGCCATTACGAAGCTGTTTGGGATTTTATAAAACTCACAAGAATTTTCAATCCTACTGATGCTCTCAGAATTTCTCTCAGAATTTCGCTGAAGTTATTTATTTACGTAACCAAAGAATTCGAGAACTTAAAAATACACTTATAAGAGGTCTAAAAAATGTAGAACCCTCAAAGCTTTTGAATAACTGAAAGCTTTTTATAAAATTCGACCACGGAGGTGACTAAATTTTGATCAATCCTTTCTAAAGGTCTAAAATGTTGGGGAATCCTCAAAGCTTTTTCATAACGAAAAGCTTTTTAAAACCTCGACCTCGGAGGGGACTAAAATTTGGGAACATCATCAATCGTTTGTGGAAATCTAAATTTTGCAGTAGCCTCAAAGCTTTTCGATAACGACGATAAAAGCTTTTTATAAAGATTCCTATACTATTCATCAGTCATTTGTAGAGGTTTAAGGCTATGTAGAACTCTTAATGCTTTTCGACAACTAAAAGCTTTTTATAATATTCTACCTCAGAGAGGGTTGAAAAATTTTACAAAACTTTGAGGGTCTCAATCACAGAAGTTGCTTCGAGAAATACATCGAAAATCGCAAATTTTCAGAACCCTCGAAGCTTTCAATTTGAAAATATTTCGAACAAAATGTTTGATATTTCATTAGAACTTATTGTATTAAAGCTTTTTTAAATAGATTTTTATCAAAAATGCATTTTTTAAATTCACCATAGAGGTGTGCCCCACCCTAAAAAGCTTAAACCAAAACATATATGTACACACATGTACCCACATCACATGTGAGCTTATAAACAATTTGCCACTGAGAAATTATGGACAAATGAACTTTAGCTGCGATGAAAGCAGTCGGAAAGCATAAGCCGATTTGTTGACTGCATTGGTATTTACTTACTTTTGTTTGTATACTCATATATGGTGTTATATTCATACGAAATCATAAGCTCATAGACATATCCTTACAGTTTTTAAGCTCACAAAGCTGCCTTTTATGCTTGATTTTCATTAAATATACATAAAATTCAGCGAATTTGTAACTTAAGGGGGGCATTAAAATGTGTTTTTTATAAATCTAGTTAGCAGTAAAATTTTTGCTTTGTAAGCCTTGAAAGCACAATTATGGGTGCTTTCTGAATTTCAATTGAAGAACAGAATATGAACTATTTAATGTTAATTTTAATGTCTCCAATGACGTTTCTTAAAATTGTACGGTATATAGGGTGTCTTTTTTGAGGTATACAAACCTTGCTAAAAGAAACTTCTTTTTTTCAGTATTTAAAATCCTGATGTACGAGGTGTGTTAAAAAATAACGGGAATTTTCGTTCTTTTGAAAAAAAAAAAAAACTATTCAAAAATCATGTTATACGAGGTGTGTACCAAAAATAACGGGAATTTTGGTTTCTTGAAAATACTATTCAAACATCATGTTGTTCGAGGTGTGTTAAAAAAATAATGGGAATTTTGGTTTTTTGAAAAAACTATTCAAACATCATGTTGTTCGAGGTGTGTTAAAAAAATAACGGGAATTTTGGTTTTTTGAAAAAACTATTCGAACATCATGTTGTACGAGGTGTGTACAAAAAATAACGGGAATTTTGGTTTTTTGAAAAAACTATTCAAACATCATGTTGTTCGAGGTGTGTTAAAAAAATAATGGGAATTTTCTTTTTTTGAAAAACACTATTCAAACCTCATGTTGTACGAGGTGTGTACCAAAAATAACGGGAATTTTGGTTTCTTGAAAATACTATTCAAACATCATGTTGTTCGAGGTGTGTTAAAAAAATAATGGGAATTTTGGTTTCTTGAAAATACTATTCAAACATCATGTTGTTCGAGGTGTGTTAAAAAAATAATGGGAATTTTGGTTTTTTGAAAAAACTATTCAAACATCATGTTGTTCGAGGTGTGTTAAAAAAATAACGGGAATTTTGGTTTTTTGAAAAAACTATTCGAACATCATGTTGTACGAGGTGTGTACAAAAAATAACGGGAATTTTGGTTTTTTGAAAAAACTATTCAAACATCATGTTGTTCGAGGTGTGTACAAAAAATAACGGGAATTTTGGTTTTTTGAAAAAACTATTCAAACATCATGTTGTTCGAGGTGTGTTAAAAAAATAACGGGAATTTTCGTTTTTTGAAAAAACTATTCAAACATCAAGTTGTACGAGGTGTGTTAAAAAAATAACGGGAATTTTCGATTTTTGAAAAACACTATTCAAACATAATGTAAGCCAAGCGCTTCTTCCAATTGTCGAAACACTTCTCAACATCGATTTTAACTAAAGCCTTTTTCGGAACCTTAAGGTTCTCTTTATTTTTGGAAATTGAAAAAAAGTCACACAGCTATCAAGCCTGGTAAATATGGAGTATGAGCCTCCATATGGAAATGTTTTTCTATGTTATTAAACATTGTTCTAGGAGCCATATCTACTCTTAATAAATAAATTCAAGGTGTATTAAAGAATTAAAAATAGTCTAGCAGTTGAAAAGAACAAAATTTTTTAAAAGAAAATCCTTAACAATGCCACAATGAACCCTACGATTGGTCAATTCATAGCACTCGCTATGTTTGCACTCTTCGAACATGTTGAAGATTGTTCGCTGATCTCTCTGCTTGCATTGCTTGCGCTCTACTCTCTGGTCAGAAACTATACGCTACTACTCAGCTAGCTATATTTGCTTTCTCTCTCTCTCTCTGACCAGTGTAGTATTTTTTACTTAAGCGAGTGGCATGTCCGATTCGCCACACTCCAAGCTTTGTTGAATTGTATTAATATCACCATTAATGGCATTTCTTTACAAATTATTTTTATACTTTATATATATTATATATATATTATTCTCTTCAAGCACTTCAATTTCAGGGAACACTCTTCACACTCGCTTACTTGCTGCTTAATAGCATTTCCTACGCAATTTTCTTTATAAATACATATTTTATTTATTTGTTTGTGCTTTTTAATATGTACGTTGTTGTATTGTCGAATTGACAGCGCACAAAAGCGAATTGTACGCGCGAAAAAAAAAGAAAAAAAAGGTGGAAGTGGTGGATCCATAAATAAAATGCCATAAGTGCTATGGTATTTATTTATTTGTTCTTTATTTTGTGTTGACTTCCTGCTGATGCTTCATTAAAATGGTGCCGCCGCTGCTGCGCCAGTCACTGAGCAACCATTCTTCAACAGCTCAGCTACACACCGCCCCTGACAACGCTGTGTGAGCTCACACTATGCAGAGCATGAGGTGAGGCTTTGCTATGCCATGGCGTTTGTGCTTAAATGGCGCGCAAAACATTTCGACATAATGGCCGTGTTGAAGGCTCCCCAGAGAGAAATATACGCGTATATAGTATTTGCTACTTTTTAATATGAAAAACAACAACAAACACACGCACATATCTGTATATATGTATGTATGTATCATGCACATTTCTATAATACACTTAAATGCCTACATGCTCTATTATATTTATTTGTTAAGGATATATGAATTCGTCCACTTGGCAATATGCACGCCATTTATGTATATACAAATGTACTACACGCACAGGTATTTATCTCTATGAATTAACACACACATACATATACAAGAGTGAGTCTTTCATTATGTGTTTGTAGGCGTGTTGCAGCGCAAATAAGAGTCTTTTGTGTCTCTATATAGACAGATACTTAACGCACACATACTTATATATAATCATATGACTACCTTTAAATATATATATATATATGTCTATATGTATGTGTAAATTAAGGTATAATCCATTACTTTGTGCCGCTCATGCGTTACATATGTTTGTATGCATGCGTGTGTGTGTGAGTCCTTTACACGCAAGCGCTTAAGCCCGATCGCATGTTGAGCTGTGTAAATTACAGCTGCGTGCAAAGTGAAATTTACCATTAGACAATATTATTCGTAACTGCCGCTTAGCTATTAAAATAATGTAACACAATAATATTAAATTAACATATGTCGGCGTGCTGGCAGATAATCATGGAATGACAATTCCAATGAAGACATTATGTGTGAGCATTTATTGGTCTACAACTTTGCTTCCGCCATTTTCCAATAGATGTCTCTAGGGTCAAGCACTGGTCATTTAAATCGATTAAATCGTTTTATATCGATCTTGGACATTCGTGTCAACATTAACCCAACAAAATAGTTGTAGAGATTTGTTTGCATCCCAAACTTATTCTCAATTGAAAATGTCACTTTTTGAGCAGAATTCTCGGCATTTGCGGGAAATTTTGCTTCTCTTTTTTAATTCCAAGAAAAGTGCGGCTGAGGCTCACCGACATTTGCAACAGCGACATTTGTAACCGTTTTAATACAAAAAAAACTTAAATTTACAAAAAAAAAAACGGCGGAAGCAAAGTTGTAGGCCTAATATTAAAAAAGTTGTCTGTTTAATAAATTTTATATTTTTTTAATAAAAAATAAATTTTATATTTTTTTAATTTATATACAGAATTCTATACATAAATACAGTTGAACTTCCTTAACTCGAATCACCAAAATCCCCAAAAAAAATTCGAGTTATAGAGACTTCCGAGTTACGAAAGGTAATTTGAATGAAATTTCACTTCAATTGCCAACTCAACGGTTCGAGTAATGGAGAACTTCGTGTTAGAGAGACTTCCGAGTTATGGAATTTCAACTGTATTTATTCTCTCTGAAGAAAAACTAACTAATAAAATAATATTTTCAAAAACATGGTTACTTATTCACACAAAAATTTACTTGAAAAAAAAAAATTGAGAAAAATCGAAATTTTAAAATTCAGTCTGACCAACAGCATTTTATACAAATGACAATAATAAACGCAATTTTTCGGACATCTTTATGAAATTTTCTGTGCTAAAAAGCTTATCACTTATCATTTTTAAAACTTAAATTTTTTTACATTTGTTCCCCTTCACAAAAGTAGTCAAAACTGCATTTCTATGGAATTTCTACAATTTCTAGCTCTGAACTCCATTGCCCATAATTTTATAAAAATTAAAGTTACAGAACTATAAATGGTAGCAGACGATAGCTGAGAGAAACTACTACAAAAATAAACTAAATCCAATTTTTAAAATTTTTCGGAAAATTTGGAATTTTTTAAATACATTTCAGGTAATTTCGAAAATTAAATTTTTTTATATTCTTATTACTAATATCCAAATCAAATTTGACCTCACCTGAAGCTAGCTCCTGAAAAATGTAATAAAACCTCACACTACATCCTCTCAAAATATAAAAAATCCTTACCGCATAAGACGCCTCAATTTCCAAATATAACTGACCAAACATAAATTATTAAAATGTTAAAAAATCTTATTCCACGCGGCTCTTCAAAATGTAAACAAATCTGATATCAGTAATCGCTCAAAGAGTTGACAAACTTGAGTTCACATGAATCCCATTATGTAAAAAAATCCAATTTCACTTTGCTGCTAAAAATATAACCAAATATCAAACCTTACGTGAACCCATAAAATGTAGACAAACCGCACTTCACGTTTCCCTTCAAAATATTGGCAAACCTGGCCTCACCTCACCTACCGTTTACTTGACTTCTCACTATGTGATAATATAAAAATATTTACAAATCTAACCTCATTTGCCCTTTAAAGTTTAAATATTCTTGACATCACAAACCCCAGCCAAAGTACATTGACCTCAAACTAAATTTAAACAAACACCAACCAAAGTTCATTGACCTTGACAAAAAAAGCCACAGCCAAAGGTCAATGACCTCACGCCAAAATGTAAACAAACCTGACGTCACGTGACCCCTCAAAATGTAAACAAACCCGACGTCACGTGACCTCTCAAAATGTAAACAAATCCGACGTCACGTGACCTCTCAAAATGTAAACAAACCTGACGTCACGTGATCTCTCAATATGTAAACAAACCTTACGTCACGTGATCCCTCAAAATGTTAACAAACATGACATCACGTGACCCCTCAAAATGTAAAACAAACCTTTGGTGAGGTCATTGACCTTTGGCCGGGGTTTGTTTACCTTTTGGTCGAGGTCATTGACCTTTGGTCGGGTTTGTTTACCTTTTGGTCGAGGTTTGTTTACCTTTTGGTCGAGGTCATTGACCTTTGGCCGGGTTTTGTTTACCTTTTGGTCGAGGTCATTGACCTTTGGCCAGGGTTTGCTTACCTTTCGGTCGAGGTCATTGACCTCTGGCTGGAGTTTGCTTACACTTAGACCGAGGACAACTGAGGACAAACTTGAAAAAAAATATAAAAAAAAATGAAATTTTTCAAATTTACTGAAATGTGTTAAAAAAATTCAAATTTTCCAAAAAATTTCTTAAAACTAAGATTTAGTTTATTTCTGTAGTAGATTATCTCAGCTATCGTCTGCTACCATCTTAAGTCGCGTAACTTTAATTTTTACAAAGTTATGGACAATGTAGCTCAGAGGGAGAGATTGTTGAAATTCCTTAGACATGCAATTTTAACTAATTTCGTGAATGGGAGCAAATATTAAAACTTTAAGTTTTATAAAGTAGAAGTGATAAGCTTTCTAACACTGAAAATTTCATTAATATATTCGAAAAATTTCGTTTATTATTGTCATTTGTATGAAAGGCTGTTGGTCGGGCTGAATTTAAAAAATTTCAATTTTTTCGAAATTTTGATTTTTGAAACAATTTATGTAAAAATAAGTTATTGTTGTGCGAGCAAGGAGGTTATATTTTGATTTCTTTCTACTTTCTATTAAAATGATGTTTATAGCTTATTGATATGAGATTTGTGGGAGTCTCGGAAGCTGGATGAATATTGTAAACTGACAGGGTTATAGAGGTTCATATAGTTTTGTTCGAAGACCACTGTTGTAAATAGTGAGAAACACTTTTCCAGTGAGTAGCCCGCCATTAATTTATGAATTTCCTACTTTAGATAACTGGTTGAAGAGTCTATTCTTTTTTTAGTTTTGTCGAAGACTGCAGAGGTTGAGGTAATAGGAAAAATGTGGCATAGTTGGCTTGCAAATCAATATATGAGTTTCCTAGTTTAACTGGTTCAAGATTCAAGCATGTAGGCGTGGCCGAAAATAATTTTCAATTATTTGCAGTACCGTTACTAATCACATGCTACTTTCTAGCGTTATAACAAACATTTCTGGCTGTATCTTCAATTCCAAATCTTTTCGCTATGTCTTATTTATCGCTGAAGACAATAGGAAATTATATATACCATAAATTATCTACAAGGGTTGGACACGCATGAAACACTAGGTCAACGCATTACCCTCAATCCCGCATTTAAGGCGTGGAATCCATTGTAAAATGAAATGTAAGCTGTGTAAAAGCTCCAAGCGCATAATTTCTTTATCGTTCAATAAGCATATGTATCTGAACTGCATGAAATCACAGCCAATGCGACACACCCACTGCACAGGCTGTGGGCATAACGTTACATTCGCACCGTTATGTTTTCACAGCAAACGGCTAGCGGCTGCATGCGCACCTTTGCAACTAACACCCAATTTCACCCGCTGACTCTTCGGTCACCCCGCTACAAATGGTAAACCCCTGCAGCGTGCCTACTGGCTTGGAAAGCGCAGCGCTGAATGTGTGTGTCTGAATTTTGTATTTTACGATTATGCTGCCGCAAGCTGTCGATAAGTGCAGAGAATATGTTAAGTGGTTGCTGGGGCCAAATGGAAGTCAACACTGTCAGTTATGTTGTTGTTGTTGTTGTTGCTGTTGCTGTCAATATGCAACAAACGCAAAAACACATGACACAACTGAATGTTGAAGCAATTTCGTTCGCCTGTGTACGTGTGTGTGTGCGCATTGCCATTAAGAATAACACCATCTAATAAAAGTGTGGCAAGCCCACTTGGGCAGCACAAAAATTGCTAATACAAAACTGATGCTGCACGCAAAAAGGTAACAAAATGTCATGACACACCGCTCAGCGCTCAAGCGAGTGGATTATATCATACTTCTATGCATATGTATAGGGTATGTGAAAGGGATGAGTCTCTAGTAGGGCTGAGTGTTGTGTGGCAAATGCTTGGCTGACGCTTTTGATGATGCTTATTGCTTATCAAGTGGCAACAGCAGCAGCAGCGTCCCTGCTTGTGCCGTTGTGACATTAGGGCGCCAAATGCGCTACCCACATGCTGCAGCACGAGCTGCTTCAGCTTCTTGCGTAGAGACACAATTTCAAAGGTTGCCAATCGTGCTTACAGCTATGGGAATATGCAATGGCAATGTGAGGGTCTCATTGCGGCGTTAAACAGTTTGATTGGTTAGTTGCTAGTTGTGTAGCTTCAAAAATATAATATTGGCTGAAATGATTTTGAAGCGTTGGGTTGGAAGGATGGTGTTGTTGGGTGAAGGGTTGCATGAAACTACTTAGCCTAATAAAGGGTAAGGCTCGAAGGCCAATTTCAGGTGTAAATTACATGCATGTAGGGGGAGAAACGCATATAAATACGAGGCATTTTTAATTTGAGCATGCAGTAACACCGTTCTATACATATTGTATGTATATAAGTATACTTATTGCCGGTAACACCTCTGCTAGATGTTTAGACGCGCTTCTCGTTCAACTTATGTTGTTTACTTAACTGAATTGCCCTGAAGGTTCGTCTTGGACTCCCGTGAACCACATATTCCATTCTAGAAAAGACAATCATTATCATGTAGATACAACACTGACATATATAGATACCTAAACATACTTTTTATAATGCCACTCTCGTTGTAACCCTGGTCACTATTCACAAAAAACAGTGACAGTCGATTTTCACTTTACTTTACTTGAGACGACGTCTTCACCGACAAAATCTTTAACCACAGACTGGAACCGGTAGTAATCACTTGGCGCGAAGTCCGCACTATAAGGGGATATATAAGAACTCAAGATCCCGGCGCTGCTGGCGAGTCATTATCGATGTTGTAGCCAAGTGGAACAGAATTCCTTTTATATTGGCCAAAGCTATTCGCTTCAGGGAACTTGCTTCCTAAGGCAGGCAGTCTAATTGTTGACAGTTCAGATCTGAATTAAGAATCTGACCTCGAGCTACCAACTCATGATGATGCCCTCACAGTTTCACCAAAAATATAGCAAACCCTTTATGATCCTTCTGTCAATTCTGACTTGGGCACAGTTTGAGTCGGCTCACCGTGGTTCGACTACTACAGTTTTCCCTTAACATTTTCGTTAGTTCCCATCTACTACAGAAATGTATCGATTTTTTTGTGAGACAGCGATTCGCATATGAAAGTTTGGTCATTGACAATTTTTAGGGTAACAGCAACAAGCTTCTTTTTGCATCCAGCAAATGGATGGTTTCAAACGTTTTTTGGTGCAATACCTAGCTCCTGGAAAAAGTACTTAAATACATGGCAGACGAACGGGAAAATTTCCATTATTATGTCGACATTATCGACATTTCAAGAAGAGCAGACTTCTCCCGACATCCACTGACTTGCTAGCCTTTACGAGATAGCCTGTGTACCTGCGAAAGGGCAGTTCTGTCACCGCCGGCAGTGATCCTCCCAGAGCACTTTGTCACTCACTTGTCAATTTTTTATACTTTTGTTCTTGTTCATTCTAATATTGTTCCCAACCCGGGAGCCTGAGTTCAATACAAACTTTATAACCTGTACTGCCACTACATACTAGAAAGCTAGATACGTTGTCAGCTAAAGAAGAACCCTACCTTTTGACTCGTCGATATAGAGATACATTCCTGATTGCAGACCGCTTTCAACCTCCAGGAAGGTATTCGCCTTTAATGGATCCAAGAGAAACTCGCTTGGGAGACCAAAGCGAGAGTTGACGCACACCCTTATGAGGCCGACCAGCGCAAATTGACCATATCAATTTAATGATGACGGGAGAGGAACATCCTGTAAAAGTACCTACAAGCCATTTCTAAAACTGGAGTTCGATCAGTATCTATTGACCGTATCACACCATTGTGAGACTCTTCAACTCATTTGACTTTACGATAAGACGGATATACGTAAGTGAACTAAGGTAGTGTTCGATTCGCCATTTTTTCAACTCGCTATGTTTCAGCTTTCCAAGATTATCAAAAATTTAGAGTGAATATTCTTTTAAAGTGGTATAAGGGCTCTCTACTTCATTATACCAGTGTTACGTGATTAGACCAGTTGTTTGTTCGATTGGCCACTTTCATGAGTTAAAAGAATCGAAGAGAACTATTCTAATTTACTCGATAAAGGAACTGATATTTGTGTATCTATATACATATTTATACGAATTTTTCTATGTACGAGTATATCAATGGAGCGTAGCTAACTAAATGACTTTGACCATAAATTTCTACCCAATCTGAGTACAAGAATCGCTATAAAATCTTAGAAAATCAAAGCACGAATATACACACACATTCACACCAACAAAACATACTTGAAATGAAGTTTGAGCCGAAGTTCGCCTAACTACTTCAAGTATGCACTAACAACAGCCTATTAGTGCTGCAGCTGGAATGCAGTTAGGCATGGACTTCCTTCGTGCAAACACCTGCCGAGTGTTGTTGTTGTTGCAACAAGTTGGCATAATTGCGAAATGAGTTGGAAGATTCTTTAGTTAATTTCTGTTAACTACAAAATGACGCCTGTCAAACACCCGTTCGCTCGCCTGCCTGCCTGCCGGCATGTGTGCCATGTGTGATTGTGACACACACACCAACACACATGCTTGACTCCATACACATCGTCGCCGCCATTTTGCTTGCAACTAGTAGCCATTAGATGGAGGCCAGCGGCAAACTTTTCCCGTACACTGTTGCTTTTAACTGCCACAAAATTCAGCTACATTAAAAGCAGTAACAATAACAACAACAACAGCGCCAACTTGTTAGGCATGAGCACAGGAAGTGTGTTGACTATCGCCAAAACTATTTCAGTACATAAATGCTCGTTTCCGTTTCAATTTTGTTGAAATGTGCGATGTTTGCGCGCGAGGCAACGCCGTCTATATAGTTAGGCCTAACGGTATGCCAGAGACCCGCTCAGCAAAATGACTTGACTTGCATGTGTTGTTGCCATTGTTGTTTGTGTTGTTGCCTGCTTGCCAGTGGCACGTCTTTGGCCCGATTGTGACAGCCGGCAGTTAACGTGCTGCCACCAAACCGCGTTGCAATGCATTTAACCACTCACCCTTCACCCCTCTCTGTCGCTGCACAACACACCATTTTATTGCCACTTCCTCTCCACTCTTGCTGTTGTCGTTGTTGTTGTTGTTGCTCCGCTGTGTTGTTAAGTGGCAAACGTAATAATGTCTGGCGTTTGCTGATGTCATTCTGCCACTTGCTAAAAATGCAAGGGCACTTTAGTGACTTTAGTGGCGACAGCCGCTGTTTGGCATACGAACGCGATACCCAGCACACGGTGCTCTCTATGTGGTGCTGCGTGTAGCCGTCGGCAGCATATCTTTATATTATACACTTATGCTTGTGTACAAAAGTAAGTACAGTGAAAAAATTATGCTAGGTAATACCTGCCTTTTGGCCTGCAGTGGCAAGTCCATACTTTGCCATCGGCAATGTGCAGTTTTAAGTGTTGCATTTTCAATGGGCAAACTGCATTTGACATGTTTCAGAAACACACAGCCGCGGGCACATGCGAGTTTGAGGTTAGAAATGTGTTAAGAAATGCAAGAATAAAATACAAGTATATCCTTAAGACAGGTGTAAGCAAGAAAATGTTAAAGAAATCGGATTTTGGTTTAAAAATATTGTTTGAGACCTTCACTTTTTGTTGCTGTTTACATTTATTTTTCCTATTTTTTTATTAAGCTCATAATGTGTTATACTCATCGATAAACATTAGTACATATAATAGACTATTCTGGTTTGGATCTCGTTAATGCATATTTGATAGGAGGTATAAAGATCTCGATTTCTTGGATTAGATATCATGTACACCATTTGCCAAACACTAATGCAAGAGTATAAAGATCAGAGTTGCCGCTTTGACTATTCACTGACTGGTGAAGGGACAGACCGAGTAGAACCAGTAGAAATAAGTAGGATAAATTTCATTTAATGTCTTTATTAACTTTTGAGTTATCTATTACAAAGTGAAAAGGCGGAGGTTATTCAAAATATTTATAACAAAACGTCTTGCATATGGGCGATCTCCTCAACGAAAGCTCCTGTCGTGATCGTCAACTATGTCCCAACGGTATGGTCGCTTAGATGTAGTAAAACGTAGAAGAGGAAGATATGTACTCGTATTTGTCAGTATACTACACCGGCCAATCTGTGGTTGCCCCTTGATGACTCCTTAAGATCATCTACACTATAAAACCAAGCCCCCATTCAAGCAGCATAATGTACTAACCTTCAAGCAGATTCTACTGAGATGTTTTTATCGAAATCATCCATTTAGTCATTAGCTTGAAGCTGTGTTTTTTTTTCTTTGAATCTGAACTGCCTTCCTAGTGCAAATAGAGGCCATTCCTACAGTACGTCGACAACATCGCACATTGAGCCGACCAGACTTTGGTTGCAGACAGCTTCAGACATGACTTCAATGCCATTCACAGTGGAGCTTTTAATACCTTCCTGGACTCTCTCCGATTGAATGGCTTCCTTGCAGTCAAAAGCACCATCCATTACAGAGGACGAGTTCGATCTTCCAAGCAACTTCGTTCCAGATATTGCAGCAAGCTGGTTTTCTGGTTATCCAGACTAGACCCTGACACATCGTATATATATCCTGCATGCAAGGATATGAGTCCTCGCAAGACACTAAACATTTCTTTGCATGGCTCATAAACCCGACTCAGCTAACATCCTTGCACCTATAGTTTGTCCCTGTTGGAAGAATTCGTTTCCTGGACCTTCAGTTAGATATCGAGGTCATCTTACTTACGCTTTCCCGTTCAAGCGGAATCTTGGTAATATCGATCACAAAAAATTACCTATTTTGGTTTGGCCAACAAACCCGACACATCTAACAGCCATATGACTGTGGTCCTGGGCCTCTCGTTAGATAACCTCGATAACAAATCAATTCGTTAATACAACAACAACTATGAAATCTCCGAGTTAGGTCTAGCAAATTAACAGAAGAATGTATTGTAAAACGATCACCATAAATAAGAACCAGACTTCGATTTGGATAGTTTTCTATGAAGTATGAAGAGAGTCCGTTAGCCAAAGGGATAGAAAGTGTGTTGGCCTCTATAATACAATTCCTCCTGCCACTCAGATACTGAGAATATTTCTAAAGATACAGGAACATAATAAAACCAATCACTGGTTTACCTTGATCCTCGGGAAACCTGCATCATCAGTCTACTCTAACAATGATATTATGGTGCCATCACATTTAATGTGATCTAGCTTGCCCTGCCAAAATTTTATTTCGCTTTAAGTCTGAACATTTAAGAAAAGTAGTGGGTGTGTTAGAATCGTTTCATTCTCTTATATGCTTAGAGCTGTCTCACACTCACACAAACTCCCACTCTTAAAAAGCAATAATTTTAATTAATTAAAAATGGAGTGGCAAATTTTAAAATGTATTGTTCGGCTTACAGCTGAGTCCAAGACTTATTTCACAACCTGTTCTTTTTTTTATTTTGTACTGGTGCTTTTTATTGTAGTCTCCAAAGCTATTTTTATTTTTGCTTGAAAGTTCTTTGCTTGTTTTCTGGTCTATTTCACAAGCTGCGCTTTTACTTTCTAAATGTTCCTCTACAATTTCTGAATCAGTCTGATACGCATATACCTACATATACTATAAAGGAAGTCGACTAAAAATGCCCTCATTTACTTACATTTAACAGATACTTGAGCGCATTTGAACAATTCAATGATATTTATTGTTCCTCTTAATTTCATGCTCCGAAGATTCCGAACACTAGACAATGGTGGGGAATTAAAAATATCAAACCTACCACACTGAAATACACATTTAAATCTGTACCACAGCGCTCGGGCCCCCAGCTCAGTTGGTCGGCTTGTTTGCATGTGGTTGTGTAGCTGGCGCAGCTGCTGTGACTGCTCGGCTCTCTGTGTATCTCTGAGTATGTGCATAGTTATGTTGGCTGCGTCATTGCGGTGTGGCATTATGAAGTCTCTGTTAATTGTTCCAGCCATAATCATAACAATAATTTTAATGCATAAAGTTGTACTCCAGCGCATGTATTTAGTACATATGTACAGGCATAAAGCTAACGGTCGCAATCCCTACAATGGCATTACAACGATAACAAAAATAATAATACACAGGCAATGAAAGAAATGTTCGCCGTAATGGTCGGTAAGTGTGCCATTACAACAGGACCCAAAGAATAAGAACTATGATTTTATGTCGACAGACGGTTATTTAAATTCTTGAATCTTGCATGTTATTGTTGTTGTTGTATAATAATTATAATTGCCCTAGATACAGAATATATAGATTCTCTTTCTTATCCGGAAGTTATAATAGTCAAATTCAAATATTCTTCATACACCAAGAGTATGATGTACAAGGAGTCTACTATGTGGAGAAAAAATCGATAAAAAATTTTGATGTTGTAGTGACAAAAAAATCATCGTATATTTCTTATATGGATCAGTTCTGCTTATATGGACCCGTAGAATTGTCAAGGAAACGGTTAAATATAAAATCAGGAATATCGAATGAAACTAAATTTTCCAATAAGCCAATTATTACAAAGCTAATTTCTTATATTTGAGCTTTTTTGGAACAACGTAAAAAATTTCGAAATCTCGAACATAGTTAAATGCTTTTATCTGCGAAATCGAAATTCCCCAGAGAAAATATTGTTCTTGAAAAAAACTTCGATAACAATTTCTGATTCTTAGGACTTATGGACTATGAGCAGCCTGAATCATTCTCAAATTCTAAAATACAAGTTTCTTTTTTTCGAACTCCCAAACCGATATGAAAGCTTTTTTCTTCGAGATCGAAAAGCTCCCGAGACTTTTTTTTTCACTGGATAACATTTTAGCACTCATCAGTCTCGACCACTCTCTATTTTCAGACTTTTTGAGGATGTTCTAAGTAGCAGTAAAACTAGACCTAACTTGGTCAACGGTTGATCCAAGTGAAGAACTCCGCTTTGACTAAAACATAGGATTTAAATGATAGGAATATTTTAGATTTATAAAAACAGGTCTAGACTTGCTTTCATTGACTTTTACTTTAAAATATATCTCTGGTTACTACAGGACAAATTTTTCGTTTTCACTAAAAAAAATATCAAAATCAAAATTTTTCCTCAAACAGTTTCCCACGACTTCTCTTCGCCATTTTCCAGTTAAAACCAAAATATCTATTGAAAATTTTCTACGAATTTTATTAAAATAACCGTCAAGGCGCCACTAAATGAAACAGCTGCTTCAACTCTGACCCCGCTTCACTCACATACACACATTCACGCCGTTTTGAACTGTGCGCTTAATCCTGCGCCACCACGTGTTTCACCCGCCTTGCTTTACAATTTGGAAAATATGGCTTTGAGTATACGAGTACAATTGTTCCCGTTTCCGAAAGTTGCTGCAGCATAATTACAGTTCCACTTGAATGCCTGAATTGAGTTGAAGTGGTGGAGAGCAAGCGTGTGAGTGTGCCGGTGCTACTACTTACATATATTCATTTGTATGTGTGGAGGTAGAAAAGTTTATGAAACGCAAAAATTGCCAGTTTAAATGTTTATATGTATATACCCGTTGTCTGTATGTACAAAAGTATATTAGTGAGTACCAAGTTGAGAGGGAAAGCGCTTGTACCAGCAAAGCAATTAAAATTAAACTTTAAAAAGTGAGACCATTCCACTCAAAGAGCTGGAAAATACCTAATTTAGAAATTAGGACGGTTGATAGCCGGATTAGATTCCGGTATTTGTCGTGTTTATAGACCCCTTCTAAAAAAAATCAATCCAGTAAAGCAGTTCCATCGAACAAATTTTTGGAAGAAGTCCTGCTTTTTCGCAATTGATTTAAGTACTCCAAGATTAATAGTTTCGTAAGCTTGTAGACTATCTCTTCACAACATACATTAAACATAAGTATTTACAAAGTCCACAGTAAATATCATTGTTTCAAGATCTATTCGACATTTGTTGAAAGTTAGAAAGCTTCTTCTTTCGAGTTAAAATCTAGAACGATTACTTTTGAGGTTTAAATATAAATAGATAATTGAGTTAAGTCTGATCTTCGTGGCGTTCGTCGACTTTTTGCTTCATTTTTATGTTTGATCTTTTCCCTGTGGACGTTTTTACAAAAACCGAATCTCTACAGCTGTAATCATACAATTTTCAAGTACTGACGGACATTGATCTGCACACCTAGTGAAATCATCAATAATATTCGTTATATTCTCTGCTACGACGTTCATTGTGGTATTTCAGACTTCCTAAACGAGATTTAGATAATGAATTAACGTCGAAAATTGACTTGAGGTCAAACCCCTTTCATTTCCACTTTTTTTCCTAGATTGGAACTCAATTGGTTCCAAGAATATGAGCCAAGAAATAAGTAACAAGATCCTATACTACGCCTAAACCATGGACTTTTAAGCGTATATTTTCAACTCATAAGTTGAATTGTCTAAACTGGTTCCAGTTCCAAGAATATGAACTTGAGGCTCAAAACAATCCATAATATACTCTAAATATCGAAGATTTTATTTTCTTTATATCTGATAAATTCTTCTATAGTATCTCAAAGGTCAGAACAAACATACATCAATATATTTTGAAAATATCTAATCTTATTTGTTGTTTGATATACTCTATATAGAAATATTACGAGAAATTAATCAAGTCTTTCTGAATTCATCGGCTTTTAACAAAATATCTGGGCGAACTACCATGGATTCGAAGACATAACAGAATAAGTTCTTCTTCTTTATTGGCGTAGACATCGCTTACGCGATTATAGCCGTTTGCCGCCGATTTGCAGGTCCTTCTGTAGCCAGGTCCTTCTCCGTCTAGTTCTTCCAAGGGAGTGGAGGTCCCCCTCTTCCTCGGCTTCCTCCGGCGGGTACTGCATCCAACACTTTCAGAGCTGGAGTGATTTAATCCATTCGAACAACATGACCTAGCAAGCGTATCCGCTGTCTTTTTATTCGCTGGACTATGTCAATGTTGTCGTATAACTCGTACAACTCATCGCTCCATCGTCTGGGGTATTCGTCGTTGACAAAGGTTCAAAGGTTTTGCCCAAAACGTTTCTCTCGAAAACTCCTAGTGTCACATCATCTCATTGAATGTTGACATAGTCCACGCTTCAGCACCATAAAGAAGGACGGGCGTGATCTTTGATATGCTTTAAACATATAAAAATATTTCGAAAAATTTATCAAGACACTCTGAACCCATCGACTTTTCATAAAACTTCTGGACAAGCTACCGTGGCTTCTAAAACATAACAGAATAATTACGAACCTTTAAAACCTGAGGTATAAAAATCTCTGAAAATGTATATTTCCGACGGTCTTCTTTGAGCTCTATATTTTTAGGTTTCATAAAAACTACAACAAAGCAGGCAGCTGTTTCGAAATAGTCCAAATACTTCAGGAGTAAATAGAGTTGGATGGAGTCCACTTCTAATTTAGAACCTCGTCACTTTTTAAATCTCCAGAGTTATAGGATCAATATTATCTCTTATTATTATTTTTAATCAAGATCCATGTGGTACCTTTCCCGAAGCATATCGATCCACATTAATGCACGCACTCTCATTCAAACGAAGTCCCCCTCTACATTCGTACATAAGTACCCGAATTTATTTTATGCGCCCGGTTAAGTTTGGCCAAGTGTTCCCCCGATGAAAATTGCGTGAAGCAGTCGTAAAATCATAACTGTTTGTATGGCGTAAAGTTCGCTTTCTTTGCGTGTGGCGAACTCAACTCTTTCGACCACTCACAGTCACTGGGGCGAGGCAAGACAGTTTGGCAGTCAGATGGGGCGGAAATGGCATTGCGCTTTTGGTTGCAGCGCAACAATTTCACAACGGTATATGGTTGCATAAATATGTATTTAAGTAACTGCGGCGAGACCATATGCTGGCGAGTGTTTAAACAAGCGCCGTTGTTAACTTGACTATTTAAGTAACCAAACCTACAGTGGTGCAAGCTTTTGCAAGGAGACACTGTGCGCTGTGTGCCGCTGCATTTTTGTCAGTGCCTCGGCGCTGCTGTGTCTCCTTTTGGTGCCATAACTGTAAACTATACTTTAGCTACCGTTATATTCACTTAAAAGGCACTCACATGCGTAAAACGGTGTAAAATAATTATTACTGCGGAGCTTTTATTCGTTGTTGTTGTTGCTATAATTTTTGTTGTTGTTGTTCTTGTTAATATATAAATATCATAATTAATACCGCTGCAGCCGTAAACCGCTTTGTCTGTCCTTTTTAAATCAAATATTTATTGAAGCTTTTCTTTTTTGTTTTTGTTTTTGCTGTTGTTGTAAGCTTTTGTGCTTTTCCAGGTTGCATACAAATGGCAACCATGGCAGCCTCGCTTGCTCCATTGTTCAGCTGGCACTTATGCGCTTATACCGCCAGTGCAAAGGCAGGTTCCCAAAAAAAGTGCACTCCACAGTGTTGCGCAAAAAATATGCAACCTTCAACAAATTGCCTGCAGAGTGAGCGTCACAGGTGTGCGCTGAAGAAGTTGTTGTTGTTTGACTTCATATTTTTCGTAGTTTCGCACAGGACAACACTGAAGACTACTAGTGTGTTGTGCATAATAACGGTACAGAGTTACAAGTAGTGTGAATACAAAATTTAAGTAACAACAACAACAACACGGCAAGTGACCGCCTTCATATATAAATTATATATATATATATATATAGTATATATGTATGTAGTATTTGTGTTTCGCAAACACCTCACTTAACCGCCAACATTTAAGTTTCATAATAATTTATTTGTTTCGGTGTTTATCTGACATTTGATAGCTTCCCTTTATGCCCTCCGACACAAGCAAACACATATGCGTACTTAATAACAAAATGCCACGAGGGAGCCGTTTGGGCTGCGCACAATATGTTGGGTGGTAAATTGTTGGCGTCTGCAGTGTCTAGACAACGCTTGAATAATTACTGTTCATATATACGTACATTTATAAGAGATGTATATTATTGGAAGGCGCACCAAATGTATTTGGCAGCCTTACTATTATATAATATATATGTCTGCTTGCACTTATTGTTATTATTTTCGCTATGAAATTTGACTTGTAATTAAGCTACTGCATTTTTAAAGTTATAGACATTTAATGAGCTATCATAAGCGCACAATTCAATTTGCATAAACAACTAATCAGGTTAATTTATATACACCCACATGTAGTATATTGTTTGGCAGACACGCGGCACTCATGAACTTTGGCGCGACCTACGCAGATTTTCGTCTACTAAAAGCATGCAAAATTAGCGCTCATAAATTATTGTTTCAACTTGAGACTGCTATATATCGGTAGACCAAACTTTGGAGAGTGCTGAAGCGAATAGACAAATAGTATAACTTGTTGTTGTTGTAGTGGTATAAAAGATTTCACAAATAATTGTGAGGAATGCTGCCGATTTGACAGTCCTTTGCCAGATAAAAATCCGGGTCGGTTTTGGTTACGTAGCATCTACTGTCGTGAGAACTAGTATAAGTCAAATTTACTAGCAAAATAGTTTTTTTTTAATATGAAGCCTTTAAATGATGTCAATGAGGTATGTACATAGTATGATAGCCGTGGAATCAAAATGGTTAGAAAAATCTAAATAATTTAACGATATATTTTTTATTAGAAAAATAAACTTTCGATGATTTGCGTACAATTATTTGATTTGATATTCTTAAATACAGGAAATATATGTTTTCCCAGGATGATATATAGGTCATGGATCTAAATGTTTCAATCAAAAAAACTAAACAAATATGTCCCAAAGTTAGTGTAGATCCTTAGATAGCAGTGTTTTTTTGTTAGTATCACAAAAGACTTTTAGGATTAGTCTCCCAATCTAACCGAACCTAACTTAGTGTAGGTTCAAAGTTCTGTTTACTTTTATAGCTTTGAATAATTGGCATTCTTAACATGGTATACTCCTTAAAAGAAGTGCCTGTCAGCTTTCATTGAATTCCGGATACTTCTATAATAACTGATTATTTCGTTCTCGATACTATCTTATGTGTATATCTTTATACCCAGGTAATTTAGAATCACCGTGTTCATTCCAATCCAGATAAAACTTCTATTAATATCGATTTATTATTTAGCTCCTCAAAGGCTTTTTGAAATGTATAGGATCTTTATTTCGGATAATATCAACACACACACACACATGAAAATTCGAGAATAAATCTTAACCAGTTTCAGCAAAACCTTAAGCTAAGTCAAAATAAGGGGGTTAGGAGCATTTGCTTAGATTTTTATTTATTATTCTACTATTCGTAGACCTTTGTATTACTGCTATCACGTAAGTCCTCTTTACATTCAAACCATTTTGTGTTTTCGTTGAAGCTACTAATATCCAAATTTGCTTTTTGTAGATATCCATTTAAGTGATGCTTGATGGATTCCAAGTAATCTGTGTCGGATCTTCGATAGGGCCCGGCATTCACAGAGAAAGAGGAAAATTGTTTTCTTATTCCCTGCTAGTTCGCAGACTCGGCAGATGTTATTGTAGGGCATACCTATTTTGATTTCACGTTCTCCAATTGACCAATGCCCTGTTATAGTATGTAGCAGTGATACTGAAGATACTTTTCTTGGACCTATTTAATAAGACCTTCGTTAATTTCTTGTCAAATTTTGTCTATATCGGCTTAGTTATTTTGGAACCCAGTTCAAGTCCAGGTGTAGCTTGTCTTTCAATGAGCTCAAAGCCTTCTTGCAGTTAAAGACTATGCTGGAATTAGTCATGGGCAATGACAAGGCCAGGAGTGCCGCCTGGCTATCCGTATATAGTGTTGCTTCAAGAGCTTCGCAGGATTTCTCCATGCCCAGTACTTCCAAAAAAATACACTTTTTTTACATATGACTCAATTTCCTGGAAAAAAATACTTTGGTCCAATACCCAGCCGAGTGTTGTACAGTGTTATGAATAGAAAACTAGAAATTTGTATTCCATCTAAGTTATCGACGCTAGGTTTTATTTGTAGTGCTGTGAATTTAATGAGATTAGTACAATAGGGGAGATTTACTATATCTTTGAACATTTTGTTATATATTATATAATGAATATCTTGCTAAAAATTATTTTATTCTTTTTCATTAATAGTCTTGCCAAGATCTCAGCTTTTGTTTAAGAACCAAAGAAACTACCTTCTTTTTTCTTGTAGTTCTTTTCTACTCCAATGTTGTCGGAGTTGTTTTGATCGGATTGAAAATGTGGGGAAGTCCTCGGATTCATCTCATAACAGATCCAGAAGACTAGTTGATTCGACAAGGTCTAACCATAAGCATATATATGTTAGATAGGTCAGTTTGTTTAAGTATGTGGTTTGGCTAATCTTGGGTACTCGTTCTCATAGAATTTAATTCTGAAATTAAATAAAGATTCTTCAAATATTAATTCTGGATAGCGAAATATTTCCAAAACTCCAAGACGATTAATCTGATTTATTTGTTTTATTTCTTAGAAGAATAAGTTGAATAAAGGTTCGAGGTATTTACTACAACTCTGGGCATGTTTCTAACTAAGATTCTTTAAAACTTTTCGGAGTTGAAAGGAAATAATTTTACTGAAAACACGAGGTAATTTTTCTGAAATCACGAGGTTTCTGGTTTTCGGAAGTACATATTTTGGTAATAAAAGCACTATAACTCGCATTTCTTTTATTTTTCACATTGAATTGGAATTCATAGAAAGTCTAAAATGAAGATGTATTATCCATAGACCTTCGGTTTACAAACATTTTAATTTTTCTGTTTCTCATGAACTTAGCGATTCGTTGTTATATCTAAATTTAGCTTAAAATTTCATAAATTACTGAAAAAAACTGTTTCATCATGCAGTGTACTCGTATGACAGCATTATGTTGTTTGTATTGCTCTCAATTTAATGAAATAAGTTCATTTGAGAGGATTATATTTTGGTTAGAACATTTTATATTTGTATAGGAGTTATTGGTTATTCTCTTGATAGATTTACCCCATAAAGCTAGATTGAAAAATAAATATAATAACTATCTGCTTATGTTGTTGTTTTCGTAGCATCCTTTATCTCCTTAAGTGATAAGAAATTTGAGCCGTCAGCTCACGAGAGGTTTATAAAACGAGTTGGTTTGAAGGGTTTGAAGGATGTTAGATGACTCAACTTGGTTGAGTATGTAAAAGGATGATTAGTGTTAGTCGTTGAGTTGTTTTCCCTCTCGATATAATCAAGCTTTTCGAAGTCGATATGAATTAATGGTTCTAATTTTGTCAACGTGAGAGGCTCTGAGTTTCGAAAGTATTTTTTTTTTGTTGAAAAGATAAGAAATTGCATCTTTTTACTTTAAAAATCGAAGTTACTCAGAGGGATCTCATTAAAAATAACCTAATAAATCTTTATATTGAAAAAGTGTTTATAAACGAATGAAGGGTAAACTTACACTAATCTATTTTTTCTGAGAATATAAATTGGTAGAAAAATGTTTTTTTTTTTTTATATAAAACCCCACTGCTTACAAAAAGTTTTGATTTGTGGTTAATATCCACAAGAACTTCATCAAACATTCATGTTAAATCCACGAGCTTAATCTTTCATATTACGCCGCAGATTAGCCCTTTTCTCCCATTCTCCAACACAGCCCAATTAATTTACACTGCGGTTGCGTGTTTGCGGGCCCGATAACTTTTTCTTTCAACGCCTACAACTGATATAAACCAAGAGAGACGCATTTTCATTAGAAAAATTTTTGATTTAATCCGCAAAATGTGAAACTTTTAGTTGCCACCAAACACAGCAACACAACATAATTTCACACATGTCACACGCACATGTATATACACATATATATGTATATATATATATGTATATGTATGTATGCAACCTAACTAACTGTGTGGGTGACAACATTTTGGTTAGCATGACATTTAGTTGTCTTTATGTATGCTTGTAGGGTTGCCAACTTAGCCAAATTGCTGGTGGTATGTAAATTGCTGGTAGACATGTGTTTGTAGCTATGTATGTGACTTTATAACTGTGTGTGTGCGTATGCATATTTGTCGACAGTCTTGCGGTTAAACACTAACTTCATTTATTCTTCTCTGTTTGTGTGTGTGTGTGTGTGTGTGTTAGTATGCATCTCGTTGCGAAGGTGTGACATTTTAAGTTCTCCCTCACTAAGCAACAGCAAGCCGCAAGAAAAACCATTTTCACCCAAACCTACATTAAGCTACTACTGTTGCCACACCACCACCACCACCACACCGCAAATAGACCCAATTTGAGACAAACACAAATACATAGACACACTCAGATATATGTATATGTATATATAGTTATGTGTGTGTATGTGTGAGAAATATATATATTTTTGTATGTATGTGTCTGCTTTGAGTACAAAATGCCAACTGTCAAGCCGTGTATACGCTGCTAGCAACTCAAGCACCCAACAGCTACAACAACAAGAAAAAGCAGTAGCAGCAGTGATTGTAGGCCACAAAGATTGTAGCACGAAGACGCTCTTTAATTTAGTCAACAAAGCAAACTTTCAGGGCGGCAGTTGGGTGAAAGTACAATTGCTGATGCCACCAACACTGATGTGCTGCTGCTGACGTCGCTGCCAACGTTGAGGTGAAAGTGTTGAGGTTATAGCTGGTGCATGTGAATGTATCAATTCGTTGAGCTGCGAAGATGAAGATGAAATGGGAAATTAGCGGCAAGCACTCGAAACACTAACACACACCAACACACTGACACTTCAGCGTCAAAATGCCAGATCGCCGTGTGTGAATGCGGTTGGAAAGCCACAGAATGAGTGTGTGATAGCTGCCACGGAGCTCAGAGCTGCTAAGTGTTGAGGCAAACTGACTGGCTGTTCTGCTTGTTATTATTGTTGTTGTTGTACTTGTTGTTCTGCTACTACAATTTTGGCACACTAAACTAGACATCATAAAATTTAGAATGACAACACGCAAGCAAGTCACGTAAATAATTAAACACGTGACATGTGTGTGTGAGCGAGCATGAAACAGCTCCTTGGCACATATTTCATACTGACAGCACCGGTACTTTGTGGCCTGCCATCAGGTATACCGCTATATACATGCATAAATCTCTATGTGTGTGTGTGTGTGTGAATTTATCGGATTAAACGCCTTAGCCAAACGTGCGTATTTTATAAATAACGACGCTCTCTCGTCGCCGCCGCCGCCGCCTAACACACTTGACCATTTTAATAATTAACACTCGAGTTGATGGCGTTTTAATTAGATGACAGCTATATGCAGGTGGCAAAGGTGCTTTTTATGATAATTAGACGCGCAAATAAGACATAAAAATAAATAAGCTATAATAAATAACGGTATTGTTATATATAATATATGTGATAAAATATACAAAATTTTTTCTTTACTGTTGTTGTGCACTTTCCCTTCAGAAGAACATGAAAATTGCATTTAATGCCCACACAAAAGCACAATCTCAGTACTCATCCTGTCTCCAACGAGTGTCATGTCTGCCGGCTATGCATCAATGCTTGCCAACAGCAGCAGAGGACGTAAGGCGACTAGCAGCCATTGAAGGCTTTCAAAGTGGTCAGCCAATGATGCATAGTCAACTGGCGTTTGCAGTGAAAAGTATAAAAAAAAAAATAAAATGGCGGATGTCGCGCCGTTATCGCTATATATAAAGCAAGAAACGCATTTTTTACACATATTGATGTCGCAATAACAATATTTATGAGGTCGTAAGATGTACCCAGTGAGCCATTAAAAGTAATAATAGCTCTAGCTGATAAGCTCTCTTAAGATGTTCCCACCGAGCCATCCGAAGTAATAATGGCTATAGCTGAAAATATAGTTAATGTTGTTGTTGTTGTAGCTGGAGAAAATATTCCTCGAGTAAATTTAAGGAATGCTGCCAAGCTGTCCTCGAGCGAATAAAAATCGATTTTTTTAGTTTTATTTTTTTTAGATAGGTGGCAACTCTATTCCGAAAATGAAGCTAAACCAATTTTAAGAAATGCTGTGCAGCGAAAAGAAGTAGAAATCCGAAAATTTTAGGTTTTGCATTTTTCGATAGGTGGCAACTCTATTCCGAAAATATCAAAAAAGTTAAAGGCTAATTTTGTGCAATGCTGTCAAGCTTACCGTCTTTGATAAGTAAAAAAATCGAAATTTTTTAAGTTTTCCTTTTTTGAGATAGGTGGCAACTCTAATTTGAAAATATTGCTCAAGTAATTTCTGCTAAATTTGAAATTTCCAGAATGCTGTCAAGCAAAAAGTCAGGGGCCATCATATCCGAATATTTTATATTATAACTATTTTCGATAGTTGGCAACTCTATTTCAAAATGTGCCTGAATTAAAGATTTCTAATATAGTTTTCTTTTGACGTCCATAATTTATAACATTTACCATTAATTGACTCATTTATGAACATTTTAGCGTCTCAGGAACAGCTTTTTCTATATATAGTGCCGTATCTCGAAAACCATTTGAGTTTTAAAGAAAAAAGTATAGTTGGTAACATTCTTCTCTAGAATGAAAAAAAACATTTACATATCTTTAAAGATTTTGGTATTTACTTTTCAGTCCCGTCGTTTTGGAGATATCATCAAATAACGGTTTTGGCTGAAAATGTTTGAATATAACTTTGTGTCTCGAAAACCGCTGAAGATTCATAAAAAATGAGTTCGAAAATAAAACTATTGATCTTTAAATTAAATCCTAATATTTACTTTACAGTAATCTCGTTTTCGAGATATGACGTTATCGGTTAACGGTTATCGGTTAAAAAATAAATTTGAATGTGGATCTGAAATCACTTCAGATTCCTCAAAAAAAGCTATAATCGTTAATATCCTTAATCGGAAATGAAATCCATCCATTCTGTAAATCCATATTTTTCTGTAAATCTCTTTTCCAGATTTAGTAATATAACGGTTTTTAGTCAAAATAAGTTTCGATTTAAAATTTTCTAATATCTTGAAATTTCTCAAGTAAAAATTGTGCTGATATATTTAGTAAACTTTGGACTCTTTGAAAAAAGTGAAGAGCTCCGAAAATAAGTTAATAACAAAAGGACTCCGTCATCCTTCCTTTGATATTCGCAAACGAACTAAAGAATTCTATATATTTCGATGACCGTCAGAAAATATAATTAAACAAGCTGCCTGTGATATCTCAAGTCAATGATAAATAAAATCCGTTGCCATTTGTTCTTCTTCCAGAACCATTAAGCCTTACATTTAAGGCTTGTTCTTGACTGGCGTAGAAACCGCTTACACGGTGATAGCCGAGTCCACAACAGCGCGCCACGCATCTCTCCTTTTGGCAGTTTGGCGCCAATTGGTAATACCAAGTGAAAACAGGTCCTTCTCCACCTGGTCCTTCCATCGGAGTGGAGATCTCCCTCTTCATCGGCTTCCACAGCGGGTACTGCATCGAAAACTTTCAGAGCTGAGGCACTTTCGTCCATTCAAACAACATGACCCAGCCAGCGTAGCCGCTGTCTTTTTATTCGCTGGACTATGTCTATGTCGTCGAATAACACATACATCTCATCGTTCCATCGTCTGCGGTATTCGCCGTTGCCAATGTTTAAGGGACCATAAATCTTCCGCAAAATCTTTCTCTCGAAAACTCCTAGTGCCGTCCCATCGGATGTTGACACCGTCAACGCTTCTGCACCGTAAAGTTGGACGGGAATGATGAGGCACTTGTAGAGTTTAGTTTTTGTTCGTCGAGAGAGGACTTTACTTTTCAATTGCCTACTCAGTCCATAGTAGCACCGGACTACATCAAATTTATTCACTTCGATAATCGATATTATCGATTTATGGTTTTTTATATCATCAGCTCTTAGAGATCGTTATTTCACCGGGCATTTATCTGAATAAGTGATTGATATGGAATTTGAAATCGATATTTATTTCGTACAATTTTGACAACATTATTTATGATCAGCTGAAGAATACTGATAGGACCAGAGCTTCAATTACTTTCTGAGGCATCAGTCATACTCTGGTATGAAAAGGTGAAAGGACGTTTGGAGTCAACATGTGCTCCGACTTTTTTCTCATACTACTTGCTTCGTTCAAAACGACGAGCTTTAAAATGGCGAATCGATGACGACTAATAAGGCACAGAGCCTCATACTTGAATGTCAATCACACTTCAACTCATATTAAAAATACAAGTCTCTCTGTTCGCACATGATGTGGTCTCGACCGGAGATATGAAATTGACCACTTGACAATCAGTCGTATTTTGCTGTGTGGTTTGAACAAACACTTATTGATTGGGCATAACAGTGAAAAGTGAGGCAAATCACTCAAGTTGTCAGCCATGGCTGGTGTTCACGATAAACTGTCGAATATTGCCGCAGCCGCACGTCTTTGTCACTGTCATTATGTACATATATGTACATATGTATATACAAACAGTACACTGAAAGCCTTTGTAGCATCTTCAGCAGCCAGCTGCTTGCAGTTTGCTTCATTGGCCTGTCGCTGCTCGCCAAAGTGTGTCAATGACGAAGATGCCAAGAACATACAATATATACCGACATATCGATCATGTGTATGACTGTGCACATTTACGGCTCAGGCTCTAGCTTCTGTTCCTGCTCCTACTGGCCTCAGCAACATGAGTTGCGCTGCTGTTGCTCATTTCTGTATTTCTGTTTCATAGCATAGCGCTGCTGCCATGGCGTTTGTCATGGTGACACTGCAAGTGCTAACAATGCGCTGACAATGATATCCGCATAGCAGTTAATGAATCTGACAGTGAAGAAAATTGTGAACTCCACTGAATACACTCAGTGATATACTCACTCATACTGATATACATATGTATATATGAGTATAAATGTACTTGGAACCATATAACCCAGACGGCCATGAGTTTCATCACATCAACTTCAAAGCGAGGATATTAAAAACAACTGACGAGGTTAATACTGTATGCGAGCTAACCTATTTACGTTTGTACGAGTGCAGGAAATAATGTATAGAAAGGTTGTGGTAATTGGTTGAACATTCAGTGACTAATTTTCGTTTGATGTAAGACTTGCTATGCTTTGGTAGGAAAATTGAAAGGAGTTCTTTAATTTTTCTACCAATTTTGTAGAAAAAATGTGGACAGGCGACAACCTTTTTGTAGAAATGATCATAATTGGAAATCGAAACAGAATGAGTCATATACAAATTCGATCAGTATGTAAACTTAAGAGAGTGACGAATCGAACAAGCAAAAATTATAATTTCAAAAGACTGGTATAATAAAATACAGTTAGAATAGCGAAAGGAAGAAGACTTATGAGAGCGAATCGAATGAAAAACTGGTATAAATTTAATAGATTGGTATAATCTTATATTCTAAAAAAACCGGAACAATTTAATTCAGAAGGACGGCTTATGAGAGTGACTAATCAAACAAACAATTGGTATAAATTGGACAGACTGGTATAATCACTTATAGAAAGAAAATCAGAGAGTTTTAGCTCGGAAAGGAGGCTTATTAGAGTGGCTGATCGAAATAAACAACTGGTATAAATTCCCGAAAGTGGTATAATCAAATACTGCAAAAACACCAGAAGGGTTTAGCTCAGAAAGTATAATGATAAGAGTGACGAATAGAAGAAACTACTGATATCAATTCAAGAGACTGGTATAGCTTGACTCTATAGACTGGTTGTAGCTCAGAACGAAAAGTTACGAGAGTCGTGAATCCAACAAACAACTGGTATAATCACATACAGAAAGAATGGCAGGAGGTTTTAGATCAGAAAGAAGACTTATGAGATTGGCGAATCGAAATAACAACTGGTATAAATTCTTTAGACTGGTATAACCACATACACCAAGAATAACGGGAGATTTGAACTCAGAAAGAAGACTTATGATGAACTTATGATGAATGACTTTCATTTTTGCTGTAATATTAATTTCTTCGCTAGAGCTAGCAGAACTCAGGCTCTTAGTGAACAAACAATAATCTAAACTAAGACTGCTAATGTAAATAATCTATATACTTAATTACAAATCTGCAAAAATTTTGTCTATGGCATGATATTAAATATTTCGCAGAGCAGTCTTCGAACTCTGTATTAACATATCTCCATATACTATATACTGCCATATAAATATAACATATCTATTATATATGTACACATCTGGCATAAATACACCTACTTAATTTTTCGCACGTGTGGGTGGCTTATATTTTGGTCTCAACGCAAACAATCTCATAAACAATATTTCCAATATACAGGCGACCCTCCACACACACACTGGCGTTTCAACAACAGCAACAGGCGTAAATATTCTGCGGAAAATAAAGGAGAATAAAATTCGTGGATTAAATAAACAACCATGACGAATATGCGTTATGAATACGAAATAATGCGCTTTTCCGCCATTCCAGCGTTTCTTTTTTTACCGTTATTGGCGAAATTCAATGGTATTTTGTTTTGGTTTGCGAATGGCACAGTGGGTTGAAGAGGTTGTGGGACAAAGTAAATTCAATATATATTTATGAGGATAGCTGTAGGTGGATATTATTGGTTTTCATACCAAAAAATATGAATGAGTTCGGATAATTTCTTACCCCTACGGTGGTCGGTATAAATACAAGTGCATCTAGTTTAAACTTTCTGGACCGAATAGTCACATATTTTTTTTGAAATATCCTTCGCATGAACAAATACTAATAATATCATCGTCATTAGAGGGAACAAAGAGATCTAATCCAGATGATATGGAAAATGGTCTAGTCTTATTCAATTATTATATATATATAAATGTCAAAAGAAAACTCGTTTATTCTGTAATATTGAAGGGAAAAAACAACTGGTATAAACTGGCATAATAATACAGTCAAGGAATAAGCGATTATACCAATTTAATGAAATACTCGAACACTCTTCTACTGTATACTGTTGCTCTCACATGCCAATTTATTGATAAGAGAGCAAATTTGGCACTAGCGATCAAATCGAAGTCGGCTTGAGTTTGTAGGTAAATTAAAACTTTCACTCTCACCACTAATTAAATCCTTATGAGTTTGTATGCAGAAACATCCCACCTTATTTATTTTCACATAACCGCAACTTCTGCAAACCGCAGCATGTCTTCTGCATGCTCCTTATAACATTTTGTGCCAAATTAATTTATTGACTTCAATATCCGCACTTGTCTCTTGCCTCATTTATATTCACCGGCAACTGCGGCGTGACTTTTCCGCTTTTTCGGCTGCAAAACATCTTTGCGCGCGGCAAACCGCCATTATTGCCAGCGACACAACAACGCACCCCCTGGCGATAACGGTTATATTAGCTCGATAACAATGCTGTCGAAGCGTTGCGAAATTGGAGCGCGCTGACTCTTGTTTGCATGTCGCCCTCGGTTTAAACGGAGCTAAATAAATATGTTGGTTCTCACATATATACGTATATGTGTAGATATTTGCATTTACTTTCTATACCCGAATGTATATGAAATTTCTTCCGAAAATATGCAAATTTAATTTGTTGCTGCAGGAATGCAGCGTGTAAAATTCCGCTATAAACTATTTCCTGTACGAAATTTGTGCAATTCTCCAATGCTTTTTTCACAAAACTACGCTCTTTATTATATTTATTGCATCCGCGGTGTAGAAAATAACGGGAAATTTAAAATGCTGGTGCTTTGAAGGTCAAAGGGACACTGCAACAAAATAGTGTTGGAAAAAAGAAATGCGGGGTTGTTAGCATATTGACGCTCTCTGCTAAAGAGGGTATGAAAGCTATTGCGATGATTTTCTGCCCGTTTATATTTCATATGAAAATCTCTTCAGACTTGGGGTCTCTGCCCGTTTGGTATTTCACTTTTGGTTAAAAGTATATGCTAGAGATGAGTTTTGGTGTCGTTCATTTCTATTTGTATCTCTCACTAAATGAAAATATCTCTTTAAACATTTGGAAATAAGTAAAACTGATATTTATATGATATAATTTTCAAGAAATTATATATAGTACTATTATACAGAATTGAGATGAGATGACCTTAAATACGTATCTAAATTCAAAGTTTAAATATTTTCGGAATGTATGTCCCTTAAATGACATTTTGAAGATTTCCATTATGACAAGATTTTATCATTCAAAGCTTATTGATCTTCTTCCCTATGTTTCCTTGAAGTTTAATACCGATATTTGAGTTGGCCCGCTCAGTGGCAGCTAGGAGAGCAGTTGAATTAAACTGCTCTAGTCCCAGCCCAGTCAAGCGCTGCCTAAAGCAATGGATGCTAGGGAAACATTCGTACCACAAAACTACTATGGGGTTAGGTTGACAATGGACAGACCCAAAAAAAATAAAATTTGAGTAAAAGAGAACTAAGCAACTCTAAAAGGCCATCTGCAGAGACTTGATATAGTATGATCGGCAGAATACAGGGCGTGCGCCGAGTATGACGAGTCGCTGGAGCAGTATCTTTGCGAATGCCCAGCCTTTAGTTAGTTTAGAAGGCTTTCCATAGCTCCCAATACCTTAATCTAAGAGAAAGTACTTAGAAATTTCGTCAAATCTCGTCCAAGTTATTTAGTTGACACTTATCAGGGTACCTGTGGGTAGCATAATGGGTCTAATGATGACCTAAGTGCGGTCAGACTCAATTTGTCTCTCTTGTCAATCAATATCGACAAATCAATATCGACAGTTAAATACTTCAAGACCTCACTGATTGTGCGGAATGTTCTTTTTCTGACGATATGTTTGATTAGGGGTATAATTTAAAAAATGTGATACTCAAGTGATGAAAACTACCGAGAAGTATATGTATATCAGAATATTTTCCGTAAAGTGAGAGTCTTTAGATCCATTGCTAGAAATGTTTTTCGGTACCACAAAAAATCAGGGTTTACAAGCTGTCCAAGTATAATGCGTTATCGTACGCAACAATTGGCCGTTTAACCTTAATTAACTTAACGGGACCGATTGTCTAGTATTAATATGTATATAATTATTTTGCAGAAAAAATCTATTGAAAATCTTAAGGAATTCTAAAGTCTGAATCATTCCTTCTTTTTAATCTCTTCCTCTACTTCTTCAATTTTTTTATGGAATAAGATTCTATTCATGTGAGGTAGTTACGGCTGTCTATCGAAGTAGACCCAGTTCAAGAGAGATTCCGACTCTCTCTCTCGCTCTCTCTCTCAAATCGCCTGATGATTGTTTGTATTCGATGGTTAAAATTTTAACAGATGAGTCGGTGGTTTGGAACTTTAATTAGGCAAGGCAACATAGTCTAGTTCAACGAGGTGAAATCGTGGTTCTTGAAATTCCAATGGTTTCTGAAAAAATTGAGCCGGGGGTTGTCAATATATAGTGTTCTATGGCTCCGCGGAGGAGCAAAGGGCCACAATGAGATTCCTCCATTTATTACGATCTCTTGCTAGCTTTCTTTATTGTGGTTTCGTTGATAAGATGGGTTTAAGATTGGCAGGTTATCTGTCTATCTATCCGATACTGGTGCCAAGGTGTCGACTGCAGCCTCCAGACCTGCCGTCAAGTTTACTCCATGCAGATTATAAGGTTATACTGTCTTCAACCGGTCGTCAGAGCCTCGTTTGCTAACAAAATAGGATGCACTGCGCGTAGGTGAGGTTGGCAATCGCATGGCAGTGGCTATATATACGCTTTTCTAACCCTAGTTCTCAATAGATGTTGTCAAATTATTATTTGTAAATTCCTACTATTAAATAACCGCTGTCAGATAGCTGTCAGCTGTCAAGAAGCTGTTGTCGGACGAAACTGTCAAATTACAAGCGACAAACTTTTAATTTATCAATTTGGGCCAGAAAAAGTCGGTTGATATGGACCAGCTGGGAGTAGCTCTAGATAAATTTAGATTAGAAAAGATCGGAAAGGCAGAATCTCAACCAATGCTGGGATTAGCTCCAGATAAGTTTAAAAACTTGTTTAAACGAAAGCAAAAAATGAATATTCTACCAAGTCTGTGCATCATCATTAGCCCCAGAATTAAAATTCTCAACTTGAATCTAAATTAAACTCTTGAACCTATCAGCAGACTATACGATATCTAAAATCTTCACTCTCAACATATTCATAAGCGGAAATCTATAATTTGTCTATGCGTCCACATTTTTATTGTAGCGTCAATGGAAATTTTTGAGTTATCAGCGACTATCATTATTTGAAGACGAGAATTCCAATTTTCCGCTACACAAGTATACAATATATGTGCGCGTGTGTGTGTGTGTGCTTGTTTATTGCGCTGACTTTACTGTTATCCCAGCACGCATGTGATTGTATCCCGCTGCATCATATGCTGTGCTTTTCATTTGCCTTTGCCGGGATAACGCATCAAACCCTCATTGACATATCTTTACAGCAAGCGAGTAACGCAACGCAGCAATAACAACAACACACACGTTGAAAGTAACAAAAATGTGAAAAACAAAAAACTTGAAAAAATCAAGAGAAAAAAAATCATAGAAAAAGTAACTAAAATGTCGACTCAAAGGGGAGAAAATCGAACGTATTATGTGCCACGTTTGCCCGCTGCAAGTGGATGTCATCACCAGACAACGCAAACGCACAATCAGCGTTTTATCCTTTCAAACGTACGTGCCATGTAGCCAGGATCAGCGACTGAAATGGCTGACGACGCCATGGTGTTGGTGTTGGCGTTGGAGTCAGTGGTGGCAATTGTTGTCGTGTGCTGCTCCTGTTCTTTTTTCTGTCTGTTTGCTTTTGTAATTCTTTTGAAGGAACGCTTTTCAACTTAACCACTTGGCGTTTCTACGCTTCGTTCTCCTTTTTTTGCTTTTGCTTTTTGCATTATTACTGCAAATCCTTTTGAAAGAGGGAAAAATCTGTTTAAAGTGTTCTTCACTCGCACGAGCATTCACTTCGTTTTGTCGATGCTGGTTGGTTGGTACTTCAAGCTTTATACCCAACAGCGGCAACTTCGAATGGGGTAATAACACTCGTTCAAAGCGCATAGTAGAGAATTCTAAAAAGGTTAGCTGAAGTTTGGGCTTCACTAATAGCATTAGACTTTGCCATATGGATAGTATTTAAGCGTTGTGTAGTTTGGAGCTATTTTTAGATAATTTAAAGCCTTTCGGTCTTCACCATTTCGCTTGTTAAATTTTAGCTCAGCTGTCTTGGTAAACAGTTAGCAAACTTAACCGACTGAATCCGATCCAAAAAGCATGAGCTGAGCTCTTCAAAATAAATTATACCAGTCTCTAAGTTTTATACCAGTTGCCTTATGCTTGTTCGATTCGTGACTTATACGGTTCAATTCGATACAAAAGAGCTTTTTTCAAAATTGTATAACCGCTTGCTATTCTATTTATATCAGATTATACCAGTCTTAAGATATTTATACCAGTTGCTTGTTCTATGCGCTACTTATTCGATTCAATTCGATACAAAAGAGCATATGGTCAACTCTTCAAAATGGTATAACCAATTCTAACAAAATTTTTTTATACCAGTCTTAAGTGATTTATACCAGTTGCTTGTTCGATACGCTACTTATTCGACTTAATTTGATCAATCCAATATGTGGCTACCTCATCAATTTGATATTACCACTTGATATTCTATATAGCAGATTATACCAGTCTTAAGTCATTTATACCAGTTGCTTGTTCGATACGGTACTTATTCGACTGAATTCGATCCAAAAAAAATTGAGGCTACCATAGTGATATAATTAGATACTCTTCTATCTATAGATTATAACAGTTTCTCAGATTTATACCAATTGCTTGTTCTATTCATCGTTCACCAAAGTTGCAAATAAAGCTCTGATTTTTCATTTGTTGGGTATAATTTTTGTAATTTGTTTTGCGATTTGCCGCTTTCATTTCTATCTTTTCCGAAAGTGTATTCTCTTCTTACACTGCCTCTTTAAATGCATTATGTTTGCTTTTGGTTTTTGTCTTTCGCCAAGGGTTTAATAATAAATGCGATTTCTTGTTGAATTTGGCGAATATTGAAGCAGCAGATTCCCAACCAAATATGAGGGTGACAAATATGCTTGTGGCACGCAAAGTCCTCGAAGGAATTTATTAAAAACAGTTAAGTTATCTGTCAAAGACGATTACTGTCATGAATTTATAACGTTGATAACCGTTCGAGATGTTGAATAAATTTTGTGCAGATGTGTGTTAGAAAAAGGGTGGAGTTTTTTTATGAACACTTAGACAGAGGAAAATATTTTTTGATATATTGTCTAAGTTTCTAGTTCGAATGAATATTGTATTAGAAGTTAATATCTAATAACTATCCTCTCTGTAGAGACTGATTATGCTCAATTATAACGCTATTAGACCAAGCAGGATTTCTTGAAGGCTTTAACTTGGAAGCGAATACTTGGAACCATGCTTGTATCAAGACCAGTATATTTTCAAGAATAATATATTCATTCTCTAACAATTTTTACAGTTCCAAATAGTTACCAAGGATCTTTTTTGAAGTATATATATTCTTATATACCATAGAAGAAAGTTGGATATTTATCCTCTCTACTAAATATTCTCTCTATTTCTCTCTATTATTTCTCATGTGGGATTTAAGATCAAATACCAATATTCACGACTCTTTATTCTAACTTTCTTTCAATACTTTTATTATGATTATCAGAACCTGTTTGGTCGTTCTATAACATTCATATTTCAAGTCCTTATTATTCAACTAGGAACCAATTTGAGAAAATCACACTGCTTTAATAGTAATAACCTATTCCCACTGAGCAAATCCATGGTTCAAATTCTGTCAAATATATTTTTTGTTTACTAAAATGAGACACCACTCGGTCGACAACATTTTTAATCATCGGATCGTATTTGAAATTTTTTCTCATAAACTCCTTTAGTCATTCAGAGCTAACTTGGGCTTCAGAACCTTCCATTAATAGAAGCTGTTAAGAAGAAGTAAGCACTGGAAATCAGACAAATTTCAGATTGATCTCGAAGCTTTAGGCTTTAATGGCACATATTGAGTCAAATTTAACCCTTCACACCTTGACGTTTAAGTTTACTTTGCTCATTGGTCTTTCATTTATTATAAAAGACGAATCTTCGCTAAGTTTCAATATTAAAATATATATATTTTAGATTTTCTGAAAGAAAATTTTTTCGAATTTTCGAATTAATACAAGGTCTCTTCCATACAATCTCAACTTCTTTGATGATGATTCATAAACAATCTTGAAGTTTATGACTAGGGCATGAAGTCTCACATTTTTGAGAGAAACAAAATTCTAAAATTGTCTCAAATAGGTCTCTCTCTGTAGAGCTGAAAATGTGATTCCATATACCTGTTGATTGCTGTCTCCATCAAACAAAGCCACTAATTTTTGCTCAAGCATCATCCCTCTTAAGTTTTTGATATCTTACAAATGACATTATTTTATTATCAACTCACCTTTATTGCGGGAAATATACGCAGTTTCCGCACAAATCACTTTCTTTTGGTCGCTGCACTAATATGCACCTGGGGAATACTTCGCCGCAAATACCCGCTTGCGTTGTAGTGGCGCTTAATCTACTTAGATTGTCGGGATATTGACAACGCAGTTGTTGTTCTATTACCTTTGTATTGTTGTTGTTGTTACATATATTGTCTCTTTTAATGCATCGTTTCGTTTCATGAGCTCATACTGATTTAATGAGGAATTTTAGGCAATTACGAGTGCACTCGTACAACAACTGTTGGCAATCGTAAGATACCCTGTAGGTAATAAATGGCTTACGAAGGCGGTAGAAAAAGTGGTGTTTCTCAGAACATAAAGAGATTTGGTTTCATCAAAGATCTTTTAACTTTCTAAAGCGGTCGTTGACTCTCTTTCTTCCATGAAAATTCACGTAATATCACTTGAGTCAACTTCAGGTCCACATGTACCTACTGGTGTACTCATTTCTCCTTATATATTTATGTAAGAATTCCCGCTCGTATGAGCATTTTGTGAGTTTTTGATATTTCCCAACTGACTTATGCGCGTAATTGTTTGCCTTTGTTGCCATATAAAAGAAATACACGCTCGCCTTGGTTAACTTGCGGTCGTAAACACAATGGGGACTTTCCGTGTGACAAAACTTAGAGTTACTCGAAAATGCAGAAAAAAGAAGAAGAAAGCATTTTCTTATTTGTAAGTGAACAGTGTTTGTCAACACATGGGCTTTATAATACACATCCCTTTCATATGACAATAATAACCGCACTCATGGCAAAAAGGTTACTAAAATGAGTTAAAGAGATTTTATTATGTGCGTAGGCATTGAAAACCCAATTTGACTAATTTTCCCAAAGGAGTTTGTTTGGCTTTTCGTTTCTTTCTTTATTCATCAGTCAAAAATTTGCTATTCATCCACAAAAGGGTGAAGGAATTGTGTACAGTGATGTGGATGAGGGAAGAATCATTTATGTCAAGTATTTTGTTGGAATTTTTCTGTAAGAAGAAAAATCTAAAATTAGATAAATATATTTAGAGTACAGTACACAAAAGAAAGACACATTCATCTTCGAAAGTCCTGAATTCTGTCCTAGAATTCGGTTCTTAAGAAAATTTTGTTTC
Source organism: Zeugodacus cucurbitae (assembly GCF_028554725.1). NCBI lineage: Eukaryota > Metazoa > Arthropoda > Insecta > Diptera > Tephritidae > Zeugodacus > Zeugodacus cucurbitae. The sequence goes on from NC_071668.1 coordinate 20,651,847, forward strand.
TCTCTAGAACACCTAACAAAAAATCCACAGGGTTTCAAACTTAGAATTTTGTTCTATAGAAAATCTTGTGGTATCTCAGAAATCACTCTAGATCTACCAAAAGTTTCTCAACAAAACCTGTGCCCTGTGATATAAAATTAATATTCCCTTCTTTATTGGGTGCTTCTGTTAGATTTATAAAACTAAAATTTTTGGATTGTGTTGACCCCTCTGAAGCTCAAATTTTTTCGTACCTCCTCCTCAAGCAAATCTAACATTTTCTCACCAATAACCCATATTAGTCATCTTAAAACACATAACTTAGGTGTCCAATAGACATTTTCTTTTGTTTTCACGATTCCCTGTCGGCAAGTTCGTTCTTGTGAAGTATGATCTGTTGTGACCTCCTGCTAGAAGCATGAATCGACCGGACTCTTAGGGGTCTAATGGAATGAAAATATGGCTCCTATACTATTCCCTGCTCCATCTCTCGTAATTATGGAACCATTAAACATACCATAGAGTGAGATCCTTTGTGACCTCCTGCTGGAATCATTAATCGACCGGACTTTTCCGGGTCTAATGGAATAAAATTATGATTCCTATACTATTCTCAGATCTATCTCTCCTAATTCTGGAACCTTGCAGAATACCATAAAGTGGGATCCTTTGTGATCCCTGCTCGAATCATGAATCGACCGGACTGTAGGGGGTCTAATGGCATGAAAATCTTATTCCTATAAATTCTTTGATCTATCTCTACTAATTATGGAACCATGAGACATATATGTATACTATCTTTTCCCGTTATTAAAAGATGTATGGAGGGTAGAGCTTGTCATAGAGTTCTTTAATATCTCATAGATAACTGATGAATTGAATACTTTTGAAAAGCGTTGCCACTAATGTGAAATTTCAAATAAAAAAATATTTGAGAAGATAATTAAACACTCAAGGCGTATAGATTCATACGAATAAGAGTTGCCATCTGTTTGAATTTGTTTATTAAAATAATTTTATATCAAATGTAATCGTATAAACATCAATCATTGATTAAATTTCCTTGTTGATAATATTTTTGGAGAGGGTTGCCACCTTACTTTTGTTTAATTAATGCATATTATTCTATTTCCATTGAATGAAAACTATTTCTGAACTATATTGACTCGAGAGGTCTGATCCATATACAATGTTTATGGGGTTTTATCCACATATATACTGGATTAAGTATTAGCTTTGAAAATTTATATAGAAATGGCAGCCCCCAAATGTGAAAAAACTTGGATGTTTACCCCTACAATCCCACCAATTCTGGGTTTTATCGTGAATAAGTTCTCGAATTCCAGACCCGCATATTCCTAAGCACACACTTTATGCACAAATTTCGAGTCGATATGTATAACTGCACTAGAAATTAAAACAAACGCTTTTGCTTTCTTCATATTCCGCCTTTCTTCAAGCATAAACATGTGTTCAGCTAGCTGTACGTTGAATTTCTCACATTCACCAGCGCTCGCTTTTGACACACTTTCTGACACCAGCCAACCCCGGCACACTTGCACCAACCCACCCACCCACCACGGCACACACAGTTCATCACAGAGCTTTGCTCAAACGTAATGTCCTTCTATTTGGATGAGCTGAGCCATGATAGACACGAGAAAGCACAGAAAAACTTAGCTGTGAACTTACAAGCGCACTTAGAAACACACCCAAACACACGCGTCTCCACATTAGCAGCAGTGGCGCGTCAGTGTTGCAGTGGTTTGTAGAGAAAAGTGCTGAGATTGATTTTCTTTATCATGTTGTGCTGACAAAATGTTCCATCCTCTGCACTCAATGTGTACTTTTCCGGCGTAATTTAGTCCCAGGATGCCTGCCGTCTTCTTCTGCTGGCATTCAGCATTGAACGTTGTAAAGCAAAGTAAAGCAAAGCAGTCAGTCACTTTAATGAATTTCGAAAATTTTGCAGCCATGATTCTGAGAACCCACTGTGCTGTGTGTGCTTGGGAGACTGACTGGAAAGTTTCACTCACATAGTTTTGTCTACATATCCTTGCGGGAAATTGTAGGTAAAAGATCGATGAGAGTATCGAGAGTGTCAAATCGAACTCTGAACTGGTATAAATCAAAGAGACTGGTATAATCATTTGGAGTTGCTTAGATGGTGGTCCAGAAAACTCTCTTCTATTGAGTTCAACAGAAACAAATTGTTGTGGTTAAAGATTTGACAAGAGAGCACAGCTTAATGTAGCGAGTAAAAAGGTGTCGAATCGAACACACAACTGGTATAAAACCAAGAGACTGCTTTAATCATTAGAAATAATTTAAAACTCTCTTCGATTGAATTCAACATTCATCATATGTGGCAGTTTTCTCAAGAAAGTAGAGTTTAGCGAGTAAAAAGTGTCGAATCGAACACACAACTGGTATAAATCAAAGAGACTGGCATAATCACTTTCAGATATTTAAATGTTGCTTTCCGAATTTTTTGACAAAAGAGTAGAGCTTAGAGCTTCATAAATATATTTTTTTTTTCATGTGGTCTCTTACGTATTTATATTCAGCTTTTCCTACTGGTCTACCTTCTGTCATACCCTAACCGAAGCTAGCTTTGTCGTCGTTTGGTTAACTCAGTGAAATTCCCAATCGGTTGCCACCTAATTGGTGAGATAAATGAAAAATTAAAAAACAAGTGGTAATTTTCTAAGATAAATTGCAATTTAATAAGCGTTGGGAATAAAAGATATACATCAAACTTCGGTTGAAATGGCTGCTGTTGACTCACTCACTCGCTTTTTTTGGCTACTCAAAATTTATTTGCCACAAACTGTGTTGAATATTTGAACACATTGATTAGTGTACATATTTTGGATGACGTTTAAATGTAATAATAAATGTATATAACAGTATATCTAAGCCCAAGCTCGAAGATTTCGACTTCTCCAACGGGAAATAATGCTAAGAAGTTCAAGTTTTCGATATAGGAGTTTATACCAAATATATTTAGAAGGTGACTCTTGCTAGTTCTCTCTAAAGAACCTGTGAACAAATGACCAGTAAGTCTTGAATTGAAGTGACATATTGTTTTAGTTTACTTAGTATATCACTAAAGCTTGATAACTAGTCTCAATAGCCCTATAATAGTATTTTTAGTTATGCCAGTTGCATGTTCGATTCGCCATAATCCTTCATTAGGTCGAAAGAATAGCTATCAGCTTTTTGTACCCAACATGTTTCGAGAGTGTCTATTAACCCTTTGTTGTTCGACGGTGCTTTCAAGTATCATATTCTTTTTTGGGCTTTTAACCGGACGGTCGAATTTTTGATAACATGCTGACCAACGGTACTGCAAAGTACAAAATAAATAGCATCAGAAACGACACTATTTGTCAAATATTCTATATTTTTGCCTTAGAGGGTCATTGCAATTTGATTTTTTCTATTGTGAAGATAGATTACAAAAACGATTTCTTTCTGGACTTGATCAACAAGGGGTTAATAGCCTGTTAGAATTATGCAAGTTGCTTGTTCGATTCCCGACAATCCTTCAATGAGCCGAAATAGTGAAAATCATACTTCGAGATATTTATAAATAAAGCGGAAGACAGAAAACAACGTTTTGGACCTAACATGTTTCGAGAGCCTTTAGTCGAAATAATGAAAACCATACTCGAGATCTTTATGAATAAAGCGGAAGACATTAAACAACTTAAATAAAACAACAACCTAACATTTTTCGAGAATGTCTGTTAATAGCCTGTTAAGTATATGCCAGTTGCTTGTTCGATTCGTCATAATCCTTAACTGGGCCAAAATTCTTAACTAATCCTTAACTAGGTCAAAAGACATAAAACAACTGTTTAGACCTAAAATTTTCCGAGATTGTCTATAAATAGTCTGTTAAAGTTATACTAGTTGCTTGTTCGATTCGCCATGGTTCTATCATTGGTTGAAATGATAGCTATAATAGTTCGAGATATTTTTGAATAAACCGGAAGACATAAACCCATCTTTTCTGTGCTGAATTATTTCGACATTGTCTTGCAAGACCACTTAAGGCTTTCATGCATACATTGTAGCTTAATTTTTTAATGCTGGTTACGTTCTTATACCAATTTTTCACATTTCGGTCCTCTACCTTGCTATTAATCAACTTAAAATGCCGAAAAAATCTGCATGCTTTACTCCCAATCAATGCATAAATGCTGCTTCCGCTCCAGTTTGATTTGTGATCCTCATGCTTTGATTCTTCCCTCAGACTCAATCCAACCCATTTCCCCATGCATTATGCAATCTCCGCTCATTTCACTCTTGCTTAAGCGCATTGTATACACATTGTGCCTATTGTTTTGAAGCAGTTGAAAAGAAAGTTTTTGACTTTTACTACTTGAATCCGTACCGTACTTACTACTTTCGCCACAACGTGCGCTCTGTCTACGCCGGCAGTTCTCCAGCTATCTTGTAAACTAATTGCCATCGTGTCTTGGCGGCATTGTTGTTGGCACATTTCTGCTCTTCTCTCTCTTTCTCTCTTCACTGCCACAGTTGTGCGTCCGGATTACTTGGTCCAAAAGTTATTTGTGTGTCTTCGGTTTCTCGCAATTTTCTTCTACACTCTCCATTCATGTTGCATTGTTGCAACCATTTTTGTTGCATAAAGCAATTTTCCAGTGTCCTTAAAGTAGAAAATTATCCGTTACGTTACGAATGTTGATTGTTGAATGGCAGCAACAGCAGCAACAACTTTTCCTTTTCCTTTACACAACACAATTGAGCTGCCCAGCAACTGCTGACTGACTGGCTCTCTAGCTCTCTCTCGCTCTGGTCAATCCAATAGTTGTTGATGGAAAACTCAAACTCAAACTCATTGCACCAACTTTTTATTAACTGAAATTTCGTTTAAAGCCAATCCTGGTTGGCTAGTTTTAAATTTATTTTTGTATTTGTGTATTAAATGTAAAATGAGAATTTATATTTATGTGTAATGAGGAGCGAGGAGCGAGGAGAGTGCGACGTGGTTGCTAGAGACCTCAAATGAATCCCTATAGAATTAACTCGAAATAGCACAGACAGGAAGTGCGTGTGTTTGTTGTTGTGGATTAGTGCGCACCAAAATTGCAGTATGATTAGAATTTATTGTGCACATCGAGTTACGACTAATTTCGGGTGTCGAATTTCACTCGTTGGCGTAGCGGCAGCAGCAAACTTATGACTTTTAATTAAAACACATAAAATTCTCATTACGAAGGAAATGTGCTGTGCGCTGACCTCCATTCCCAAAACTAAGCATATATAGATGTACATATAATATATAAGCTCAGCGCTGCGCTAAAATGTAGGCAACGGCAACCGGATGCAACGAGATTAGATTAACCCTAAAAATATACAACGACCAAGTTTCCAGCTGTATGCCGATCTTTGTGCAGGACGAGTCGAGGCAGCCAACAGCTGTGATTTCGAAAGCGACAGCAACAGCAAAATAGACACAGTCGTAGCTTGTCAGCCGAGAGTAGGGCAGGCAGGCAGACAACAACAGCAAACTGACAGTCAGTCGACATGCCGACAAATAGCGGATGGATAGCGGAGACGACAGCACACGGCGTGATTGGGTGCACAACTGACGTAGTCACTCGCCTGAGCGGCGACGATGACGACGACAACGGCGACTAAAGTGTTGGGGGGAAACTTAAGTCGTCGCCCGAGTGCAACGAAGTGCTTGAGTGACGCGGACACCCGCGTAGTTCGTACGGGCTGCACTGCTGCTGTTATTGTCTCCTTTTTTTGGTTGTTTTTTGTGTCTTACTCTGAAAAAAGTGCGCGCTTTCGTTTCTTTCCGCGCTCGAGCGGCAATCCATCTTCATCACTGGCGTAGCGTCGTTCGCCCGCACAGCGCCTCGCTGTGCTCAGCAAAGGTTTTTGGCGTATGCTATGACGCTGTACTGCATGGGCGGCTTCCGCCCTTATGTCGCCCGCAACCAACTTTTTCATTTTGTGGGATAAAAATAAGCATTTACTCGGCTTAACAAGAATATCGCATTTGTAACAAATCAAATGCAATTCGCTGTCTTCAACTTTTCTCAATTTTTCTTTGCTTTTATTTGCATGACAATCAGCTGCAGTGATTTTATTTTTAGCTGTTGTTGTAGTAAGAGTATACATTTTTGTGGGTGCTTAAGATTATATTTTGATAGGTTTAATAGTTTATTTGGATTTTAATTTAATTTAATAATTTTTATAATAATTCAAATGATTGATCCCCAATATAAGGTAATCTATCCCTCATATCATTTTATTTCAATTGTGTTGGGTGGTTCTGATGAATTGAGGTTCCTAAATTTTGTAGATTTACATTAATTTGAAACATTTTAATCCTATTGGCATCCTATCCATACATCCTAAAAGGAGCAAATCGATCTAGTAATTAATTTAGTAACTAAGCGGTTGGCAGTCAACTTAGATTCAATTAATTTCTTTATATGGTTCCCCATAAAACGCATAAAGACAATCCAAGTGTCGTTAAAACTTTTAAAAGCCTCAAATAATCACTGTCTAAAAATTGTCTATATTTTTTAAGCTCCTTTCGCTCGCAGTGCCAATCCACGTTCAGCTGAAACGTGATCAAGTGCACTAAATGAAATCTTCCTCGAAGGCTAAAGTAAAAGAGAAAATATAAAAAAAAAATATTTTTACACATACTCATTATAATATTTCGGCTAGAGTCACTCAAAATCATCAAGTTTTGTCTAATATCAACTAGCTCTCTGTGAAATGTGTGTTTCAGACGGACCCAAGAAAATCACTCAAATTTTACATAAGAAATTATACTATGCTCTCTATAACAGTTGATCTCTTCTATTGAGTGCTTGAGTCGAAAATGAAGTCCTATATAGAATAGAAGTAAACTCTGACATACACACGAGAGAAAAATAATTTTTCTGAATTAACTTTTTAAAATGGATTAAATCGATTTAAGTCGAAGAGGAGAATTTGATGTATGCTGTCTAACATAAATGAGATTTAGAATTGTCTTTCATTTTAAACACTAATTTGGGATCAAAAATATCAATTCTTTTTAAATCGGACTCAAGTAAAGGTTCAAATTTTTACCAGAAAAGGAAGTATACATCTTAGTATAAGTCGACTTAAGCGATCAGAGTTTGAAAACAAGGGTATTTTAACTTTTTTTAAACATATACAATCATATATTTTATTTTAGGGGTTATATATATTGAAGTGCGGGAAAATGGGTAAATTTTGATTTTCTGTAGAGATACGTCGTCCTATTTTTATTGAATAATTGATATAGGCCTTGCGTAATACAATGTCTAATCTGTAAAATCAGCTCAAGAAGATAAAAAAAATACTAATTATTGTCAAGACAAAACGGGTTTTTTTCAAAGAGGCTTCCCGTAACTGCGATTCCGGTACATCAGCTTAACTGAAAGCAAAAAACCAATTGTTCTTGAATGATTCATCAATCTGCAAACGTCGACGATTTTCTCAAAAGGGCTACTTTTTTCATCTGACGAAATGTATTTAAAAATTCATAACCTTGATATGAAAATTTAAAAGAAAAAATGAAATCATACAATCACACTACACATAAATGACGAACAATAAAAAAAAAAATATATTGAAATCGGTGGAAAACTCTTTCTGCAATCCAAATCACTGCAACGGCGTTTTCGTAAAAACATGATTTCGAGATAAACGCGTTTGAAGTTTCAAGTACAACTTTGTCTAGAGTCGCTACTCTTGCTCCGCCAATATGCAAAACGCTATAACTTTCCTTCTACTGCTTAAATCTTTATAAATTGAGATGAGATAACATTCTTAAGAACGTATTCTTTAAAATAAAAGCATATAAAGTTCGATTTTGAAGGACTTCAACATAGATAACACCTTAAAGAATTTATCATATCAAAGATACATATTTAAATAGTATTTTGTGGAATTTTTATTTAGAAATGCCGTTACACCTCATCACCCATGACCTATCCAAAAAAAGGTTGTTGTGCTGGTCGGCATAACTCAATATTAGTTTATGTGAACCGACTTCAAAAATTTAGTTTTAATTTTGAGATAATCGTGTTTAAGGTTTTAAATACAAAACAAATGTGGTCTGATGGGCGGAACTTACAAAGAGTCTATCTCATGGAATTTTCTTCGGGTTGATTTGAAATTCGAAAAATATTTAATTACATAAATTTTTTTTAATTTTGTTATTTTGAAAACCACCTAACCCTTTTAGAAATGATATACTCTCTATGAGTATAACAGTTGATCGCTTTTATGGAGTGGGTGAAACAAAAGTGAAAATTAATTAGAAATAAATTCTTACATATATTCGAAAGAGATTTAACAAATTATGCGTTAAAATAGCTTAAGTCGATTTTAGTTAAAAACAGTAATATGAGTTCTGGTGTCTAATAAAATCGTACACTTCGGTAGTTTTTAGTTTGATTTAAAATCGAAAGTCCAAATCAAGATAAAAGAGTACTGCGATGTCTACGAAAATTTCATAAGAAAACAAATTACCCACGTTAGCATAAGTCGACTTAAGCCATTTTACAAGTTTACTGAGTAATATTTATTTAAATTTTATTCCCTTTTTGGAATTTTTGAATAATAATAGCGCGTTCCATGCGTTTTCAAATTTCAAGTCATTCGGTCAAACCGGTTTTGAGCTACGTTGGAGGAAAGTTTAAAAAACACAATTTTGAGAAAACTGTTTCAAAGTTTTCTGTTGCCAACTGAGCGCTCCGGACAGCTCCGTCTTCTAACTGCTGTATCTTTCCAAATTTCTGAAAATCACTTTGCCATTTATTTATGAAAAAAAAAAACATTTTTTTGAGCCTAGCACATGGAATGACCTCTTTAAGGTTCCCAAACAATTCTCAAGTGTCATATATGTATATTATGCATCGAATGTGACTCCACTGAAGATTGAAGGTAAAAATAGTTGAAACAGTATATTCTTGATTTACTAAACCTTTCAGGGAATGTAATGTTTTTTTATATTTTTTAGGACCTATTTGGTATTATATTTTGCTTTCGGAAGTTAAAAATGTCCGTTCTAAATATTTTCATTTCAAAACAAGTACTTACAAAACCAAAAAAAAATTGTCGGCATCAAAATCAAGTCCTTTTCCTTACTAAAGAGCAGATAATATTCAAACTATACATAGTATATGATGAGGATATCATATGCACTTTGATTATTAAGTAAAATCTACTATTTTTCATCAAATTAACTTCTCTTTCAATTCTCTATTTCTCTCTTCTTCAAATAGCCGATCTTCACTGATTTTGTCATTATTACCGTAGCATTGAGACACGCTTTTCCATTGCGCTCTGGAAGCAATTCTCATAATTATTATAAACTCCATTCGACTACTAACAATTTGCTTTGGTCATAGCTTAAACACCTTTTCTTAGTACCGTTACGACAAACAAACTATAGCACTTCAGCCAGAAACGGTGTAAAATCTGGAATTTTTTCTTCGCGCCGTTATTGGAAATTTACGATAAACTCGTTCATTTTTCCGTAAGTCGCGTACGTGCACACAACGCAATTAGGGTCTCTCGCTGAAATATCCTTCAGTTGTACAATTTTCTTATATTAATTAAATATAAATATTTCTTTTATATAAATGTGAATTTATAGTGCACCGTTTTAAAGAGTCTAACCATTGAATTTCGCGTGTGACTTTTTATAGACGTAACAATAACAAATTATTGTTTTTAAAGTGTGGATTCTTAATACAGTTTGAAATTTTGCTGTGCATTTTTAATTTGTCATTGCCCACTGGTGAAACTGTCAGTGTTAAGTATTGAGAGAAACAAAAAAACACTAAGAAAAATCGTGAAAAGTGTAAATTGCGTAATATCTAGAAATTGTGCAGCGTGAAATCTTGTGAATTATAACTATTTTTACGAAATTAAAATTGAAGGATATTCGGTCGAAATGTTCAGCAGCCATGCGTCTAGTTTCCTCGGCAATCGGCCGACCATCTTTGATTTCTCAGAGAAGGCGCATAATCTTTACATCGAGTGAGTAGTTTATATATTATATATGATGTATTTCAAGTGAAAATCTGTAAGTAATTACGATTTATGAGCGCTCATAAATTACAAAAATTACAAAAACAAATTTTGCACTTTCATTTTCTCATTGCACTAAGTCGCCAGTCACCAGTCACCAGCCAGCACCAACTAAAAAGCTTATTAAATTACTTTACATTATCTCTTTGCGTTCCATTACTTCGCCGTTAACGGCATTGTCTGCACGCAGTGTTGCATTCATTATCAGGGTGGTGTGTAATGCATTGAAAGGAAATGAAATATTCGCAAATCGATTAATTTAACAGCGGCACTCCATTTCTCCTCTAATTTATTTGAATCCTTGCATTTCCTGCTTTGTCACGTTGTCGCCTTTTTAATTTCCACCACACTATTCGCTATTCTCATCGTCGTTCCAGAGATAAAGAGATGTACAACTCTCATATCACTGGAAGTGAGAGCGCAATTGTAAACGTCAAAACCACCTAAACTTTGACAGTTTGTCGAGATGAGGAGGTTTTGACGTTTCGCAATTGGGAAACTGGAAAGGCCAGATTGAAATGTTGCCAAAAAAATAATGCGATGGAGACATTTTTAGCCGCCTTGCAAGATCAGTAATAAGAACTTTAAACAATAAATATCAATGAAAACGCGTAATTTATAAGTGGTTTAAGAATATTTTTGTGAATTGCAGCATCGAGCAACTAATTTTTCATGGAAAATTATAAAAGAAATTGATTTATTTTCAGTTGACATTTAATAATTGACCATATTTATTACTGAAACTTCGAAAACCGGCTATTTTAATATACCATTTTATCGCTAAATGAAATTGAAATAAGTTATTTTATATTAAACATTCAGTATATAATAATTTTTAACCATAATAAATGTTAGGTATTTTTATTTAAATGCCCAAAAATTAGTATTTTGTCTGATCTGGTAATAATGCAAAATGTTATAAAAAACGCAAATTTTGAGGCGCTCTCACACTGGAATAAGTTGGACATCCCTTTATCCCTGGTCGTTCACTGTCGTCCGTCTGTCTTATCACTGATTTCTCCATCTCGCCGCGCTCATTTATTTAATTTTTTTATTTTTTCTTTTTTTTGTTGTTTGCCACTAAGTCTACGCTATTCTGTTCGTATGCTGCTTGTCATCGTTTTTATTCTTTGGCAGTTTCTTTTCTTTTCGTTTTTGTTGTTATTGTAAATTTTTCAATTATCTTCTACACTCTCATTTCGACTGTTGAATCGACTACTTCGACAATCCATGATGCCAATATCAAGAGTTCTTAAAACTTTTGCGAAACTTATGTTTGTGGCGTATTAGGGTGGTTCTTCGGAAATCTGCAATATATTGAAAGTTTAAACCACTAAAATGAAAATACTATATATGGAGATAACAAATACCAATTTTGGTTCCGATTGGAGGTGGGTAAGGCGTATCTTACAGGGGTCAAAATTTTAAATTTTTATAGAGACTCAAAACCGAAAAAAATTCCCTGTCTAATGCACGAAATGGCTGTAAATAACGATATATTAGGGCCAGTCGCATGCTGGTCCATGTTCCCACATCTCTTTTTTCATCTCAATTCATCAAAATTAATTATCAAAGAAATATTTTTTGAAGCCCGGTCCATTTGTTGGGAAAATTTTTGGTCTCCATATAAAATCTAAAGTTGACTAATTGTCTCACTCAAATCTAATCGTAATCGTCTTTCTTACTGTCTTCTTTTCTTCTCTTTTTTTCTAAAAATAATAGACTGTACATTTCATTGGGACAAAATATTTAATTTGTTGTTTTAGTATCCAAGAAGATATCTCTAGTTTGATCCTTCTGAGGATTCAGTCCTAGTCTTCTTTAATTGAGACCCTCTCTCGTTCTCGTATCTCTAGTCGTCCTCTCTTTTAAGAAAACTTTTTGGAAGTCTGTATACTGATGAGTGCAAAATTATTTTCAATTCCGTTGGTCTTTATAGAAAAGTGGTAGGTTTACCCCTTTTTGCACCTACCTCACTTATCACTTATCGGGACCAGAAATTCACTGTGACATCTCCGGTTGCAGTGGTACCGATTTTAAGCATTCTACAACTACTAAAGTATCAATTAAAGTCTCGTGTTCTACCTTAAAATTCATCTTCCTGGACTTAAGTTCTTAAGGCCCACCCTAATATGGAACCGCATGCAATTCTCTTTCTATAGACTAATATAAGTATGTATTTAAAACATATGTACAACTTTTCATCTACAAAACCGTTATATACATACATACACATACACCAAACAATATGATTCAATATTTATGTGGACTCTAATCGAGACCTTCTGTTAAAAATTTTCCAATCGTTTCTCGTTACAGTGCATTTGGCATGAGTGATAAGAGCAGCACCACCACTAGCCTTCCCAACAGTCCGATACATACATCTACACCGGGCTGCAACACCAACAACAATGGCGCATCGCTACTCAATAATAGTAATAGCAATAGCAGCACAGGTCTTGTCAATGGCAACAACAACAATAATAACAACAGTGGTCCACCAAGTTTATGTAATAGTAATGGCAATAATAACAACAACACGTGCAGTGCCAATCGAAATGTTGTTGTCGACACGGAATCATCATGCTTCCGCATGGACGCCGACATGCCGTTCGGTGAGAAGGAACCCGATCCAGACAATATCAAAATGTTTGTTGGCCAAGTGCCAAAATCCATGGATGAGGCACAATTGCGTGAGATGTTCGAAGAGTATGGTCCAGTGCATTCGATAAATGTGCTGCGCGATAAGGCGACTGGAATCAGTAAAGGTGAGTGAGATGGTGAATTAACTTATGTATGGGAGGGATTTAGGGAGTGAGTGAGTGATAATGGAGTGGGGAATGAGCTGAAGGTTACATATAAAGGTTTTTGAATTGAAGTGAAATTAATTAAAATGAAGTCGAAATCGTTAAAAAATATATTTTTGCAGTTTAATGAGGGAAAGTTATAATTTGAAGAATATTACGAGTATATGTCTCTGAAATACTTTAACTCAAAATATTTCTCGTTCTTCACAATTTTCGAATGAAGTAACTGATGTCGTTTGGACTTTCTCAATTATATTGAAGTCAAAAAATAGTTTTTTCTAGAACGTTGCCGAGTTTTCAGTTCTTGATCGAATAAAATGTGGGCCCGTCCTAGTTATTCCTTAATATAATAAAGAAACCTCTCTTATTTTTGTTTCTCATATTATTTATATTCTCAGTTTATAAGTATTTTAATTCATAATATCTCCGGTATTACCGAAAGAATGTAGATTAATTGACTACGCGGTTTTCTCAATGAAGAATATTGAGTTCTCCAAGTGAGAACACTTTTTGGTTATAATTACAAAATGTATTATCGAAAAACCACAAATTTTGACGATTGACGTAGCGATCACGAGATTGACTGGAGAGAATTCTATTATAGAATATATGTTTTGGACTCATTTGGAATACGAAGACTTCATTGCTGAGCCCTACGGTACTATTGAGCTCCTTTTTATCTAAAAGATTTTTTTTTTCATTTTCGGTCTGTTTACCATTCAAACCAAGCAAGGTGATTGCGTAGTATATTTTGTATAGGTGGTGATGACTTGATGTTCTTGGTGTTCCTGTATTAGCCACTGATAAAGACAAAGATGGCCGCATAACCCGGGTCGCATAAGCGTACCTTTCGTTACCTTTTAAATCAATATTATGGGAGATTCAAATATTATAGGAGATAAATAATGGCTCCTCATTAGAAACCCATTTCTAAGCTTCTTTTGAGTTCTTTCCTTTCAACTTTTATATTGTTCCTCGAGATTCTCATTAGAAACCCATTTATAAGATTATTTTGTGATCTTTCCTTTCAACTCAGTTCCTCATTAGAATCCCATTTTTAAGCATATTTCGTGATCTTTCCTTTCGACTTTTATTTTACTTCTCGAGATTCTCATTTGAAACCTATTTATAAGTTTCCTTCGTGATCTCTTTGCATTGCTACAACTGATCGCTGTAGTTTTAACTTGATTCACTGCAGTTAAACTAATATATAATATTATACATATGATCAAGAACTAAGATATTGACCAATTAAAGATAATAAAAATGTATAAGTGACGGATTAGTAGATCAAAACTTATAGATCTTATAGTAGAAGAATATTTTTCAGAATATTGGGACAGCCTTGGAATAACAATGGGCCTATTGTTTTTTGAGGAACGACAGCTTGGGTCCAAGGATTCTTTCTACATTCGAACAAAGAACTTTAAAGAAAAGAAGAACATTGAATGAGGTCTTTCTCAATTATCGATTAAAAATAGAGCGTCGAAACCAAAACAGACGTAAGGTTATCTGATATTCAAAAACGTATATATAGTTACCCGATTTGCTAACGAATGTAAATGCTTCCGACTACCTGATACATATATTGACTGAAAGTTAGAGCATAGAAAATGGTTTCGAGTAAAATACGAGGTGAACTCGAGGCAGCTGATAGAGAGCTCGTTACCCATCGTTTCTTCTGAAGAGAGAAAATTTTCTATATAAGCACTACAGTTTCAAAAAGGTAGCCTAACATTTCCGTAATTATGAATTGGAAGAACTTATTCTTAATACATAATAAATAAGACCTGAAATCAGGAGACCGAAGATCGTTAATGATTCCAACCAAAACTAATTATGTGAATTAATTAGATTTCACTACAACAACAACAAATTTGTTTATACGCCGGTATGCATAAGGAAATCTAAGCATAAAAGAGGGGCGAGCGACATACGGCCAAAAAAAGACCTTATGTCAAGCTTAAATGGTCTGGAAAGAAATAAATGAGGGCAGAAGGTTTATTACTCGCTTGCACGGTTTTCATGCGCTCATCAACATATGCTTGGATGTGTTTGTTGTATTTGTGTGTGTGTGTGTGTCGGCTAAATAAACACAACACAAACAAATCTACATATAAGTATATAATACATGTATATGTGTTGATGTGCGTATTTAAGTGAAGTTATGTCTCTGGGGGGTTGCATGAAAGGAGGAAGTCCATTAAAATTATTTTCGCACAACAATGGTTTCCACACTTTTTACAGCTGCATTTGCGAATTGCCAACAAGCAAAAGTCATTCAATTACGTGTATGTGCGGCTTTCTACACTTCTTCTACTCATCTGCTTCTCCTCTTCTACTTCTACACTTCTTGTCCTCTCTTTTTTCATAGAAACATTTTATTCATGCCGTGTGTTTTTCTGTGTTTTTTTTTCTTTTTATCATTGTCAATTCACTTACCAGATATTTGTCATATCGTTCACAAAAACATATAGCAACAACAACAACAATAATAGCATAATACGTAAAAGCTTCCACTCTCCACTCTCCTTTATGTGTATGGTTTTCCTTTTTTGTCGTTGAAATGCTTGCAATTTGGGGTATTTTTAGAGGTCAAACCTTACAAAAGCAGCCACAAATGAATGTTGCGCTGTCGAAATGGGAAGCTTCGCTTTTATTGCTTTAACAGGGAAATGTCGCAAAAGTTAAATTTAAATGTGAAATGTGGAAGCCAACAAATGACGACAAATAATTTTCAACTGAATGCTTGTTCGAGGGGTTTTACATATTCTATTTATGGCAGGACTAATTAGTTTTAAGAACTTCAAATTAAGGACTTTAAAATAATAAATTGTGATTAGTGTGAATATTGTGGAGAATACTTCTAATATGATATAAAAAATTAAAATAATTTCTAAAAAATATAAAATATGAAAAACAATATTTTTTCTAATGAGGTTCAATAATTTTCAAAAATTCTTCAGAGACTCACTTGGAAACATAATAGACCTAATGATGGCTTGCGATCAGATATTAATCAGAAAACTCAAACGAAAAAGAGTATTATTGAAGTTTCGATCTTTCTGTTAAACTAAAAAACTCTCCAGTTACTTCTATTTTGAACAGAATCATGTGACATATTTAATAACTAGTCTCCATTTAGAGCCATTTCAACAATGAAAATAAAAAATTAGGTAAAGTAACCCTTAAGAGAGCTATAGACCATATTTAACTGTACTAAGTAGTTCAGTTTCCATGGGAAGACTGAGCGGAGGATATTTCGGGCATTAGAATTAAAAATATAGACTCTACTTCATTTGACTTAGACTACGTATTCAGCGGACCCAGCTTTAGAACCCTCCGAAAGCTAAGAACCTTCAAAAACTTCACCAAACGTTTCTGGAAATATTTTATTCCATTGCAACAGCAACATCAGCTTATAGGCAGCCATTCAATATAAACAAAAAATCGTTATTAAATTAATATAAATACTGAGATGTGGCACTGAAGCTACCAAAAATCTTTCTAGAGAAAATATTTAATATGAATTGAAAATACTGGGAATATGGACGAATCATAATGATAAAAAAAGAAAAAGTATAGATCTGAAACGCACATAGAAAAAGTGTTGCTATCCATCCAAATTAATATTCAACAGTAAAAGTCATTGGACGAGAAGCATTGTTCGATTCGTCACCTTTTTGGTTTCTATATTAGTGCTCTGCTGTTTTCAAAAGACTTACTTGTGAAAACAACAACAAATTGTTCTATTGACTTTAAACAAGAGAGTAGCTGAATACCTATTTTAAGTGCCATGGCTTCTTCTTTAAAAATCACTATTGGATTATACCAGTTGTTGTGGTTCGAATTATACCAATTCGCTTCTTAAGAAATTAATATCGAATTATAACAATCTATCTGAATCCCTTTATAGTGGGTTATAGTGTTACAATGATCGGATTTAGTTCAAATATGCGCCGTTTCGTTCGATAATCTGTTTCCATCTAGACGACAATTTCATAATACCAACCTCGTAGAAGTCCCCTCCTTATTTGCGAAGAACTCAGACATCCACTTTTCTTAAGCCTCTTTTGAGTTCAACTTTACACCACCAAGGGCGTTCGCCATGGACAGGAACAGGTGGTAATCACTTGGCGCTATGTCCGGGCTGCGGGCTGTATGGTGGATGCGATAAAACCTTCCATCCGAGCTCCCTTAGCTTCTGTCATTAGTCACCAACGAAGTGTGTGGTCTGGCGTTGTCCTTCCTGTTGGCCTTCTGGTCGATCGCCAGCTTCAAGCGGTCCAGTAGTTCGCAGTAGATGGTAGAATTAGGCGTCTGACCTAATGGGAGCAGCTCATAGTGGATGATTCCCTTCCAATCCCACACACAAACACACATCAAAACCTTCCTGGCCGTCAATTCCGACTTGGCCACTGTTTAGGACGGTTCACCGGCCGTCGACCACGACCATTTTCGCTTGATATTGTCGTATGTGATTCATTTTTCATTTTTCATCGCCAGTCACCATCCGCTTCAAAAATGAGTCGAGCTCGTTCCGTTTCAGCACCATATTGCAGGCCAGCCTTCTGCAGATGGTTTAAAATGGTTTGGTGACTAACTCCCATATCCTGGGCGATGTCACGAGATACCACATATCGGTCTAACTCGATGTTTTCCATGATTTGATCGGTATTCGTCGTCACAGGCCTTCCGCCGCCTGGCTTATGTATGTAATTGTGTATATACTGTACTGATACTGCCAGCGAACTAATATATCCACAGATATACATACATACATACAAATCGCTTTAAGCTTTTTGTCATTTACTATAATTTATTCAATATCACCTCAGGGTGATTTATTGACTGCATTGCAGTGCCTGTGACTTTCGTACGGCGCTGACTGCAAGCTAACTTTTTTGCCCTCCACCAATGACCAAGTGTCATCCGCGTTGAAACAAAACGTTAATCTTTACTTAACTTTTAGCATGACATTTTTATTTATCTTCATGTTGGCCAGCCAAAGTAGCAACAACACTACGACGCACTCGAGCACACACAAAACTACCGAAATTCGAGCAAGAAAATAACAGAAAATCGCCCACAAGCAAACACTTGTGCACAAACACACACACACACCGATATGCATACGCAGCAAAACTATAATCCAGTGCAGTGTGAATCCGGATGAAATGAGGAGTTAAGCTTACCACCGACATTTTGCTTACAGACATATTTGCTACAGTTATAGGCAGTGAATTAAGTACGTGCTGCCTTTTTGAGTGTTAGAAGTGTAAATGCAACGCAAAACAGAACTGGTATAAAACTCGCTTAGGATTTTGTGTGAAACGAACAAACTGGTATAATGCAAAATTTTGATTATTTTATGAAACTGCAAACATTTTTAGTGAAATTAGTTTCATGGAAGCAGAGCTGCATACCTATTTCAATGCCCACATGTCTACCTAGTGCTTATATCAGTTGTTCGTGTGTGCGCTGACAACGAAAATGCATAAAATTTCAATTTATTTTAGCATATCAATTCGTCGCATATCCTTGGGACAGTTTTCTGCTTGACTTTTTTGCCGATGCTTATACCAATCGCTATATACGCTTTTTGTTTCTTTCGCATTTTGCATGTCACCGCGTCGGAAGCAGTCGAAACCTGATTTCACTACTGAACTACTAAACTTTGACTTTGGGTAACCGAAGAAAACACACCAAAGCAGGACTAATGTAACCCAAAACGAGAGCGCGCTATGTTTCTACATGCATATGTAAATATGAACGGGAGTACATACAGTCACGGAGAATAAATTAGTAGTCATTTACTGCTGTGTTATTGAAGAGCTCAGGTGTTATGTTTCTTTTGTAAGAGAGTTAATTAACTAAAATTGAGTAAATTGGTTGGAATGTGTCCTAGTTACTTGGATTACATTGGCCTTGGAATTTTGAATATTGTTCCTCGTGAAATTCTGTACATTTTATTTTTTGAGCATCGCTGCAATTATAGATATTTACTTAGTTAGATACCGCCTAAAATGATATATGAAATAAACACTGGATTTAGGAGGATTACATCATAGTCAATCGTAATCAGTTGCTCTTAAGATCCCAGAAACCAATCACGGACACATGGTTCCTCTTTCGAAAATGTTTGAAACACACATGTAATGAAATGTTTGAGTTACGATCTGATATTATCCGCCCTCTTATGAAGGGTGATCCATTTCGAGAATCCCTAGTTTTTTAATTTTTCGTGAAACTATCGTGTAATCTTTAAAGTAGAAACACTTTTTTAAAGACAAAACACAGAAGATTGAAATTTAATGGGGAATGTTTATCATCAGTCGAAAGAACATTCTTTGACATTTATTTTTAAAAGACCATCTCTTTCAAATATTGGCCGTGGCTACGTGTCAGTTGGTCCATCCGTTGAGTTCAATTTTTGATGACTAGTTCGAGCATTTCGACTGTTAACTGGTGGATGACACGCGTCATGTTTGGCTCCAAAGACTGAATCGCAGCGGGATTGTCCGCATAGACCTTAGACTTTACACATCCCCACAGGAAATAGTCTAACGATGTGATATCACACGATCTCGTGGGCCAATCGATCGGCTCAAAACGTAAAATTATCTGCTTACCGAAGTGTTCTCTCAATAAAGCCATTGATTGATGTTATGCGTGGAAAGTGACGCCATCTTGTTTAAGCCAAATGTCGCCGAGATCACGAGCTTCTATTTCAGGCATCAAATAGTGGTTTAACAATCGACTCTCCACGGCTTTCGTGGACACTCTCAGCGACGACGGCAATATTTTCTTCACTGCGTGCTGGATGTGGTCTTTTCGGTCGAATGTTATCCAATAATGAATGCTGGTTCTCAAGTAGGTGTTGGGTATGGTTGGATCACCCGAGTTATCGGTATTGTCAAAACTTATTTAAACTGCGATGACTTTTACTGGGATTTTCGCTACATGGACCAAATTTTGTGATAAAGACCATATTGGTCAATGGTTATGATAATAGGCGAGATACTGCCCTTCTATAGATACAATTACAAATCTTACCAACTACTCGGCTGAATCGGACCAAAGTTTTTACCATACCTGCCTCTTTGTTTTGTTCGACAATGAGAAATATAATATTAATTCGAATCGTTTGAGCTTATTTTACCTACTTTACCATACGCACATAAATTCAAAGTCCATACTTTTCTTTCTAAAGCTCTTTATACCAAACCTGAGGACCTCTGTCCTCCCTATTGACTTAATATCGTATCTATCAGTTAGTGGGTGAAATGTCCCAACAGAATTTAGTGATAATGTTAAATTTAAAGTGGTCTAAAATAAAAGAGATCCACACAATAGATATGTAGATGGACCGTGGACCCAATAGTAAATATACTGATCTTCCTTTCTCTTGTTGGCTTTATGCCATAGATTTAGATCAATATGTGAGTTCTCATAGTGAAATTAAATACACATGCTTTCGTGAGCTTAGTTTGATGCGAAAGATAGGTTCCCTTAGCTAATATAGTGAATTTCGTTCCTTTTTTGGCCTTTCATCTTACATATCAGCCAGAGTGTAAGTTATCTCAAACAATTTGGTGGCAAGATTCCACTGAATATATTTTAATGAAGTACCAAATATGAGAAACATCAACCCTTTCACCGAGGTCGAATATCGTGAATATATTGATATTTGTTATTTCGTTTGACTTCAAAAATGTTATTGAAATATATTTGAAGAAATATAAAAAAAATGTTGTCCTCTGATTTTCTTTAAGTACATAAAATTACTGCAGACTGCTATTTTTTCAAACGCCAGTGTACATTTAACAAATATTTGCTGTCGTACAAACTGATATTTGTGCAAGCGTCTGGTGTGCGATGTGTATACTGAAGCGCTTAGGCTAAGAAGAATGTACATATGTATATCTGTATTTGTATGAGAACATACACAGCTTAGCATGGCATAGCATAACATAGCTACCAACATATCCTTCGCAGCACTGCTTGCTGTTCCTTTAAGTTGGTGTTGTTGTTGTTGTTGCGCTTCGCATGCCACGCAAAAGACATTGATGTCAACTGGCATTTGCCGGAAGTCGATATTTTTGGTGACTTATCTATGGAAATTATTTTCCGCTCAATGTGCTGCTCGCTTTTTCACACCAACCGCCATGCATATGCACCTACATATATACAACCATATATCTCAAACAACTGTTATGTTTGCATATTACGCTACAGCTGAAGCTGAAGCTGAAGTCGAAAACTAAAACTATTTTCATCTGACCAGGATTTGTGTTTGCTTGTCTGTTTGTATGTATTGGTCCACTGACTGGCTGGTTCTTGCTGCCAAAGTAATCTGTGCGAAACTTAAGGACGTTGATTTATTTATGTTCGATTAATTCATTTCCGTTACGTGGTCGGGCGCACTCAAGCGCACACAATTGCAAAAGCGAATTCACACCGCACACAATCATCATATGTGTTTGCCAGATTCGATATATACATATATAAATGTGTGTGTGTGTTTGTGTGCTTTTGGACAGGATTTCGACTATTTGTTGCCGTTGGCTGCTCCTTACGTCTTACAGATTAAGTTTGCAGCGTACGTGACTGTTCACGTCCAACTGTTGTAAGAGACTTTATTTCCTGTCGCATGCAGCCTTGGTGTCTTTCACTATTTCATGACTTCACTATTTATGCCATTCGGCTGCTAAGTTCATTTTTGAGTAAATAACCATGTATGTGTGTGTGGTAGATATATATTTAAGCATCTTATTTAGTTTATTTGCCATTTCAATGAATTTTGTAGCAATTGTAAGCTTTTACCTATGGCAAAACAGATTTGGCATAATAATTCCTTCAATGTCAGTGGCGATTTATTGCATTAAACATATATAATTATGTCTATAATTTGTGTTTTCTCTCCTACGAAAGTATTACAGAGTCTATAAGAGCGATTTGTCTAAGCAAAGCAAAAGTTTAATTAACTTAATGCTCATTACATTAGCGCTAATATAAAATCACAGTCAAATCCGGTTGAGAGAAACTTTTCTTGAAGGAATGCGCATTTTTTAAATATACTGTATATAAGTCATAGCTAAACGGGATCGATATAGGGTTATATATATATCAAAATTGATATTTGATTTGATTTGATTTGATTTGATTTGATTTGATTTGATTTGATTTGATTTGATTTGATTTGATTTGATTTGATTTGATTTGATTTGATTTGATTTGATTTGATTTGATTTGATTTGATTTGATTTGATTTGATTTGATTTGATTTGATTTGATTTGATTTGATTTGATTTGATTTGATTTGATTTGATTTGATTTGATTTGATTTGATTTGATTTGATTTGATTTGATTTGATTTGATTTGATTTGATTTGATTTGATTTGATTTGATTTGATTTGATTTGATTTGATTTGATTTGATTTGATTTGATTTGATTTGATTTGATTTGATTTGATTTGATTTGATTTGATTTGATTTGATTTGATTTGATTTGATTTGATTTGATTTGATTTGATTTGATTTGATTTGATTTGATTTGATTTGATTTGATTTGATTTGATTTGATTTGATTTGATTTGATTTGATTTGATTTGATTTGATTTGATTTGATTTGATTTGATTTGATTTGATTTGATTTGATTTGATTTGATTTGATTTGATTTGATTTGATTTGATTTGATTTGATTTGATTTGATTTGATTTGATTTGATTTGATTTGATTTGATTTGATTTGATTTGATTTGATTTGATTTGATTTGATTTGATTTGATTTGATTTGATTTGATTTGATTTGATTTGATTTGATTTGATTTGATTTGATTTGATTTGATTTGATTTGATTTGATTTGATTTGATTTGATTTGATTTGATTTGATTTGATTTGATTTGATTTGATTTGATTTGATTTGATTTGATTTGATTTGATTTGATTTGATTTGATTTGATTTGATTTGATTTGATTTGATTTGATTTGATTTGATTTGATTTGATTTGATTTGATTTGATTTGATTTGATTTGATTTGATTTGATTTGATTTGATTTGATTTGATTTGATTTGATTTGATTTGATTTGATTTGATTTGATTTGATTTGATTTGATTTGATTTGATTTGATTTGATTTGATTTGATTTGATTTGATTTGATTTGATTTGATTTGATTTGATTTGATTTGATTTGATTTGATTTGATTTGATTTGATTTGATTTGATTTGATTTGATTTGATTTGATTTGATTTGATTTGATTTGATTTGATTTGATTTGATTTGATTTGATTTGATTTGATTTGATTTGATTTGATTTGATTTGATTTGATTTGATTTGATTTGATTTGATTTGATTTGATTTGATTTGATTTGATTTGATTTGATTTGATTTGATTTGATTTGATTTGATTTGATTTGATTTGATTTGATTTGATTTGATTTGATTTGATTTGATTTGATTTGATTTGATTTGATTTGATTTGATTTGATTTGATTTGATTTGATTTGATTTGATTTGATTTGATTTGATTTGATTTGATTTGATTTGATTTGATTTGATTTGATTTGATTTGATTTGATTTGATTTGATTTGATTTGATTTGATTTGATTTGATTTGATTTGATTTGATTTGATTTGATTTGATTTGATTTGATTTGATTTGATTTGATTTGATTTGATTTGATTTGATTTGATTTGATTTGATTTGATTTGATTTGATTTGATTTGATTTGATTTGATTTGATTTGATTTGATTTGATTTGATTTGATTTGATTTGATTTGATTTGATTTGATTTGATTTGATTTGATTTGATTTGATTTGATTTGATTTGATTTGATTTGATTTGATTTGATTTGATTTGATTTGATTTGATTTGATTTGATTTGATTTTATAACGTAAAACCGAGGTCCGATTCCTGCTCCGACAAACTTCCAAAAATCATTTCTTTAATTAATGTCATCAACCAGAGAGCAGTCGTAACTGTCCGATCGGTCAGAAAATCATTTTGTATATTTTACTAACCACTAAGAATCGGCATAAACCTTGTGGAACCCTTTAAAATTAATCCAAGAATTTAAAATTATGAATCTCTTCGAAGAATGTAATTTCTCTAGTAGCAAAATTTAAATTCTGTGTATATACAAAAGTAAAGATCTCGGAAAACAGTTTTTATTGAAGATCTAAAACCAATCTTAATTATATCAATCAAAATTATATCCTTATTAAGATAAAAAGTCATTAGATTCTTGGATAGGATTCATGGAAAGCTTTCTTTCAGTTAATGGATCACTTACTGAGTATAAAACATCAGATTTTCGGTTGATAACCAGTTCGATCC
Source organism: Zeugodacus cucurbitae (assembly GCF_028554725.1). Classification (NCBI taxonomy): domain Eukaryota; kingdom Metazoa; phylum Arthropoda; class Insecta; order Diptera; family Tephritidae; genus Zeugodacus; species Zeugodacus cucurbitae. The sequence goes on from NC_071668.1 coordinate 20,676,088, forward strand.
AATACCGAATTTTTTTTCACAAATTTGATATCTATATCCGACAGTATTATCTACTCATTTTTAGTATAAACAAGATTTTTTTATTATTTCCGATATGGTCTTCATCCATTTCTGTAAAAATAGTGTGTCAAAATAATATTGAATATAACCTCAATATAAAATTAATTTCATCTGGAATAGCGTAAATCTGCAAAAAAAGTGAATTATTGACAACGACGATTTTATTGCTATCTCCATCGATCGCTGCAGAGCGTTGTGATTAACTATATGTGAGAGTGTGGCACAATTTTCACACGAATTCAAACCACATAACAAATTAAACTGTTTTCCAATTTAACAGTAGCATATTTTTCAATACTAAAAACACTAACAATAGCAAAAACTTAACACCATGAAAACCACTAGATTTTTTCGGTTGGATTATTCGGTCGTTATCAAGCGCTCCAAATGGAAAAATTAACTACTTATGTATAGTTATGTACCTACATATGTATGTGTTTTCGTTCATATATGTAGATATATAAATTTATTTAAATTGCGCTGCGAAAATGATTTAATTTGATCGCGAGGTTGTCTATTTGATGGGTTTCAAAAATTACTTCAAATATGCGCTATATATTTTAAAAATATTTTTTCCATGAACATTTTCGTATTTTCGCAAAAAAATACATTTTTCTTTAATCCATAAACCATTCAAAGGTATTGAGTTTACCGCAAAGGTATTGAGAAGTTATTGGAACCCCTTAGTAGCTTCGAACACCCCCATAATCTCAACAATTTTTCTGAGTTTTAAAAGAAGACTTGTTGTGCAGTTGATTGACTGTAGGTCTTCTGACATTGTAGTGCTCATCGGTTGGAGAAGATTCTTTTACCATTTCGATTTTAGAGAAAAATCTTAAAAAGACGAGACTTTGAATAAAATTTGTATGAGAAATAAAATGTAATACATTAAAATCTCTTCATATAGTATGCATCTCTATAGAAAATATTAATCGATGAGGATCGTTTATATTTCAATACCATTTTGAGGTTAAAACAAATCAAGTTAGATATTGAACCACTTATGTTGCGGTCCTGCTGAGGAAGGAATTTTGAAGAAAAAAACCTCAAATAATTAGCATTGCCTTGAGCATAAAGTAGGGTGTTTCAGGCAGGAACACCCCACTTATAAGTAATAGTGTAAGTACGTAATAGTGTATTTTACTTTTAAGGCTCTAGGGGTCTAGAGGTCCGTCACTTCTAAGGCTGTTAAGGAGCTTCTAGATTGGTTTCTTAGTACCGACCTTAGTTATGGAAAATGGAAGTAAGGGACGTCATCTCTGGTTCACTTATGTATATACTGGAATTAGCTTAAAACTTATACATATATGGAGGCTATATAATGCCGGATCCAGTGTATTTTCCGTGCTTTTGCGAATTTTCACTGGAATATTCTGTACATGCACCAATAAGCATTAGCACATATACCAGCAGTCCATAGACTATTCCCTGATAAATCCAGAGCTGTGTTCAAAAAATAAGGGGAATTTTCGTTTTTTTGAAAAAAGATTTTTGAAATTTAAAAAAAAAATTCAATGACAATTGATTGATGATCGATTGACAATTTTCGCTTTTTTCACACTTCGTTTTTGGTTCGTGAATTCTTGGCCAAAAACAATAATGAAACGATGCTCCAGCTGTCTCCATATACGGCAGACATGGCTCCGCCTTTTCCTATTTCCAAAAATAAAGAGTACCCAAAAGGGTCGTCGTTTTACAATCATATGTAGGAGAAATTGCTGAAAGAGCCAAAGGCTATACCAAAAATCGAGTTTGAAAAATGCTTCGAAGATTGGTCGTAAGTGCATGATATCGACTGCTGATTATTTTAGAGGCGACAACATTAATGTAGACGAATGAATAAATATTTTTTACAAAAACGAAAATTTCGGAAATTCCCGTTATTTTTTGAACACACCTCATATATACAATTTTATATACATTCTCCTACAACTCATCCACAATCTGTATGCGGTGAAAATATTTTGCGATTTTTTCGCTGAAAAACATGCAATTTTCATACACCACCTCCACCAGCACCACCACAGAATTTGCAACATGCATTTCACCAAGCGCATCTGTGTTTGTGCAGCGGAAAGAAAAATCGCAAAACCGGAAATAGATTTTACTCCCGTCAGTGCCATTTCGTGTGTTGTGTGTGTGTTGGTGCAAGCGAATTTATGCGGTTAGAATATCGAATGTTGGTGTGACTGTATATGTGCATGTGTGTGTGTATATATAGCTGTGTGTTTGTGTGTGCATATATCTCTGTGTGTGTTTTTATGTATTTGGCTGTGCGTTTGTGCTTTTGTATGCGGAAATGAATCATGTGCCAGCGCAAAATATGCATCCACCAAACAGAAAAAAACCCAAAAAGCGGTTGTTGGCATGGCATAAAAAGCTAAAATTGTATAAAGCAAAAATATAGCGAGCAACACCAAATGAAATTGAATGACAAGGGAGCAAAAAGTCAAATCACGCAGTTTTGCGGTTACGACAAACTGAAATTCAATTTTTTTTATAATGTCACAAGAAAATTGCATGAGAACACACACAAACTCTCCTACATACAGACATATATGTAGATATATATTGATGTAGATAAATAAGTGACGCTTTAATAAAGTGCAAATAATTGACAACTTGGAAAATTGCTGGAAATATTAAATATTAAAAAAAAAGTTATAACTGTATTTAATATGCGATCTAAAGTGAAAATCGTGCAACGCCTCGTATACTCGTCTCACGAACTACTTTGCATGCCACCTCATTACAAGCGTGCTAAAACCTTAAATTAAGCAATTAACATTAATATTTCCCTTTAGTCTGGTCTGGTCTGGTCTGGTCGCACTGACTAACTGATAAACTGACTACTGGACTAACGTACGGACAGCAATAAACCGCAATGCCATGCAAATTTTATGTGCTCCCAAATCCGCTTAAGCTCATAAAATTTAAACATTTTTTTTTCTTTGTAACCTACATACCTTTGCTATTTCGTAGTTTTATTTGTGTTTTGTGGCCACACTTCTGCGGTTAATTTGCCTGGCACACACACACCTTCACCCCTTTGGTAGCGCTTAATAGCCGCTCCCACACCCGGCCGATTTGTTAACTTCCAACCACCGACTGCCGAGCTGCCAGCTGCCAGTTAAATGATCAACCGCAAACCAACGTAAGGTTGTCGTGGCGATAAGCATTTAATTTAGTACCGGCATGTTTCCAACTAATATTTTTAGTTTTTTATTCGACGAGTTTATTGCCAGTGGCATATAGTTATAGTATACCCAGTATATATACCTATATATATCTCTAAATAAGCATACAGCTATTTCGAAACCTCTCTACTAATCTTCCATTTTTTATTTCTTATTCCCTTTCATTCCAGGTTGCTGTTTCGTGACATTTTATACTCGTCGCGCTGCCTTAAAAGCTCAAGATGCCCTGCATAATGTGAAAACCTTAAATGGGGTAAGTTCATAAAATTTAAAACGAATTCACGCTATATTTTATGTCATTTATTACATTTATCCTTGGCGTTTATCTTCAAGCATAGCTAAGCGTTATTACTATAAATCAAATTTAAGCACCTTTTTAATATGCTAATTATATATATTATATTTTGGGTACTAAAAAAGGGGAGTGAACTTGAAAGCTTTATGGTCAATTTAAGCTTACATAAAAGTATATATACTATATATGAATTCAGTAAATAAATTATATTCAAAATATTAGAACCATTATATTATAAACGAGTTGCAAAAGAACACTCGCTTAAATATTAAAAAGTCTGTAAGCATTAATACATATTTAGTTATTTCTTCTGTGAATAAAAATTATCGATTATTGAGATTATTAAAATCGAGTTCAACGATAGTAAGCTCTTTGTAAACAATGCTTCTATAATAAAAAAACATTAATAAGTCTACAAAGGGTGATCCATTTCGAGGTTCCCTACTTTTTAAAAAAGTAAGAGAAAATTCAATTTTATTGGCGCACATTTATTACCTTTGGCATTTGTTTTTTAAAGATTATCTCTTTCAAATGTTGGCCGCGGCTCCGTCTCAGATGGTCCTTCAGTTGAGTCCAATTTTCGATGATTCGTTCAAGCATTTCGACTGGTAACTTACTTCCAAGGCTTGAATCGAAGCGGGATTGTCCGCATAGACTTTAGATTTTATATATTCCCACAGGAAAAAGTCTAACGGTGTGATATCACACGATCTTGGTGGCCAATCGACCGGCCCAAAACGTGAAATTATCTTCTCACCAAAGTATTCTCCCAATAAATCCATTGATCGTTGCGGTATGAGGGAAGTGGAGCTGTCTTGTTGAAACTAAATGTCGCCGAGATCACGAGCTTCAATTTCAGGTATGAAATAGTCGGTTATCATGGCCCGATAATGTTCGCTATTGAAGGTTACGTTCTCACCAACATCATTTTTAAAGAAATATGGACCGATGATTCCACCCCCAGCCTCACAAACCACACCAAACCGATGTTTTTTTCAGAATGAAAAGACTCCTCTTGAATCTCTTCAAGTTGCTCTTCGTCCCAAATGCGACAATGTGCTTGGTTACAAACCCATTGAGTCAGAAATGGGTCTCCTCACTGAACCGAACTTGTCTCGAAAGCGACGGATCTCCTTGGAACTTTTCAAGTTATACCATAGAGCGGTGTCGCCGGGAGAGGTCGAGCGGGTTCAGTTCATGCACAAGCGGAAAACAGATGATCCGCTGTTTCTATCTCCTTTAACAGTATTGCCAACTATCTTCTAGACATAAAATCAAAGTAAAAGCCTCGTACTTTAGTTTGCAATATCTTTTGCAAAGATCTTTGGATTTTTTGTTCTAAAAGAAGTATTGTTTCAGATTTGTACATATATAATTAAGATCTACAAAGCGACATGTGGTCTATTGTGTTGTCCTTTCTTCTCAGAGTCTAAAATTGTCTTCAGTAAATCTATAAATCGTACCTTGAGAAAAAAAGCTCACACTGAAGCTCGGACCAGAAGAATTTGCTCTTATATTCTATTGATAAATCAATCGATTCGGTATTTCTATATCAATATCTTATAAATAACAGCAATCTAATTGTAGTATGTCCATATTATGTAAACATTTAGTGAATCTTCAGTGACCACAAATATCAATATTTTGTCTCGAGAGCTGTTTTAATTGCTTGAAGCTTTTCAAGCTATACTTCCCGAGTAACAGTTTGGCTTTTTCAGGCCGACAATTCACAGTCGGTACCCTGCTCCCTGCGTCTTTCCCACTTTGCGGAAAAAAAGTCACTTATATTTTGAGCTGGCTCAGGAACCTTATATCTATAGTATAAATGATGATGTTTTTAAAAAAATTGCTTTCCGAAAATCAATGGTCGCATAAGAGCCGTTATCTAAATGTAGTCATACATTTTTGGGACAGAGAACCGTTTTGATTCTTCATAGCGCAGAGGTCGAACGTTTTGGTCCATTTTGGATCCCACCTATATTCCAGAATTGAAAAAGAGCTTGGTCCATGAAGAAATTTTTACTCTTTAAGTACTCTCTTTTTTACTCGTAGCTTACCCATCACTTTTAGTGCCATGAGTAAAGTTTTTGATTTTGAAATTTTGAATTCTTTCATCAATGGTTTGAGCTCTAAGCCTACAATCGCATTTGAACTCACCCTCTCCAGTAAAACTGCACGATCATCAGTTTTTTCAACACAATTTGTTCTTCCCTAAGCATATAATTTGAACCCTTAACTGTTAAATTTTTCAAAATCAGTTTCGCCTGCCCCAATTACAATACACACAATTTATTTTGGAACTTTCGCTTCACGCTCCACACACCACGCTACTCGCTCCACGCTCTATTACGCTCGCATATTTAGCGTAATTTTCACATTTTTAACGTTGTCTAATTAAAATAAACTTAAAAATCCGAAAGGCGAAAATGGCAAAATAAAGAACGGGAAATGCTAATGTTTGCATTTAGTTTTGGAGAATGGACATTGTGTGTGGACTGCTTGTTGGTGATGGTGTCGGTGGTGGTGAATACATATTTGCAGTGTGGTAAAGTCTACGCGTTGATTTATTGACGCGTCCAACCCCATACATTTTGTGCGGACTCCAGTCCTTTCATTACCAACGCATACATACCACTCAGTAGGAGAGCTGGAAAAATAATTCGACTGTAGTGAAGAGGGGTTGCTGCTGCTGCAGGGGGCTTTTGTTTTAGTTAGCAGAGCAGTGTTCGGAAAATGATGGCAACGTGTCACGTTATAAAATATATTCACATCCACTCTTTAATATTTAATGTATGCATGGCCGAGGCGCTTCATCCGCGTTGAATAGCGGTCCGTCAATTGAGGTCGCTGGGTTTAGCGTGTGTGTGTGTGTGTGTGTTGAAGAATGCGTACACCCGTAATCCATTCGAGGATTTTACGTTGTTTGCATGCTCGTTCGTCGGTATTTTTACGCCGATGACTTCGTATGGTAAATTCGGTATTTATAGCATGTTATCGTGCTGCAAATGACCTAGCGATGTGTATGAATGAATGCCGTTGCCGCAGGTATGCCTCGGCTGGCGTACGCCAATTAACAGCTATAATTTAAAGTAAAGTGTCACACATATTTGTTGGGAGGTGTGTGTGTGTGTGTGAGTGTGTGTTGTCGAAATAAATTTTACATTATTTTTTAGTGTTTATAGGTTAGCGACAACCATGTTATTTCCTGTAGCAGGAGCGCGGTTTGTAGGTTAGAAGTTTACACAATTTAAACGAAAAGTTAAAGGGATTTATTTTCTTTAATTAAACCTGAGCCTTTATTATTGAGTTTACTATATAACGTCTTCTTAAAACTCCAACTTTTGGCTCTACATTTTTAAAATTCTATCTGAGTATTGTGAGGCCTAAGACCAGTTCGTAATGTTATTCGCAGATAGTATTGACTAAACTGAACTCTCGTGTAAACTATAAACTCTTCGAGATAAACTCAAAACATCGGTCTTCTTCATTTATTGCTTAAAGTCCTGGATATAACGCCAGATAATCTTGAAATGATCTTGAGGGACTTCTTCGGATCGGTTTCTTGAAATCTTTGTAGGCAGGGAATGGGAACTGTATTCTTCTCAAATTCAGAAAACAACTCCAAACATTTCAGTTTTGGAAGAATCGTACCAAATTCTGTGATGCAATCAAGACCTTTGATATATTCAGATAATGCTTGGATAAAGCCGGACTGTTGATATAAGAAGGAGTGAATCTAAATGATTATACCATGTCGCATCTCAAATTAAATGTTTTGAAATCAAAATATTCAGAAGTTTGCCACCTATTTGAAAATTTGGAGTAAAAGAAGGAGATAAAATAAGAAACCTACACATATTGAAGTAGCTGAAGCAATCTTTAGGTTTAAATATTTTTGAGCAGTGCTGCCATCTGCCTAATATTATTTCTTTTGTTCAATTTCAAGTCAGAAACATTGATAGAATAAGAGATAACAACAAAATAGAGCCGATTAGCAAACTGAAAGTTTGAAATATTTTGGGGTAGTGTTGCCACCTGCTTAATGTTATTGCTTTAATTCATAATTTAATTCATTTCAATTTAAAATTTAATTACTTAATTTAAAAATATTTCAAAAATATGTTTAAGTTGAAACTACATACATTAAATATTCAAACTGAAGGAACCTAAGCCTTCGTTTGGAATAATTTTGAAATTAATTTTGAAAAGAGTTACCAACTGCGGTGGCATCCATAGAAAATTTGTTGGTTGCATTAGCGTAACTTTGACATCGTCTCTCATCTCATAATAAATTATATAAAACCAAGAGATGGTAGGGTTGCCACCTGTTTGGACTTGATATTGAGTCTAACAAATTTATGAAATTAGAAAATACCCCAAATTGAAGTTGCTGGAGTAATATTAAAATTAGAATTCTTAGCAGTGTTGCCACCTGTTTAAATGTATGACCTTAATTGAAAGTAATCCAAAAATATTTCAACAAAGAATTTTGAACCTATTATATGAAATATTCAAGCTTGATATGGCTAGAGCAGCTTGTTTTTGATAAATTTGGGCAGGGTTGCCAGCTGTTTGGAATTGTTATACATTTAAAATGTTAAATGAGAAAATTATTCTAAAATAGGTATAAATTTGAAGAGGTTTAAGAATGATTTCATTAATAAATAATTTTGGAAGAGTTGCCACATGATCAAAAATATTTTTTTTAACAGATTTATATAAAGATTTTAGATTACGCAAAAAATTTCAGTGAAGTTCATATTCATCTCAAAATTAAGATGAAAGGCCCAAGAGATACTCAGATCTTCAAAAGATCTGTAATATCACTTTCCTAAGATATTCTATTGAAGAACTATTATTTGTTAGACTTAGTATTGCGATTCTCAGCTTTTTCATTTACATATCTTTGTAAATCTGAGATCTCCAGATTCTGTTTAACATTTTTTTCTCAAGCAGATGAGCGCTAGACCTTGTTAAGTGCCGACGAAAAGAGCTCAGAGAGGTCTGAGAATTAATTACCTTATTGTTCCCCATTCTTCTTCTATAACAAACCGAAGTACGAATATGTTTTTGATGGCCGTATTGATGTCTTTATCTCTTCTTCTTTTCACACTGAATAATTACTATCAAAATTTAAGTAATGTTACATCTAAGACCTTCATCTCCAAAATATAGTTTCCTCCTTCACACCACAGTATATTAGTGTCAAGGCACGAAGTTATTTTACCCAATCGGATATGTAGATTTCTTCAAGAAGAAGATGAAGAAAGAAAGAAAAAAAAAACTCACTCAAATTTGCATTCAAAATAAATAACAAACTGACATTTGAAAATGCAATGCAAGCGGAAATTTTATGCGAATTTATCGACATTGGCAGAAGAAATGTCTTCGCCGCTAGCAAAAATCAAGCGCAATTCGACCAAATGTGTGCGTGTGTTGTTGTTGCTGGTGTTTTTTTTTTGCTCATTTCTTAGGTTCGGCCCGAGTGCAAAGTGCATAGTGGCACGTCGCTGCACACGAATGACTACGTAATTTGCATGCAACCATCTTTCTACACGCGCACATGCCGGAAATGCTGAAACTCAACATGATGGCACGCGTGTGTGACTGCTGTACTACTGTGTGCATGCTGTTTGACTCTGCCAATGTATGCTACATATGTGTTTGTTGGTGTGTTTGTGTTGGAAAAGTGTACGTTTGATTTTTGTAGTTGCGGAATTTTTGCTGTGGCAGCAATTTTAAATCTTTCCTGCTGATGATGACAGCTCAGCTGAGTTATACATATTATATAATGACGTTGGCCTTTTTTCGCCGTTATGCATAACTATCCGGTGAAATTATAGCCATTGGGAGGCGCTTAAGACCAGATGAATTTAAAGGTCATTTTAAAGATTTCGAGTGCAATACATTTCATATAATATTTGCTTTGGAATAAAGAAATGCTCCTGTCATTTCACAGGCTCCTCTGGCCTTGCCTTCTTTTCGTAATACGTACTTAAGGGAGTAACAGACTCAGATTGCGTATTTTTTTAATATGCCCATGACTAAGACCTTAGTCAGATGAGCTGAGAATCGAATCTACAAGAAGTCAACTGCGTTGGGGAGGGGGCGTGGGGCTAGTGAGATTGAACTCATAACTAACCTCACTTTCGAAATAAAAAGCAGTCTGATTCTTCGTAGTGTCACGGCTTGCTTCGAAAGATTTGAACTTGAAATCAAATGATAACAATTTCTTTGATAACAAGTAAATTTCTATATCAGAATTTTAATAAAATATACATAGATATCTCTGAAAATGTTTTGAAAGTAGAACCACTGGTATCTAATGCGTTTTACTTTATTTAATGAATCCGTCTCTCTCGAAAAAAAATATAGAAGTTACTCCCTTTCATTAAACTCTGTCAAATGCTTTTTATTCAGACCAGATCCTCATGTTCTTAAGGGGTTATATACAGTTAGACGGCCGAAAAAAAGTGAATTTTCCAGAATTGTTTCTGAGAAAACTTTTTAATTTATTGATCCAAAAATTTATACACATATTATGGTATCTTTTAACTGTATTTTAAGACTTAGTACTCGTAAAAATATTTATTTGAAAAAGAGCTACAGCTGATCTCCAGGAGCTCCTCTCCACCAGTTTTGCGGTGACCACTATCTCGGTACTGGATCATTTGAAATTAAAAAACCAAACAGATTTCGTTAAAATAATGTTAAATCTAGTAATTAATCGAAGGAATAAGCAAAATAAAATTTTATGACAAAATGGCGGTTTCTCAAAAAAAAAAAAATCGATTCTGCACCGAAATTTCGGCCTTAAATTGTTTATAAAAAAAAATATTAATCGGAGAGAAAAAATCTTCGATTAACCACTAAAAAATATATTTAAGAAGGTCGTGTTAAAATTTGAGACTAATCGGTCTAGCCGTTTTCGAGTTATGTTGGTCACCGACTTTGAAAACACCATTTTGAGAAAAACGCGCTGCCGCTCGGACCTTGTACTTCCAAGCACTTTGAAACGCCTTTTCAAATTTGCTTGTAAATTTGAAAATATTCACCGGAACGATATGAATAAAAAAATCGATTTTTTGAAAATTCTAACTGTATATAACCCCTTAAACGAAATAAAAAGATAAGGACGGCTCCTTTACGAAGAAGACACATATATATGTACATATACCTCTTCACTCCAAATGGCCTCAGCCGTATTTAAAATCTTGATAAAAGACAAAGTATATAGAAATATCAGCAAAATTACTTTTTTTTGTTTGGGATTCTGGAATCAAAGTAGAATCTCAACGCCATCAAACATATATATACTATATATTGTGAACTAACTTAGAGATTTCTGAAAAGATTAAAACAAATCAATTCCAAGCTCGAAGGAGAAGGCGAGCAGGGCAGGTGACAGTATCTTTGGTGCAAGCTGGGCTCTTCTGTTGCAATCTCTAAATAATAGATAACATCAAACTCAGTGATTTCGTATATATATATTATATGCAAGGGCACCGCGGGGAGCAAAGAGACACGAGGAGAGTCGTCCATTTATTTCGATTTTGTGCCAGTCTCTTGATTTGACTGCAACTTCATTTTGGACCTTAAATATTTCGATGTCCAAATTGCGACTCCAGGTTAGAGCAGATCGGACTTTCCTTTGGCCGCCGAGTCTATATCGGGATCTCGTCACAGAACATGTCCGAGGCTGTCACTTTTTCTTTAGTGAATTTCGACCCACAATGGTTTCTGGTTTGTGCGTTACCATAAGTCCGTGTTAGAAACGTTGCCGGGTCAGAAAATGCGGAAAATGTTGCGAAGGCAGCGGTTTGCAAATACTTGAAGCTTTTGGATGTTAGTTGCTCCGAGATTCCATGTTTCGCAACCTTATAGAAGGGTTGACTTAACAATGGAATTCCTTACTTTTTTTGGTACGTCCCGTAATGATGGAGGAGCTCCAGACCGCATTGAGTGCGTCGAAAGCTTGTTTGGTATTTGAAGGTGATGTCTTCATTTGAGTTCAATAAGCAGACCCACCAAAATGCCTGCTCGGAGATTTAAAAGTTAATGCAAAGTGGGTCACATAACCTGTTCTTGTTTCCAAGTAATGTAATCTATGTATATCTTTTATGTTCTATAAGGCACAACCCACACCGGATTAGTCAAAAACGTCTTTTCAGCAAGCATTTTCGTCTCGTTTTGTTCGCTTTGGCTTGTCGCATATGAAGCAATGAGATGTTGTTATATCTGAATACAAGACGTCTTGAATAATCCGGTGTTGGTTCACTTAAATATTAAAGCTGAAGTTACAAGAGGAGGACATTTTGTGGGAAGAGGAACATTGACTTCTAGGCAAAAGGGAGATTTTAGCTTAGATCTCAGCATCTGTTACTAGATCAGCTTTAATAGGTAGAACAAAGGGTGTGTGGTAGTCATAATAGCTGTTTTCAATTCTTCATGTTCATATGTTAGAATCTAAGAAAATGGAGCTGAAGAGGTTGGTTGAAACTTATAACTTCTCTATCCAGAATCCAACGATTTGCTAAATTGTGTTTAATTGGACCACAAGGAAAGGGGAACAGGAGACACACATTGAATTCTTGTTCTTCTTAACTCGCATTTCAGCATAAAATATTTTGAATTTTTTTTCCTGAATTTTGACTTCACTTCGACTCAATTCTCACAATCCACTTACTAAATAAATTCTATTACTAGTCAATTTTAGATTTCTTAATGCCTTGGAAGTTTGCTGAACAACCGAAAATTTAATATACGTACTCAAAGAGGTCGTATTGAATATCCTGGAATACCAAGAATAGGATTTTCAGTTTTCAATTCAAATTCATAATATTTACTCCCATTGACAATTTTAAGTAAATCTCATAACTACAAAAAATACTCAGTATAATCCAGATAATCTAGCAAATTCTCTAAAAAAATTTAAAAAATCCAATAATCTTTTATTTCATTTCAGATGTATCATCCCATACAGATGAAGCCGGCGGACAGTGAAAATCGAAATGGTGAGTTACATACTTATACTGAAAATGTCATTTCTCCACTGACATACCGAAAATATTTCGCAATGTGAAGCTGCAACTCGGCTTGCACGCCTGAATGTATGTTAGGAAATATTTCAACCGCTACTATTTAAATACTAACACATTTGTTATCACTCCGACTGCAAATTTGTGGCACAATTTTTGGCTTCAACACTTTTCGACTGAACAGTCTTTTTTGCATAGTTCTCCTATCCTCTTTTTGGTTTGCTACAGTTGCACTGTATTTGCCGTTAGTCCACTGAGCGGTTTGTGTTGCATGTGGCAAGGGAAGTAAAATTTAAACGAGTCAAAGTTAAAAAAGTGAAAGGCAACAATTCCAACAACGCGCCAACTGCGCCATCAAACATGCGGCCAACGAATGGCAAATAAACACATTTATCGAAACTGAAACATGACGGATGCTCGAGCGTTGCGTTGAGGCTAAATGCCGGCGTGCTATGAATGATGGCATTTGATGTTGAGCAATTGAGGAAAACGTATGCATAGCATAGCAATGCATACCATCAAATAGCATAGCATAGTTCGGCATAGCTAAAATTTACGATTGTAGATAAGCGGTGGATGAGTGTGCGTATATATCTTTGGGATGTCTGATTTATATCTATTTATGGTGATTTTAGTTTTGACGCCGTCAGATTCAATAACCAATGACGATTTTGGTATTTATGCATTCTATATATTCATATGGAGGTGTGGGTGTGTGAGTTTGTTCAACACTCAAAAGTGACAAGAATTAAGAAGTATTTTTGTTGTTGTGGTGGAAAAAAATATTCTTTAAATAATTTGGTGGCATGTAGCCGTAGTAATGGCCCTCGACGAGATAAAAATCCTGACCCACTGCGACTACTTAGACCCGAACGACTACAAAGTACTCATTATGGTCCCAGGCCTTGTATTTCCCCTGTTTCAGATGGATTAATGTATTTTATCGCGTCACATAAAGTTACAGATCGACGAGTTTGTTTTTGAAACCTTAGCAGATTGTGTCCTTATTTTATTTTATTTTCTTCTTGTTTTCCACCCAGCTGTTTTTGGACTGATACTATATTACACCTTGGAGTACCAGTCGTTTCTTCAAACCTCCATGATAACAATTTTCGTCACTACTATTTCATTTAAACTTTGACAAGCTCTTCTCATCTGTAAACACCATCAGGTACAGCAAAGATAATTTGAAATTACTGCGTTTCCATTTAGTAAGCTTCATCCGCATAATCATAGCTTATATTTCTATCGTTTGAGGTATTCATTATTACCAGAAGGTAAATAATCACCAATCTATTGCTGAATGTCGTTCTTCCAAGCCCGTGTTATTAAAGAAGCACTGTAAGTTCGGGAGCAACGAAAGTCTTCTAGTGAGTGTCATCCGTAGTAGGAGGACGAAGCGAATTTTGGCCAAATTCAAAGATTTATTAAGGCAGAAGAAAACCCAAAGCTAAAAATAATGACCTTTTAATGACTTAAACGGGTCTTTCTATCTCCAACAGCAAAGACTTGTTCCGTCACCGCCAGACACTGTCCGTTTTTAAAGTCGGTTCCGAGTTTTCTTCGTCCCTCGTACGATTTTGTTGGTCTAATAAAGTTCATTCTTAACGGGTTCCCACTCAGAGCCGCTATCCACATCCCGGAAGGTAGTCGCCTTTATGAAAAAAATGTGTTCAGAGCCGACCAGCGCAAAGAGGGAGTCTTCTTAACCAATACCTATCACATAAACTTAATGATGACGGGAGAGGAACGTACTCTGAAGCTTGCCAGTGTTTTAACGGGGCGGAGGCAGCCTTGATATTAACCCACCCAGCCATTTCTGATGGGTGTCACACGCGCATTCTCAGTTGGCGAAATACCACGGCTACCAGCCCAGGTTTCAACCAAATCCAAAACAATCCCAAATCGTCGTCCATGTCGATACGGAGTCAAAGATCTGTGAAGAGTTTCAAAGTACGTGAAGGTTGTAGGTCATTTAGCGTTAGCCAAGGAATACTGCTAGGAGGTGACCCCCTTTACATCCCGTATATAAATGTGACTGGTTCCTAAAATTTACCAATTAACCGTTATTACAAGACATTCAATCCAATCCGTTTTCCCGTTCCGCATCTCTACTATCTTTGTAAGGGGTACAGTCAATGAAGTAGAGATCAGTTTAGAAAGAGAACCGATTTTTATACACAGTGCGGTCAAAATACTCAGCCTGATTGGATGCATGTCTCCAGCAATATCATAATTTTTTTTCTTAAAAGCGATGGACTCGCGATGATATAAACTTTACCAGGGGTTCCCAAACTATTATTAAAATATTTGGAGTTGTTCTCAACCTTTTTGCTGATGCCAAGGGATGCATTGTAAACTTCTATATAATTTGAATTAGCTTGTGGTAAACTTATTGAGTAATATATAATATAAGAACATAATCAATTACCGTTAAAATTTGTCTATGCAGTATAAAAAATTTCGTTTCAAAAATTCCAGAGCTCGCTAATATTTTGTTTAACTTTATGCACGAACATAATCATTAAGCGCACCGTAGTTAGTCCCTGCGGCACGACGTTCAGCGCCAACGGAACTCAACATTCCTCCGTTCTATAGTAGTATAATAGTGAAAGCTCATTTGCGTGTATCCGCAACGCCTTCATTTCAGTGCAGAGGTATGTGTATATACAGGTCTGTGTGTTTCCTTGATATTCTCAGTGCCACCGAGCAGCTGTTCGGTGAATTTATATCGCGTGGGTGTTGGCAATTTAGTTGACTTTTTCGCGTTTCTCGTCGTTGTTGTTATTGTTGTGGTTGTTGTATGGCTTAGTCACTGCTGCCAATGCGGTTGGCGCTCACTCCAGTTTCAGTTGGTAGCTATGTACCTACATTGCCATTAGCGAAAAGTGGGGAACTGGGCGACGTGTGAAATTATGTTAACAAGTATATTTAATTTACCAGCGCTAAAACAACAACAAAAAACACAAAAAAAAACGAACGAAAAAGCAAATGAAACGTACAACGCACACAAAGTGGCAGTCCCCAGGCGCTACAAAAATAGTTTCAACAAACCGCGTCAGCTACTTTTTGAGCGTGTGCTCTACATATTAGAAAAGTTACGCTCTTGGTGGCTACAAAAAAAAAAAAAAAACAAAAATGCTAAAACAACAAATGACTATTTGAACATTAAGCGACAGGACGTGCATGTGAAATACTTTTTGCATAATTTGAAAAAAAAAACATAAAAAAATAGTCGTTTAAACTAGCTTTATATAACGGTACTGGAGGAGCAGAGAGAGTGCGTTGAGAGTTAATTAAATTAAATGTGTATTATAGAAAAGTAGAAATTTTTGTGCGGGAATCGATTACCATATGCATAAGTGGTAATAATCGGAAGTGGCAGAAAGACCGTTATATTAAAATTTCGTTTATTGAAAACAGCTTAATTTTGATCACCCAAATGGAAGAATTCTATTCTGATAACATTTTCTGGCTGAGCTTCTTTCATTCTGATATCACTAACGGACACTATATTTATCTCAGAAACTTCACAAAGCACTAATGGGTCCTAGGAAAATCATCATATATAGTATATGTATGTATGTGATTGGCGTTCAACCGTTTAGCCGGTAATAGCCGAATCGATGAGAGCGCGCCAGTTGGAGATTCCAAGTGTAACCAGGTCGCTCTCCACCTGGTCCCTCCAACGGAGGCCTTCCCCTTCCTCGGCTTCCTCCGGCGGGTACTGCATCGAACACTTTCAGAGCTGGAGTGTTTTCGTCCATTCGGACAACATGACCTAGCCAGCGTAGCCGCTGTCTTTTTATTCGCTGAACTATGCCAATGTCGTCGTATAACACGTACAGCTCAGCGTTCCATCGTCTGCGGTATTCGCCGTTGCCAATGTTCTGAGAACCATACATCTTGCGCAAAATTTTCATCTCGAAAACTCCTAGTGTCGTCTCATCTGATGTTGACATCGTCCAAGTTTCTGCACCATAAAGCAGGACGGGAATGATAAGCGATTTGTAGAGTTTGATTTTGGTTCGTCGAGAGAGGACTTTACTGTTCAATTGCCTACTCAGTCCAAAGTAGCACCTGTTGGCAAGAGTGTTTCTGCGCTGGATTTCGAGGCTGACATTGTTGGTGTGGTTGATACGGGTTCCCAGGTATACGAAATTATCTACAACTTCAAAGTTATGACTGTTAACAGTGACGTGGGAGCCAAGACGCGACTTTTTGCTTGATGACAAGAGATATTTCGTCATATACATACATTATATCTGAGATTATATGCTGACTTAATTTTGCTCAGATATTTCACATATTAACCGATTTATAAACTATTAAGCCCATCGTATTTTTGAAAATCCTATAATTAGCTATATGAGAGCTGGGTCAAGTTATGGCACGATTTTAACCATTTCTGCTACAGACACATTAGAAGAAAAATATTTCCTCTGAATTTAATTGAGATATCTGAGAGATTTGCCGTTATTTTCGGTGAAAAATTACCATAAAGAACTGAGTTCTTCATATTCGATATACGGGGCTTTGAAACGTTCCGATTTCGTCCGATTTCGACAAGTTTTTCACAAGTGATGCCACAGATCATATGTTCCTGAGGTATAGTTTTTGACCGGATTTGAACTTTACTTGTCACCCTGATCACTTTGGTAGATATATCTAACTCGTTTAGTTTTATGACTAACAAACAACCGTTATGTGAAGAAAACTTTTGTCGCGAGAGTATAAAAAGGGGAAAGATTTGAACTAGCGAACTTATTCAACAATCTTTGAAGTATTTTTTATCAAATAAAAAACAAATCATGAAATTCTATTCATTTCTTTAATTTTTGTTACATTATTTTTCTTTGACACTTATTATGGGTCACCCTGTGGTATAAATATTGAATCTCTTCTTTAAATTAGAATTAAGCTTTACTACTTTTTAGCCTCCTTATGCTGTGGGAGAAGTATTTAACAAGTATTTTAAGTTCTTTGCTCCACAAAAGCTTAAAGAATGGTGGATCGAATACCCAACTGGTATAAATGGTATATATTAATTGGGGTCTCAATTTTATTGAGGAAAAAATTCTCAGCCAACAGAAGACCGGTATAGATATGAAACCTTTTTTTTTAAAGTAAACTGAACTTTGTTACCTCTTAGGGAACAATAAATCCTTTGAGCCCTTAGCTCGCTTAAGCTCTTTGATTTGTTAAAGCTTGTAAAGTGGCGATTCGAACAAAAAACTGGTATAAATGGTATAAATTATTTGGGGTGTTAAAATGGATATGAATGTGAAGAACTAGCGTCGATGGATAGATGCTATTAACTCCATTAAAGTTTTCTTGGAAGGTTGCTTTGAATTGAAGTCAACGTGTGCCTAATTGAAATTGTGACGAATTTTAATTTCGATATCAGGGCTCATACTCAACCTCCATCTCTTATTATGTTTTAAGTGCATCAGGTTGTAAGCCCGCTCTAGAACGTAGAACGCAAGAGGTCGGCGGATAACCTTCACCTTGCCGCAGTAGTGGGAGTACTCAGTGTACACTGTGGAATGGACATATGTACATGCGATGAGGCTACGAATCATGCTGGACGCAAGCTGCATGGAAGAAAGCGAGGTGGAAACACTGAGTAATTTCCTGCTACACTGTCCAGCGTTCGCAAGACTGAGGTTAGAACTTCTTGGTTGTTAAGCTTTTAGAGAACTTGTCGGAATTGACATTAGCCGCCTCATAATACTTGTGATTAGCTCAAAGTGCTTCGGCGGTGCTTAAGGGCGTTGTTTGCGATCCATATGTAGAAGTCTTTTGGCATCACAATAAAGCGGCACCTTCAGTTGTCCAAGGTATTGCGATTGTCAGCCTTTGAATCGAACCTAATCTAACTTAAGTCCGTTCTACTATTTTTTGGAAGTTGGGGTTCTTAACCCCTTTCGTAATCGGAAAGAACCCGATCATTTATCGGTCATGAAATGTTATTTCGGTAGCTTCCCTCAATTAACTTAGAGTTTTTGACGGTACAACTGCAGCTTCTACTACTTTTTGGAAAAGGTGAGCTTTAGTTTTGACCTCTCTCTTCATAGTTAGGGATGTCTTCACATTCTGAGGCCTATATTTCGGTCACTAACGGGGACTACAGAATTTCCCTTAAGAGTGAAATCTTTACAGCGGTACTGAACCTGGATTTTCTTTCGGCAAAGCACGAATGACTCGATAGCATTTTCTAAAAATAATATTTAAGATCGGTTCTTATAAGATTTGCGAAGTTTTTAAAATTTGTTTAGATGTCCCTATACAATTTTATGGATTCCAAAAAATTCTAAATGTTATGACTTTTACTAAGAAACCCTAAAATATCTATATCCATGAATTTGGTAGTACTTTTTTTAAATACTAAGAAACCTCCTAATGAATCCTAGACTTCTTCTACAGCACTCGAACATACAATTTGTATAAATTATTTGTAAGCACCTTCATATTTGGCATGCAGCATTTCAAAGCGCCTTACGTTTCTACAACAATCAAATTTAGCAAATCCTTGAGGGCACTTGAGCGCATACACAAACCTACAAAAATACACTTTTATATATAATATTTCTGTTGAAATGCAAAAGTGTGGAAAAACATTCAATATTTGCATTTTTGCTGATTTTGCGATGTAAATTGTATAACGCCACAGGATGCGACTGGAAGCCGTCCAAAATGATGATGTCGTCGTCGCCTGCCGCATTGTAAATCTAAATATCATTGAACTTTTCAATACACCAAAGCAGAAATCCACAAAAACATGTTATAAAATAAAATGTCTGAAGTACCTATACGCCAATAAAAATGCAAAATAAAAACTCGGAAAACTGCAGATGACGAAGACAATAGTAGTGTAATCATATTGCGCCACCAAGCGATGCGCCGCACTACGGTCGCTTCATAGCCATCTCTCCAGCGCCACCGCTGAAGGACCTCTACCATATATCTATAATACTATGGCGGCGCTATAGCTGGTGGAATGACACAAACTTTGTATTGGAAACCATAAACAAAAGCGGAAAAATTACAAAACGAACAACTGCATATAGGAAAAAAGCAAAGCAAAGAAAGAAAGAAAGAAAGCAAGCAAAGGCGACATCGCTTCAATGAAAATAAAATTGGCGACGAACAAAACAAGCGACGATGGCGAATAATAATAAAAAATGGCAACAATAACGAAATGCGCAAAAGAAAAGAAAAAAACAAAACAGAAAATAACGTAGAACAAAACAAGCGCTCTCTTCTGCTTAAAAAGAAAAGTGAAGAAATGTGGAAACAATCGTAACGGAAGGTGGCAATTTAATAAAATGCTTGAGTAGGTTCAAGTATGCGGGTCTACGAGGCGGGCGGTACACTACACAGGGGACACAAAGTTTATACATACATACATACATATATGTACAAGTAGTTATGTGGCGCGCGAAGCTGTGTCTCTGGCTCCAGCGCGTTATTTTCGTATTGAAAGTGTGTAGTGTAGTGTAGCGTAGCATAGTTTCTGGCGCAAACACTCGAGCATTATGTCGCATACTCCAGTTATTTTTTTAGGGTTTTGTTTTCCGTTTGCACTCTGATGTAGGTAGTAAGCATGCCAACCAAGCGTCGTTTGCCAAACACTGATCGCTGCCGTTGATGGTGTTGACATACATATGAGTACATAGATATATAAAGGGTATTTCAATAAGAGTACCACAAGGAACGCGATTTCTTTTGCATGACCAGCGTGGCTACGCTCACAGCGGTCCAGAGATGAACCCAATTTTCGTGAAATAACGCGCCGTCCTGTTGGATCCACATATTGTCGAAGTTCATATCATACAATTCGGGCCAAAAATATTCGGTTATCAGAGAGTGGTTAGACAGGACGAGTATGACGACCATAAATTGGACGTAGCGCTCTTAAAGTTGAGACCACTGACTCCGAATTTTCGTAATTTTTACTCTTGGCTGGATCGTATACCTTTCCATGATGAAATGTCAAACCTCACTGAAGAGAAATGTCAAAAGTCGTTTGCTGTCCCTATGGGTCTACTTTTGTTGCGTCCCTTTTGAAAAACTCTTTATTTATATTTCACTCATACATATATAAATATATGGGCTTGAACAGCCGTGGAGGAACACTCTAAATAATTTCCAAACCCTTTTCGAAATTGTTTGATCAAATTGGAATTTATTTATAAAGTAAAACTAAGAGAAAGTCTCGAAACATTCAACTACGTCATACATGAAACGAACTGTCAAACTTTATTTCATTTATGACATCATGAAGTAATGTGCTGTCAAATGTGCTGTCAGATGTACTGTCAAATATTTTAAAAGCGGTACGAATCTGTCATCCATAAGACATCACACGAAGCTATATTTCTATGATTATTGATATGGAGTTTCAAACTGAAAAAAATAAACTATCTGGTTCTCTACTTAATTCAACCGATATGGATTCGTGGCAATTACAGATTCTTGTCATATTACAAAACTTGAAAAGATTTTGGTTTCGTTTGCTAATGAAATGAAACTTTTCTGTAGAATTTCCTCGAAGTGTCCAGTTAACAGTTATAACAACAGAATATGAGTCCTAAATAGTGGATAATAATGGAAGAGTAGTTGTTAAAACCGATTATAATTCCTTTAAGATGACTGTTAATAATAACTGATACTTGCTCTGGTTTGGTAAAGTCGTTTCAACTAAAAGTTGAACAAGTTGAAGAAGAGAGTTGATTTGACATCTCGGACATTTTGGTTAGTGACGATCGGGAGAATTTTTTAGCCTTACCGCAGGGTTCCAGTCTTAAAATCGCCATTATGAATCCATATAATTAAAGATAAGTCAAACTGACAAAGTACGAAATCTTCCTCTAATCGCTTACGCTTATCGAGGATAAAGAATGATTTTGAAAAGTTGCTTGGTACTGATGGTGGCTCCATTTTCCAATATTTTCTGAGCTCACGTGAGATCTAGGTTTCCAATAATTGAATCCAATAGTAGACTACAAGAGTCTAAAGGAACTTCCACCACTTCAATTGAGTTTATAATGAAGAGAGAATCTCATTCCTTTCAAATTAAACAACTTGGCGCTTGTTATCGATTATTCGACCAGGAACCGATATTAGTTCCATATCGAAATAGCTCTACTGATCATCGATATTGAAATTAAATGATCCTCAACTATATTTTTGCGCACGGTCAGCAGATTAATAGACATACATACTCTTTCCTTGAGTATGTTTAATTTGATCATTCAGAGGAAATACAGTATTTTTTATTGATTTTTGAGAAAATGGTTCCATAGACGACAATCTTTTGTGACTAACCTGATGTGAGGTTCAGCATTGTGAAGCTGATTTGTGGAGTATTCGTCACTTTTTTCTTAAAATGTTATTTTGACAAATTTCCAGAGAAGTATTATATATTTTTTGCCTAAATACAAAATAAATATAAAAACTTTAATACATACATATATGGGAGAGTTATATAAGATTCCCTTTTTTTGTGATTCGTGCTTAGCGTGCACGTCCAGAAGTTTTCATGTGAAAACAGTAGAAACTATTTCTTCTTAATAAAATTAAGTATATGATTGGTATTTTTTCACTTTTCAATTTATACCAGTTTTCTGAACTTATACCAGTTTTCATAATTTATACCTGTTTATTTTTTATACCAGTTTTCTTAAATTGCAACTGCCTTCTTTAATTGTTTTTTTTTTTATTTATACCAGTTTTCATAAGTTATACCAGTTTTCTTAATTTAGATCTGTAATTTTTCCTGTTTTTTGTTTATGCCAGTTGTTTAAAGTTATACCAGTTTATTTTTATACCAGTTTATTTTTATACCAGTTTTCATATTTTTTACCAGATTTCATAGTTTATTCCAGTTTCATAAATTATACCAGTGAATTTAATTTATACCAGTTTAAATATTTTATACTAGTTAGCTTAATTTATACCAATTTCTCAATAATATGAGCTTGTTCCGCCACAGTTTATTTTTTATACCAGTTTTCAAAATTGTTACTAGTTTTCTTAAATTATACCAGCTTATTTAATTTATACCAGTTTACATATTTAATACTAGTTTGCTTAATTTATACCAGTTTCTCAATTGTGTGTGCCCCTTTTCGCCACTCTTCTACTTTTTCTAACTTGCGACTGCTAATACAACTTTTCCACCTAATAAACTGACCACCAGTTAAACAACTTCAATAATTTCCTACATGCCTTGCATATTCGATTCGATTTGTCTACTTCCTTTGTACCCTCCATTTTTATTTCCTTCATTTCTCCAATAATGTATGTTATTATATATTTTGTTTTGCTTGTTTTCGATTATATTTTGATGCAATTTCCCACACTTAAACATATGACGCGCTGTCGAATTTATTACATTACCGCAGTGTAAACTTTTCTCACGCCCAAAATGCGGCAACACAACACAACAACTTGCGACCAGCAACAACATATTGTGGCGATAATATGACTTGTGGTTTTTTTGCGCGCGCACATGCAACGTGTGTACACGTAATCTACAGCGTGCTAATTTGAATTTGGCGCACACACAGACATACTATGTACATATATTGATGATTTTTTTTCGAAGTATTTTCCTATAAATAGCAAATTCACCGCTTCAACATTAAATTCGCTATATTCCATTGATTTTCCAGCAAATGCAATATGCAAATTAGTTTCGCTAACCAGAAAAAAAAGCAAAAACAAAAAACATTGAAATGAAATTTTTCTAACACTACAGTGTTTGGTGTTGTTGTTGTTCCCCTTGTTGTTGTCTAAAGTTGCCTTCAAGGTTATACGGGTGGTGTGCGGCAAATGCGCGTTGCATTCTACATATTTAATTTGAATTTTTATTATCCTTTTGCCCAGAGTTGAAGTGTGCATATTTTTGCAAGACATTTGCATAGCGATTGCATATTCAGTAGTAGCCCGCTACTGGCGCTTGCACTTCAGTCTGCTGCATAGAGTAGCGTCTTCGCTGACTCAAATGTGGCTGCTCATTGAATATGGAACGCCAAGTTGCGACTCACGCTTGGAGTCGGTCAAATTGAGTGTTATAAGTGCATTACACAAGCAGCCAAGGCACACACACACTTTCATATATACATACAAATATACATATATATAAATATAAAGTCATACTGTCAAACATTGCATGTTGACTTTTCATACCACTTACATACTTATATCCATATGCGTCTACTTGTACATACATAGGTATGTATATAACTGTGTGCAGTTTAGCTATTTATATGCTTAAAGGCGCATGTCCTTGGCTCTAAATGCCTGTGCATAAGTAAATAAAAATATGCTTGCATAAGCATAACCGGAGTTGACATTTACATGCGTTGACAGTTTGATTTTTTGTGATAACCTTTTTCTTAGAAATTTCACAAATAAATTATTTTTTATTTGTTGAAGTGGTTTTGTTTTGAATTTTCCATTCCTATCGAAATTGCATTTTAGTCGTTATTTTGGCTAAAGTAATTTCATTTGTGGTGTGGTGAAGTGTCTCAAATCTTTATTTTTTCAATATATAACTAAATTTACTTCAATCCCAATTGGTTAGTTTTACTGAATCAAGAGAATATAAAAAAAAATAAATTGAAGAAAATACTTTCTTGAAAAAATCAGATAATCTGTATCCAACGTCGTCGTTTTTAGGGTAAATTCGTCGATATTCCAATATAATATAATAACAAAAACATGTGGGATGAGAACACAATCGAAATCGGACCACTGCCACGCCACAAAATGGCGAAAACCGAAAACACATAAAGTGCCATATACCTATATATATATATATTTGGTGTAGGAACCGCTTTAAGCGATTATAGCCGAGTCCACTCATTACTCCTTTTTGCTTTTTGGCGCCAACTGAAAACACCAAGTAACGCCAGGTCCCTCTCCACCTGGTCCTTCCATCGGAGTGGAGGTCTCCATCTTCCTCGGCTTCCACCAGCGGGTACTGCATCGAACACTTTCAGAGCTGGAGCACTTTCGTCCATTCGAAAAACATTACCTAGCCAGCATAGCCGTTGTCTTTTTATTCGCTGAACTATGTCAATGTCGTCGTATAACTCGTACAGCTCATCGTTCCATCGTCTGCGGTATTCGCCATTACCAATGTTTAACGGACCATAAATCTTCCGCAAAACCGTTCTCTCGAAAACTCCTAGTGCCGTCTCATCGGATGTTGACATCGTCCACGCTTCTGCACCGTAAAGTAGGACGGGAATGATGAGAGACTTGTAGAGTTTGGTTTTTGTTCGTCGAGAGAGGACTTTACTTTTCAATTGTCTAGTTAGTCCAAAGGTGCTACCCTGTTGGCAAGAGTGATTCTGCGTTGGATTTCAAGGCTGACATTGCTGTATTGTTAATGCTGGTTCTTAAGTATACGAAATTATCTACGATTTATCAAATTTATGACTGGTAACAGTGGCGTGGGAGCCAAGACGCGTGTGCGCTGACTCTTTGTTTGAAGACAGGAGATATTTCGTCTTGTCCTCATTCACCACCAGACCCACACTCTTCGCTTCTTTATCTAGTCTGGAAAACGCAGAACAAACGGCGCGGTTGTTGCTTCCAATGATATCAATATCATCGGCAAACGCCCTCAGCCGAACACTCTTAGAATATTGTACCTTTCCTATTTTCCTATTTTCTCCAGCATCAAGCCACACGATAATAAGTCACCCTGTCTGAAGCCTCGTTCGGTATCGAACGGCTCAGAGAGGTGCTTTCCGATCCTGACGGAACTTTTGGTGTTGCTCAACGTCAGTTTACCTAGCCATATTAGTTTGGTATCCCTAATTCAGATATCGCGGCATAGGGGGAGCTCCTTTCCGTGCTATCGAAGGCCAAAAATTGCCAAATATGTAATTGCCAAAAACAGCACTCGGATGTCTACCTGATCATTTCTCCTAGTTTTCCGTTCCTTTACATAAGCTATCTGTAAAACTTTTGACAAACTTTTTATGGCTGTTACTGACTTTTATGATGAGGAGGAGTTACTAGTTTTAAGGAAACACTCTACGTGATTGCTTTTTTCTAGCCAACCGAAGTTGTGTAATTTTTTTTGACAAATTGTAGTGAAAATCAACTGTGATAAAACAAAATTTGGCCAACAGAAGGCGCTAAATAAGAGTCGCATAGGTAGATTTCGAGTAGATTAGCTTCAAATCTCCTCGGTAACGAGATTAACAAGAGTCATTTGTGTATGGCAATTTTTTTTTTCTAATTTCCGTATATTAGTGCGATAATCTACTCAACAGCCTAAATCTAGTTCGGAACACGGTGTAAGCTCCAACTTTGTACTATATCAAATTTAACAATCTTGATCTATATAAAACTTTTCGAACGTTTATAGTTTGCATCCAGTTGAATAACTTTATGATTTTCAAAAACCTTATGAACCTCTCTGCAGCTATTTTTATACCGGGTAGTCCAACGAATTTAAAAAAGTTTAAATCAAATAGAACTCCCATTTATTTACTTGGAAGAGTTCCTATATTGTGTAGTAATCTACATAGGGTGTACAGGAAAAACGAAGGTTCTGCTAAAGCGAAAAGAATTTTTATGAATACAGTGTCTAATATGGTAAGCTACAATTTTCTTTAGATAACCGGTATGAATTCTTGAAGTACTCGTTAATTTGGTAGGTCGTCTTTAAATAGATTTCTTGAAAACATTCGAAAATGAAAAGCATCCTTAAATCTTCGAAGTATTTCTTTTAATCACAAAAATTGTGAACTAAACGGATTTCACAATGGTTACTACAGCAATATTCAATATAGTACGATATATTTGTGTCCTGTTTGGACCTTCCTTCCTTCGATATTTGTAACCATTAATCATTAGCTCATGCTCAGCTCGTATGTGTTAAAACCAACAAATTTTCGGTAAATTTCAACTGAAAACTGCTCATGTTGTGCTATGTTATATTATGTTATGTTATGAAGCTTTTCGTTTTCGGGAAGAGATTTATAAATTTTTAATAAAGGGTGTTGTTGTGGAGGCGAAGTAGTTCGTAATAAATAGTATTAGATTAATAAGTACTTCAGATTACAACTTTGTACCTCACGCAACCCTGTATACTACTTTTTGTATTATCTTTCATTTCTATTCTCATTGTAAAGACATGTTTATCCTTATTGAATAAAGTCAGTCATAATTTAACACTCAACATCGTCGGAACTTTAGGTTATGGGCCCAGGTCCCACGTGATTGCGAACGATCTTATAAAATAAGATAACGATTATTTTATAGTGAGAAAAGTTAAATTAATGATTAAGCATAATGGCTGGTGTAGTAAGAATCGAGCCACTAAACGCGGAAAATTTTGACTCGTGGAAATTACAAATGCGGGCAATTTTGATAAAAAATGACTTGTGGGAATATGCAGACGGCACGAAGGTGCGTCCCACAGATGAAGCGAAACTCCCTGAATGGAAAAATGCTGATCAAAAGGCATCAGCGGACATTATATTGGCGATAACACCATCAGAACTTGGGTTGATTTCGGAGTGCAAAAGTGCACGTGAAATTTGGACTAGGTTGGAATCGACATTCCAATCAAAGGGGCCAGCTAGAAAAGCAACGTTACTTAAACGTGTAGCGTTGTCGCGTATGTCAGAAGACGAAAAAGTTCGAGAACATCTTAACGGATTCTTCGATGCTGTAGCAAAGCTAAAAGAAATAGGCGTCGCTATTGGCGATGAGCTACTAGCAATTTTGTTGTTGTACAGTTTACCGGCGTCATACGAGACATTTAGATGTGCAGTCGAAACGCGAGACGAACTGCCGAAGCCGGAGGTTCTTCGTGTGAAAATTCTCGAAGAACATGAATCGCGAAAATCAAAAGAAGACAAAGTAGAAGATAATAATGTGCTTTACATAAAGAAAGGACAAAGCAAATCGTACGTTAATCGAAATTCAAAGCAAACAAAAAATTGCTATCGGTGCGGTAAACCGGGACATTTCGCGAGGAATTGCAACAACAAACAACAAAAACAAAACACGCGTGTTAATGAAGAAACAAACGAAACGGCAAAAGTGACATTAAGCACAATGGAAAAAGCATTTGCCGCCCCTATAGGAAATATGAGATGGTGTTTAGACAGTGGTTGTACATCTCATATGACTGCAAATCAAAACTTTTTTGAAAATGTCAAGAAAGTGAATGACGAACTAAGCTTAGCAAACAATTGTTCAACAAAGATAAGTGGTGTTGGTAAAGTGTGCACTACGGCTAACGTTCGCGGAAAACAAATTGAATTGAACTTAGACAACGTTTTACATGTAGCTGACTTACGTACGAATTTGTTATCGGTTGCTAAAATTACCGACAAGGGCTGTTCAGTGAAGTTCAAAAAGAACGAAGCCGTGATTATGAACAGTGACAATAGAATTATATTGGAAGCCGAAAGAATTGGCAATTTGTATTATTTAAAAACATCGAAAAATTTCGCGAATTTGGTAAATACAAAAAACAGTATTGATTTGTGGCATTACAGAATGGGTCACGTTAACGAACGCGATTTGAAATCTATGGCAAACGGTTCGGTATACGGGTTAAAGTTTAAGCAAACTGAGAAACTATCCGAATGTGAAATCTGTGCTAGTGAAAAGCAAGTACGCGCGGCTTTTCCTAAATCAAACGAAAATAGAGTTGACGATCTGTTAGAGATTGTACACAGCGACGTGTGTGGGCCAATGAGGAGTGCGTCCCATGGCGGTGCGAAATATTTCGTGACATTCATTGACGAAAAGTCAAGGTGGTGTGAAATCTTTTTCATAAAGCAAAAATCGAATGTACTTGACGTTTTTAAAGAATATAAAGCAAAAGTTGAAACATTCACGTTGCAATCGGACAACGGGCGTGAATATTGTAATAATGAATTTAATAAATTTTTAAATGAGTGCGGAATCAAACGTCGTCTTACGGCACCGTATACTCCGCAACAAAACGGTATAGCGGAACGCAAAAATAGAACTCTCGTTGAGATGGCCAAGTGCATGATGAAACATGCGGGTGCACCTCCATCGTTTTGGGCCGAAGCGGTAAATACGGCGTGTTATATTCGAAATCGTTGTGTAACGAGAACAACGGGTAAAGTTCCATACCGGGTATGGACCACACGAAATCCGACAGTGTCGTATATGAAGATATTTGGTACGAAAGCATACGTCCTTAAGAAAAATGCTGCAAAAGGAAAATTTGAATCGCGCGCGGAGCCATGTATATTTGTTGGCTACTCATGTGAGTCAAAAGCATATCGATTATATTCAGAGACCAAAAGGTGCATCATTATAAGTCGCGATGTAAAATTTATCGATAAATCGGGTTTTAACGAAACTTTTGAAGAATTTGAGTACGAAAATGAAAAGGATTCTGTAACAGAAAAATAGACGTGATTTTTGAAAATAACAATAAAGACAGCGCGGTTGAATATAATAACGAAGAGTCGATAGATGAAACAAACCTTGTAACTGAGGATCCGCAAACTCTAACGGAAGCATTAAAATCCGAGGGCGCATCTACATGGGTAAAGGCGCTTGAAGACGAACTTTTGGCACACATGAGGAACAGAACTTGGCAAATAATAGAAAAGCCAACGGGCAGCAAAGTAATTGGTAACAAGTTCGTGTTCCGTACGAAAGATAATAATCTAAAGAAAGTTAGACTAGTTGCAAAGGGGTACGCTCAACGCCCAGGGGAAGACTTTCATGAAGTGTCCTCTCCAGTTGCACGGTCAACTTCAGTACGACTCTTTACGGCGCTGAGTACAGAGCTGGATCTCCAGATACATCAGATGGATGTGATTACCGCGTACCTGAATGGGGATCTAAACGAAAGTATCTACATGGATATTCCAGATTTACTTATTAGCGTGTTGAAGAAAATTCAACGAGGTCAACCAGTTGGTTTAAAAGGTTTGACGAAATATAGCAACGAAATACAGCAAACTGCGAAAGAGTGGATAACAGCATTACAACGAGCAAACCCGGTATGTCTAGTAAAGAAGGCATTATACGGACTGCGTCAATCAGGGTTAATGTGGTATCAGAAATTATCATTAACTCTCAACGAAATTGGATTAAAATCGACAAAATTTGATCCATGTTTCTACGTGCATCGAGAAGGTGGTAACATTATGTTGGCCATTATTTACGTAGACGATTTATTGTTGGCGTCGAACAACGAAAATTGGTTAAGGACAACGAAGAAAACGCTCTCACAACGTTTCGATATGAAGGATATCGGTCACGTCAATCGTTGTTTGGGAATAGATTTTACTCAAAATCTGGAAAAAGGCGAAAAATTTTTATCGCAAAAGGCATATGCTGAATCAATATTGGAGCGATTCGGTATGTCACAGTGCAATCCTTCGAAGACGCCAATAGAAGCGAATTGCAAACTCACAATGCCTACGACAAAAGATGAGGCGATTATGGGGAAATACCCATATCAAAGTTTAATCGGTGCCT
This sequence comes from Zeugodacus cucurbitae, assembly GCF_028554725.1. Taxonomy (NCBI): domain Eukaryota; kingdom Metazoa; phylum Arthropoda; class Insecta; order Diptera; family Tephritidae; genus Zeugodacus; species Zeugodacus cucurbitae. The sequence goes on from NC_071668.1 coordinate 20,706,192, forward strand.
TGATGTACTTGGCGGTGTCTACGAGGCCGGACATAGCGTATGCAGTGAATTTCATGAGCCAATTCAATAGTAACTACACTGAAGAGCACTGGAAATCAGCGAAGAGAATATTACGATACATCAAGGGCACATTACAACATGGTTTGCTGTACAAAAAGACAGGGGCAGATTTGTATGGTGTAGTCGATGCTGATTGGGGCGCCAACCCATCAGACAGACGGTCGTATTCAGGCTACGCATATGTATTTGCTGGTTCGTCTATAAGTTGGGAAGCAAGAAAACAACGTACAGTTTCACTTTCCAGTACTGAATCAGAATACATCGCCATAACTGAGGCAGCTAAAGAAGCTCTATATTTGAAGAGTGCTTTGAAAGAGGTGGGAATCAATTGTACCTGCGTCAGACTATTTAACGATAACCAAAGCGCACAAAAGTTAGCGGTATCTTCAAATTTCCATCCTCGAACGAAACACATCGACATACGACATCACTTCATTCGGGACTGCGTTCGAGATAAGGCGATTATATTAGAATATATGTCAACACAGGAAATGCCAGCGGACATATTTACCAAGGGTCTTACACATATTAAGCATAATATCTGTTCATCGAATTTGGGCCTTATCGAACGCAATGACAAATAATAAACTCTCTACTTCGAGAGGAGGTGTTGTGGAGGCGAAGTAGTTCGTAATAAATAGTATTAGATTAATAAGTACTTCAGATTACAACTTTGTACCTCACGCAACCCTGTATACTACTTTTTGTATTATCTTTCATTTCTATTCTCATTGTAAAGACATGTTTATCCTTATTGAATAAAGTCAGTCATAATTTAACACTCAACATCGTCGGAACTTTAGGTGTTTTTTGAGACATGTGGCTGAAATTCGATAATATTTTTCAGAATTTTGGGGCCGTATGTCAGCAATAAAAGTAACTTAGTGCTTGAGTAAGTCTGTTCATTATGAAATTGAAGTAACAGTTGTCAAAAAGACCAACCCGAAAAGGTATTGCCACATTGAAAACCACACGTAGAAAGAAATCACCCGTTATTACTTGTTTATTACAGTTGAAAGGTTAGCTAATGATATTCCGAATTAACACTAAACTCTCAAATGCGATATCTCTACGGATTTTCTTTTCAATCTACGTGCGTTCGAGTAATTGCTGATAGAGTCCATTTTCTCCTTTTCCGCCTCAACATTCCGCGTTTCCTTAACTGGGTATAAGGAAATTGATTTTTTTCATTAAAATATTTAAGCCTCAGTCAATTATATTCACATATTTTAAGCAGAGAAATACACATGTACATTCATATATACTACATATGTAGTTCTTTACGACAGCAACATTCTTTTCTAAAAACTGCTGCCAAAATTAGCCTTAGACTTCTTGCATTCGCTTTATTTTCAATTTCTCAACTTTCATTTAGTCTTAACTGTAAAACCAGTGCCAACATTGAACTGCTTTTTAATATAATAAACTGCTGGCTGTCTATACATATATATATGTATATATATATAGTTTTATGTATGTATGAAGAGATTTACATTAGCATGTAAATGAATATTAAGCTCATACTTAAAGCCGCCACAACACAACAGTTACTTAATACCACATTCAGTTCAATTGCAACAAACAACAATTGAAACTGATTTCCATTGCCACAATTACACACCTATTTACATGCTTTTGAATACATATGTACATATATGCATACAGTTATACATATGTATGTACAATGGAGTATTGTGTTTACGTTCATTCATACAGCAATTAGCACTTGAAATTGTTGGCAACTGCCTTTTATGAGCAACTTGTTTGAATGCTGAATGCTGAGAGCGTGTTCGAGTGAAATTAGAACACAGAATAAATACTTAACACTTCCAAAGGCAGAGAAGAATGCTTTACAGACACTGAATGTATGTATATATTGAATTATGTATATTTTGCGCGCATATGATTATGCAAGCCTTGCACTTAGTATTTGAATGTGTGTGTGTAAAGCGTAAATTGCGAAGGCACGTCGCCACAAGTTTGCTGAGTTGCTCTGCTGCTAATGTACACATGAGTATGTATGTGTGTGCCTGTTTATGCAATCGCTGCTTGCCAACTTTGGCGGCAAATTGGCAAAAAAATTGCAAACGAAATGATTCGCCCATATCATTTGCGCTTAAAACGTCAATGCGTTCGTCTCGTCAAGTATCGCGGCGCGGCAAATCTTCTTAGCTCTTCACTGCATACCACAGCACAGCACACATACAAACACATATATTTAAATTGCCGGTAAATTACTTAGCATTTGCTTCTTGCAAAAGAAAAAGAAAAAATAAATCTTGTTTTCTCGGTATCATCGTGTCTTCAAAGTATCGAAGTGTCACAGAGCGACGGAATTTCAAGTGATTTATTTAGTTTGCGCAAAGTAATCAATAGTGCAATAGTGTGTGTGTGTTTGTATAAGTGTTGCAGCGACATTTGTGTGGCGTTTAAGGAAGATAAATCTCTACATGAGTCAGTTATTCGTCGATTATTTTGGTTAGTCGGCGTTTAAGCGATAGTGGCGCGTACTCGTTGCACTAAGTTAGTACTTGCATATATACTTGCATTAGCGGTAAATATTTATAGCATTACTTCAGTGCACCGTTTTTTTTTTTAATTAGTGTGACTAACTATTACATATACAATAATATACCACAGTGTGGTTTAAGTGCTTTTCTCTGTGGCGAAAAAAAAAGTATTTTTTTTTGCTGTTGGTAAATTACTCTGCAAGGAAAGAAGAAGCAGTGGGTAGAGAGTTTAAGTAAGTTACTTTCATTAAATACAAAAATAAAGCTTGATATACATAATTGTGTCTAATATAATATATCGTATTGAGAAACTAAACATCTTGAAACACACCTTTACACTTCAACTATTTCGAAGATAGAAAATCGAGATATGAAATTTGAACAAATTTGAACAAATATATAAATTTTGAATAATTTTGGATGCTTTTATTTAAAAAAAATTAGTGAAGAATGAAATAAGAATTTATTTTTTAGAAAAAAAAAATTAACACATTCTTTTTACAATATTCGAGTGCCCCGGTCCACATACTATATGATTAAAGTGGCAATATTTTTTAATATTCTAGAAAAAAAACGAATAGAAACATAATAGAAAACTATTAATAAAAAAAAATCACATAACTTTCGCATAAAAATTAAACGAGTCTCCCCATTATTTTCTCAAACTAGCACCACGGGTCGTATGAGTAATATTTTGTTCTAACCATACGAAACATAGCATAATATAATAAATAAAATATGAGAGTATATTAGCAACTTTTGTTGCGAGAGTATAAAAATAAAAACTCAACATATATTTTAGCGAAAACGAAATGAGGGTGATTCAGTTTGATGAACCGTCCACTTGTTCGATTACTCTTCTGTCTGTCTGTTTCAACTGAAACTACTACGCTCCGTGTTTTTTAAGATGTTATAATGAATCAAAGACGTTTTAAGACGAAATATTAATTTTATTTTATAACTTAAGAGATCGAAGTACTATATTATATAGATTTCATACATCTATACTACTATTATAAAGAGGAGTATTTCTATATATGTTTGTAACGAATAAACACGAAAACTACTGTGCCGATTTCTAAAATCCTTTCACCATTGGAAAGCTACATTCATCCCGAGTAACATATATTATTTTTATTGCTAGAATCTCAACTTTCTGGAAATAGTTCCCATGTGAGAATATCAAACAGACTCCGTGATAGAGAATCTCAATCTGAAACTGAAAATCGTATTGCAAGTCATTATCTTCGAATCTCAATCGCGTGTTAGAGAGTCGAATAACGAACGTTCGCAGCTGCTTGCTGAACAAAATTTCAAAACCTACCAAGTAAGCGCTTGAGGGTCGAGTATGGAGCGTGTGCAGCGGCTTGAAGAACTAATTATTACAAATATACAAGCTCGCACTAGGTCGTCGAACTCTGAGCGTTCCCAACGCCTTCATAATAAGAGGGAAATAAAACGAAAACCAAAGACTAGAGGTCGTAATAAAGTTTTAGCTCATTGCAAATAAAATATAATTTAATGTTCGAATTTTCCTAACTTTATTTTTTCTAAATGAATCCACGCAAGAAATTGGATAGTACATTCATATGTATGGGAGAGTGTGTATAAGTGTGTAAAAACTTATAACTTTTGAAATGTTTGTTTAAACCCGTGCGAAGCCCTAGCGGTCTGCTAGTATACATATAAAGCGAAAGTACAATATGTGAGTTCTAGGCATTGCTTTACTTATTTAATCATTTGAAATCGACCTTTTAAAGCATTAAGATATAGTTCTGTATTCCTATTATAATTATCACACATTGTACCGATGATTATGACAAATTTTTATACACTTCTGTAGTATATAATTGGGTTCTACTATTTTATTATATCACTTTGATCCAACTCTATTCAATTCATATCCGAGACTAATGTTATAAGGGCAATTTTCAATAAATTTTGTTTGAGATTTTTTAGAAGACTACAGCTCTCCATGTTATACGTTGAATATCTCAATCTTTAATAACGATATTTTTTTCTTTAGAAGAAGTTGTTGATCACACTGTGTATAATAAATATTAGGTTGGCAAATATCTCCCTTCCGCTTTTTTGCTCTTCATTCAATGCTTTATAAAAAGTGTTACAGTGATCAGTCTAACTCCATGTTTTTTATGATTTGATCGGTATTCGTCATCAAAGATATATAGTATTGCCAGATACGAGCTCTGTAGCGCTTTATACCTAGCCGCGAAATGCAAAATACAAAAAGGCGAGAGATATTTGCCAACCTAATGTATTAAACGAATATAATTTATGTGAAGTCCCCGTTTAATGGAATATCGTTCTGGAGAGAGATACATTGTGAGAGATTTAGTGATAGAACCATCTTAAGAATTCCATCTTGACTACCTTTACGAGATCAACGCTATCATATGAGATCCAGTCACATCTTCAGATATCCAACTGACCTAGTGATTATAGAAATAAATTTCTAAGCAAATATGTAATCGTTTTAAGACGCTTTACAGAGATCCAATATGCATAAAAACCAACTTGAATAGTTTTTTGGTGTTTACATAGCACTGTCCTTAGTAGACCAAGAGTAAACGAACCCCCTCTTATTAATTCCTTGTTTGTGATCGTCGATAGAGCGAACTGATCCTAACCATTTGCATTAATACGACAATAAAAAGTATTTGTGTATCATCTAGAAGTATTCCTCACTATTTATCCCAAACCTTGTACTTTACCTTGAATATCTCTTCTATATAAGTATATAAGTAAAGGGCAATGGAATCAAATAATGATGAACTCATGGTTTATTCCTTCTCTTTGAATGATCGACTGAGTGACGCCGCCATCATGCCATTAGTGAAAGCAGGACTTACATATAATTACCATCTTGATAGTCAAACGATATTGTCTGCTCTATATAATATTCGCTTCTAGTAGATCGGTCTCTGATCGATGGTTCTTTCTACAATACAGATGGTTTTTCGAAATTTTTGAACGAATTAATATTCTAATTGTATAAATTTTTTTCTGGCGGGTAAGAGAGAAAGCTATATATTTAGAAGGGTATGACATAGTAACTCAGAGGAGAAAATATTATACTCTCTGTATATAGTTTATTGTACAATACTTTAAGCGAAACATAAAAATGTGATAAATTGCATATAAATAGGCGTATATTGATATCGTGTACATCAAATGATCACCTGAAACATATATAGATTCTATGAGATAAATAAGTTATACATCAGAGTATATTAATTCCATATCAAACATAACAACATATCAATACTTTTTTTCCTATCAAACAACGATCTCCACCGCACTGTAACTAAATTTTTCTGCACAGGAAATTGCACCAAAAAAAATTTATTGCCGCCGCTCTGAGGCCGTTTTCGGCGTAACGATTTCATTCAATGCGACAGCTAAGGTGAACCTCAACCCCACACAGTTCTATGTATAGGTATACACTTCATTGCATTTCGCAAATATGCTCGTGATTTTGTTGTTGTGTATTGTATTGGTGGCGCATTGTGTTGTTGTTGTTGTTGTTGATGCGATGCCATTACTGCTGGCAATTAAGTGATTGCACATACTATTTTTAGAAAACAATTCGAGCACGAAATGCACGCTAATTCGATTTAATTGATCACTCGATGGCGTATGGGCCAATGGGCGAACGCTGTGGCAGTGCCGCGCCGCCAATACACCAATTCACCAAACTAAACTGCAAATCCCGCAAAACCTTAAACCATTGCAATTCATTTCACGCACCGCTAACGAACCGAAGTGTGCGTGTGCCAAACGCTGCGACGGCCATAATATATTCATATATCGAATATAGATCTGTATATATTGATATATTCATATCTTTGTAATCTTTGCTAACTATTTTTTGTTGGTTTGCAAATTGTGTTTAATTGACAAAATTCAACGTTTCTGTGTGTACCGATAATTTCAACGAAAATCAGAAGAAAAATGCAAAAATAAAATCTGGAGAATTTAATGTGTTTTTTGTTGTAATAATTATATATAACAATTATTTCATTGTTTAAATGTTAAACGTGTTCTCGTATAGCGTTTAAATGTTGATCTACAACAACAGCGCTAATAAAAAAAAATTATAAGTGTCTAATTATCGATTTTGTTAAAAAAAAAATATCGACTTATGTCATTTTTGCTAAAAAGGTGTTGAAAATTGTGTCTTATTTGAAAATTGGTGTCTCTCAGCGGTGAGAGTGGTGTTAATTATCGTAAAATAAATAAATTATTAAATTATAGAGTACTGTTAAAGAAAACAAACGGTGTTTATGAGTTAACAAAAATTAAAAAAAAAAATTTAAATAAAAATTTACTTAAAAAAAATTGGAAAAAAAATTAAGATATATATTTTCACTAAGTGTATACGTGTTTAAAAAAATTAGAATAAAATATTTAAAAAACTTAAAAATTTGTTTGATAAAAATATTAGAATATTAAAAAGGAACTTAAAAAATAAATTTAAAAAAATATTTTTTGTTTAAGTGTAAACGTGTTAAAAGAAAAAAAATTAAATAAAATAAAATAATAATAATAATATAATTAAAATAATAATAATAATATAATTATTATTTTATAAATAATTATAAAAAATTTTTAAATAATATTAACAAAAAAAAACATTTAAAAAAATAAAAAAAAGAATTAATTTAGAAATGTTAAAATATATTAAATTATAAATTGATAAAATTAAAAAAAATAAAATAATACTTAAAAATATTTTTTGTAATATTTTAATAAAGTATAGACTATTAAAAAGCACTAAATATTTAAAATATATATTTCGATTTAAAAAAAAATAAATTTAAGATTACAATAATATTTGAACTATTATTTTATAAATAATTATAATAAATTATTAAAAAAAAATTAGAAAAAAATTTAAAAAAATTAATTCAGAATCGTCAAAATTTGTTAAAATATAAAGTTCTTTTCTAGTGTAATTAATTTTGTAAAAAAAAAAATTAAAAAAAAATTATTTAACAAAAATTAAAATAATATTTATAATTTTTAAACTTTTATTTATTAAAAATACCTTTTTTTTTGGTAATTGTTGTTCAATTATAAAGTATTTGTTATGAATAAAATATGTATTTTAATGTGTCTTAATAAAAAAAAAAATAAAAAAAAAATTATTAAATAAAATTAAAAAAAAAAATAATAAAAAAATAATTTCACGTCTAAAAAATTAAAAAAATAACTAAAATAAAATTTAATGTTAAAATATATATTTTGACTAAATTTTGTTGATTTTTAAATTAAAATAAAAATAAATAATATGATTTTTAATAATAAAACTTGCAAATAAATATAAAAATGCATTTGAAGAAAATTAAAATTTCTTTAATAATAAAAATTGAAAAAAAAAAATCATAAATAAATTTAAAAAAAAATTTTTAAGTCTTAAAAATTATATATTTTTGACTAAATTTCATGTTTGTGTTAAAAAGTTGACTAAATGTGTCAAAAAGTACCGTTAAATAATTAAAAAAAATTCAAAAACAAATTCAAAAACGTTTTCAAATCACTGTTGTCTTTACTGCACACCTAACCCTCTTAACTGGTTGCGGCGCAACACTCCCATACAAATATACATATATCGTTTATACACTCTCTGTGTGTACCACGAAAATCGTCGTTTTGTGAATTTAACTCGGCATTGTTGACAATTAATTACTATGAAAAATAATTCCGCTACAATTGGCTTGACAAATTGCAGCAGCAGCGGCAGCAGCAACACAAGTGGTAGCAGCGGAGGCGGCGGCAGTGGTGGCAACAAAAGCGGCAACGACAATAATAGCAATAATACGGTAGCAGCAGGTAATAATAAATATAACGGTAGCAGCTGTGGCAACGAGCCGAACAGCAGCAGCAGTAGCACGGTCGCCAACACTTTTTATGTCTCTGCACTGAACCACAACAACAGCAGCAATAACATTAGCAGTGGCCGTGCGAGTACTAGCGGTAAATACACTACGGGCATTGGTGGCATCGGTGGCAACAAGAGCGAAACAAATATTGCCGATTGTAGTCGAGCCAACTGCAGTGACCAATTATCAACGTTAATTGAGAGCTTATCCAACGGTAACAGCGACAGCAGCATTGCCGCTGTACGTCTCGGACTCGGCTTGAATCTCGGCATTGGCGGAGTCGGACTCGGACTTGGCGCTGGCACGAGTAGTAGTACTGCCGCGAGTTTTGTGCCCGGTACAACGTACGTTAATAATAACCACCAAGTACCAACATCGGCACTAACGTCCACATCCACATTTGTGCCGTACGGCGGCGGTGGCGACGGCACGGAAGCGGCCAACAACATTGCCACAGCATTTTTACCGACATCGACATATAAAACTTATCCGGCGATAAATTCCGCTTATTGGCTGCCATCACCAAATCCATCACCGTACTCGGTGCCAGGTATGTTGCCGTATATACTATGGAAATCTCGTCTCGTTGTTGTTGTTGTCGTGTTAGTTGAAGCGGTGATTGCTGCAGCAGCAAGCAAGCAGCAAACGTCAATGCCTAGCAACAATCAACTAGCGGTACAACTATGCCGTTGTCAATATGTCAACCTTTCGGGCATAACATGGTCGCATCCAAATTGACAGGCGATTTTTTTCCGCTAGCCTGTCCATTGTTCTCAGCTTCCCTCGTCTCGTTGGCCGATTGCATACTTGCTTCGTTGTTGTTGGGTTTGCTTTCCATGTGAATTTGTGTGCATTATTTGAATTTTACCTCACAGCCTGTACAATGTTGCAGTAAGTGAAGTGATATCAATAGTTCAATTATCGACGTCGACTACTTCGGCCATTTAAAATGTCAATTACGGGGGAATACGGTAGGGTACATTTAGTCTAAGGATTGTACAGCTCATGAAGTTGGTGGAAAATAATCGGAAGTAATTTAAAGCCAGCCTATTTTTTCATATTCGATTGAACAAGTAACTGTCAATATACTTTTCGTACCTATGATTAGAATAATGACCTTCAAGGGAACCTCAAAACGATCAAAAACTCCCTCTTTATTAAGCAATATATCTGCTTATCCTTACCGACTTCAGTTAATGTTATTCGTATGAAATATTTTTTTGAGTATGTTGCTGAAACAATGTTTCGATCGAGGATTTGAACCTCATAGTAAAGGAGCTGTAATTCCAAAACATCGATCAATATATCCGATGCAAAATCCAGTATTAAAACCATTCCGAAGTTCAATATCATGCCAAATTTTGTCATTAAACCTTATGAGGGTCGTTGTATCAACAAATTCTAGCTTCTTTATCTCCGAAAATTGTACTACTTTGAAAATTGTCCCTACTTTGTAAGGAAAAACCTGTCATAACCTATACGCTTTCAATTTAAGATCTCGATGTAATATGTGCCAAGTCGTTCCATACGTTAGTCCGTGTTGCTGCGAACGGCGCCGAATCGACACTCCACGATTTTCGTGTACACTCTTAGTTATGGCTATATTTTCTTCACCGCGGACTGGACGTGGTCTATTCGATCGAACATTATCCAATAATGAATGCTGGGTCTCAAGATGGGTGATGGTGTTGCGAATAGGCCGATTATGTTGACCATAAGTTGAGCGTAGTGCACGAAAAAAATTCTTTATTGAAGGTGAATCAACCCAGATGGCAGTAGACTGAAGATATTGTAGATTTCTTATAATTTAAAGTATGTAAAACAATGGCACTCCTACAATTTCTTTCTTTACTTTATCTGAGAGAGGGTCGAAAGAAGAAAAAAAATTTAAGAAACGTCTTTCTAATGTGCCTGTAATCTCTATATAAATCTGATAGTTTTATAGTCATCAAAGTTTTGTCTTAAAGTCTAGCGCCATCTACTGAACAGTTTTTGGGAATTGTAGTCCCTTTTCTTCTCAATATATTTCTAGAAAATGAATCTAATAATATAATTGACTGCGCGCCATCTATCGAGTTGAAATTATAATGAGTTCATATCATAACTTGTGACACCTCATAGTGAAATATAACTAACTGATTTCGATTTCGACTTCCTAAAACAAACAAGTTGAGCCACTTGTCATTCATCTAATCGAAATAAAGATTATCGTTCAACATTTCAAGTTTATAATTCTATTTGAAGATACCTCAAATCTTTGACTTTTATACCTTTAATCTTTGGACAGATATCCATTAAAATTTTGTTGCGTAACATCGTATTTTTTGACAAAAGTCTCAATCGTAAGAAGTTCACTTTCGTATAGTGCGTTATTCGGGTATATACCTGAAGATAACGACAAATCTATCAAATGAATTGGCTCTAGATTTTTCTATACTAATGTAGTACTTTTCGTGTTTTAAGAAAATATATTGACTCTCCAAGGATGTCGGTTATGATGAGAGTTGTACTCTTAGCGCTGCTTTCACTCTCACATCGAGTTCAAACTCAATTAACGACTGACTTTTTTTGGTTTTATGGTATGTAGTCTCCAGCTACTAATATTGGTATACTTATTTTACTATATTTTACCATCGCCGAGTGGTATAATCGTTTTTTATACTATTCCAATATTATTATACCAGTTTGTACAAATTGGTTCGAGTCGATACTCTCCTAACTTGATCAAATAAAGTATGTGGATACCCAATTAAAGTGGTATAATTTCTTCTATCCCAATATTATTACACCAGTTTTGACCAATTATTTGTTCAAGTCTACACTTTCCTATTTTGATAAAAGAAAGTATGTGGATACCTCATAAAAATTATTAAAGTGGTATAATTTATTCTTTCTCAAAATTACTTGTTTGAGTCTACACTTTCCTAATTAGATAAAATAACCTCCTTAAAGTGGTATAATTTATTCTATCTGAAAATTATTATACCAGTTTAGACCAATTATTTGTTCGAGTCGACACTTTTCTAATTTGATAAAGGAAAGTATGTGGATTCCACATTAAAGTGGTATAATTATATTACATTATATTATATCTCAAAATTATTATACCAGTTTAGACCAGTTGTTTGTTTGATTCGACACTCCAAAACTTTATGAACCGTTTAGATCTTACATACATATGAGTACAAAGGCACGGAGTAACTAACCAACTGAATTGAAATTCAATAAACTAGCGATTAGATTGATTAGACCAAAAGTGGCGAAACGAATGCACAACTGGTATAAGTTTATTAAACCAAATTTCAATTTTTTTTCAATTTTATTATCAAACTTTCAATATTTTTACTATTTTTTAAGCAACCATTTATACATAAACTGCCGTTATTATCATGCTTACCCCGACATGCATTATTCCCTCAACACAATTTGTGTGGATTTATGCCATACTTGCCCTACCATGTGTACCAAAAATTTCATCAGCAAATATCTTCACACAAAATGGCTGGCCTGCGGCTAATGTAATACACATTTACATATGTGTGTGTGTTCTGTCTATTGACCCACACAAAGGCGTTCAAATAGGTTAATAAATCGATATGACATTTGGGCACTATACATTTACGGAATCCCTTTGCCACTTGCCACTTGCTCTCCGGAATATTATTATCCCCCTCGTTCCGCCTGCATTTAAGCATTTTAAGCAAATAATATTTATATATCGAATAACAATGAAGAATATGAATAGCACCCTGACGCATATTTAAATTTGTTTTGTAGTCATAAATTTTCATGTTAAAGCAATAAAAGGGGACATTTTTCGAGACTGGTGGGGGTCATAGGTCGCACACACACAACACACACATTCTCATGCAAATATGCCAAAACGGAAATATTTAAGTATGAATGTGTGTTTGTGTGTGTGGAGAGCAGTACTTACGACTCGAACAGTTGTAATAATCATGGACATTCTTTAGACGCAACTTAACCCAATTTTATTCTATGAAAATATGCCGTTATTTCTATTTTTTTTTTTTTTTTGCTTTCTCCTGACTGCGTACATTAAGGCTTCCCAAGCGTAACGACATGCCATAAACACATGTCTCTACATATTAACATAACAAAGTGGGAGAAAGAGTGGGATAGTGAACGAGTGAAAGAGAGTGTGAAAGAGAGAGAGAGAGAGAGTGTGAGTGAGATAGTTAACTCGCACAAGCATCCTTGCAAACAACTTTTCATCTTATGCAGAACGGGTGTATAAGGGTCAATCTGTTTAAGGACCGACCGTGCCACACCTCCCACCCTCATGCGTACCCAAGCATCGCACTAATACATGAGTACATAAATAATGTTGAATGGACATTGTCCAACGCACAATGCCAAATAGAAATAGAGAAGTTCGTTATTGCGTTGAGCGCTTACCCTCAACCCCACAACCCCAAACTCTTCACAATCTATAGCTTCACTTACCACTCTCCCACAACCCCACTACCAATCTATAGCTTGTACCCCGCTTTGTGCGGTTCGACAATTCTTCTTTTATTATATTGAAAGTTATTATATTTTTAGTAATGCCGTGAAGACTCGGAACTTTTATTTCACCGCTCCATTTCTTTTTTTTCATTTGTGCTCTTCATAAAAAGTTGTGAATTTTCCGGTTTGCAGTGAGAGATTATGAATATCTCTGCTGTTTTTGTTTGGTTTGTTGTAGTTGTAGTTGTATTGGCAGCTGTGAGTTATTAGAATGGTCAAAACGTTTGACTCCCTGATGGAGGTTTTGCATGGAATATGAATATATCTGTCTGTATATATTATATATAGAAGAGTGTGTGTGTGTTTGCTTGACTTTTGGATTAGTAGAAATTTATGTAAATTATGGCGTGCAGCAATCAATACGCCGGGTGCAGAATAATAATAAAATGTTGTACACGGGTGTTGAGTGGACGACATTTGGTTAGGAATGATTGTATGTATGTATGTAAACCCAGTAGTAAATTTGAGTGATAATATTTATTGCTAAAAACTTAGAGTTGAGCTGAAGAGCTAAAATGAGTTGAGAGTTGTAAATTGGTGAATATTTAAAAAAATTAAAAATATTTATTTATTTTTTATTTAGTTTAAGGGGGTATTCTGGTGTAGAAGCGTAAATTTTAGGTAATTTTTGAAAGGTCGTAAAAAAAGGCAATTAATATTTTTACTATCCATTTTTTTATTGGTTGTTTATTAACATTCAAAGAATAAAGAAAAAAATTAAAAACTAAAAACACTGAAAAATTGAATAAATTATGAGCTGACAAAGTGGGGGCTTCTGAAAAATTTTCACGTGACCGTATCCATGATTTCGACCCTCCTAGCAATCTGAAACCAAAAACAAAAAAAAATTATTAATCAAGAATAATGTCGCAATATCCGGAACTAGGGAAAAGTTTGAAAAAAATTTTATAACAAAATGGCGACTGTTTAAAAAAAAATTTGTTTTTTCGACCACTTTTTTTGACTGTTTTGAATTTTTTAAAAATAGTAAAAGTGAAAATTTGGGGATGGGCCTAGAAAAGCCAATAAAGAAGAGTCCATACAAATTTCAAGTAAATCGTTCCAGTAGAACCTGAAAAATCGTGGGTATCGTACCGAAAAACACAGTTTTGAGAAAAACGCGTTTAAAGTTTCGGGTAAACCGGCCGAACCAGTTTATGCCAGATCAGAAAAATGCTTATATCTCCGAAAATAATTTAAATTTTGAAAAATCCTCTCGTATACATATTCTTGAATAGTTAAACTTTGAAAATATGAAAAAAATAAATTTTCGATTTTTTGGAATTTCTAGACCAGAATACCCCCTTAAAAATTAATATTTAAAACCTTCTATATTGATTAAATATTGACAACAACATTTTAAAATGTCATAAATGGATTTTTAGTTGGAGATTTATTCACCCACCCACGGTGACTTTATTTACTATTGACTCGAAATTCGAACTTTTCGTGGAAATTTGTACCGAAGCTAATATATCCTTCACTGGTGCATTTCTTTTAGTAACTATGTATTTAAGCAAATCTAAAGACGAAAAAAAGAAAACATTTTACTAATTCTTTTTAGCCGGGTTGTTTGCTAGAAACATTAAGGTTCTATAGTTAACCGATCTGAACAATTTCTGCAGAGATTATATTATTACCTTAAGCAGTAATCCATGTCAAATTTCGTGAAGATACCACGTCAAATGCGAAAATTTTCCATACTTCCTTGATTCTGATCGTTCAGTTTGTATGGCAGTTATATGCTATAGTGAACCGATCTGAACAATTTTTTCGGAGATTAAATTATTTCTATGAACAATAACTCACACCAAATTGCGTGAAGATATGTAGTAAAATGTGAAAGTTTTCCATACAAGCCCGATCGTTCAGTTTGTATGGCAGCTATATGATATAGTGATCCGATATCGGCAGTTTCGACAAATGACAAATGATATCAAGAAGTTATATCTTAAAAACTGAAGGACTAGTTCGTATATATACAGACAGGCAGACAGACAGACGGATATGGCTAAATCGACTCAGTTCAACATTCTGATCATTTATATATATACTTTATAGGGCTTCCGACGCTTCCTTCTGGGTGTTACAAACTTCGTGACAAACTTAATATGCCCTGTTCAGGGTATAAAATGATCATGATCCTCGAAGAGCTTAAAATTGATAGAATAAATATTAAGTAATTTTCAAAACAGGTAACAAACAGATAACCAAGCATAGAGAACAAATGTAAATAAATAGGTTCACTCGTACACATACAGTTTTCAACAGAATGCAGAATATCGTTCGAATATTTCAGAAATATTCTTTAAATTCAATCAAAAACTTTAAGAAATATATTTCTAAGTACCGTTATCCAAAAGCTGGATTCGACACTGTCTACTTATTCACGCAAAAAATGTATTTCAATCAGCTGTCGATCCACTACAAGAAATAAATCGTGTGCTTCCAAAAATATGTTTGCCTTTAAAATCCATTCGCTGTAAGGAAGCGCCTTATATGTTTCCAATATTTATATTAATATCAGGACATTCAACTGAACAAGTGTATGAATAATTTCGATGAATATATACATTAACTCCTGTTGGAACGTTGGACCACAACAAGGCCATTAAAGTCATTACGGTTATTTGACAAAAATTATAAATTTTTCCAGTTGGTGTTGGCATTCCTTAGATCTACTTCAACCATGCGTGGCAAGGTGGTTTTCGGGCTGTCGCAGCTTCTAGTCCCTTGTGGATTCCACCAGAGAGCACTTCGACAAAATTCATCAGCGTTTTTAAGTAACGTCTTCGTTGAATGGTTGTCTCGATGAGAAGTTCGTTCTATTTCAATTTATGCAGATCTTTAGAAATGGTTCGAGGACACCAAATTTCCATACTTCTGCAGAGATAGGAGTTGACGAGAGTTTGAAGTTTCCGTGTGAGCGTAATTTTTCTACCAACATATCAGAATTTCGTTTTTTGTTTGATCTCATTACCATTGATGGTGAAATGAGGGAATCACTATCCGCGCAACTTGATATGATATATTTTCATACCAACTATACTTGCAGCGACACTAAGTTGGTCTAAATTCGACTGCAAGTCCGATGTTTTGATAGACAGCAACGCGATATCATCCGCGTAAGCTAGTTACTTTGTTTATGATATCAGTAATCGGGTATTGTTGAAGACCAGATTTCTTAGTCCAATGGCAGGACTGCTACCTTTTTTGCTCTTCAAATGGCAGGCATATGGACATGCCGTTGCTTTCATATTTATAAAGCGAGCCGCATTGATGCAAGACAGAGCCCGCTGTAGCCGTCACTGACCTGTAGGCAGACGTTACAATCTGGTTGTGTGAATTGTTTTTAGCTTCGGTGCTCCTCATCGACTTTACCGGTTTGGTAGGCTCCGCCAGGAACAGCTCTCAGGACCTACCGAGCCTCCTCATCACGACAAGATAACTATACTAGAGGTTGAATAATCTAGCAGAAATGTGAAAACTCGCAACAAAAGTTGCTAAGAGATTATTATAGTTTTGTTCAGATATAGGTAGATATAGGATTATATATATCAAAAGAAGTAAGGAAGGGCTAAGTTTGGATGTAACCGAACATGCCACATATATGCTATAAAGTCCATTGAAAGTTGGAAACCCTAATATTAGGTATTTGGGAGCTAGGTGAAGTTATGATCCTCATCACTCATATTTGGCACGGAGACATATTATTAGAAGGAACATATTCCCTCTGAATTTCTTCAAAATATCTGAGATACTTACTTATATTTTCGGTAAAAAAATTATTAGAAGCAGTGAGGTGCTCATATTCGATATATGGGGCCTTGAAAACTTATGGACCGAAAGGCGATACCACTCTTTAAATGTAGTATTTTTGCAAAGTTCTGTTCCGATATCTTCACTAGTACGTACTTTATATATTGTAGAGTAAACGATTCAGATCGACTTCAAAGTTCTGGTATATAGGAAGTAGGCGTGGTTGTGAACCGATTTGAACTATTTTCAGAACATATCATTGGGAAGCCACGAACAAATTTCATTGAAATTGGTCGAGTAATTTCGGAGATATGGTTTTAGACCCATAATTTAGAGTGCAGTAATTCTGTACCATCTTTATAATGAAATTAAAGATTTCTGGTGGTTTTTTTTTATCGAATTAAAGCATGTTTAGCAGTTTTCAACATAACCTTTATATGGGATGTGGGCGTGGTTATAATCCGATTTCCTCCATTTTTAGACTGTATAAGGTAGTATCTAAAAGAAACGACTGCAGAAAGTTTCCTTGATATAGCTTTAGTATTTTACAAGATATGTACAAAAAACTGAGTAGGGGCGGAGCCAAGTCTCCGTATTCGGAATTGATAAGTAATGGTTGAGCACTAATTATGTATGACTTATGATGTTTAAACCTGATATAATTACTCATGATACACGATATGATAGAATTATTGATGAAAAATAATAGTTAAGGACAAAATTCTAAGGTGGGAACAGATTACTGGGAACAGATTTTTCAGTTTAGATTGAATAAAAATAAGAGTAGAAAGGTGATAAGGCAGTTATTTATTAAAAATAAATATTTAAAAGTATGATAACAGAGTGCTTTCTTCAGTTAACTTGTATTAACATATTTTTTTATATTTTTAACTATTTAACTAGTCGCAAAGTAAATAGTGATGGTACTACTCCTGTTTAAGTTTTCAAAGTGAGTTGTACTTACAGCAGTATATATGATTACATCTACATATAATTTAAATAAAGGGTGATTTTTTAAGAGCTTGATAACTTTTTAAAAAAAAAAACGCATAAAATTTGCAAAATCTCATCGGTTCTTTATTTGAAACGTTAGATTGGTTCATGACATTTACTTTTTGAAGATAATTTCATTTAAATGTTGACCGCGGCTGCGTCTTAGGTGGTCCATTCGGAAAGTCCAATTTTGGGCAACTTTTTCGAGCATTTCGGCCGGAATAGCCCGAATTTCTTCGGAAATGTTGTCTTCCAAAGCTGGAATAGTTGCTGGCTTATTTCTGTAGACTTTAGACTTGACGTAGCCCCACAAAAAATAGTCTAAAGGCGTTAAATCGCATGATCTTGGTGGCCAACTTACGGGTCCATTTCTTGAGATGAATTGTTCTCCGAAGTTTTCCCTCAAAATGGCCATAGAATCGCGAGCTGTGTGGCATGTAGCGCCATCTTGTTGAAACCACATGTCAACCAAGTTCAGTTCTTCCATTTTTGGCAACAAAAAGTTTGTTAGCATCGAACGATAGCGATCGCCATTCACCGTAACGTTGCGTCCAACAGCATCTTTGAAAAAATACGGTCCAATGATTCCACCAGCGTACAAACCACACCAAACAGTGCATTTTTCGGGATGCATGGGCAGTTCTTGAACGGCTTCTGGTTGCTCTTCACCCCAAATGCGGCAATTTTGCTTATTTACGTAGCCATTCAACCAGAAATGAGCCTCATCGCGAGCGCGAAACACATTTCGAACCGAACACTGATTTTGGTAATAAAATTCAATGATTTGCAAGCGTTGCTCGTTAGTAAGTCTATTCATGATGAAATGTCAAAGCATACTGAGCATCTTTCTCTTTGACACCATGTCTGAAATCCCACGTGATCTGTCAAATACTAATGCATGAAAATCCTAACCTCAAAAAAATCACCCGTTAGAAAGAAAATAGCAAAGAATACAGCAGTCTATTATAGAGAGCGAGTAGATCATTAGGCCAGTAGCGTCACAGCTGGCAGCTTCGAACAAGCACGCCAAAAAGTTGAATATTTTAAGTATGCAAAAAAAAAAACACAAAAAGAACTTTACATAAAGAGAATTTCATAAAAAATATGCCAGAGAGCTTTCATACAGCGCAAAAGCATATTGTGGCAATATGTCTGCCGAAGATCTGCAAGGCGCTTAATGAACTTATAATTTAAATGCGAAGCTTTAGAAGCGACGACATTTAAAGGCGAAATTGCGCCAATTATTTGCACGAGCGCAGCGCTTGCTTTCCCAGATAGCTGTGCGTCCCCCGCTGTTTTTGAAAGCGCAAATTTATACGCTTTAAAGTGAAATCTCTGCTGATAGCACCACACCAAAAGGATGCACGAAAACGCACATAAACATAACAACAACAGCAGCAAAGGTGAAAAACTAACTTGTAACCAAAACGGTGCAGGAGAGCTTGTGGAATCGTGAATCTGAATACCCTCTATATATATGAATACAGTTGTATAAGTGTGTGTGTGTGTGTGTGTGTGTCACAGCTCGTATGTTATGTAGAAAGACACGGCACTGGGACATTGCGAACTTTGCAGTTAAAAGTGGATTCATTTGCATATCAACACCGCCACCGCCACCGCCACCAGCAACACCAAAAACCAACAACATCAACGACACCCGCAACTCGACCGCTATCTTTATATGTATGTATTGGTGTGTTGGGGCAATCTATGCGCTTTGTCACACAGCTCAGGTGAAAATGTAGAGCATTCGGACACTGAACGGCCGGCAAGCGAAGCCTCGACAGACACACATATTGGTTTATATGTGGACCTACCTCTACATGTTGTTGTTGTTGGCTTGCAACACTTGGTCCACATGTGACCACAGCGCACGGTTGCATGCGGTGTAAGGGTAGCCAACCTACATGCACACTCAACAACAACAAATGCCGCCGCCAGCATTTTCCAACAAGTAAGATAAAGAAAAAAAGTGGAACACACTCGATTTGCGTGTCGCTGGGCGATTTGTTGTTGTTTGTGTTGTTTGGGTAGGCAATCTAAGCTTAAATGCTGCCACCATTGCTGCTTGAAGACTTTAAAAGTGGGTAAACATTGCACCTACAAAGTAGTACATGGTCGCTTTTTATGCATGTAACAAGTGCCTTTTCCATATATACAGGGTG
This sequence comes from Zeugodacus cucurbitae, assembly GCF_028554725.1. Classification (NCBI taxonomy): domain Eukaryota; kingdom Metazoa; phylum Arthropoda; class Insecta; order Diptera; family Tephritidae; genus Zeugodacus; species Zeugodacus cucurbitae. The sequence goes on from NC_071668.1 coordinate 20,726,112, forward strand.
CCCTCGTATGTGTTATGCAAGAATTTAAGTGTGTGTGTGTACTTTGTGTGGGCACTCTAATGTTGTTTGCATACCGCTTGTTTGAACATGCGCTATTTTTGGTGCCACATACTCGTACTAACGTCGTCCATAACGGTATAACGTTATAAATGTGTGTGTGTGTGTGTGCGTGTGCTCTCTTTAAATATATAACGTTTGCAAAGTGAAAGTTCGTTACAAGCTACTCGCCAGCTTGTCGTTAAACTAGGTGGCACAATTTTGCTGCGCTGCTTGATAAAATATTACTGTGTTATGTGTGTTAATCCGCGTGTGGCTACTATGTGGCACGGAAATAGCCTGATTCGGGATTGCGTTTGTGTGCGTATTAGTGTTGTGAGACACTTTCTGCAAAGTTATTACCCATGCTATTCATTGGGCATTAAGCATTTGTTGATTAAATTTTCATTTCACTTTTTGAATGTGCAGTAGTGTTTCTGTCGCCTGGCAGCTCATAGAATGGGCTTAAATGTAAGTAAGAGTTAGTATTAGTAGTGATAGGAGTATAGATACCTCCAATTCAACGTGGTGGATTCCTACGCTCTAGTGAAAATATCTACCTATCTAAAGTGACAGCAACAACAATGTTATCCAATTGACTTCAATATGATATTATACCAGTTTATTTATACCACTTTAATTATACCAGTTTAATTATACCACTTTAATTATACCAGTTTAATTATACCACTTTAATTATACCAGTTAATTATATAAGTTTGATTATATCAGTTTAATTATACCAGTTTATTATACCAGTTTATTTATACCACTTTAATTATACCAGTTTATTTATATCAGTTTAATTATACCATTTTAAGTATATCAGTAAATTATACTAGTTGAATTATACCAGTTTATTTATATCAGTTTAATTATACCAGTTTAAGTATAGCAGTTAAATATACCAGTTTAATTATACTAGTTTAATTATACCAGTTTATTTATATCAGTTTATTTATATCAGTTTAATTATACCAATTTAATTATACCAGTTAATTATACTAGTTTAATTTTACTAGTTTAATTATACCAGTTTAATTATTATACCAGTTTAATAATACCAGTTTTGTGTTCGATTCACCACACTCTAAAGTCTAACGAAACTGCTATTATGTCAAAGTATTGATTTAGTTAAAACAAGTTTTCTGGAGCTCTTGAGAAATTGAGGTTAATGAAAGCCTCATAAGTCCACAAATAGATTTTTTTGATATTAAGACTCAAAATTCCAAGCGCTACTGTAACCAATAGTAACATTTTAGAGTACTAATTAACTGACAGAATGGAACATATATTTTTGTCAACATTTGTCGGTGAAATGGATCTCAGAAACAATCTCAAAACCGCTTCAACAAAATGGGAATGATAATGTGATTTCGAAAATTACGAATTTGTTAAATAATAATCTTGAGAAATTGAAAATATATTAAGGAAAATCATATCTATAAGAAGTAACATTCAGTAGTAACCCCATAGCCCAAGCGTGACAGCAATGAACTTATGAGAGATCGGTTGCTTTCTTCTATTAACATTCATCTCTTTTAAAGATTAGTCTAAATAAAATATATCACGAAACGTATTCCTGTTCTCAGATGTTAAGGGTTTCGAGGTTCCTTACTTCTTAAAAAAACAAAGAAAATTCAATTTCAATGGGGAATGTCTCATTCAAATGTTGGCCGCGGCTACGTCGCAGTTGGTCCATCAGTAGAGTCCAATTATCGATGGCTCGTTCGTGCATCTCGACTGGTAAAGGGCGATTGACACACGTTTTGCTCCAAGGTCTGAATCGAAGCGAGATTGTCCGCATATAATTTAGACTTTACATATCCCCACAGGAAAAAGCCTAACGGTGTGATACCACACTATCTTGTTGGTCAATCGACTGGCCCAAAACGTGAAATTATCTGCTCCCGCAAGTGTTCTCTCAATAAATCCATTGATTGATGTGAAGTGGCGCCGTCTTTATGAAATCAAATGTCGCCGAGATCACAAGCTTTAATTTCAGGCATCAAAGAGTCGGTTATCATGGCGCGATAACGGTCGTCATTGACGGTTACGTTCTCACCAGCATATTTTTTGAAGAAATATGGGCCGATGATTCCACCAGCCCACAAAATACACCAAACCGTTGTTTTTTTCTGGATGAAATGGCATCCCTTGAAGCTCTTCAGATTGCTCTTTGTCCCAAATGCGGCTTTTATGCTTGTTTACATACGCATTGAACCAGAAATGTATCCCATCGCTAAACAGAATTTTGCTCGAACACATCGAATCTTTTTGGAACTTTCCAAGAGCCCATATAGCGAAGCGATGTCGATCGGGAAGATCGAGCGTCGTCAGTTCTTGTACAAGCTTTATTTTGTACGCTTTCAGTTTAAGATCTCGGCGTAAAATGCGGCAAGTCGTTCCATATGTTCAAGTTCGAGTTGCTGCGAGTTTGAAAGAGTATTCAATATAAATTTTAATATAAAATAGAAAATTACATTTCTCTACCTAAATGTGAAGCTTTCAAGCTTAAATATGAAACTTGAGCTTTTTGGGATTTAACCTATAAAATAGAAAATGATAATCAAGCATAACCTCAAAACTGGTATAAAATGTGTTACCATTACAATAGATGCCAAAAATGTGTAAGAATTGTGTGAAAGTCCTAATAATCGCCATGAACTTTCAAATTCCAATTCAAAGAAAATATCAAACAATTTATACCAAATTAATCCATACAATTTAATACAATAATTTTTATCATTGCCCGATAGAGAACCAAGAAGGTATTCTCAAAGTTAAACTATTCAATTGTATATGAATAAAACTTTTAATTTTCTAAATTAAATATAATTTTTCTAAACAAAAAATCACCCTTCCACTTCTCTCAAATATTCTCAACTTCTTCCGCAAAAAAAAAAAACTAAACTCATCTTCATTTCGCATGGAAATTTATTATAAAATAATTTGCTTAAAATTGAATCATTTCCACAATAAAACGCTGTGTGTTATCTGCAATAAAAATGAAGTGAAACATTACGAAAGAAATTTAATATTAAAATCTAATTTGGCAACGTAGGAAATTGCACATAAAAAATTTAAAATTTTATTTCACATTGGTAGGTAGGCAGGTAAGCAGCCAGGCAGTTGAAAGAGGCGCTGTTTTGCATTACCTGCTATGCCGGCACACTGTTGAGCCGAAGTATGTACCTACGTGTGTATATAATGGCAAAGTAGAATGTAAATAAGATTTGTGATGTCAATTATGTGCGCCGCCATATTTTAAGGCAGGATATTAACCTGCTTTCGCTTCGCTCATTTATTTGCATATAATCGTACTTTTGGGGCGACTGTAATGTGAGTAAATATTTACCGTTATCAATTAAGTTGACTGTAGGTCGAGAGAGGTTAGGACTTAGCATTTAAATTGTTTATAATTCAATATTCAGTCTTTGAAAGCGATGTTCGTTTTTTAAGAAAGTCGAAGTCTGTCTCTTATTCAATTTGGTTTAACAGATGCTTTCATTTGGATTTGAAGAAGTTTAGATGATCGAAGATCCTCTAGATGAAGAATGATTTGAGAATTGTGGAAGGGGTGGTACTTTTCAATGTAATCTCAGCTCCTTTAACTACATAGGCTGAATGTAAGATATGCTCAACTGAAAATGCAAAAGAATAAAGATCTATCTTATTTTAGATTTACGAAATCTTATATTCCAATCCAAAAACAGTTGGTCTGCTAAGTTGTAAAAAACTCAAAAATTATTTAAATTTCGTTATTATGAAGACTCTCCAGCATAGTCCAACATTTGAATGTCCATTGTTGTAACCAACTCGTATGAATTATGCCAGTTGTTCGTTCGTTTCATCACTCTCCAAGTTTATGTGCCATTTTCAAAATTCTTCTTTCAAAGCTTTTTCAAACAAAACTTTATTTTCGCTCGCTTTAATTATAATAATCATTTTTCATTGCTATATATTCATTCATTTCTCTTTATATACATATACTTGCTTGTGGTGTCGTCTTCCACCGCCTTCAATTCAAGCAAATGTGAAGCGTCAAAGTCACAGAGACGCCTTAGCCGACGATATCATGTTGATGACACTGAAAATTTCAAGTTCATTTCCGTGCTGCATTGCTGACTTACATGAACTTGAATTTCGAAAAAGCATAGAAATAAGTGTAAATCTGTATATCTTTCACATTGTTGTAACAACAGTTGCTTTGAGCGAAGTAATGTATACCAAAGTCAGTATTTTCACACTAGACTTGTTTTACTAGCATATGAAGTAGCGCTGCTGACACTCGTTGACTAGTACGCTGAGTATAATATGTTGTGAGTTATATTAATAATGAGCCTATGGCAAAAATAGCTTCTAATAAAACTCAAAATGATCTCGGGAAATGACAGTAAATCAGTTATCTCCACATATTTTGATTGTTTGTTTTTATTTTCCTATATCTCTTTCAATAGATTTCTATGTATAACCCCATATTATCATAAATTTTCGAACTCTGAATGACTGACTTTCAGTTTTAGCATTTACTACACGGTCTCAGAATCCCACAGTAACTAATTATAATTTCTAATTGATAGACTAATCAGTCAACCCACCAATGATTCGGTAGCCGGAAGGCAATTCTGGTGAGGAAAACAAGATTGTATGTGATTGGCCGGTTATAGCCGAATCGATGATATCGCGCCACTCCTCTCTTTCCCTCGCAATTCGGCGACAGTTGGAGATCCCAAGTGTAACCAGGTCGCTCTCCACCTGGTCCCTCCAACAGAGTAGAGGCCTTCCTTTTCCTCAACTTCCTCCGGCGGTTTCTGCATCGAACCCTTTCAGAACTGGGATGTTTTCGGACAACATGACCTAGCCAGCGTAGCCGCTGTCTTTTTATTCGTTGAACTATGTCAATGTCGTCGTATAACTCGTACAGCTCATCGTTCCATCGTCTGCGGTGCTCGCCGTTGCCAATGTTCCGAGGACCGTAAATCTTGCGCAAAATTTTCCTCTCGAAAACTCCTAGTATCTAGAAACCTAGATTATCTCAGTTAAAATTTTGAAGATATGCAAATGTTCTTCCCAAAATTTCGAAAAATCTGACAAAGGAAATCATATAAATGAAACAAATTTAGTCGGGTTTGTTATAATTTATAATCAAGCATAAATCGGCCGATTTCTTGATGAACTTTTATGTGTTGAATTCATCTTCGCCCCGAAAAGTAACCCTTGAAATAACTGAAAGATTCTCTAACGAAAGTAATCTAGAGAAAATCAAATTCGCCGGCTCAGCTGGTATATAATTATTATAGGTTGGCCTTTAAAGAACCTACTGGTTTTGAAGAACACTTCGAATCCTAAATCATAATAAAAGCGAGTCGATGTAATATTTTACTTAAAGCTACTAAATTACCTTCTGTTACGATGCTAGAAATGTCTCAAGTAGACATAAATTTTTAAAAGTTGCTTTAATTCCCCGCAGGTTATAAGAAATACCCTCTGGGCTCTTCATTAACCATCAAACTACGAAGCAAGGTGTGCAATTACTTCGAACGGCTCAAACAACCACAAATACAAAATAAATTTAAACAATTTAAGTCCAAGACTAAATACCTTTCTTCTCTCTCTCTTTTTCTTTGCAGAACGCAAACTCTTCGTTGGAATGCTCAATAAGAAACTGAACGAGAACGACGTACGCAAATTATTCGAAGTTCACGGTGCCATCGAGGAGTGCACGGTACTGCGCGATCAGAACGGACAGAGTAAAGGGTGTGCCTTTGTTACATTTGCCACGAAGCACGCGGCGATATCAGCGATAAAAGTGGTAATGCCAACCTGCCGAATGATATTAAATTCCGAGCGCCAAACAAGCGACTAATTAGCGCAAAAAGCGCAATATTTGTTATGCACCATTTCTTTTACTGCATTTCCTAGCAACAACTATTTCTAGAAAACAAAAAAAAAAATCGAAGAAAAACAATGAACTAATCTATTTTCTCCACACACACACACAGACTTTGAACCAAAACAAGACAATGGAGGGCTGCACATCGCCACTGGTTGTGAAATTCGCCGACACGCAAAAGGAGAAGGAGCAAAAGAAGATCCAGCAAATACAGGCGAACCTCTGGAATTTGGCATCGAACATAAATATACCGTTGGGTCAGACGGCGACCACCGTTTCAACGCCAATACTGCCGAATCCACCGCAGCAGGCGAGTCCGGTGTTGGGCGCCGATGCCATTACGCCGGCCTCACTGCAATTGCTGCAACAGTTGCAGGCGGTTGGACTGCAGCAACAACTTTTGCAAGGTGCGTACCCGCAGCGTTGACCGCCGTTTGTGGTCATTTTGTGGCGGAGCGTGCGCCACGCGCTGCGCTGCGCTGTGTTCGGTGCTGTGTTGGGTGTTAAATGTGTTCACATTGTTTTCTTTACTCTCGACAGGTTTGGGCGCGCAGACGAATTCTGCGGAAACGGCAGCGGCAACAGCGGCTGCCGCCGCAGCTGGATTACTACCACCGATGACGGTACAAAATTTGGCCGCCATTGCGGCGATGACACAACCCTCACTCACCAATGCTGCCAACAATCCGGGTAGTGCGCAATTGACAAACACAGCGGCTCTCTTATGTAAGTGTCGTCATTATGTTTTTACTTTTTTGTTGTTTTTCTGGTGTTTTCTTTTTTTTCGTTTTACACAAATTGCATAATTATTATTTAAACTGAATGCGGTTTTTATATACACATTATTTCATTATTTTAATACATTATATACAATGTTGCATTGTCGTGCGTACACACGAAGTTTCAGTTGGTGTGAATATGTAACATAACTGTTTATGTGTGTCACATCAGGATGGACAGAAATTATACGGATTTTAAGTTGACTTTATTGTTGTTGTAGATCCCTAAAATATTCCTCAGATAATCTTCGACTTTCTGTCGAGTCGAATATTATTGGTCGTATATAAATTTGAGCTCGTTCCAGTTCTTAGATCTGTCTGTCGTCTGAACGAGCCTTTTTTGTTGATTACGACCAATTTTCTCTATGATATTCAGCTGAATTTGAATAAGAACCCTCACTTGTGAAGTTAACCAATTTTAAAAATGTCTGTCTTTGATTTGAGAGAGTTGCGAATCGAACAAACATCTGGTATAAGTCGCTTACACTGGTATAATCATAAATCGTTGTTAAAAAAAGCTACAAGCATAGGCGAGGTTCAGTGTTAATCAAAAACGAATCGAACAAGCAACTGGTGTAAGTAGCTTATACTGGTATAATCCTAAATCGGTTTTTAATAAAACAACTAAGAGAGTAAAAGCTCAGTTTCAATCAAAAACGAATCAAACTAGCAACTGGTATAAGTCGCTAATACTGGTATAATCAAAAATCAGTGTTGAATAAAACGACTAAGAGAGTCAAAGCTCAGTTTCAATCAAAAACGAAACGAACAAACAAACAAATGGTATAAGTCGCTTATACTGGTATAATTACAAATCGGTATTAAATGAAACGATTAAGAGACAATCAAAAACGAAACGAACAAGCAACTGGTATAAGTCGCTTGTACTGGTATAATCAAAAATCGGTTTTTAATAAAACGACTAAGACAGGCAAAGCTCAGTTTTAATCAAAAACGAATCGAACTGGCAACTGGTATAAGTCGCTAATACTGGTATAAGCAAAAATCGGTGTTAAATAAAACGACTAAGAGAGAAAAATCTCAATTTCAATCAAAAACGAAACGAACAAACAAATGGTATAAGTCGCTTATACTGGTGTAATTACAAATCGGTATTAAATGAAACGACTAAGATAGGAAAAGTTCAATTTTAATGGAAAACGAATCGAACTAGCAACTGGTACAAGTCGCTTAAACTGGTATAATCCTAAATTGGTTTTTAATAAAACGACTAAGAGAGGCAACGCACAGTTTTAATCAAAAACGAATCGAACAAGCAACTGGTATAACTTATCCGAACTGGTATAATGAGCGTAAATGCTTTAACAAGAGAGCTGACCTTTATAAACATTGCCTATTTCATGTCCCAAAAAAAAAATTTCTAAAAAACCCTTTATTCTTCGAAGAAATTAAGAAATCTTTAAACACGGATTTATTACTTTCTAAGATTTGCTCTCCTGGGTATGAAACCACACTAATGTCCTTAATAAATATCCACATCCATTATGCACGCATTGTTTTTCGCTTCAACTATCTAGCTACATATAGCCTGTATACATAAGTGAAGGTAACTGACAGGAAGCCGGCAATCGATTTAAAGGACCTGCACAGTGACATGTGTCAGCGTTAATCCTTAATAAAAATTAACAACACGCAAGCAACATATCGATTACCGCATCCCGCAACGCGCGTCACCCAATCATCATTAAAACTTTTGCGGGCATTATGTTACCTACAATTTGTGCAGCGGCGCGTGTTTACACAGAGCCCTGGTACATATACTCGATGGTAATATATATTATAGCTGAGTGTGTGCGCCTACTCAAATATATATATATATATATATATCTCCACACATTTATTTGTGTGCATTGGCCCAAAGACACGTGGTTTGTTGACAAGCTATTAATCGGATTTCATTAATGAAATATTAATATTGGCGTCAACGAGAACATTGACAGATATGTCATGAATTTCAACTCGTTTATCTGTTGTATTATCTTTAAAGTTAATTTGCAAATTTTTAAAGTTAAAATGCAAGAAAAATGCTGGAGTTATTCAATTTGTGGAATATACATACAAACAATATTGTGTTGATTCTAAAAAAAAACTATAATCAATTTTAAGTTTTTATTAAATGTGGATTTATTTTTAGATATCAGCAAAAAGACTGTAATCAGCTTTAACGTTTTTTTAATTCGAATTTTAGTTTAATGGTGATAAACATTGTCGTCTTCGATTCGCCACTTGCTCTTCTGTACAATCTTACTATATACGTATGAGTTGAATATGTCCTAGAAAAATACGGACGAAAACGACAAAAATCTATTTACTTGAATTCAATACAAAATATTAAGTGTATATATCATTAAAGTCGTATAATCGCTTATTTGTTTTGTATAACATTTTATACCAGTTTTATAAGAGTTATACCAGTTGCATGTTTGATTCACTACACTCTAATATCCATTTAGTTTGGATATCTATTGGCTGATTTGTATTTTTATACCAGTTTCATAAGACTTATACCAGTTTCATGTTCTCTCATCTTTCTTCATTATTTTTATCTTTATGCCAGTTTTATAAGTGTTATACCAGTTGATCCTTTGATTCGCTACTCTCTAATATCTATTTGATTTGGTTGTCTCTTAGCCAGCGGGGAATAATTTTAGCATTTGCTCCAATTTAACTTTATATTTCATGTCTTTACTTTGCATAATTACAGCACTCCAACAGTCCTTCCCCTTCTTTATAGGTTCAAAAACTATTCTTACGTCGCCAAAACTAAGATTACTCGTAAAAATTATACAAAAGTCTAGTTAAACACCTATACTACCTTATAGGCTGGAAAGGGGCAAAATGTATACAGTTCAATATGTTATCCACTCAACAGAGATCATTGAAGGAACACTTTTATTGCGGACAGCTTAGTGGAAACCCTGAGGGTCGAGTTTCAAATGCAGAAGATTGGGAGATGGACCCATTTTTACTAGAGTAGCTTTCAAAAGCGCTCCGTGCTGTCTGCTGCCATTGCGAGGGCGCTCTGTTCCGCAAATATATATTTTTATAAAATTTTTGGTGGATCGGATCCAATATCTAGATAGGATCAGAAAATAAGCTAAGAATTTACATGCTAACTTCGTGCCATCATTAGATTCGCTGGAGATAATAATTCAATGAGCTTTCTGTATAGATTTCTCACAAAGATTGGATATATCCAAGCGTTTTTACTGTTCTTGACCTTTTCTTAGAACACTCTAGAGAGATCAGACGATCTAAAATGGGAGTAAGAAGTAAATATTACTGGAAACTAAGGAGGCTCCTTACCTTATACTCGTACATTACGAGTTCAAAAAGTTCCTACAGGAGATACAGGAGATTTTTCGTCTGAACTTACGCTTCGCTTCCGTAACCAGTCTGCGAATAGTAGAACCAACGGCGTGGGTGTCCTTTCCAATGATATCGATATCATCGGCGTACGCCCTCAGCTGTTAGCTCTTACAGAAGATTGTACCTTCTCGATTTAGCTCTGCGGCTCGTACTATTTTTTCCAGCGTCAGGTTAAAGAAGTTACACGATAGTGAGTCACCTTGCCTGAAACCTCGTTTGGTATCGAACGGCTTGGAGAGGTCCTTCCCGATCCTAACGGAGCTTTTGGTGTTGCTCAACGTCAACTTACACAGCCGTATTAGTTTTGCGGGGATACCAAATTCAGACTTCGCGGCATAAAGGCAACTCCTTTTCGTGACTCCTTTTCCCATCTTTTCACGGGTCTTCTCCAAGATTTGGCGCATTGTGAATATCTGGTCAGTTGTAGATTTTCCAGTTCTAAACCCACACTGTTAAGGTAATAGCTATTTAAATTTCTTCATGATAGGGCAATGGTACATCGGCTCCATCGTCGTCTAATCTCCTCTTTCATTTACCTAGGAAGGTGTTTGATTTTCTACTTACGCAAGCATATTTAATATTTCTTCTCTGCCCCTCCTCTCCTCAAGTAATATGTGCCACCAACATTTTGTTATACTACGCACCACATTTTTCACCTCTGAAATATTCACACACACACACACCCGAGCACTCTCTCGTACAAAAATATACTCACTCAGTTACTCAGTCAAACTAACGCCGGTAACTATCAACATATTTGGTTTGCTAAAATACTTTCCGCCATTTGTGCACGATTATCAAGCTACTGTGTGTGTGTTTAGTAAATAATTTCAGTCAATATTTCTTCTACTTGTGAGCTAACTTAATAAATTAGTAGCCCCCACCCCTCCTATATACCCGCATATATGGCCACCAGCCAATGGCTATAACAAATATTTGCTTAACGTCACCATCAACGCGCTGGCAAATTAATGAAGCAACATGCCGCAAAATAATAGTCCAACAGAAGAGAAGGACTAAAGGCATACACACCCATATTTCGGCTCGTTGCACGCGGTTACACCTCAACGCACAAATAAGCGGAGCAAAACGGAAAAAAAAATCGAACACTTTCTGTATGAAATTGGCTGCCAAAGCTTTGTTTGAACTCATCCCAATCCATACATCGTCCTTCGTCGTTCTTCCGTGTGCTGCCTCGTCCTTCGTCACTCTCTCTATCCGCATTCGGTTCACTTTGCTGCGGCCACTTTGTCTCTGCGCCTTTGTCTGTATGTATGTATGTCTGTCTGTCTGAGCCACCTTTTGTTTTTACATTGCTTTTGTATCCTTTAAGTTTGCCGTTGTCTGTCGGCTGTCGCTCGTCGAGCGTCTAATATGCATGAGTGAATGTGCGACCAACACACTTCACACACACACACACTCGACTACACTGCTGCTCAGTCGCTGTGTCATCGCTAGTTAACCGTCAGCTTGTTAGGGTTTGAAATGATCTAATTTCCTTCTTCCGGCTTCCAATTTACCGGAAATATCTTCGTGGCCATAGTTCGGTGTGTTTGACTCGATTTTTGTGTTTGCCGCATTTGCCACGACGGCATTTGCGGCAATTACTGCGTACAAGAGTGGCGGGCACTTGATTAACCGCCATCTTAAATGAAAGTGGTTTGGCTGTGTGTGTGTGCGTGTCAATACTATATTTATATATATTTCTACATACACTCTCTTAAATATCCTCAACCATAAGCAATCAGCCAAAAACTAAAACTAAAAGGTGTAGTCGCCGCTATCGATTGCTAATCTAATCTTGTTGCCTGTCATTAGTGTCATTCAAGTTTTCGTTTATTTGGAAATTAGTTCGCTAATAAGTTCCACAACATTCCTTTTTTGGGGCAATCAGCAACAACAGTTAATTGCGCTACACGCATTTACTTCGATAAATTGTCGGGTAATTGATAAAGTTTCCTACACAATTTGCCGAGAGAAATAGATACTTGTAGTTGTTGTTGGTTGGCTAACGGAGTGGAGCGAATTTTTTAAGTTAGTATTATGGTATAATTTGATATTTGAAGTACTAGTTTATTAGTAACTAGTGGTTGGTAGTTACATAGATTTTTCAGGCTTAAATCCTTGATATTATTTTTTTGTTCTCGATTTGTTGGACACCTTGTAGTTTTGGTCGAAGCTGTTCGACGATCTATGAGCAATTTTACGCTATAAAGCCGATCACATATGATATCCATGCCAACTTTGGAATTCATTGTCGAAAGTGTTCGTTCGAATACATCCAAGGCAGCATAATATCGATTTCTCTCAAACAAAATGTCGAACACAAATTTGAACACGAGCACTACCTCCAACGATGAATATTTCGTAGGACCGTACATGCTCGACCGTACTGTAGATAGGCCGCTTTAACAAAATTTTCGGTATATATTTTTTAATTTCACTCCTTATATTATACTTTTTCTCAACATTTACAACATTATGAGCCTTCATTGACACCAAAGTGCAACAGACTTCCTCATAAAGCACTATAATATGTTAAACATTACATAACCTCTATTGTAAATAACGAAATCCTGGCCATTTGCACAACAAGTCTGTTATTTATGAAGGTTCTTTAGAATATTTCATTCGATAAGTTTTTAGTCTTCAAATAAAAATATATTTATTTTATCCGAATTCTATTTTATTAATCATTATGGATACTACCGAAATCGATACACCATTTACATCGATTCTGGAACTATCCGATATCTGTTGCTGTCTCAGTCTCAGTCTCAGTCATTACCTGTGTCACCTCGTGTCAGAATCTCTATCCCTTTTTCTATCAAGAACACAACAAAAAACTCACTGTGATCATAAAGGGGGATCCACTTCGAGGTTTCCTACTTTTTTTTAAGCAAAAAACACAGACAATTGAAATTTAATGGGGAATGTTTATTATCAGTATAAAGAATATACTTTGTCATTTAGTTTTTTAAAGATTATCTTTTTCAAATATTAGCCGTGCCTACGTCTCAATTTTTCCATCCGTTGAGTAAAATTTTCGATGACTCGTTCGAGTATTTCGCCTGGTAACTGCCGGATGACACGCGTGATGTTATGCTCCAAGTCCTCCAGGGGATTGGCCGCATAGACTTTAGATTTTACATATACCCAAGTGAAAAAATATAACGGTGTGATATCACAAAATCTTGGTGGCCAATTGACCGACCCAAAATGCTCACCGAAGTTTTCTCTCAATAAATCCATTGATTGATGCGATGTGAGGAAAGTGGCGCTGTCTTGTTGGAACCAAATGTCGCCGAGATCACGAGCTTCAACTTTATGTATCAAATAGTCGGTTATCATGCCTCGATAATAGCGGCCATTGACTTTTACGTTCTCAAAAACATCATTTTTGAAGAAATATGGACCGATGACTGCTCCGGCCCACAAACCACATCCAACCGTTGTTTTTTTTTTCAGGATGGCATGTCAGCTTTGGAATCTCTGCAGGTTGCTCTTCGTCTCAAATACGGCAATTTTTATTGTTTACGCACCCATTGAGCCAGAAATGGGCCTCAAAGCTGAACAGATATTTGCTCGAAAGCATCGGACCTCCTTGCATCGAAGTTTCTTAAATAAGTTGAACAATTTGTAAACGTGATTTAGGCGTAAGTCTTTCCATAATGAAATTCTAAACAATACCGAACCAAAGTAACATGACAGCTTGCCACAACTCACGCGTCTGTCTGTCCAAAAAAAGGCTATTGTATAAAGTACCTTTACTTGGATCACCCGATATTTAGATAATACAGTGGACTCGGAGCAATTCATGCGATTACGCCATGGTTCATACTAAATATAGGTGTTAAAATGTAACCAGTCTAAACCTGGAATATCAACAGATTTATCTCTGAAGATATTGATTTCTAAAGTTCTAAGCCTATCTGATATACACTGAAAATTTAAAGTGCTTCTAGAATAGATGATAGACTGGGGTGTATACTAAGCTTGGTATGGCTTTGTTTTGCAAAAATTATTATTTATTATTAATGCACAGAAGATTGTGTGCGGAGTCCAAAGAGGCTGAAATATCAATATCAGTCCAAGCGCTGCTCTCATTCGTCGACTAAAGTTATAGCCTTCATCATTGAAAGCAAGTTGCCCATCTTGAAAGCAAGTTTTAGAAAACCGGTAGCAGAAACATACACTGAAGAATCGCGAAACTCTGTAGTTAGAAATCAACTTTTGGAGTAGTAGAGGAATATTGCGTTTTGAAACCAAAGTACTTCTCCAAACGATATAGTTATTCAATGGGATTCTAATATAGTTCTTTAGTGAGATTTTAATACGGATGTGTTATATTATCGAGGACAAATGCAGGTTTTTTTAATGCCTCTTTATATTTAATGTATCGATCTAGTTCAAAATTGGTTTCTACTGTACTTCCTCACTACTTTTTCTTTCTAGAACTTAGTGTGAGTACAGTGTTTGAGATTGTTTTGTTGGACCGTATGTGAGAAAATTCCACCAAATTTTATTTTATTTCAATGGATGAAAACTGGTTTCCATAAAGCACTGTTATATAAGAAATTTCTCATCATTTCGTATTCCACATATAATCTATGTGTGTTCGTTTGAATGTTTACAATGTTTCTTTGATTTAATTTTGTACTCAATTATTTCAAAATTGTCTCATTTTCTTTCAAAACACAATAATTTGAGAATTATTTCAATATAAATGAAAAAAAAAACTAAGAATTACTAATTAACTTTCTTCTCGTCTAATTACATGCAACGCCTCGGCTAACGCTTGTAGGTCTCTTAGGAAAAACCGCCAGCTCAGGTGAGAACTGAAAGTGTTGTAGCAGTCTTCATTTCTTTAGTTCCCCACTTAATTTTTGTTTGATTTAACCGTTAAAAAGTCGCCATATATTTGTACAAATGTGTGTGTGAAAATGCGTTCGTGTTGATTGCGTAACTGTTGGGCTACGAAATTAAAAAATTCCCCACATTGTAAGCGTTTTGATTAACCGCATTTGTTATTTCACCTTTTTTGCGTTATTTGTGCACCAAAATTAGAAAGAAAAGCGAGAAAAAAGTGACGCTCAGTAGCCATGAAGAAAATCCGTATGTTTAATGTCAGTGCAAAACAATTGTGCACTTAAATTATATTAACTCATTGTAAGAAAAAGAGGAAGAAGACGAAAAAGAAGCAGAAGCAGCTTAAAACGTATAATATGACTTGGAAGCGCGCATCGAGGAAGCAGCAGCAAACGACTTTGTTTCTGCACAAAATCACACGAATAAGGTAGTAAAATTCCTGCCAAGTCATAAAATTAAACGAGCCACAACAAAGGCGATAATACAGATGGAAGAAAAAATATGTGCGGAATAAAAATAAATGAGCAGAGTAGTGAAAAATGTAGTGTAACGAAGTTGCCAACAGAGTTGCCGCTTTAATGCGAAAGATTAGTGTCTATAAGATTTGAGGAGAAATTATGGATGTGGGCGTTGGTTGTGGAGAATGTTATTTTCGATGAAGTTTGGTCATTAAAAGATTTATATATGTGAAATTTTACAATCCATATAGAGATACTCTGCAATTTCATTTAAAATTTTGAGTTAATTCGGGTCTATAAGGGTCCAGTTCAGGAATAGTTGTTCTAAGAATCGCGATAAGTACTATCTCACATATCAACAGTGTTCTGGGATATCATCATCAACGGGCCAATAAACATTCGCCAGTTGCCTCTGCATTGCGCACGACAGCGCCAGTTGGCGATTTTCCGTTCCGCCTGATCCACGTGATCATTCCACTTGAGTTTCGGTTGTCTGTTTCTTCATCGTATATTTTACGCGCTGGAGTGTTTTCTTCTGTTCGAGCGATACGCTCAAGCCAGCGCAGCCGCTGTATTTTTATGCGCTGGCGATAAGCTCATACAGCTCGTCATTCCAACGAGCTGTGTAATCATCTAAGTCCACTCGTATCGAGCCATAAATCCTACGGAGCACTGCTCTCGAAAGGTTCTTTCTTGGTCGTCGTCCATGCTTCGTCGGTTATGGTATATAGTCAATATCCATCAATAGAGTCTTAAACTCTTGTTTAATGCTTTTTGTAAATCTCGAGTGAACTTGAATAGATGTTTCCAACCTCCAACAGGTAGTAACATTTTTATACACAATCTTTCGTTGAAACATGTTTAGATCTGAAACACCCTAAGTATCACAGCAAGTGTGAGACAAGACATAAGAAGTGGAAGTCGGACTGTCTCTCTTCAACTAGAGAACTTCAAGAGAGAACGGCTTGAAAGGAAATTCATTATTATTCTCTCTCGTTTCATAATCGTATGTCCCTCTCTCGTTTCAAATTTAAGGGTTGGACTCTCCTGCTATAATTTTTTAATTCTTTTCGAAGATCAAACTTTGACCCTTTGTAGATATATATATATATATATACCATTGAATACCACTGAAGACAATTTGGTTTTTATCTATATTTTGGATTTATTTTATATCTACATATATCCTGTAATTAATGATAATTTTTTTTAAAACTTTTTTTTCGAACTTCGAATACAAATAGTTCGATTTTGGAGGCTAACTTCGAAAATCGGAGAATAATATTTTTTTTTTGTTTATGACTCAATCTCCTGGAAAAAATGTGTTTGGTCCAATACCCAGAAAAAAAGTTGAGTTTGTTGTATAGTGGTATGAAACATTCTTGATTTTAGTAATATGTTTTTGATAAAAAAACATGAAAAATTTATCTCACTGCTATATGGCAACAATGATTGCCAGCAATATGCATGTCATGCTGAACAATGCGTATGAAAAGATCAAATCGCAAACTACACGTGCAACACGGTGGGGCGTTATGGCAAAAAAAAAAAAATGATATGAAACTGCTAAAGAGAGTCGAAAGTCGACTAAAGTGCAATAGTAAAATATAAAAGGCTAAAATAAAAATAAAAAAATAGCAAAAAGAGAGAGAGAGAGGTTGAAAGAAAATTACAAGTTGCACTTTTGTCGAATTAACAGTACGGAACTCATTGATGCCGCTAGTAAAGCTCGTTGCCCGGGTTGCCGGCAGTCATGAATGCAGTAGTAATTGCAGTTCATACGCAATGACTGGAACCTTTTGTTCAGGTTTCATATATATCATGTATATATACATCTACATATATTTATTCCGAGTAGATACAATATTGCTCAGAATAGATTTTCAAATGCATGCATATAACTTCAAATATATGTACATAGTATAGCTCGTAGTTGCAAATAAATGACTGGCTAGTGAGTGAGCTCCAGCTTTGTAATATAATTTACGTCATTTGCGCAGCATTTTTCTGATCTCTTTCAATAGCGAGTTGCTATTAGTAACTGAGGTCTTTTTGCAATTGCCTCAACAATGAAATTCTTTCCGCAAATGTTGGCTCATTTGCAATTTATTGTGTCCTTTCATAGTAGCTATTTAATGGGCGCTTTTAAATCATTATGAAAAAATATGGTAGAACAGAGCATAGCTCATTACTCAAATATGTTCGCAATATTGTGAGATAAAAGACTAAATTAATAGTACAGCTGAGGCTTGTTCATAAACTCTCAAAGTAATTGAGTTAGCTATCGACTTATAGCGTTTTTACACAGCCAAATTAATTGATCAATTAAAATTTGTATTGAAAAACCCTTTTTTGCCTTTTACACTGCCGACTAATTCATAACCGATCAGCTGTTATATAATTTTGTTTTTGCTTTTCATAAGAAGTTGGTATGTTTCAACAGTTGATTGATATTTTTAGCAGCGACATCTACCTTAGCTTTTTTTGATCAAAAAATACAGCCAATCGCTGACAAATAACCTATTAGAAATGCGGTCTTTGTCCCAGAGTTGTATTTCATTTTCAAGTTGATTAAAATTCTATTAAAATTTAGTGTAGGTTTTTATTTTGTATGATAAATCGATCTTAAATAGCGTTTTAATCGAGTATTGACCGGTTAATTGATCAATTAGCTCCTGTGTAAAAAGGCTATTACATGCTTCTTCTTGATCAATGTTGACTAGTTTTCAACTATTACAACGATTTCGAGGCGATCTCATTTCAAAATTAGAACAAGCAAAAATTATGTTAAAGTGCTGAGACAGACGTATATGGATAGTCAGTTTGAGAATTATGCAATGAGTAGGATCTCTTTGATATACAATTATATATGTATTTGATAGAAATCACACTTATTTCATATCACACATTTCCTTAATTCTTCTGTCAAATGATTAAAAATTTGTAGTTAATATCGGATGATAACCGAATACGTTTCATAAGAGTTTTTTTCAGTTTTAGACCCATGGGTGTATAAGACATTATAATTATATAAGCTTAGATGATATCGAAAATACTCAAAAGTCATTCGAAAATTCTCGAGAACCTAATTTTCTTGTAACATTGACTAGTGATAGTGATAGGCGCTATATCTACCTATTACAGAACTTGTTTAATCCTCTTAAATTGTTATTTTATGAAGAAATTATGAAAAAAAATAAATAAATGTAAAATTTATTGAAATAAATATTATATTTACCTGTCTGGCTTTAATGAAATTCGATATTAAATAAGTACCGTTAAAACTTTAAATTGCAGTTTAATTAAATTGAATTTAAAAGCATGTTTATGGGTACAGTTTCATATGCAAATATTCATATACAAAATTAATGTATATTATTATTTACATATGACATTTTAATTACTGCATAATACAGCCAAAAAATACGATTCATGCAATATTAAAATATTTGATTTGCATAATATTTGGTTCCCACTTCAATTCAGTCGCTGTACACCATACTCTATTTAAATGAAATTATTACAAATATAAGTTTGTAACGTTCTTAATTGTGACAACCTTTAATTATAGTTACATTTATATTAAAATGTTTACTTTTTTACTTGAATTTATTGACCAATAGCGCAATAATGAATACCTATATGAAGGGTGATTATTTGACGTATAAAATTTACTTAAGAGATAGCTGTCAAAGTAAGGATATGTGTTTGACATTTATGTTCAGTATACATTGGCAAATTGTCATCTAAATTTGAATACCGGAGCAACAGTTGAAATTCGTGAAAATTTATTTATATTCGGGTTCTATGCGTCAAACCCTATTTGAAAATATTACCGAAAATGTTTATTAATGTCGAGTATACAAGTGAAATTGTCATATTTAGAGTGCAAACAACTCTGAAGAGGCTAAAAGCCTTTTCGCACACATCCAATTTAATTTAATACTTTTATCACCTTTTCACACAGCCCAATTAATTGATCAATTAAAATTTTGATTGAGAAGCCGGTTATAGCCCTTCGCACTGTCGGCTATTTGTTCAACGATCAGCTATTATACATTTCATATCATCAACTGATTGCTATTTTATCAATAAACACAGCTAAACTTACAGCCTGAGCGAAGAGTCGCATTTCATTTTCAACTCGATGTGTATTCGATTAAAAATTAATGTAGAAAAATTCGATTTTTTTCTATGGTAAATCGATCTGAATTAGCGCTTTAATCGAGCAAAGACCGTTTAATTGAAAAAACCTACAGCCTGGCGGCCGAGTTGCATTCCATTTTCAACTCGATTTGTATTCGATTAAAAATTAATGTAGAACAATTCGATTTTTTGGTATGGTAAATCGATCTAAATTAGCACTTTAATCGAGCACCGTTTAATTGAAAAACCTACAGCCTGCCCCGAGAGTTGCTTTAAATTGTAGAAAAATTCGATTTTTTGGTATGGTAAATCGATCTAAATTAGCGTTTACCATTTAATTGAAAAATTAATTCCTGTGTGAAAAGGACTAAAACTCTCTAGGCTCCCTTTCATGCGGTCAAAAATATTGACTGATTTGGTTTAAATGTTCAAGATGTTATAATTCTAGTCTAAATTGTAATGGTCCTGACTGGTTGGTGCGATAAGCCAATCGTAGTCATTTGTCTTTGGATTCAATTTCTGGTGAACCTTATCATATCAAAAAGTAGGTTTGTCAATTGGTTTACGTTTGGACTACTTTTTAAACCTGTTTAGTGACAGGTCAATAGTTTTAGCTGATATATCAATAATTCAGTCGTAATTTATTATATTAAGTTGTCAAATGTGATGTAATTTAGTTCAAAAGAACAATACTTCAGCATACCATGGAACCAAACCAAACGGTGAAACCCTAAAAACCACCATAAATATCAGCGAATTATGCAGTGACAGTTCGAATACGTTTTCATACCTTCAACTCTGACTCGAATGCCAGCAAATCATATTATTTTTGTCTCCAACAAGCTCTCTTCTTTGGAAGGTATAAAGTTTTGTTAGTTTTGCAATTTTGAAGGGTAAATCCCAGTGTCTTGAAAACTATACCAATAGTTTGAGTGCTGAGAATAATTTCCGAAATGCCAGCTGCGACCACAAATGTGTCTTAACGGTCTCAATGCTTGTGTCTAAGTAGCTTTCTGCTTGGCTTGCGATATATTAACAGGGGTTAAAGAGGACGATAGATTTTTTCGAATTTTTCAGACAAAATTTTATATAATTTTAAATTCTCTGTCTAGCATTTGTGATATTTTTTGTGGGTTTTCATTGCTTTAGAAGCTTTTAAAGCGTCATAGCGGCTAAATAGAAAGGCTGCTTGTGTATGTATGTATGTGTGTGTGTTTAATGTAAGCTTTATCTACTTTTATCAGTTATATGCACAAGAAAGACTAATTGCAGACTCGCACAACAGCATAAATTTCTGAACTTTTATGTATTTTATTTGTATATATGTATGTGCTTCTATATATCTATCTGTCTGTATATATATATATATATATATATGGACTAATCGCCATCGATGTGTGCAAACTCGTGCAAGCCGCGCCTTTTACAGATACTTAAAATTTAATTAGGAACGGCAATTTGACCCACGCAAAGTAAATTACAACAACAACAAATAACAATTACAACAAGAAATCACAAATAAATCAACGAGATCAACGAAAATGAAACGAAGTGCTTTTTTTATTATATTCTTTGAGAGCATCTTCGCTTGCCTGCCTACACGCAAAACGCAAAACTTTTTTACCACAAAATTATGGCCACGCAACTTGGCAAACTTGTAACATTCTTAAGGAAGGTCGGAGTCGGAGACGGTGGTCGCAGTCAGAGTTGGCAGACAGTGAAAATTTTTCTAAAGCTTTTAAAGTGAAGCAAAGCTTTAAAGCGCAGCGATTGGAGTGGTTGGTCCGACAGTTGGTTCGTTGGCGTTGTGCGCTGAAAGCCTTTACCGGCTCTTTCAATGAACTTGAGCTTACGCATGACTGACGCACCGCAGCCCCACAGCAGCGCGTATCGGCAGTAACAGTTATGTTTTTTGTTTTTGTTTTTGTTTTTGTTTCTTTCACTTTGCTTTCGCTCGCTCCAGTTTTGCGTGTTCAAATGCTTGCTCAAATTTACCACGTCCAAAAGCTGAACCAAAATTTTTTTTCTATGCTACATACTTTTGGGCAGTCAAAGAGTTCTCTGCTAACGGTTAAACGGTACAGGAATATGTTCGCTGTGCAAAACAATTGAAGTAGAGAGAAGCTTTAAGTTCATTTTAGTGCGAGGAAAAGCAAAAAAAAAATTGTTTTTGTAGACAAATGTGTGGTTGTAGGTATGTATGTATGTATGTATGTATATGTATATGTACGTGTGTTCAACTTGCTTGTTGGCATTACCAACGCATCAACATCGAATTTAATTTACTCGAGTGGGTGAGTAAGCAGATTGCTGCCTGAGTTCTCTGCTAAGCTTATGTGCACTCAAATGCAACTAATCCAAAAGGGTGCACACACACATATGCATCCACACATACATATGCCAACACAAATAAACATATATGTGAACATAAACCCTCACATATGTATGTATCTTCTTATTGCTTGCCGCGCCACTCAACTGTGTTGCTAAACATGAAAGCGTACAATAACAAGCCAGCAAGCAAGCTTGTTGTTGTTGCAGCAGTAAAGTTAAGAAAAAGTGCATCCTTTTCGTTGAATCGAAGCACTTAATTTAATGAAATATTAAAAATTCCTAAGCCTTCGAACAGCAAGCTACAGAAAACCAGGGTAAAATGTTGCAAAGCAAAGAATAAAAGATGTTCCAGAGGAAAAAAATGCTGGAAAGCAAAACACAAAAATGTAGCAAAGGAAAAAATGTTGCAAAGCAAAAAAACAAAAATGTTGCAAAGGAAAAAAATGTTGCAAAACAAAAAAAAAACAAAAATGTTGCAAAGGAAAAAAATGTTGCAAAGCAAAAAACAAAAATGTTGCAAAGGAAAAAAATATTGCAAAGCAAAAAACAAAAATGTTGCAAAGCAAAAAAACAAAAATGTTGCAAAGGAAAAAAAATGTCGCAAAGCAAAAAACAAAAATGTTGCAAAGGAAAAAAATGATGCAAAGCAAAAATTAAAGATGCTCCGGAGGAAAAAAATATTGCAAAGCCAAAAAAAAAAATGTTGCAAAGGAAAAAAATGCTGCAAAGCAAAACACAAAAATGTTGCAAAGGAAAAAAATGTTGCAAAGCAAAAAACAAAAATGTTGCAAAGGAAAAAAATGTTGCAAAGCAAAAATTAAAGATGTTCCAGAGGAAAAAAATATTGCAAAGCAAAAAAAAAAATATGTTGCATAGGAAAAAAATGTTGCAAAGCAAAAAACAAAAATGTTGCAAAGGAAAAAAATAATGTTGCAAAGCAAAAAAGATGTTGCAAAGGAGTAAAAAAAATTTGAAAAGCGAAGAATAAAATATTGCAAAAGAAACAAAAAATGTTGCAAAGCAAAAAAAGATGTCGCTAAGAAATAAAAAATTTTGCAAAGCGAAGAATAAAATGTTGCAAAGCAAAAAAAAACAAAAATGTTGCAAAGTAAAAAAATGCTGCAAATCAAAAAGGATGTTGCAAAGGAGTAAAAAAATTTTGCAAGGCGACGAATAAAATGTTGCAAAGCAAACAAGATGTTGCAAAGGAGTAAAAACATTTTGCAAAGCGAAGAATAAAATGTTGCAAAGGAAAAATTAAAAAATATTGCAAAGCAAAGAATAAAATATGTTCCAGAGAAAAAATGTTGCAAAGCAAAAAAAATGTGGCAAAGGAAAAAAAATGTTGCAAAGCAAAAAAATAATGTTGCAAATAAGAGAAAAAAATGTTGCAAATCAAAAATAAAAGATGTTCCAGAGAAAAAAATGTTACAAAGAAAAAAAAATGTGGCAAAGGAAAAAAAATGTTGCAAAGCAAAAAAATAATGTTGCAAAGAAGAGAAAAAAAAGTTGCAAATCAAAAATAAAAGATGTTCCAGAGAAAAAAATGTTACAAAGAAAAAAAAATGTTGCAAAGCAAAGAATAAAATATTGCAAAGAAAAAACATTTTGGAAAGAAATAAAATGTTGCAAAGCAAAGAAAAAAATGTTGCAAGGAAAAAAATGTTGCAAAGAAAAATAAATGTTGCACAGCAAAATGAAAGGCGCATTGAAGTCACACAAGGCATTAGAAAAAAGCAAAGACGTGCGCATGTAAGTGCCCATTCGCTTAGTAGTGTAACAACAAAGTTCATTTCTGCCAATTCACTGGCACTCCAACAACTGCAACTGACAGTCAAGTGTCTGTAGAATATTCTACGAACATTCTTTTTTCGTTTTTTATTTTTTCTGTTTGCGCTCAAAGCAACTTTTCTTTATATGTATGTACTTTTATTGGTTGTTGTGGTTGTCGCTGTGTGTGTGTGCGGATGGCGGTTTTCTACTTCAATAAACGAACGAAAAGTTTTTTCCCATATACATACACACATCCAACCGATATACACCCCCAACATAACAACAACAACAAGAAAAAATATTGCTTTGAAAATCCTCTAAACCCAAAATCATATGGGCGTCTGACCAACAAATTTTCGCAATTTCGCATTGCATTCGATTTCTGAATTTGTACATATGTATATGTGTATGTATGTATGCTGTTATATTGATTATAAGCAGCGAGTCCATAACAAAGTCAGGTTCATAAATGTTGGCCGCGTTTACACTATGTTATGTTGGCAAGTGCAAATAGCATGTCGATAAAATGTGTTGCAATGGGCCAGTGCCAGAGTTGAAATCGTAAAATCGCAAATAGTACACAGACGATGGAGTCAGAATGTAAAATATATGTGGATACTTACATACATACAAACGCGTGTGGAAAAATTCATTTTGCCAAGTAAGCATATACAAATTGTAAATTATGCGCTTTCACAAGAATGTTGGCTATGCGCTTGTCGGATGTAGGTTTATATGATTATGTGTGTGTGATTGGATCTAATATATAAGATATGTCAGTTATGTCGTTGCATTAATGTAGTATATAAAGTATAATTCCTTTAGAAGGACACATAAGGACAGCTGTTAATAGACAGGCTGGCAGGCGAAAAAAAGTCGCCAGAAACATATTATGAATGTCATAAAATCTTATATTTTTGTTATGCTAAAGTAATATATTCTCTTGACATCCTGATGTCATGAAATCGGTTCACAACCACGCCTATTTTCTAAAGGGTCAACCATTCGAGGTCCCATTTACATATCCCCAAAGGAAAAGTGGTCAATCGACCGGCTCAAAACGTGAAATTATCTGCCCACCGAAGTATTCTCTCAAGAAATCCATTGATTGTTGATGTCGATGTCTGGGAAGTGACACCGTCTTGTTGAAACCAAATGTCGCGTAATCATGAGCTTCAATTTCAGGCATCCAATAGCTGAACAGAATTTGCCTCGAAAACGTCGACTCTTTTTGGAACTTTTCCCGAGACCATAGAGCGCAGTTACGTCGCTTGACAAGGTCGAGAGGGTCAGTTCTTGCACAAGCTGTATTTTGTACGCTTTCAATTTAATATTATTTCGACGTAAAATGCACCAAGTCGTTCCATACATCCGAGTCCGAGTTGCTGCGGACGCCGTCGGATCGACTCTCCACCGTCTTCCTGTACACTCTCGGCTACGGCACTATATTTTCTTCACTGAGAGCTGAACGTGGTCTATTCGGTCGAAAAGTATCAAATAATGAATGCCGAGTCTCAAGATAGGTGATGGTGTTGCAAATAGAATGCTCAGTAGACCGATTAAGTTGACCAAAAGTTGAGCGAAGCATGTGAAACACATTATTTCGTTGATGAAATGCCAAACAATACGGAATAAAAAAAACATGACAGCTTGACGCGACTCGCCCGTGATCTGTCAAAAAAACGCTAATGAAAAAGGTAGCTCTCCTTGGACAAGCCGTTGTATAACACAATTTTAAGTCCATCTGATTCATTCATTTAGGATTATATAAATCAAGAAACAATGAAGATAAAATTTTGTACAAATACTGCATTGAAGGTGTGATATTGCTCTTTAAAAATTGTCGATTTCAGATATATATGATCCAGATATCGAAAATGAAGATCTCAGTGCTTATGGATATTTTTTTATCGGTAAATCTCTCGGACAAATATTTTATAGAAATACAGAGAGAATCTATTTTTGTTTTAATGATGTGCCTTTGAGGCATCTCTCCGCATTTGAAGAACTACAGACCACACATAGATCATAAGGATAACATTGGAAACTATCGATGAAACGCTATTATGCTAGCAAAAATGTGCCGAAAAAAACTTAATTTAATATCCAAAAAATCTGAACGCTTACTAAAGGCAACCATATCTGGTACTTCAATCTTCACTTCATAAAAGTGATGTGGTCCAGAAAGGACGATTTCACCTCAATTTTATCCCAATAAAATTAATTGTTTTTTGGGAAAATATTTAGCATTAACTTACCAAGTTAAGTTACCAATTGGAAATTTAGGAACCCATTTACGAAAACTTTTTTGATCTTAGTCTATATATTTACATGTCTGATTGGAAACATCTAACTAGTCGGAAAGTAGCTAGTTTATAACTAAATAGCCCTGATAGAAAACGAAAAAATTTACACGAAAGCTGACTGATTGATAATATAAAGATTTGAAAGTAACAGAAAAACGTCAAACAATTTTTGAAAAATACTTGTTTATATCAATACCTTCTTGAGTGAAAACGAACTGGTTGGAAAAATACTAGTTTGCAACTGAAATTTCTGAACAGAAGTGTGAAAAGAATTAGTATATAATTAAATAATCGAAATTGAAAACTAAAATTTCGAAAAAGTTAAATTTTCCATTGCAATTTTGGTTGCATACATTTTTTTTTCGTCTTGTATGATATCTGACAGTTGAAGTCCAAATTTGACAGTTCAAATTTTGAAGGTCAATTTGATATAAAAAACTAGTAATTTCTAAGAAAAAAGTTTATCAGCTAACGTGTGGGGTTCTCCGTCATCAAGTCATAAAAAATTCCAGCTGTTTGTATGTATATAAAAACACAGTCGGCTGACTAGTTAGATTTGTGGCGCATGCATAGATGGCACTAGTTAGCAAGTGGTTCATAACTAGTTGGCTTTACTGCAGGGAATATACTCTATAAATTCGCTTACTAATATATGTACATATATATATCAGTAAATATCAGTAAATATAGTCCTCTAACCTTCTCTAGTTATTTTTGTTTAATTTTTTACACCCCCTGCCAGTAGTACTCGCAAAGCCTCTGCATCAAAGCAAATGCACAAAATCGCATGCACAAATGAACACAAATGCTAAATCGCATTATGTTAATTTTAAAATTTTCCATTAATCGGCTTATTATAAAAGCATATTCCAAGGTAAATCTTGCAAATTGAGTTTAGCATTTAATTCCACAGAGCTTAGTTTATGACGTAAATTGAAATTTTAAATTGCATTTTAATATAAGGATACCAGTAATACTCGTAAATGGATGGTTAAAAATATGTGAGAGCTGTTAGTATAAGAATTGCTTATGGGGAAAATCTGGATTTTAACAATGAAGAGGTCTGTTAATGGTCTGGTGTAATGATAATGGAGATCTGGTTTCTCAATATACATATATTTATATGTCATAGAAACTAAGTGAAGATGCTCCTGAATATAGAATACTCTGAATACATAATACTCTCTCTCTCTCTCTCTCTCTAGCCTCAATAAATTAATACTAATTCGATTAGAAATTCGACTATGTTTTCAAACTCGTAAATTTCAACAAGTACTTGATATTCCTCTATAAGTTCTTACTACTAAAATTTATGAATTATATTACAGTGGAATCTCCCTAACTCGGAATTTTATAAGTCGAAATTCTCCATAACTCCAACTCTTGAATTGGCAATAGTAGTCAAATTTCATACAATTAACATGCCATAACTCGAAGACACTCTAGCTCGAAGTTGTTTGTGGATTTTGGTGATTCGAGTTAGCGAAGTTCAACTGTATATTATTGAGAGCCAAACAGTATTGAGTGTAAATGAGTATCTATTACAGGATTAGCCAATGTGAACCTTTTGAACCAGCATTGCCACATACTAGTAGAACTATCTATGTTAGAGTTTAAAATAAAAAAAAATACGAAAATTCATTGAATTAATTTCCAGCACACATTTTAAATATTCTGACTTTCTTAAGCTCTTTTCTATATACTCTCTCTCACTCTCTTTTCGCTCTCTCTACCTCTTTAAAATGCTATATTGAAAGTGGTAGTTCATATATTTGTATTTGGTTTTTTTAAGCTGTTTATAAAAATCAAAATCTTAAAAACATAACATTTCTTACACTTATTATTTCATATTTGGTTTACTCCCGTCTTTGAAATAAAAGATAAGCAAATTTTGCAAATTAATTTCACTTTTATATTTTTAGACCACAAATTCAACAATCTATGCAAAATAACAAGCTTAAGCTTGATATGAAAAAATAAATACAAACTGATAATATAAAGGGTGTTTCATAAATAATGTGAAAATAGGTTGAGGCAGAAAAAATAGCTTATATCTTAGTGTTTGTGATTTTAAATGAAACTAAATTTTTATAAAATTAATTGAAATATATAATGTGATCTGGTCCTTACGCTGTTAATAGAGTGAGAGCAAAGCTACTTCTGAGAGCCAAATACGAGCGAGATCAAGTAGTGAAAATTAACTTATAGCGACAAAAGTGAGAGAGAGACAAAGATATAAACCCAAGATGTTGAAAAATAAATGCTCTAAAAGTTTTTTAGAGTTGTTTCTAGTCTACAGTCTGTTTAGTCTGTTTCACAATAAATAAGTATAGACTCTAGTAATCTTACATACAGCAATTAACCGACTCACTTGCTTTCCAGAGCTACTGACATATTTTTATTGCTGTTTCACTCTGTTTCTGGCTTAAGAAATTTCTTGAGATCTTAGAAAGAAATTTTCAGAGGGCCAATTATCTTCATCGAAATGGTTAAAAGCACTAAACTATTGATTTTGGTGTTCAAATTAACAATTGTGACACTGACTGTATGGCATATTGGGTTATACATACATCATGAACCAGAGCTCATTCAAGGTAGTGTCTTCAGTTTTCAGAATCAGATGACATTTTTGCAAGTGTTAATAGTTCAAGAGACTAGTAGTTAAGGGTTTTTGAATACGGACGCTACAAAAGTCAACCTACAGGGACAGCAAACGCCGCCATATTTTTCCCGCGCTTTTGACATTTCTCTTCAGTAATGTTTGCCATTTCATCATTCAAAGATATACCAACAACGAATCGAAATTATTAAAATTTACTACCGAAATTCGGTGTCAGTGGTCTCAACTTTAGGAGCACTACGAATGGCTTCGTCAATAAGCAAAATCTGTTTTATTGGTCAGGCAGTAATCCACACGTACTCCATGAGTCACCATTGCATCACGAAAAAATTACGTTTTGGTGCGGTTTATGAGCCGGCGGCGACATTGGAGCGTACTTCTTCCATGATAATTAAGACCAGCATGTTACTGTGATGTATGTGAAATGATAACCGAATATTTTTGTCCCGAATTGGATGATATGGATTTGGGCAATATGTGGTTCCAATGTGGACGGTGCCACATGGCGAATGTCACAATCGATTTATTGAAAACCGAGTTTGGTGAACGTGTTATATTGCGAACTGGCCCAGTCAATCGTATGATTTGACGCCGTTAGACTATTTCTTGTGGGACTACGTCAAGTCTATGGTCTATGCCAACAAGCCAGCGATGATTGATGAACTTCGTACGGATATCGAACGTGAAATTGCTGCAGTATCGGCCGATTTATGTTGGAAAACCGTCGAAAATTGGGTTCAACGTCCGGATTTCTGCAAGCGTGCCCGTGGTGGCCATGCAAAAGAAATCGAGTTCCCTACGCAATGGTATAAAGAATTTCATTGGTATCCCAAACTGTAGCGTTCTTATTGAGAAACCTTTTATAAGTGAGAGGCGCTTCAGACATTCCCTGGATGACGACAATATTATTATACTCTCGCACAAAAGTTGCTAAGAGGGTATTATAGTTTTGTTCACATAACGGTTGTTTGTAAGTCATAAAACTAAACGAGTTAGATATAGGGTTATATATATCAAAATGATCAGGGTGACGAGTCAAAATCCGAATGTCTGTCTGTCCGTCCGTCCGCCCGTGCAACGGATAACTTGAGTAAATATTGAGATATCTTAATGAAACTTGGAACATATGTTCCTTGGGACCGTGAGAGGGCAAAATCGGACCACTGCCACGCCCACATAATGGTGAAACCCGAAAACACATAAAATGTCATAACTAAGCCATAAATGAAGTTATAAAAGTAAAATTTGGAACAGAGGAACGCATTAGAAGTGGGCGTGGCCCCGCCCCCAAATCGGTTATTTGTATATATCTCGAAAACCAATAAAGCAATATAAACCAAACTTTCTCCAGTCTGTTCTCTTACGTACCACACCACACATCATGAAAATAGTTGAAATCGGATAATAACCACGCCCACCTTCCATACAAAGGTTAGGTTGAAAACACTAAATTTTACAGAAGAAATTGCAGAAGGAAGCTGCCGTCCGATTTTTTACAAAATGGAAAATCGGCGTGGCATCGCCCACTTATGGATCAAACACCATATCTCAGGAGCTATTCGACCGATTCGAATGAAACTCGATATATAATATTTTCTTGACACCCTGATGACATGTGTGAAAAATGGACGAAATCGGTTCACAACCACGACAATTTCCCATGTAACTCAATTTTGAACTCCATCTGATTCCTTCACTTTATAATATATACATAAGAAACCAATGAAGATAGCAAAATAAACTTTACACAAATATTGTATATGATATGTGGTTTCAATTGTGAAAAAATTGTCGAAATCGGGTTATAACTTTTCAAAGCCCCGAATATCGAATATGAAGAATTCAGTGCCTCATGGTAATTTTTCACCACCCTGTATATGTGTGAGCATTAAAAATTTCGCACTAAGAAATAACGGGCACACACACATAGAGTTGTAAGCATAAATTCAGCTATTCTCGCATGCGTGCGTTCATAGCCTGCAAACATTAGATTGAAAATACGCTTGTAAAAGTTTTAAATTTAATCTCTTAAGCCCTGTACTTTCGTATATGCATTACTATATGTAAATACATATATATATATATACATATATATATGTCCTATATGTATGTGTATATGTATATATATATATGTCCTATACATATGTAGCATATTTACGAGCATTACGCATGTTTGTGATTTGCTTGGCATGTAGTACTTGTGAGCAAACAAAACCAATTGCTGGCTGTGTGCAAATGTTTTTGTTGCTAAGTAAAGCAACATTAAAAGCAGAAAAAACTTTTTTATGATGGTGTAAAGCACAAATGCAGCTACTTCTCCGCTGCTTAACTGATTCCCCACACAAGCTATACAGTCTCTTAGATAAATCTCTACTTGCCGCTTGTCGTGAATTCTATATCTGCGTGCGTGTGTGTGTGTTTGTGTGTGTATTGTGTGGCACCCTTTAATGTTAACAAGTTAAAAAGTAAAATATTTGTAGCTTTTCACTTTCTTAATTTCTGCAACTTGCTGTGCTTTTCGCAACTTTTCATTTGCCTTGACTCGTTGCTACAAGGCTGCGTCTGTGTTTTTGTTTGTGAAAATTGTGTTCTTTTTCTTGTTGTACTTAAATTTTTCGGCGTAATTTTCTGTTAAGCAACACATCAACTAGTACAAAAGTATACTTTTGCTGCCCTCGGGATATTTACCGAGCATTTTAGTCTGCTTTATACCTGCGCTGGTAATTCGAACTTTTCCTGTTGCACGCCGGCTCGGTATTGAGTCAGTGTGTTGTTCGGACTCATAAGCAGACAGGTGTTCCAGCTGTAGACATAACGGCTGTAGTTACAACACATAACTCGGCGGAATTGTGCAAATTTCGTATGTATGCCTCATTTGTCCGTTCTATGGGGAACCATTCTAGCTGAAATGGTTCTTCGCTTTCAGCAGTGTGGAGGCTTGTAAAGCGGTTTATTCAAATCAGTCAAAGTTAAATTTGAAAAGTTTAATATGTGAGCGCACGTTCTGGACTTGCATATACCGTAATTCTTTCGCTCATATGAATATTCGTTTTTCTTATAACAAGTATTCGTACATGCAGAGTTGCTTTTTGGTGGAATTTCTTAAGTTTTAGTTTAATTAAAGGTTGTGGTTTTCGAGAAGTATATCGGATACCAGGGAAGTAGGATGTCTGTACTGAATTACCACTAACCTCTACATATGGAAACTTGGAACCTTCTACTAAACTTAAAATATAGTACTCAGTTGTTGTTGTTGTTGTAGCGGTTACCCAGCCCTGTCTGAAACAACAAGCTCAGGCGAATTGTCATGGAAGTCATCTAACGGGAGCTCCAAGAATCGAGCTGTTTCTATATGGTCGGACCAAAGGGAAAGGGATGTTAGATGAGTAGGGTTAAGGGGGCATGCAAAGAGGTGGTTACTGTCATGCGGGGACTCTTTGCACGCAGGACATATGTTGAGTATGTCAGGGTCTAGTGTGGATAGGTAGCAGTAGTGTAGCAGTCCTACAATATCCAGAACGAAGTTGCGCAAGGGTCACTCTTGTTTCGCGAGGCAACTCGAGCTCTGTGTCTGCAACGGTGGATGTTGTTTCTCCAAGTACGCCATTCACGGGTAGGGAGTCAATGAAGATGTTAATAGCTCCTCTGTGAATGGCGTTCTGTGCTTGTCTATAGTCAGTCGCGTCCGAAGTCTCAGTGATAGATCAGGCTTGAGTCCTGTCAAACTGTCATGTTGTTATTGTTCAGCATAGTTTGGCATTTCATCATTGAAACACCTATGCCTGAACCGCGTTTCCAAGTTGTTCAACTTTATTACGAAAAGTCACGTTCTGTAAAGATTATGGTCAACATAATCGACCTACTGAGCGTACTATTCGCAACACCATCACCTATCTTCAGACCCAGCATTCATTATTGTATAACATTCGACCGAATAGACCACGTCCAGACGCAGCCTTAGGCGAGAGTGTACACGAAGACCGTGTTTAGTCGATTCGGCGCCACAACTCGTACTCGGACATATGGAACGACTTGATCTTAAATTGAAAGCGTACAAAATATACCTTGTGCAAGAATTGAAACCGCTCGACCTACCCAAGCGACATCACTTCGCTCTAAGGGCTCTTGAAATGTTCCAAGAAGATCCGACGTTTTCGAGCAATATTCTCTTCAGCGATGAGGCCCAATTCCGTCTTAATGGGTGTGTGAACAACCAAAATCGCCGCATTTGGGACGAAGACCAATCTGAGGAGATTCAAGAGCTGCTATTTCATCCAGAAGAAATAGAAATAGAACAGTTTGATGTAGTTTGTGGGTCGCTGAAATCATCGGTCCACATATAAAATCTTCAAAAATGATGCCGGTGAGAACGTAACCGTCAATGGCGACCGTTAATGCGCCATGATAACCGACTATTTGATGCCTGAAATTGAAGCTCGTGATCTCGGCGACATTTGGTTTGAACAAGACGGCGCCACTTCCCACACATCGCATCAATTAATGGCTTTATTGAGAGAACACTTCGCTGAGTCACGTAATTTCACGTTTGGGGCCGGTCGATTGGCCTACAAAATCATGTGATATCGCACCGTTAGACTTTTTGCTATGGGGATATATAAAATCTAAAGTCTATGCAGACAATCCCACTTCGATTCAGGTCATGGACTCAAAGATCACGCGTGTCATTCGACAGTTACCAGTCGCAATGCTCAAATTAGTCATCAAAAATTGGGCTCAACGAATGGACCAACTGCGACGTAGCTGCGGCTAACATTTGAAAGAGATAATCTTTAAAAAATAAATGTCAAAGAATGTTCTTTCGAATGGTTATAATCATTCCCCATCAAAATTTAATGAATTTTCCATATTTTTTTCCTTAAAAAAATAGGGAATCTCGAAGGATCACTTATTACTCAAACCGTCTTAAGCTATGCACGTTTCAAATTATTTGGTTGATAAGGTTTTAAACAGAGCTTCAGAGGACTGGAACCTCATCAGCTGAAAAACGGAAATCCACGCGTAAATTTATAACAAATTAGTGATAATTATAATCATTACTTAAAGCTTCCCGAATTACCTATGAGTCGAAGTAGTTGGTTCTTAAAGATCAGAGTACTGCCTCTAAACAAAACATATACATTAACCCTGTGAAGAAGTATTAAACGAAAAATTCTCATTTTCTAAAACTCTCTCGTCTAAAATGGACTGTAGTAGTAGGGTTAGAGGAAAATCTTATAATTTTTACATATTTAAGACTTGGCTGCTTTCTGTTAGAGGGTCTAATAAATTAAATCAGAACTCTGATAAAAGCTTTTTTGGCTTGCGGTTATTAGGTGTCAGAATCTCTATAGTTCTTCAAGAATATTTAGAACCTTTCAATAAGGTCCCCTAATTTGAGAGATGATGCTATCTGGTTTAGCTTTCAGAGCATATCGCGTAATATGGTTCGTTTCCAGTATTCGTATCGTTTTTCTTCTAAAAAGTATTTATGAATATGGGAATTTCTTCTGGGGTCGACTTGAAAACCAAAGCAATTTTTGTGAATTTTATTTTTAAATGTGCATTAACGCTTAAAAACCCACCTCAGGTATTTGAGACCCTGCAATAAATGTGTCTCAGTTGAACCTTATCCAAACTATATGTGGCAATATTGCTTGTAACTTCATTAAATTGCATACGGAAAATGCTAAAATGAAATTATCACAAAAATAGCAGAAAGTAAATAAAAACTAACGAAATTTTCTTCTACTCCACAGGGTCCGATCCGAATCCATTAGCATCTGCGTACATGTCAACGGCCGCTGGCTTGCCACAATTCAGCAGCACCACTTTATCGACTTCGCCACTGGCCAGCGTGGCATTGAGCAGCGCCGCAGCAGCAGCGGCTGGCAAACAAATCGAAGGTAAGTTCATTAGCGCGCCGTACTGCGGTGCATGCACCCCTGCGCACCCTCGCTGCAGCAGCGCCCAAGGTGTGAAATGGTGTGCAGGCAAGCACATTTTAAATATGTATTTTTTGGGGGGGATTTTACACAGATTTTGTGCATTTATGAATGCCAACGTTGCATGTGTATGTATGCAGGTGGCGCCACACACACACACAACTGTTGCACATGCAGTTAATGCTGCTGGCCCTGTGCAATCGCTAGCATGGCATTTTGATTAATTTACCAAATGTCATAACTGTTCATATTGCTGCTAACTGTATATACTGTGTCGCTGTGCTCGAGCGCTTATTTGCTCGTGTGCATTTGTTAGCAGCAGCAGCTGCTGTAGCGTTATTGTTGCTGTTGGCGTTGTTGGCGTCATCGGCTATTGTTTGATGCGGTTTTAGCGTTTTGCTGAATGTGCCAGTTAATGCTGTTGCCACTACTGCCATGTAATTAAACAATTTCATGTCCGTGTCCGTGTTCATGTTCGTGTTTCGCTTATGCAGACATGACACATTTGAGACGCCCAACGGGCAGAGCTAACTGCAACGCCAACGTACGCTCATTAATCAAAACTTCTACCATAACAAACTAACTAACTAACGGTACAGAAATACACATACAAACATGGGCGAATATCAACTTAATTTTCATAGTATTATTTATAATTATTTTTCCCGTTACGTATACGTCATGTCGTTTCTTTTTTTATTATTATTATTATTAGTTATTCGGTAGGAGTTGCAGCTCCTATCTGTGTGACTAAAGTGGAGCAAATATATATAATTTATAGTAGACCCAATGAAGTATACAAGTATATAAAAAAACTATATCGTTATTAACTAGCTATATAATATATTCTATTTGGTGGACTGCATGCTTTCGCTTTTGCCCTATTTCATCAATATTTCCTCTGCAGTTCTTAGAAATGCATATTACATGTTCTATGTGATACTCTACAGTGAAAGAAACAATGGCTTCTTACCTACTTTGAGTACCTTCGACAAGCCAATTTGGGTATCCCATATTTTTTTGAACACTTCAAGTAGATATTTGCATTAAATTTGTATTTTCAAAGAATCGTATGACTTCTGGTTCGAAATTCCTATTTCAATCTCTCCCTCTCTCTCTTGCTTTCTCTTTATAATTAACTTTACCTCGTGCGCTAGCTCTTTTTATATATTCATCCTTTTCCTTCTCATTTGTACTTATATTAAGTTTTGTCGAGGTTCATATCAGATTATATTTGCTGTTTGTCTTTCTCACTTCTGCTCTATAACACTGTCAATTTATTTCTCTATCTCTCTCTTTCTTTACCTCTTCTCTTCCCTATACCTTTGTCTTCCCTCTCTCTCTTACTGTCACTCATTCTAAGGATGGCAAGCTATAGCTTTCTCTCTCTCTCTATTGTTCTCTGCCATTGTTATTGCCCTCTATGACTTATTGGGCTGAAAATTATATAATCATAAAATTAACTGTGGTGAAAGTACCAAAGAAAACTTTTATATTTGTAGTTTGTCTCTCTTATGAGGATTCAAAAAATAAAAAAACAATGCCTTTCCAAATCTAAAAAAAAAAAATAGTCTGAATTCAAGTCCTTCTCCTTTCTCTTTATTAAAAATTGTTTTTTTTTCAACTTAGATATTCTTATAATTTGATAGCAGCTTTTTAATCAGAGAGTGAAAAAACGGTATTTTAGCACTCAAGCTACATAACTGATGTACACTTTATGTCGTGAATTTAGGTATTTTAGGCAAATTTGAGAACTGGGAATGGGCCCAAAATCAGTTATAGAGTAATATTACATGCTTTAAACAAAGAAAGCTCAAAGCTCAAAAGCTCTAACTTAAAAAAAGCTGAATCGTAAAAAGCTCAATAAAATATCCAGAAAGCTCAAAGCTCAAAAGCTTTAATTGAATCAAAGCTCAATCCCAAAAAAGCTCAATTTAAGCTCTAGTAACCTCAAGCGTAAACGTTATTATGAAAATTCGAAATTTCTTTAGTATTACAAACAAAACTGAGTATTGTTTTATATTATATAAATACTTTTGACAGCTCGATGAGCTTTTTTGCTTACTGAACATATATTGAATTTCCGGAGTACTATTTTTTTGAAAGTTTTCTACTTCTTAAAAAGTTTTAAGCGCTGCTAAAAAGATTCTAAAATGTTTCAAGAGAGAAGTATGTAGAAGAATATTTCGGAAAGAGAAAAGAAAGACAAAAATAAATCAGAAATTATCATTTTTGGTACTCTGAGCTAGTAAAATAAGTCAACTTATGGTGCAAACTCAAAAGAAAATCATAAAAAAAAATAAAACTTAATTTGTTATTGTAGAATAAATAACATCAAAATTTTTCACAACTAAAAATCATATTCAAAAACCTGCCACGAACAAATGCAAAACATGATTATTATTAATTAGCATTGATTTACCGCGATATACACCCAGCAGACAGCTGACAAATAATCACTGCGCTCCGTCAATTAAACGCAATAAATAATAGCATTTCAACATATTAATGCGACAACCATTTCATTTTGCATTTTAAGTGCATTTAATGATGACTTATGAAGGTTCAGCCACACGCCGCGCGCACACGCACACACCTTTGACGATGAGACCCCTAATGACCTTAAATAAATCCATTACGGATGTACCACCCATCCTAGTCGTGCGACTGCTGTCATACAATCAACACAACGCCACTGACCCCGGTCAACCCTTGCGACTGCTTGCTTTTGTCGCATGCACGCCTCGTGCCACATGCGTGCTCGCAGCTTGATGCACTAATGCAATTTCTGTTGTGTTTAAATTAATTAAAACGAAATTCATACACCGACTGCATACCTAAGTGCCAACGTGTTTATGCGTGTGACACTCGTATAACTACATGCATATAGGCGTGCCACACATGCAAAGCGCCTTGTGAAATTTGCAACGCCAAAGTGTTTTGTATGAGTAAATGCATTAATGCAACACGCCAACAACAAGGCTCACCTTGCGCGTGCAAAGCACTGCGTTGGCTAAAAGCTAAAGGGGCTACTCACTTTATAATGCCTCTGCTGTGCCATGTAAGGTACGCATAGACGCCTTTGCGACCACAGTGCCGCCAACAAGCGTATCGTAACAGTCATATAGCGTTGCTCAAAGCACCGAAAAGCTTCTTCAACTATAAACGAATTTGTGTACGTGCATGTCATCCCATCCAGCTATAGTTGCCTCCAATAGGCGACTCGTCGACTCATCAAAGTGTTGTCGTCGTGCTACGCAAAGACAACACATATGCATACGAACTTACGAAAACGTGCTTCTCACTGCTAGCCAGTGGCTATGACAACGAAAATTTAATGGAGGGGGCACGATGAACTGGCAGGTGGTTCCGAAGTATGTTTGTTCATTATAAAAATGACCAACCAAACTGAGTATAAATCAAGTAAAAGCTTTCTTTTTGAAAGCCGAAAATAGTATTGCCTCATCGGAAACTACACTCCGTTATACCTTTTTTCGATTCCCTGACATCCCGCTAGCTTCTAAATATTCTCTAATAATGAGTATTTCAATAGGGATGCTACAAAAGTAGACCGAAAGGAACGGCGAACGACGCCATATTTTCTCCCGCTCTTTTGGCATTTCTCTTCAGTAAGGTTTGCCATCTCATCATGGAAAGATATACGATCCAACAACGAGTCGAAATTATTAAAATTTACTACCGAAATTCGGTGACAGTGACCTCAACCTCAAGAGCGCTACGTCCAATTTAATAAACGTTCTGTCAGCTCCACAATTGATCAATCTACCAGACAGAGAATGTCACAATCGATTTATTGATAACCAAGTTTGGATAGCAAGCTAAACTAATACGGCTGTGTAAGATGACGTTGAGCAACACCAAAAGCTCCGTCAGGATCGTTAAGGAGCTCTCCGAGCCGTGCGATACCAAACGAGGTTTCAGACAAGGTGACTCACTATCGTGTGATTTCTTTAACCCGATGCTGGAGAAAATAATACGATGATAGCTAAATAGATAAGGTACAATCTTCTATAAGAGTGTACAGCTACTGGCGTACGCCACTGATATCCATATTATTCGAAAAAACACCCGCGCCGTTAATTCTGCTTTTTCCCGCCTGGATAAGAAAGCGAAGCGTGTGGGTCTGGTGGTGAACGAAGACAAGACGAAATATCTCCTGTCGTCAAACAAACAGTCAGCGCATTCGCGTCTTGGCTCCCACATCACTGTTGACAGTCATAACTTTGAAGTTGTAGATAATTTCGTCTACCTGGGAACTAGCATTAACAGCAATAACAATGTCAGCCTGGAAATCCAACGCAGAATCACTTGTGCCAACAGGTGCTACTATGGACTAAGTAGGCAATTGAAAGGTAAAGTCTTCCCTCGACAAACAAAAACCAAACTCTACAAGTCTCTCATCATTCCTGTCCTGCTTTACGGTGCAGAAGCGTGGACGATGTCAACATCCGATGAGACGGCACTAGGAGTTTTCGAGAGAAAGGTTTTGCGGAAGATTGGTCCCTTAAACATTGGTAATGGCGAATACCGCAGACGATGGAACGATGAGCTGTACGAGTTATACGACGACATTGACATAGTCCAGCGAATAAAAAAACAGCGACTACGTCATGTTGTTCGAATGGACGAAAGTGCTCCAGCTTTGAAAGTTTTCGATGCAGTACCCGCTGGTGGAAGCCGAGGAAGAGGGAGACCTCCACTCCGATGGAAGGACCATGTGGAGAGGGACCTTGCTTCGCTTGGTATAACGAATTGGCGCCAAACTGCCAGAAGGAGAGATGCGTGGCGCGCTGTTGTGGACTCGGCTATAACCGTGTAAGCGGTGTTTACGCCAGTCAAGAAGAAGTAGAAGAAGTTTGGTGAATGTGGTAACTCACGAAAAGTCCCTGTCATTGGATTCGGTCGTGCGATTTGAAGCCGTTAGACTACTTCCTATGGGGCTACAGCAAATCTATGGGCTATGCCAACAAGCTAGCGATGATTGATGAAGTTCGTACGAGTCGATACTCGGGTTCGATACCAGAAATTGTTGAAATATCGGCCGACTTATGCTTGAAAATCGTCGAAAATGTTGTGTTCAGCGTCTGGACTTCAGCAAGCGTGTCGTGTAGTATAGAAAAATTGTTGAACATTGCCAGATTCCGTTTATTTGTATACATATATATGTATGATATAGTGGATTGACGACATGTTTCCTTCACAGCTCAAGGTCTTGAACATAGTAGCTTGTCTTGTATGTGTACTATTCCAGCAGTTTCAGCTCTTGTATGAATTCACGACGAACCATAAGGATTTTTTCAGTAAGATTTTGTGTTTTGCTGTACATTTTTTATACTCTCCACCCAGTATATACAAGATTTTTCGCGTAACGGTTCTTTGTAGTAGCTAAAACTAACCTAGAAATAGTTATTGATCCCCGGTAGATGAAATCTTTTAACGACCCCACCCACGTCTTATAGTACGCTTTTACACTCTTCATATCAGTCAAGCTGTCAAGCATTATTAAAGGTATCAAAATATAATTGTAATCTAAAGACAAAGCTCAATTGTCTTTCTAATATGAGAGAACTCTGGTTCAAAATTACACCTAAATGGTGCACATCTTCACCGGTGCGGTTCCAATCGCCTTTATACCATCAACCAACCAGCCAATAAATGCATTATCTCAATGAAATTAAGTGGATCCCCATGTCCCTCTACTTCCCAACGCACTAGTTGAGCGAATTTCACATTTCAGTGTGTCGCAAACTGATAAGGCTATATTAATAAACAAAAATCTAAAAAATTCTATTAATTAATACATGAAACCCGAGCGCGACGCTTTAAAAGCACGTATTGTGCTTAAGCTTAAAATATACACATATATGTATATAGATATACATGCAAACATATACATAGAGGCTTTTATATATAGTGACGCAATATGTTTGGCTAATGATAAGCGTATTGTTTGTGTGTTTAGCGTGACTTGTTATTGTAGTATTGTTATTCTAATTAGAAAGTGCCGTTACAAACAAATCTCTTTGAAGGCATTAATGCTGTGACGTTGCTTTGGCTGGCAACTGTCGATGTTATTAATAATACTAATGCCTGGCATGGCATGTCTTCGATATAGTGGATTATGTGACTCATGTGTGTATGTGCATTATTGGACAACAACATACATATTTGTATATATACATATATACATAGCATCACTTAAATATAATACCTATACTTGCGTTAATAGTTGCTTACAAGCATCCTAATGTTCATATATGTATTTGGCTGACTTCAAAGCAGTCTCAAGATAATGCCTGTAGTCATGTTTATGTACATAAATAGATATT
The DNA here is from genome assembly GCF_028554725.1 of Zeugodacus cucurbitae. NCBI lineage: Eukaryota > Metazoa > Arthropoda > Insecta > Diptera > Tephritidae > Zeugodacus > Zeugodacus cucurbitae. Next base: position 20,767,011 of record NC_071668.1, read on the forward strand.
TGTTGTATTGGTGGTGGCCTTATTAATTGCGATTTATAAAAATTTTAATTGAAATTGATATATTTAGCAAGCTTATTGAGTTCTCATGGCTTTTATGAGTCGAATCATATCGAGGCTGACATATAAAAGATCAATTCAAGGTTCCCACCTCTTTCAAAGAAAAAAAAACACAGAAATCTCAATTTTAATATGAAATGTTTATTGTCATTCGAAAGCATATTCTTTGGTATTTACATTTTAAAGATTCTCTCATTCAAATGTTGACCGCGGCTACGTCTCAGTTGGTCGATCTGTTGATACCATTTTTCGATTACTCGTTCGTGTATTTCGACTCGTAACTGGCGAATGACATGCGTGATTTTTTGCTCCAAAGCCTATATCGAAGCGGGATTGTCTGCATATACTTTAGACCTTACAAATCCCCACAGAAAAAGTCTAACCGAGTGATATCACACGATCTTGGTGGTCAATCGACCGGTCCAAATCGTGAAATTATCTGCTCACCAAAGTGTTCTCTCAATAAATCGATTGATTGATGCGATGTGTGGGAATTGGCACCGTCTTTTTGAAACCAGTTGTCATCAGGCATCAAATCACTGAACAGAATTTGGCGCGAAAATTCGAATCTTCTTGGATCATTTCAAGAACCCATAGACCGAAGAAGATCGAACGCTTTCAATTTAAGATCTGAACGTAAAATGCGCCAGGCATCCCATACGTCAGGCTCCTAAACGATTCTCCACCGTCTTCGGTCTACACTCTTTGCTATACTTTCTTCACTGCTTGCTGAACGTGGTTCATTCGATCGAATATTATCCAATAATGAAAAGTGGGTCTCAATCTGCATCTTATGTTGAGCATAAGTTCAGAGAAGTGTGCGAAAGACGCTCTTTACAAAGCGTGAATTTTCGTAATAAAGTTGAACAATTAGTATAAGTGGTACAGGCATAAGTCTTTCCATGATGAAATACCAAACAATACTGAACTAAAATAACATGACAGCTTGACAAGACTCACGCGTGAGCTGCTAAAAGAGGCTATTGAAAAAAGTACCTCTACTTGGATCACCCGTTGTAATCAAAAAAATCTTAAAATTATTCCTATATGCTATATACATATATATGTGAGATAGAAGTAGTATTTACACGTTTAAAATTATTTTTTATTCTCAGTAAAACTCACGCTCGCAATTAAAATACAATATCTCAGAGATTCAGCGATGAAGTCAGCCATTAACTCGTGGACTATGAGTTCCTCATATTCGTTTTATGGTGTTATGAATCTTGCCCAATTTCCAAACTATTTTCGGAAAATTTTTACAAAAAAGTGAATTTTTTGGTTTAAATTCTGTCAAAAATTTAAATTTCAATTATTTCTTTTTTCCTTCGTTCATTAACTAAACTTACCATGTACTATCGTAGTGTTTTTGATGTATTGTTTTAAGAAGAACAAATGACGAGTTGTGATATCAACGGCAAGACCTTTCTTTTTTGAACACGTCATAGAGATAAGGTGCCAACGGCTGAGTTTTCGGAATTCTTTTAATAAAAATTTCACAAAATACTGTTTGAACATGTATATTTGATTGTTTAAATGAAATGTATGATTGTATATATTAAATAAGTAAGGAAGGGCTAAATTCGGTTGTAACCGAACATTTTATACTCTCGCAATTTATTTATTTAATTTTATTAATATTATATAACACACAATTTCACCCACATATTCGTCATATAAATTGTATAAAGTCCATTGAACGTTGGAAACCATAATATTAGGTTAGAAGCACCGAGGTTCGCATGCACGATATATGGGGCCTTGAAAACATATGGTCCGATTTCTAGAAAGGGGCTGCCACACTATAAATACAGTATTTATGCAAAGTTCTGTTCCGATATCTTCACTAGTGCTTACTTTATATATTGTAAAGTAAACGGTTCAGATTGTCTTCAAAGTTCTGGTATATGGGAAGTAGGCGTGGTTGTGAACCGATTTGGACTATTTTCACAACATATCATTGGGAATCTAGGAAAATGTTACAAACCAAGTTTCATTGATATTGGTCGAGTAGTTTCGGAGATGTGGTTTTTGACCCGTAAGTGGGCCGAGCCACACCCACTTAAAATTTTGTATACCAATTTGGATGAAGGTCTTCTGTACTTTTTTTATAACGAAATTTAAGGTTTCTGGTGTTTTCGCTTATTGAATTAAAGCATTTTTAGTAGTTTTCCGCGTAACCTTTGTATGGAAGGTGGGCGTGGTTATAATCCGATATCCCCCATTTTTGGACTGTATAAGGTAGTACCTAATAGAAACGATTCTAGAAAGTTTGGTTGATATAGCTTAAGTAGTTTACGAGATATGTTCAAAAATTTAGTAGGGGCGGGGCCACGCCCACTCCTCCAAAAAAATTGGTGCCCAGAAACAAGTGTGCCCAGTTTTATCAATATACCTTAATTTTTACTCAAGCTTACACAGACGGACGGACGTACGGACAGACAGACATTCGGATATGAACTCGTCTCGTCACCCTGATAATTTTGATATATATAACCCTATATCTAACTCGTTTAGTTTTATGACTTACAAACAACCGTTATGTGAAGAGTGTATATAAAAAAAGAATTGTGAAAATATCCTTGTTTTACCGAACTCTTCGCTCTTAGTAACGTGGCATCTTCGCATCACTTTTCTCTTGAATGTCACGCCTTTGCGATATCAAGAAAAAGATTTCTCGGTTCTCACTTTTTCAAACTTTCCGCGGCTTTCAAACTTAACCGGCTAAACGGAAATCTTTACAGAAATGCTGTCTCTTAAGTGTGCTTTTGAAGCTCTGCACTCTGCTGTTTATTTCTAAATTTTTGTAAAATTTTGCCCAAAACTCTCAGGTCATCCCAGAACCAGCACAATTTGTTCCGTCAAGTGTAAACACTACTTTGACAGATAAGATATAATGGCAACGTAACAGAGTTATATTTATGCTCACATGTATATGTGTGTGTTTGCTCTGCGCCGCATGAGCCGTAACGAGCCAATGAACTTTAACACCAATTAAATTTTGCTGTTGACTGTTTTGTTAAATGCTCGTAAAAACCGCCAAAATCACGCATAAAGTTAAATCACCAGAAACGTGGAAGCGACGCATAATCAAGTATGTAAATAACAACAACATATGTATGAGAGAGCCGGAGAAAATTAACCTAAATTACCAAAATATACATATGTACATGTGTAGGAAATTTGTATACACACTCACATGTAAAGCGGCTGGGCTTAAGTATGTGTGTATGTATATGCACATTTTATATTGCCTCTGCGCTTTAATGAGAATTTAAGCACATTGGGACTTGTTTCGCTGGCAACTTGTGTGTGCGGCGAAACAAGTGCTAAATAGCACACACGCACACTCGCACACACATATTCTACAGTACATATGCAGAAAATCTACATAAAAGCATTCTTGCTTTTAGTCGTAAGCGTTTCTAAAACTATGGTGATGACTGCCATTTTACATGTGTGCATGCCAAGCGGTGCCTAAGAGCACACTATCAAAAATATAAAACTCCTCAGCATCAGTTGGTTTATAGAAATGCCAATTAGTGCTGAACGTGTATGATGCACTGGCTCAAATTGATAACATTAGGGTGATGCTGCCTGCGCTGCTTTAGTATATCCATGCTTAAAAGGCTTTCTTATAATATGTACGTCTAAATTGTAGGTGTTCTATATTCAGTCTCGATAATTCATTTAAGAGGTTAGGTGGGTTTTAGAGCCTAATAATAAGCGTATTTTTAAATTTTTTTTTTTTAAATATATACCTCATACAAATAATTATATGTGCATGAACTTTTTGCAAAAAAAAAAACTTAAACTTTAATAAATTGCAACATTTTTCTGAGTATTATATTATTAAAAAAAAATATAAAAAAAAATTTTCCCAATTAAAAAAATCGTTTAAATTCAAAAACATAATTTAAGTGTAGGCTTATAGTAAATATTTATATGTGCATTTTACTCTTTTTACCAGTAAATTCTATACACTTGAGTTTAACTGAAAGAAATGTTTATTTTAATAGTCAGTTCTCACATGTTAAAACTAAATTAAGCCGCTTAATCAAAGTACAAACTAATGCCAAGTAGAATAGTTTGGCCAATTCTTGCTTTATGGCTAATTTAAAGTGTCATACTGTCTCAAACTGCTTTCCGTTCCGTTTCATTTTGGAAAACAGTAGCAGAGAAGATCTCTCGTAGATCCTCAATAGGATTTAGGTTCGAACTCAATGCTGTACATTGTAATACAAGCCCCATATAAGCCATTAATATTTCCAGCAAATTTTATTAACTCGTTGTACAAACGTTCTACGTAAATATTAGCATTCACCTGAGTGGATTGGTATTTATTTGCAAACCTTATATGTGCTTTATTGTTCCCTTAATTAGCGTTGGTTTAGGTGCCATGGAGTTGTGTTTGAGAGACTGATTTATTAACAGAACAGCTAAACTGATTTTGCACATATAAATATTTACTATGCAATACTTTGAGCTTTGAGATAAATGCGTTTAAAGTTTCACATTCTTACTAACGTATCCTGATGGGCGGAACTTACAAAGGGTATATCTCTTAGAATATTACACGGATTGATTTGATATTTTTGGATAATATTTCAAATATATTGCGCTATTTAATAAGACAATAAAATTTTTGTCAAATTTCGAAGTTTTGAAACCCACCTAACCCTAACCCCTTAAACAATACCAAAATTCTCAAAAATTATAATAATTAAGTTATAAATCGAAATGTGTGTCTACAAAATAAAAAGTCTGTTTCTTTATTAGATAATAACTGCGTCGTAAAATCCAATTTAATCCGGTTATATTGTATTCACTTATATATTCTCTAATATACCCAACACTATGCTCTCAACTAACTTTTGTATATACATATGTATATATAATTGGCCTATTTTGAAACTTAACCTCTGCACCCGAAAGTGTAAGACAACCGGAAGTCCGTCCTTTTGTGCCTTAAGCTGAGAAAAGCACTAAAAATTAAGTTAACGGCAGCTATATACGCCGTTACACTATCAGCACATGGTAATAACCTCAAATTTTTGTATAGCAGACCATTTAGGTTATGACACCATTGCGCAAAATGTTGCTATTAACGCCTTTGATAGAAGCGCAAATACAAAAACAAATGCAAAAGCTTAAACATATATGTACATATATGCTTGAAGGAAACCAAGTACATATAAACATTCTATATAATTTAATAATACATTAAGTTGTCAAATATCTCCCTTCCGCTTTTTTGCTCTTGTCGTATGTGATCCATATTTCGTCGCCAGTCACCATCCGCATCAAAAGTCGGTCAGCAGCATATCGCAGGCGTTGATTCGGTCCAGAAAGCCGGTCTAACTCGATGTTTTCCATTGTTTGATCGGTATTCGTCGTTACAGGTCTTCCGCCGGCTGGCTTATACATAGTGTCGTTTTCATCCGCTCTGAATTGTAGAAACCATTCCTTCGCAGTTCGAAGTGATAGAGTACCATCCCACAAAACACCATTAATCTCACGGAACGTTTCTCTGGGGGATTTGCGTTTAACGAAGGAAAACTTTAAAATTTATTACCACTCTAACTGATCGGAGAAAGACTGGTTAAGTGTAGGAATGGCGGGTCGTGCTGAGCGCGAGAAGCTCAACTGATCTCTTGCGATTTTGCCAGCGTTCGAATAACCTTACCAAGTGCACTTAGTCCCTACTTGCTGAGCTCGTATGAAATGGAGCGATTTACTAATAAAGCTCAGTAGTGCGCATTTTTGTTTCCCATCCTCGTACAAAGTCATCAGTTCGCGCGATTTCGAGATGTGAGAGATATGTGTTGGGGAATTTTCGTTTTTTTTGTAAAAAAATTTATTTATTTTTGTTTCGAAGATAGGTCACTAAGAAAATATAGAAATTCAATCAACTTTTACTATGCCGTCCATCTATCGTTTAAACTTATATTTGAACAAGTTTGAAAGATAGATATATCCATTTAAACATTTTACCTTAATTGTATTTAAATAACAAATTCATATATTACTTCCATTACAAAATCACTCAAATCTGCATTTTTCTCTCTTCTCCCACTTACAGGTCCGGAAGGTTGCAACTTATTCATCTACCATCTGCCGCAAGAATTCACCGATACCGATTTGGCATCGACCTTCCTGCCATTTGGCAATGTCATCTCGGCCAAAGTCTTCATCGACAAGCAAACCAATCTCTCGAAATGCTTCGGTTTTGTCTCCTTCGATAATCCGGAATCAGCGCAAGTGGCGATTAAGGCGATGAACGGCTTTCAAGTGGGCACCAAACGTTTGAAGGTGCAACTGAAGAAGCCCAAAGATGCATCAAAGCCTTATTAGGAGCACGTAACGGCGTTTAGTAGCAGCAACATGAAGTTGGCTGCAGTCACAAGTGAACACAGTATGCCGTATGGAGTTGTTGGTTTGGTGAGGGAGTTGGAGTGGAACGTATAACGTTGAAGTCATGAATTGAAGTATGAAGCGGTATAAAAGCGTGCGATGGAGAGAGATAGGAAGAGAGAGAGAGAGAGAGTGCGCGATAGTGCATAACATTTTGAACTAACTGAATTGTTGTCGGCCGACTGTTTTGGTGCGGTGGTGGTGGTGTATGCTGTTGGTGTGGGAGGTAAAATAATATGAACAAATGCAATACACAAACACACACACGAAACACTTCACACATACAGCGTACGTGTAGCTGCTTGAATTATGGCCAATTTGTTATTTTTATTTTTATTTCTTTTGAATTAATGTGTATTAACTGAAAGCTTAGCTTTAACTGTACACAATGTTTTTTTTTCTTTATTTTATTTTATTTTATTTTATTTTATTTTATTTTATTTTTTTAGATTTTTTTCTTTGTAGTTTTAATAGTTTGCTTAGTAGGCAAGTAAAAAAACAAAAATATGAATATACATACATATATATATATAACTGGATTTTATGTTGAATTGTTATTATGAAACCAAAAACAAAAAAAAAAACAGATTTTTGTTTATCTATCTATATTGGATTTAGTTGTTAAGTTAACTGTAGCTATTGTTAGCTTGTTTCTGAAGTACACGCTCTACACGCATTTTTGTTGTACACCAAATATTATCAAATTGCAAATTTTACGACGTTGAATTGAATTGTTAACTGTTGGCTGCATTATATGCTGCACATGTAATCTACTTATTTTTTGCTTTTTATTAACTTATATAATAGTTATATACACACACATTTGTTACATAATACCTATACATATACATATATATCTTAATATATAAACGAACAACGAATTTTCATATTTTGTACTCTTCGGACAGAATGTTAATAAATTTTACATTGTCTTATGTTGTAAAGCCGAATATTTGAATTCTAAGTGTTATATATAGCACCAAAACAACAACAACAACAACAACATTTGCGCTCAAACATAAAATAACTAATTAATCAAAACTTATTAAAATTGAGTTATGCCTTTTTTTATAAAAAAATTTATTATCAATTCTTTACATGTATGTGTAAGCATGTATATGTATGTACAGCCAGCCGTACTGTACTCTTGGTAACCAACTGTCACAAAGTCATGCCGTTTTAGTGTTGAATTTCGTGCACAAAGCGCTTTAAATGCCAGCAAATGCACAATTTGTGTATTTGTAAATGTGTAATAATGCATTACAACAACAACAAATAAATATGTATATATTTTACTGTAAATATGCATTACAACAACAACAACAAAAAAAATATGTATATACTGTACTGTATTTTTTTCTGTGTATAGGCGGCCTTATTGTTGTGTGAATTTGATATTGCTGTGTCAAAATTGCACGATTATGTTTCAAGCACAAAAGTTTCTCAGATATTGTTAGTTAAAGCGTTTGGTTGACAAGCTTTTGAGTATCAATTAGTTTTTTTATTATTTTAGTTTATAAAAATGCGCGCATGCATGCAGACATATGCAAGTGAATATGGTCAAAGCTTGAAGAAAAAAAATATTTGCATTAAAAAATTATAATTTTTTTTATTTTTTATTAAAGTGTGTAATTATATAACAATTAAAATATAAAAAAAAGTTAAAATTTGTTTTGTAAATTTTTTAAAATATTTTTTATAAATAATATTAATGATTAAAAAATATTTTATAAAAAAATTTAATAATAGACTACAACAACTAAAAATAATAATACTTTGAGTACCTACAATAATGATTTCGTTAAAAAATATTATTTTCAACTTTTTAAACTTTTTTTTACATATACAATTTTTTTTTTTTAATTTTTTTATAAACATTACTAATGATTACAAAATATACTAATTATGACAAAATATAATATACACTGCAGTAACTAAGAAAACTGCACTCTGCCTTCTTTCAGTGCTTGCACTGATCATTTTGTTAAAAAATATATTTTTTTTGTAATTTTTTTTTTTTTGATATTTTTTAATAAATATTAATGATTACAAAAAAATTTATAAAAAATATTTTATAATTAAATTTAATATACACTGTAGTAACTAAAAAATTTTACTCTGTCGTATTCTGATAATATTTCTTTTGATAACTTGCTGTTAAAAATATTTTTTTATATATTTTTTGAAAACCTTTTGAAATTTTTTAGCAATAAATATTAAATTAAAATAAAAAATTTTTTTTTTTTGAAAATGTGTTTATAAATGATTGCAAAATATTTTGTAAAAATAAAAATAAAAACTATTTTATAAAAAAAATAATATACACTACTACTCGTATTCTGAGAAGCTGCTATAATTTTTTTTTTTTTTGAAAACTTTTTGAAATTTTCTTTAGAAATAAATATTAAATTAAAAGTTTTTTTATTTTTATTTTAATTTGCTTATAACTAAATCTTATTGATTGCAAAATATTTTGTAAAAAAAATAAAAACTAATATTTTATAATAAAATTTAATACTCTACTCGTACTCTGAGAATCTGCTATAAAAAATGTTTTTTTTTTTTAATTTTGTTTAGAAATAAATATTAAATTAAATTTTTTTTTTTAATTTTTTTCTGAAAATTTGTTTATAAATAAATTTTAATGATTGCAAAACATTTTGTAAAAAAATAAAAAAAAATATTTTATAATAAGCTTGAATATACTCTACTCGTATTCTGAGAATCTGCTATTAAAAATATTTTTTTTTAATTTTTGAAATTTTCTGTAGAAATAAATATTAAATTTAATTTGTCTTTCTGAGCTGCTGTTAAAAATATATTTTTTTAAATTTTTTTGAAATCTTTTTGAATATTTTTAGAAAAAAATTAAATAATTTTAAATTAAATATTTTTTTTTACTTTTTTTTTGAAAACTTTTTAATAAATAAATACAAATAATTGCAAAATATTTTTTAAAAACATAAAAAAAATATTTGTAATAAAATTTAATTTACACTACTGTAAAGAAAAATTAACTCTGTTATATTCTGAGAATCTGCTATTAAATATATTTGAAATTTTTTTGAAATTTTCTTTAAAAATAAATATTAAATGAAAAATATTGTATAATAAAATTACTAAGAAAATTGCACTCTGTCTACTTTCCAGTGTTTGCACTAATAATTTTGTTAAAAAAATATTTTGTTTTTTAAATTCTTTTTGATCACATGTTTTCGTATTCTGAGAACCTGCTGTTAAAAAAATTTTATTAAATTTTTTTTACATTTTTTGAAATTTTTTTTAGAAATAAATATTGAGTGCTTGAATATATTATTGATTTGGTTAAAAAATATATATTTTTTATATTCTTTTGAATTTGTTTTATAAATAAGTATTGATGATTAAAAAAAATAAAATTTTATAAACATATCAAAACTGCAATACATCGTTAGAATACTCGTTAAAAAAAATTTGTTATAAAATATTTTTTTTAATTATATATATTTTTTTTAATTAAAATATTGTTTTATTTTTTTTAATTTTTTTAATATTTTTTTTATTAAAAATTTCTAAATTTTTTTTACTACACCATAAAGTAAAAACTAAAACACTTTTTCTTCAAAAATTAAAAATAAAATCACAATTTCCTACTGCTTATTTGCATATAGAAATACACACTCACATATGTTTGTATGTATGTCACATGCATGCATGCGCGCTAATACTTTGTAATAAAATGTTAAATAATTTCCATATTACGCCCTTCATTTGTATAATGCTTATGTATTTACGCAAACGTTAATGCGTTAATCATTCAAGTTTTTTTTTTTTTGCGCATTTTACATGATTACATGCATAACGGTAATTACAATATAACACACACATACACACACATATTTACTTGTAAGTCCAACTCAATTTTTTTCAATATATTTGAAACTGCTTTGTTAATGCATTATCTTATCTATCTATCTATCTATCTATCTATCTATCTACATGCATACATATGATTATTATAATTACGATTGCTGAATTTCTTTGTTCTTTGTAAAGTGAAATCACACACGGCCCCCCTCTTATAACGTTACGGGGGCGTGCTTATGCAGATTATGCAACAACATACATATATATATATATATTCTTGTATTTTATATCTCAATAAAGCTTTGTTTCTGTTTGAATATTTCTGTATAAATTTTGTGTTTTCATTTGCTTTTGCGCTTTCTTCGCTTTCTTCGTTTCCTTAGTTGTAATTTTCGTTTATTTAGTGTTTAATTTGTTTAAGTTACGCTATTCATGTTTGAAGTTGTAAATATTGCTCTTTTATAGTTTATAAATTAAGATGAAGCCTCTACTTAGCTTGTAGAAAATAGTTAATTAAAGAGTTGTTGTTCTTTTTTTTAAACCTCACTTACATACATATATAATGGGTTCTTAATCATTTATTTTTCAAAGAAGTTTGAAGTGATAATGTACTGCATAAAATACTCTTAGTGGATTAACCAAAACGGTCTCAGTTTCTTGTTACTTGCTTTGAGAACCCTTATATATATATATATATAGCACTCACCTGACAGCTGGAAACTTTGAACGCGTTTTTCTCAAAACTGCATTTTTTCAAAACTTTCCTCCATCATATCTTAAAAACGGCCTGACCGAATGACTTGAAATTTATTGGGTGTACTCAACACATGTAATTGAACGGTCTATTATGAATCAAAAATTCTAAAATCTTCATTTTTTTGTATCAATAAAACTAAAAAAAAAAAAACCATAATACTCGAAATTTTTTCCAATATATACCAAGAGTCCAATTTTTGGTATATTCACTTGTAACTTATATTCTACACAATATTTTTAGCTTAAAATTTATATTTATATATATGTTAATCAATCTATATATTTATTGGTCGTAGAAAAAAAATTCTAAAAAATTACTAAAAACGGGCCGTCACTTGGGATAAGACCCTTAAACAACCATTGAAATTTATTTTCGATCAAAGCTTCAAGTGAAACTTGTATACTAAACATTAAATATTTTTTAAACCCGTTCTACACCCGCTCTGGATAAATCAATAATATTAAATATCCTCGTATGAACAAATAGGTGGGTTTATATTCAGTAGATCTAGCCGAATCTGGCCTTTAGTTAATAAACAGGGTTTAAAATTAAAAATTTTGAAATTTTTTTAATGAGTTTTTAAATATATACCCTCAATATGCGGATTTTAATATGATTGTACCATGAATTTAAAAAATTACCCTATTTTGCAACCTCTGAAACCAATCCTAAACCGTTAATAAGCCGGCTTTAAGAGGGGCTATACAAATGTTACCCATGAAAAATTAGGCGATATTCGGGAATTTTTTACTCACTTTTACTTGAAGCCGATCGGTCAATTTGTCGTTGTGTTATGATTTCAGAATGTCGTTTTGGTAAAGACGCGTTTAAAGTCTCAACAACCGCGGGATATACCTGCCAGCAATCGCTCTTTAGACCCCTGCCATTCAAAGACTATTCAATATACGGTCTTGTCGATTACACAGTATAATTTTGAAAGTATAAACTATCGATTATAAAATTATCGATAAAAATAGAATTTTTAAAAAAGTGGCACTGGTATAGCCCCTTAATATAACTCCCAATTGACTAGTTTTTCCTCCCAGTGCTTTTTTTGCTTCTCCGGAGATATAACTGGGTAGCATTTCAGGGTATCTTCACTTTAAATTCTGCTTTAATTACATGACTATCTAAATTGTTTTTCTCTTATAAAAAACGTTATATTTTGTTAGATAAAATACTTTAATAGACAGACAAAACTTGGTAGTTAACTATAATCTTAATTTATATTGAAGAATTTTGATGAATTGAATGACCACGACGTGAAGGTTTGTTTCGTAGAAAGCAATGCCTATGAAAACATGTCATATACTAGATTATTATGTTTGCTTAATACACAGTTGCCATACATAATGCCAATTTTAGTGCATGATTGCTTAGCGGCTACTACATTAGCGCTTGTCGCCATACATAATAGGCTCGTTAAGTAAATTCTGTCTACTGAAGACGTAAAAACTCATAAAAATATAAAAAAAGGCCCATTACTTGGAGAACGGGTTGAAAAGCTGTCAATAAGAATTACTTAGAAGAACTTAAAATTTCTTCACAACTTAAAAAAAAACACAAGAAACATTTAAATAGATTCATAAACAATCTAAAGTCTATAAGAAAAGGAAATATATTTATTTAAGAGTATAAGCATAATACAGAATTTAAAAAATAGACACTTAAGCGATGAATATTTATAAAAAAAACGTCTCAATTAGTCTTTTTAAGAAACCTTGAAATTGCTTAATTTCTACATTTACGTGTAATTCGTAAACATCAAAAGGCATATAAACATTTATCTCAATCTTAAGAAATTACATAGCTCTAGCCACAATTTGAACTTTATCGCCTTTAATACGCGTCCATTGTTAGGGGCTAAGGAGTATTAATAGCGTTCACCATTATTGTGGCAAGTGAAATATTGGCATTGTTGCTTAACGCTCGGCTTTTGTTACCAAGTTTCTACGGGCTAGCACCTGCAAGCACAAAGGCAATTAACCCAAGCAAATATGTCTGTATGTATGTCTGTATTACTTACTGGCCGCCTAATGAGGGTCAATGCGCAAGGAAATTTCAAAATTAATTCTAATTGGTGGCTGTGCAAAATAATTTAGGTCACGTTCAACAAAATGTGCTCTGCAATGCTGTGGTGAGAGATGAGATAAGATTAATTTACAAATGAAAAATGTGTGTTGAGTTTCCAAATGATTTTGTGTATTAAATATAAAGGGATCTACTCTACTCTGTAAGGTATGCAGGATAATTGTAGTGCGGTAGACAATCATTATTGTGCAGTTTTGCGATGAGGTGTAATTTTTTATAAAACCTCATAAAAGTTAGTTTGACAACATCATTTCTGCATTGAAATTTTCCAAAGTGAATACATAGACAACATCAGATGAGACGACACTAGGAGTTTTCGAGAGGAAAATTTTGCGCAAGATTTATGGTCCTCAGAACATTGGCAACGGCGAATACCGCCGACAAAGGAACGATGAGCTGTACGATTTATACGACGACATTGACATAGTTCAGCGAATAAAAAGACAGCGGCTACGCTGGCTAGGTCATGTTGTCCGAATGGACGAAAACACTCCAGTTCTGAAAGTGTTCGATGCAGTATCCGCCGGAAAAAGCCGAGGAAGGGGAAGGCCTACACTCCGTTAGAGGGACAAGGACACTTGACCTGGTTACATTTGAAATCTCCAACTGGCGCCGAACTGCGAAGGAAAGAGAGGAGTGGCGCGCTCTCATCGATTCGGCTATAATATTCGGTTATCATTGAGAGGTAACGTGTCCCATTCTCACTAACGTGCCGGTCTTGATCATCACGGAAGAAGTATGGCCCAATGACACCGACGGTCCATAAACCGCACCAAACTGTAATTTTTTCGGAATGCAATAGTATCTCATGGAGCACGGGTGGATTTCTGTCTGATCAATAACGCATATTTGGCTTATTGACGAAGCCATTTAGCCAGAAATGAGGCTATGATTTTTCGATGAAAATCCGGTTATTTTTCAAGTTGTTGCTCAACCCAATTCACGAACATACGATGATTCTGGGACTCCATCGGCTTCAGTTCTTGCGTCAATTTGATCTTGTAACGGCACAGAGACGCCAGACGCTTGAGAACGACGTGTGAAAGACTGATTTGAGTCTTCCTCAATTGATGCGCCACCGGCAGCAATATTTTCGACACTACGATTACTTTTTTGTTTACGGGAACATTTAGTATTGTGACTGGGGATTCAAATTTTTCCACTAGAAGCTCAATTTGTGATCTGACAGGGCAATTATGACGACCACAAATTGGACATAGTGCTCTTAAGGTTGAGGAGACTGACTCCAAATTTCGGTAGTAAATTTCAATAATTTCGACTCGTTGTTGGATCGTATAGTTGCCATGATGAAATGGCAAATCTTACTGGAGAGAAATGTTAAAAGAGCGGGGAAAATTATAGCGTCGTATGATGTCTATCGGTCTACTTTTGTGGCGTCCCTTTTGAAACCCCCTTTACAAAGTCACATGTAGAAAAAAAATTTAATTGTTTCTCATGATCGATAATTCGGAAGTCACAAAAATAGTTTTGATGATTTGAAAAAAGTAATTTCCATTTTAGTAAGGTTCCTTAAATATATCTGAGAAGTTACGATCCAACCATCTGTCTGGAAATGAGTCAAATGGGTAACAATTGCTTTAACCTTTAAAAAGTGAAATTTTACGAATAATTGGTCTAAGGGACACAGGCAGCTGGTCACAAAAATTTAAAATTAATAATATAAAATACAGTTGAACTTCTATAATTCGAAGTTCTCCATAACTCGAACTCTTGAATTGGCAATAGAAGTGAAATTTCATATAAATTACTTTCCAAAACTTGTAGTCTTTCCCACTCGAAGTTTTTTGATGGTGGTGATTCGGGTTAGAGAAGTTCAACTGTACAATGAAAATTAAAATGGAATATGTGTAATACTAGCAGGCCGCTTCCGGCTTCGCACGGGTATAAAGAAACATTTCAAAAGTTGTTAAGTTTTTACACACTTATACCAACTCCAGGCTTTTGTGTCCGTTGTTTTTCTCTCAAATTATGAAGGCGTTGGGAGTTGGGAACGCTAAGAATTGGACGCCCTAGAGCGAGCTTGTATATTTCTAATATTTTGTTCTTCAAGCCGGTGCACACGCTATGTACTCGACTCTCAAGCGCGTGCTTGGGAGGTTTTGAAATTTTGTTCAGCAAGCAGCAGCGAGTGCTCTTTACTCGACTATCTGGCAAGCGTTTGCGATGGGAAGATAATGACTTGCAGGACGATTTCCAGTTTCAGATTAAGATTCTCACCTCACGGATTCTTTTTGATATTCTCACCTGGGAACTATTACCAGAAAGTTGAGATTTCTTTTGGAGATATTGACAGTTGAAGAACCATAACGAGTGTTTAACAATAATTTTGAGTCTGTAATTTGAGAAAGCGGTCTTATTGACCCATTTAGATGGGCACTGGAGGGTTAATATATAGGAAAATATTTCTATTTGTAATTTAATTTAATTTAATTTAATTTTATTTTATTTTATTTTATTTTATTTTATTTTACTTTATTTTATTTTATTTTATTTTATTTTATTTTATTTTATTTGCGGACGATTAAAATTTATAAAAAATAGTAAAAAAAATTATTACTTTGCCCCAACTTTGAAGCCCAACGCAAACTTGATTCGGTCAATTACACAAATCATTAAAAAATATTTACAATGAAAAATAGAAACTCCTCGCAGTGCGGACACTTCAACTAACGATGCATAAATATTTAAACTTTTCATAGAATGCAAACTAATGCTTTTTTATTTCCACTCTCTTAGTAGACACACTTTAATCACATGCCGCATTTGCATTTTTTTATGCAAGCGCAACCATAATCAGCGCTAGATGAAAATGTAAACATTTCTCAACAGTTGAACTTGAAAAGAAAAATTGACAATTATCCATCGTCGCAAGTCGACGACTTGCCATTGAAATAAATTTCTTTAGCCACCAGTGCACAATAACAAAATGTACTTTATGTGAATGTTTTTTGCCGTCTTCCTTTGCTGCTTCTTCTACTTTATCCACTTGGCTTTGCGTTGTCATTTAATTTACTCTCGCAACATTTAATGGCAGGCAGGAAGAAAAAAAAAACAAAAAATAGAGCTGCAATTAGGAATGCAAGCAGTTGCTTGGCACTGCATTGTCCGGCTCGATTGCGGTCGTCTACAACAACAATTACAAATACAGCGTTGAAGTTAGTGGACATCGCATTTAACTTCTCGGCGCTCGCCACTCGCCACTTGTCTATTTGTTTGCTTTATTTCGCTGCTTTTTTTCTAACTTTCGCATGTTGCTTCCTTCTCGGCATTCATTCATTCGCTCATTCTTTGGCCTTATTTATGCAGCAGCAGCCACTACATGGAAATATTTTGCATTTTAATCTCTTCTAAAACGACTGGCGACTTTTTGTACCCTTGCGCTGCTGCAATCGAAAACTATGGCGACAAACTGGGTGTGTGTGTGTGTGTGTGTGCTGGTTGAGCCAAGTTAAAAATAAAGTGCAATAAATTTTATCAGCAACATCTCTGTGACAGTGAAAAAATCCACAACAACAACGTGCCGAGTGGCGTGAGTGCGAATTTCTTTTCATCAGCTCGCTGCGTTCCATGTGACAAATGCAGCATGAATGTGCTGGCAAGGAATTTAGTGCTAACACTACACTGACTACATAGACTAGACTAATGTGCACTTTTCGAACTTGTTCGCAATGAATGTGTGAGAGTGTGCTTCTCTTCTTCTTACATAACCTCACATGTTGTTTGTTTATAAATTTATACTTGATTTTTAAGAGGGTGCTGAGTCCCTAATTTAGTTATACATTTGTTTAAGTATTCCTAAAATATTTAAAAGAATATTCTTATTTGATTTACAAATGCGCTCATTCAAAGTGTATAAATCTTAGATCTTATCCTTTCACCCCGAGTAACGTAGGCTATATTTATTGCTGGAATCTCAACTTTCTGGAAATAGTTCACTGGTGAGAGTATCAAAACGACTCCGTGATGGAGAATCTTAATCTGAAACTGAGAATCGTCTGGCAAGTCATTCTCTTCGCATCGCAATCGCGTGTCAGAGGGACGAGTAACGAGTGCTCGCAGCTGCTTGCTGAACGGTCTGCTAGTAGATTATACAGAGACAGAGAGAGCGTCTCTTTTCTTGTACAACTTGTTACGTAGTATTTCTGATTGATCGTTAAATGACCTCGGAGCGATGATATGTTGATAGCTGCATCATGTACTTCTAAGATTGCTTTCCGAATGATAAATCTTTGATAGGTGTGAAAATCTATAGATATTTTTCTATAGATGAAATATCTGTAGACTTCTAGATAATGTAAGATCATATATCTAAACGAATCTACTGAATGTATGTATGTTTATGGCGTTCAACCGTTTAGCCGGTTATAGCCGAATCGATGAGAGCGCGCCACTCTTCTCTTTCCTTCGCAGTTCGGCGCTAGTTGGAGATTCCAAGTGTAACCAGGTCGCTCTCCACCTGGTCCCTCCAACGGAGTGGAGACCTTCCCCTTCCTCGGCTTCCTCCGGCGGGTACTGCATCGAACACTTTCAGAGCTGGAGTGTTTTCGTCCATCCGTACAACATGACCTAGCCAGCGTAGCCGCTGTCTTTTTATTCGCTGAACTATGTCACTGTCGTCGTATAACTCGTACAGTTCATCTTCCATCGTCTGCGGTATTCGCCGTTGCCAATATTCAAAAGACCATAAATCTTCCGCAAAACCTTTCTCTCGAAAACTCTTTGATGGCAGGAGATATTTCGTTTTGACCTCGTTCACTACCAAACCCATACGCTTCGCTTCCTTATCCAGTCTGGAAAAAGCATAACTAACCTTTAACTTAAGTCTTTACAATCACAGTTTTCCAAACAAAAACCATAAACTTTTCCTCTCGAAAACTCCTAGTGTCGTCTCATCGGATGTTGACATCGTCCAAGCTTCTGCACCATAAAGCAGGACGGGAATGATAAGTGACTTGTAGAGTTTGATTTTGGTTCGTCGAGAGAGGACTTTACTGTTCAATTGCCTACTCATCTGGATTTCGAGGCTGACATCTACTGGATATGGTGGCTAAAAAGGCTATTACACAGCAGCTAATTGATCAATTTACCGGCCTCTGCTCGATTAAAACGCTTATTAAGGTCGATTTACCATACAAAATAAAAATCTACAATAATTTTCAATTCAATTTTAATCGAGTTGCATTCTGCGACCAAAACATATGATATACGTTCTTTGTCTGCGATTGGCAGAATTTTTTGATAACAAAAAGGCTACGGTAGATGTCGCTGCTAAACTTTTTTCGAAAAGCAAAAACCAAAATGTATAACAGCTGATCGGTTATCGATCAGGTTTCTCAATCAAAATTTTAATTGATCAATTAATTTGGCTGTGTGAATAGGCTATAACATTTTTTTCTGTTCTAATATTTCCCTAGTGCTCGTTTGTAGTTCGTGGACCTTCAAATAATCAAACACAAAGAAGTCTGAAAGAGATAGAGATAAATATCAGGCTGTCATGTCAATATCAGCTCTCTTTAAAATCACATATTGTTGAAATTGTTAATATAGAAGCTGAATAGATTGCTTGAAAGAGAAGTATGGCTGACCACCTTGATAAAACTCATAACTTTCGTTCCATATAGTCGCTATTAATAATATTAATATAATAGTCTACTATATCCCAGATACAATTTCGCCGTGGTTTCGTTGACATCCACATTGAGTTATTTGCGCGATTTTTTTTCCATATAAGATGTCACTGTTTCGGCTCTTTATTTCGCTGAGAAGTTTCGTCTGAGAAGTTAGAACTGCACTGAAATGAGGTTTTCAAAATTCATCTACTTTCAACTGGTTACTACTATAAATATGAAGATACTTTAATACCTGAGACATACAGTACAGTAAGTGCATATTGTAGTATGCTTCAGAAATCATATGTGTATCACCGGAGTTCCGAATTTTGTTTGAAAGTAAATGGTGTTCCGTACTACAATATGGTTCTAGAAACCATTGAAATTTTATGGTGTTATGAAATGTACTACAATGGATCGCATTGAACACACCGAAAGCTCAAAACTCTTCTGCCAAAATCATATATTTTCTGACATTTTGGCATACAGAAAATAAATTAAATTCAAAATAAACTGAAATCAAAAAGCAAAAATTTAAAAAATTATGTGAAAAATGTGTTGAAAAGTAATAATTATAATAGACAAGAATATCTTAAGATTGCTTGAAGTTACGAAGTCAGGATCAATTAGTCATAATTATAATTTACTTAAATTTATTTGTATCAGCTGATGAATGTATCAATTTAGTAGTAAAATACTACATGTGTGTCACTATACTGGTGCATGGTTTCTTGAGCTTTTATTGTCGTACACATTGTGATACGGAAACCATATGTCTGTTTAGGCATAACAGAGAGGGCGGATGCTGTCCGTATATTATTATTATAATACGTACATTATTATGATTTTAAATACATTTTTTTTAATCAAGTGACTGTAGTATCACCCAAGTATTATTTTAATTTCAGTTCTAATTGATTTTTCGATTAAAATATCAAAATTTATAATTCTGTAGTGGACAAAACAAATATTTTTTTTTTGTTCAGAAACGATACGGTTATATTCGAAAGTTATTAGACATGTTAAACATATTACGGCCTCCGTTATTTCAGCACTGATTATTATCCATATTTTTTACATATTACATATTTCTTTGTTAGTATATTTTCTGCCTTATTCAGCTTATTTAATAATAATATTTATTTATAATAATTATTTCTAAATAACAAATATGATTTTAATTTAGAAGCTATCATTGATATATAAGATGTACATATATAACAAATATATATAAACAAATGCATTTGATAGTATATATGTTTTTGTAATTTTATATTTGCTTCACGTAGACTATGTTTGTCAATTAATTTCTCCTTAAAATTACACATTTATATGCTATATATTGTCAAAATTTGTTCTTTTCAGCAAATTTGTTCATATATTGACGGTGTGTACAAAGCTCTTAAAGCACAAATATTTTGTTGTCACGGTAAGTACAATTTAATTGAATTCAAGTTAAATTTATTTTCGATTATTACACTGTGTAAGAGAATTAGAAAATTTATGGCTCCACAACTGAGAAAATCAAAAGAAAGTTACATGGAGTTATATATGGAAGATTTTAAAAGCTTCGAAGTACTTTTAGCTTTTTAAAATATATAAGTATTCAAAGTTGGTGACCCTATGTAGAGTAAAAGTATAACTTGTGTAATGAAATAAGTTAAAAGGGTGAATACGAGGGCTGCTATATATATTTCTGGCCTAATGATGAAAATAGGAATATTTATCAACGAAAATAGTTTTATTGTTTTTCAAAATATTCTCCACCAAGATTTATACACTTTTGCATGCGCTCAAACCAATTTTCGAAGCACTTTTTTTGAGCCTTTTTTTGAGCGATTGTCAAATTGTGCGGGATCCAACGAGAACACACCTTTTTTACGGCCAGGTGTTCATGCAATATCCAATGTATGCTGGTGGGAGAAATGCATAGGATTGCCTCAATCTGAAGTTATGTTACATGACGGTCTTCCATTATCAGTTCACGTACGGCATCTATGTTTTCTGGCACAACGGCTGCTTTTGGACGACCTTCACGGAATTCGTCTTTGAGCGAGCGTCGGCCACGATTGAATTCGTTGTACCAGTTTTTCACAGGATGGTGCTTCATAGCCACACAAAGATTTTAGTTCATCGAAACACTCTAGTCGCGATAATCCACGTCGAAAGTTGTGAAAAATGGTCGCACGAAAATGTTCACTAGTTAATTCCATTCTTTGGCAGAGATGCATTTTTTAATTCCCTGTAAATAAAACAATTCACGATGAAATGACAAAACGTTTTGAGTGATGTTATGCTAAAAAATGTCAAACTTTCCAATGAAAATGTCAGATTGCACCTGGCAACACTTAGTGTTGCCTAGGCCAGAAATATATATAGCAGAACTCGTACACAGTACTAAAAACGCTAAAAGTATGATTTTTCGATGAAAATTCATTAAAAGTGGCAAAAAATTGAACACAGCGCCATCTATCATAAGATTTACGTATTAATAAAGCTTGAAAACTAATACAGAGTCTGAAAAAGCAATAACATAACTTTATAGTATATTTTATTGCTGTCGCTAATTCTAAATGCGTTTAGAAAATAATAGAAAATAAATCTATTAGACAATCTTTCAAATTTTAATAAGGAAGTTATGAGCTTTAATTGCCTACAGTTTTATTTTTAGCAAATAACTGATTTCTTGTTACATTGTTACTATGTTTTTTGTATATATCTTAAACTTCTCTAAGAATTTCCAGCATAAAAGTTTAAACCAACAAATAATTTCCATTCCAGGTAACAGTCTCTCGTTGTGCCATTGGGAAACTATTAGTTATGATCACCAACATCTAGCATAACAAAAAGTGAAGAGAGAAAAGAGAATACCCCAACATTAATAACTGTAATATTTGCGATGAAAAAAATGTAAAATGTCATAATTTGTAAAATAATGTAAAAATAGAATAGTACAATTTAAAATACAGTTGTTCAAAATCGAGAAAATTTAATAAAAGAGTTGAGTAAAAATATTTTGGAAAAAAAAAATCAAAGCAAATTGGCATTTATTTGGTTATGTAGTTTTAATAAATAAATCGACATTTTTAAATTCAAGTGAAATGTGAAGAAAAAGCGCACAGACAAATCAAATTTCCATAACAAAAGTGAAAAAAAAGTAGAAAGCAAAAAAGGTCAAAGCAACTCTAAATTAAAAAATCGCCAGCTGTTAAAGCTTACGTTTCGTATTGCCGCCATACTTTATGATTATTGTTGGCAATTAAAGGCAATGGAAAACAATTTTTGGTAGTCAAATACAACGCTGTAGACGACAAGCAGTAATGAAAATGAAACACAAAAACAGATATAAAAACAAAAATAAATATTATTTGTGTAAAATTATCGTATGGTAATTGCTTTGAATGTTTAAATGTGGCTTTAAAATGTAGTTAAGTTAGGCTAAATGAAATGCTAGTCATAAAGTAATATGTAAAAATTTAAGCAAGCATTTTAAAGAAATTAGTAAATAAATACATGCATAAGTACATATTAATATTTAATAAGCCCACCCCTGCTCTCTCACTTGGGTGGTGCTGGAAGCGTTTGAACAAAGTGTAGTTTATGTGAGTTTAAAGTGAAATGGCAGAGAGGTAGTCATTATACTGTAATTACATGCATACATATTTATATATTTTACCTTTAAGTAGACAAAGCTACGGATACGACGTCAGCCGATAACTACCGAACCGTGCTTTTCGGTACTAACTTCGAACAGCTTTGTTCATGAATAAATCTTCTTCTCATTGCCAGTTATTCTCAGTGGCTTCACTTTACCTACTGAATTGAAAGCATTTTTAGAAAACTCTTTAGGTCAGTTGCTTGTGCGTACGAGGACTTCAGGACTCAAACATGGTAGTACGCATCTTTTTCCATTACAAGACAGTGATCCTCCGAAAAAAAATCTATATGCCGAGTAATAATGATGTTCGTCTACTTCTGTAATGAGTCTCTGGATAATATAAATCGAATCCAAACCTACAACAATCAACACTTGGTCCATAGAGATTCCGTCAAATATTCTCACGAATTCTACTGTTCCTTTGGTAGTTAATATCGTTCTTTATTCTGTACTTTATTTGTAGTTTTTCCTTTATTGGAGGTAGAACAAAAAATTGTTCTTCTATCTGGAAGTTAGGTAGGTCTTTGAATAAGAATTTTAGAATCAATATCGAATGATATTGACAAATACATCGACCTTTCCGTCTAAAAGCGGTTTCAAACCTCCAAACTAATCTTCATTTTAAATTGATTCAGAATCCGGGTATTTTTCGATATCAACCGTAAGATTCATTCATAATAGATATAAGATTGCACCATCTGACATTCTTGTCTAAGCTGTGCCGGAGCCGACAGCATTCGAAAAATTCTCTCACGTTTTGAGGACGATCATTCAAATTGTTGCTTGATAACTTCGGCTTATCGTGAGTAGTCGGCTTCGCTTGTGAATGGTCGGCGAAGCTCGCGAGTAGGTCGTCCACTGTAAATGTTTCAGAAGTTCATAAATGGCAATTTGGTATCTACCAACCAAATGTCAACTACATTTTTCGTTATAGGCTAGTGTATGTATGTATGTATGTAAGTATGTACGCATGTAATTATGTTTAATTACTTGATTAATCTACATTAAAATAGTGGAAAATATCCGTTGTACATTCAAGTAGTCATAAGCAAATAAAATGATGATTGCATGCAATTACCCATTGTGTAAACTCATTGATGTAATTTTTTTAGAGAAAAACAAAGCAAGGCTGTGTGTTCTAAAAATATATAAATAATAAACAATTAAGAGATATATTTCGCTAAGGTGTATTCTCATACATATGTCTACACAGATAAAGATAATAATTTAAGTAAATTAATAAGTAAATAAGTTATGCATAAGTCATTGTAATTAGACAAGAGATTCGGCAATAAGTAAATCAATAAATAACTGTACAGAAATACTTAGTTGTAGTTACTAAGTAGTAGTATGTATAGAGATGCTTACATACAAATGATTATATAAGAAAAAAAAATGTAACCAAATAACTAAGTAAAGTTAGTAAAATTATTTAAGAAATTCAAGCTTAAAAATTTATTTTAAAAATTTGTTCAGTTTTTTTTTTTAAATTTGATAAATGGGTTACATGCGAGGAATAAGGACTGTTGAAAAATATTTTTTATTTAAAAAAATATTTATTTTTTTTTTAAATAATTATAAAATTTATAAAAAATAATTTATTTAAAAAAAATAAAAAAAAAATGTTCGTAATAAATAAATGATATCAGTGAAAATAATTTTAATTATTTTTATTATTCACCAAAAATAAAAAAGAATCAAATAAATGCTGAAAATTAAATGTTTTAACACTGAAAATATATGTAATTATCTTTTCTAAAACCATGTTGGCATTTTATGTACTTAAAAAATAATAGCTCGCTATTTTGAAAGCTGAAGATAAACCAAATATGGCAGCTTGCTAAGTCTCTCAGTGGATTCAGTCGCTATATCAATATATGTTAAATGTATGTTATATTTGTGGCTATCAAATACAAATTTTCTGTAATATTTCATTTCAATTCAATTTCTAGTGAATTTTAGTACAAAAAATTTAATATTTTTTTATGTTCCTTTAAATCCATATACATATAAAGGGTTTTTCAATAGGACGCTACAAAAGTAGTCCGATAGGGACAGCAAATGACGCCATTTTTTCCCGCTATTTTGACATTTGTCCTCAGTAAGGTTTGCCATTTCATCATTGAAAGATATACGATCCATCATCCTGACTTGTTTTCATCGAAAAATCATCTTCATCGTTGAGGCTTATTTCTGGCTGAATGGCAATGATCACGAACGGCATGTTACAGTAAATGAGAATCGCTACCGCTCAATGATAACCGAATATTTTTGGCCCGAATTGGATGATATGGACTGGGACAACATGT
Organism: Zeugodacus cucurbitae; assembly: GCF_028554725.1. Classification (NCBI taxonomy): domain Eukaryota; kingdom Metazoa; phylum Arthropoda; class Insecta; order Diptera; family Tephritidae; genus Zeugodacus; species Zeugodacus cucurbitae. The sequence goes on from NC_071668.1 coordinate 20,791,773, forward strand.
GGTTCCAACAGGACGGCGCCCAAAGCCACACAGCGAATGTCACAATCGATTTATTAAAAACCAAGTGTGGTGTACGTTTTATCTCACGAAATGGCTCAGTCAATTGGCCGCCTCGGTCGTGCGATTTGACGCCGTTAGGCTATTTCCTGTGGGGCTACGTCAGAGTATAGTCTATGCCAACAAGCCAGCGGGGGTTGATGAACTTCGTACGAATATCGAACGTGAAATTGCAGCAGTGTCTGTCGATTTATGCTTTAAAACCGTTGAAAATTGAGTTCAGTGTCTATATGTACTTCTGCAAGCATTCCCGTGGTGATCATGCAAAAGCAATCGAGTTCCATACATAATGGAATGTACTTTCATAGCAATAAAGAATTTCATTGTTATCCCAAACTTTTGTAGTACTCTTATTGAAAACCCCTTTATAAACCCAAAATTTTTTCGTACAATAATATATATTTTGGTTTTATTAACCTTTCAGGGCTTTCATTGTTTCGAATACATTTATTTCGGAATCATATTATATAATATTAGATGAAAATATTCTTACTGACCTCTTCATTTTCAGTTCGTATTCACTTTCAAGCCTATTTTTTAGTATATTAGACGATTAAAAGTGATGAAAAGCAAACTGTGAAAAGGTTTCAAAGTTGCCACATTATTATGTTGATGTTAGTGTATGCTTTAAAAACAACTAAAAACCACTCATTTGCTTAGTAATAATTTCAACTAAAATCATATTAAAGTTAAAAAGCTGTAGATAGATCATATAAATGCCATTGTTTGTATTAATACTTTATTTGAAATCTAATTTTAAAGAGATATATGTGATTTGTGTAAACCCAAAATATGTAAGCGAAATCAATAAAAATTACATTTTTTAAAACAGGTACAAGGTTTTATGGCTTAACGGAGAAAATTATATTTTCCCAGAGATACAGTCACAATAAAAGTGTACGGGAAGGTGCAAGGTAAGTATAAAGACTTCAACTGAAATATAAAAGAGGTATAAAACTGAAATAGAATATATTTTCTGGTATAATTTGTATAAAATAGTTTAATTACAGTTTCATATAAAATCGAGTGTAAAGTAAATTAATTTTGATCAATCGAGAATGAGCACGTTTTTCGAAGTCTTTGAAGCTCTTTGGTGCCTATGAAGGTGAATATTTCTTCCTGTAATGATAAAAGCTCATAGTGAGAGATTTCGTCATACTTTAGTACGACGTGTAGTATGAGTAACAAAGTGATGTTCTTCATACTATGTATGCGGTACGGGTGGTATGAGTAACATTTCAATCTATCTATATTATACAAATGAATCGCATAACTCGAGAATAGGTGAATCGAATTCTTTTTAACAATATTCCTTGAAGTACAAGGATGCTTCTTACGAAGAGAAAACTTAAAAAAAAAAAATTACCCGAAAAAGTCTAAAATTCACACTTTTCAAAACTCCCATACAAACAATCTGTAATCTATAGATATAAAAAGGAATTGCTGTTCGAAACTCTCTCGGTAATTTTATTCTTGAAATATTCGTGGAAGGCCAGAAAAGTATTAGAAAGTTAGTAAATAGCGAAAAACTGCGAGGAAGATAATAATAAGAGAATTTTATTTGACCCATATATTCGGCATAAAGTCCACTAGAATAACTAAAATCATCATATATGTATGTATAGTATATGTGGCCTGAAGTAATTCCTGAATCGATTTCACTCATGTTCGCCACCAAAGTATAACGGGAATAGAGGCAACTTGGCACCTGTTAGTAGGCAGATAAACGATACATTCGAACTTGAAATTACTCCTAAATTGCAAAGCTGACTAACTAATTTCATGTCTAAAATCATCTAATTTGTGGCGAGACATAAAGAATCACCAATATTACAGAAATACTAAACCTAACATATGAATGCTTTCGCAACTAACTGCAGGGCATTTACAAATGGGCAAAATCGGACCACTGCCACGCCCACAAAATGACGAAAACCGAAAACATATAAAGTGTAATAACTAAGCCTAAAGTGTCATAACTAAGCAAAAATAGAGTTATGAAAGTAAAATTCGGAATTTAAGTGGGCGTGGCCCCGCCCCCAAATCGGTTATTTGTTTATAGCTCGCAAAGCAATAAAGCTATATAAACCAAACTTTCGACAGTCGCTTCTTTGGGCCACTTCTTAATACAGTCCAAAAATGAAAGAAATCGGATAATAACCACGCCCACCTCCCATATAAAGGTTAGGTTGAAAATGACTAAAAGTGAGTTATCTCACTAACGAAACTCGTCAAAAACATTAAATTTCACAGAAATAATAGCAGAAGGAAGCTGCATTCAGATTTTTTACAAAATGAAAAATGGGCGTGGCATCGCCCACTTATGGGTCAAAAACCATATCTCCGAAACTACTCGACAGATTTCAATGAAATTCGGTATATAATATTTTCTTAACACCCTGATGCAACGTGTGGAAAATGGATGAAATCGGTTCACAACTACGACAACTTCCCATGTAACCAATTTTGAATTCGATCTTATTCCTTCAAAAGGAACCAATGAAGATAGCGAAATAACACTTTACGCAAATACTGTATATGATCTGTGGCATCGCTTGTAAAAAAATTGTCGAAATCGGACTCTAACTTTTCAATGCCCCGGATATCGAATATCAAGAACTCAGAGCCTTATGGTAATTTTTCACCGAAAATATCGGTAAATCTCTCAGAAATCTCAATTTAATTCAGAGGAATTCGTTTTCTTCTAATAGTTTGTCTCTGTACCAGAAATGGTTAAAATCGGGTCATAACTTCCCCTAGCTCTCATATAGCTAATTATAGGATTTTTAAAAATACGTTGGGCTTAATAGCTTATAAATGGGGTAATATCTGAAATATCTTAGCCAAATTAAGTGAGCATATACTCTCAGATATAATTTATGTTGGTGATGAAAATGTGTTAAATCGGTTCAGGAATTACCTCAGCCTATATACTATATATGCTGATTTTCGTTTCTCCATTGGACTTTATGCCGAATATATAGGTCAAATTGTGTGTGATCTTAATAAAAATATAGCATAAATTTCGAGAGTAGAAAATGTCCGACTGCACCCGAACTTAGTCTCGCCTTACTTGTTTACTTAATAAATTCGTTCATGAAAGAATCGGCTTCGGCCAAAAATTGGGTATCGGTCGGACACTACATACTTCAGTAGTACGGGTGGTATGAGTAACATTTCAATCTGTTGCAGAATAATTTAACCGGAATTAAACTTTCTACTAATTTATATTGTATTCGGATTAAAAAATTCCAGAGACAATTTCTATTCAACTTCTCGAGGTAAATTCACAACTACTTCTCTTCTCTTCTCAGTCCAGATATTACCCATCAACGATTAACCTACACCAAACACCTGCAAACAAATAAAAAATTATGAATATCTGTATATAAAGCTCAAGTAATGCTGCTTGTCTTGGCATTCCTGACAACACCGATTCATTCATTCATTCATTCATTCTTTAGCATGGCATTGCATTGCATTGCATTGTGTTCAAGCACACTTCGGCAGACATGTGTGTATGTGCGCTGCATGTTTAACGAAGTATTTTAAAGAATTTCCACATATGTCAGAAAGTTTTAGAATATATTCAACAACTTAAACCGTATGTCAACAAGATCAACACACCAACAAAAACGCCATAAGACACAAGTTGTGCATAACTGCATAACCATAAGTTGGGTGTGTGTGTGTGTGTGTGCGACAGTGACACATTGCACGTGAGGTGATATTCAAAAAATGCATTTGCACAGGCGAAAATGCCAGCACGGCCATAAATCAAACCACAAAATGCTGTAAAAACTTTATTTTGAACGATTTGCTCTTATGCTTCTACTCTCTCTCTGGAATTGTTGAACTTTGGCTTTATCTGGTATTGTGTTTGCATGTGATCCCATTAGCGAAATGTGCATAAAACTTTAAGATGGTATCAGCGTGATGAATTTCGATAAATAATCGTGTTTGTTGTTTGCATGATATCAGTTCTTCTTCTTTTCGAGGAGCTACTTTGATAGTGAGGATATACGCGCGACTTAAGCTCAAGTTTCTGAGATGCTTGAAAGGATTTCAATCATGGATTCATGAAAATCCCTTTTGAACTCTACATAGGTCAAAATTAAAATCTCAAAATTTGCCCTCGGGATGTTGTACTTAACAAAGTGTTTCAAACTTTTCACACTCACGCCATCCAAAAAAACTATTAGGTATAGAAGTTTGACTCCTTCTCGTCTTTATAGAATTTTTCATTTTATGGAATTTGTATACATTTCGGGTTCAGAATCTAGTGGAGAGGACATACACTCTATAAATATGTTTCAGATACCATATTCGCTCATGTGTATGGTCCTGTATGGATCTGATATGCGGATATCTGATAATAAATAGAATAATTATTTTGATCATTGCATCAAAAAATGTTTGATAACAGTTCCTAAGCTCTCAGTTGCCTGCAGATACAATCTTGAAAAAGGTGATTCCAAAAGTTGAACCAGTAGCCAATGTCTTGTACAAGAATTCTAATATAATTTTTTTATAACAATGAAATTGTCAAAGGTAGACCGTTTTCGAGGAGCTTAATGTGGCCTAACTAGAAAACATATTGATGTACATTTTTTCTAGTTAGATAAATTTGCTCAGTTAACAGATTTTTAGGTATTTCCTCTTTAACGATTTTGTATGTAAAATGTAATCCCTCAGGGAAATTACGTGGAAATGACATGGCGTATGAACAACATTAGTAGTTTCATTGCTGTGGATACCAAAGTCGACAGAGATTCGTATTATTTTGAACTGCTTTTTGAAAGAAAGTATACAAACTGGGTGTTCAATTTGAAAGTGCACACGGTATAAGTTCGATTTTGTTAACCAACACTTTGATTTTAAATTGAGTTTATTCGAATTGTTAACTCAGTAAAACTCTACGGACATAAGTTTTCGTTATAGTTGGTCATTCAGTGGTTTCAGTGCGAAAGAGAGATATGAACAATATGCTTAGTTCATCAATGACTCGTATGAATTGAGAAAGCTGTTACAGCGAGAAGTGGCCATAATTCTCGACAGCCATATAGTCTCTGCGCTGAGACATTTTTGTGAATTACTTTCATTTTTTCCATGCAAAGGGTTTTCAAAAAGAGCGCTACAAAAGTTTTTTTTTTTTTAAATAAAAAGAAAACCATCAATGAAATTCTTTATTTCTGTCAGAGTACATTCGATGCCATTATGGTTTTTTTTTTGCATGGTCACCAAGAACCAATTGACTGCGCCATTTCGTGAGATTGGTTTTTAATAAATCGATTGTGACATTCGCTGCGTGGCTTGTGGCGCCGTCCTGTTGGAACCACATATTGTCTAAGTCCATATCATCCAATTAGGGCCAAAATTATTCGGTTATCAATGAGCGGTAGCGGTTCCCATTTACAGTAACTTTCCGGTCTTGATCAGCACGGAAGAAGTACGAACCAATGACGCTGACGTCCCATAAATCGCATCAAACCGTAGTTTTTTCGGGAAACAATGGTGAGTCATGGAGTACGCTGTCTGACCAATAATGCATATTTTGCCTCATCGCTGAAGATGATTTTTCGATGATAATGCGGATCATTTTCAAGTTGTTGCTCAGCCCAATTCACAAACATTCTGGTGGTCAAGCGGCTTTAGTTCTCTCGTCATTGCGATATTGTAAGGAATAAAGGCTAAGATCTTTTCGCAAAATTCGCCACAACGACGTCATGCTCAACGCTTGCGAACGACATGTGAGAGACTGATTTGGGTCTTCCTCAATTGATGCGATAGCGACAGAAATATTCTCGACTCTACGGACACTTCTTTGTCTCATTGGCACGGGAACATTTTGTACAGTGTCTGTGGATTCAAATTTTTTTTTTTTTTTTTTACACTAGACGCTCAATTGTTCATCTGACAGGACGAGTATGACCACCATAAATTTGACATAGCGCTCTTAAATTTGAGGCCACTGACTCTGAATTTCGATAGTAAACATTAATAATTTCGACTCGTTGTTGGTTCGTATATCTTTCCATTATGAAATGACAAACCTTACTGAAGAGAAATGTCAAAAGAGCGAACAAAAAATATGGCGTCGGTTGCTGGCCTTATCGGTCTACTTTTGTAACGTCCCTTTTGAAAAACTCTTTATTATACCATTACCACAAAATACATGATCCGTAATCTGGTAACGGATGTCCAGAGTATACTGGGATTATGGAGGGAACACTTCTCCAACCTGCTCAATGGCAGTGAAAGTACAACACCAGGAGATGGCGAACCCGATTCCCCAATCGATGGAATGATGTTCCATTACCCGACCATGAAGAAATTCGAATAGCAATTACCCGCTTGAACAACAACAAAGCGGCGGGGGCCGATGGATTACCGGCCGAGCTATTCAAATACGGCGGCGAAGAACTGATAAGGTGCATGCATCAGCTTCTTTGTAGAATATGGTCGGAAGAAAGCATGCCTGACGATTGGAATCTCAGTGTGCTCTGTCCAATCCATAAGAAGGGAGACCCCACAATCTGCGCCAACTACCGTGGTATAAGTCTCCTCAATATCGCATATAAGATTTTGTCGAGCGTATTGTGTGAAAGACTAAAGCCCACCGTCAACGAACTCATTGGACCTTATCAGTGTGGCTTTAGACCTGGAAAATCTACAATGGACCAGATGTTCACCATGCTCCAAATCTTGGAAAAGACCCGAGAGAGAAGAATCGATACTCACCATCTTTTTATCGATTTTAAAGCTGCCTACGATAGCACAAAAGGAGCTGCCTTTATGCCGCGATGTCTGAATTCGGTATCCCCGCCAAACTAATACGGCTGTGTAAGCTGACGTTGAGCAACACCAAAAGCTCCGTCAGGATCGGGAAGGACCTCTCCGAGCCGTTTGATACCAAACGAGGCTTCAGACAGGGTGACTCACTATCGTGCGACTTCTTCAATCCATTGCTGGAAAAAATAATAAGAGCTGCAGAACTAAATAGAGAGGGTACAATCTTCTACAAGAGTGTACAGCTCCTGGCGTACGCCGATGATATTGATATCATCGGATGCAACAACCGCACCGTTTGTTCTGCGTTTTCCAGGCTAGATAAAGAAGCGAAGCGTAAGGTCTGGTGGTGAATGAGGACAAGACGAAATATCTCCTGTCATCAAACAAACAGTCAGCGCACTCGCGTCTTGGCTCCCACGTCACTGTTGACAGTCATAACTTTGAAGTTGTAGATAATTTCGTTTATCTGGGAACCAGCATCAACATAATAATGTCAGCCTTGAATATAACGCAGAATCACTCTTGTCAACAGGTGCTACTATGGACTGAGTAGGCAATTGAAAAGTAAAGTCCTCACTCGACGAACCAAAATCAAACTCTATAAGTCGCTCATTATTCCCGTCCTGATGTATGGCGCTGAAGCGCGGACGATGACAACATCCGATGAGCCGACTCTTGGGGTTTTCGAGAGAATGGTTTTGCGCAAGATTTATGGTCCTCTAAACATTGGCAACGGCGAATACCGTAGACGATGGAACGATGAGCTGTAAGATTTATACGACGACATTGACATAGTTCAGCGAATAAAAAGACAGCGGCTACGCTGGCTAGGTCATGCTGTACGGATGGAAGAAAACACTCCAGCTCTGAAAGTATTCGATGCAGTACCCGCTGGAGGAAGCCGCGGAAGAGGACGATCTCCACTCCGGTGGAAAGACTAAGTGCAAAGTGACCTGGCTTCACTTGGTGTTTCCAGTTGGCGCCAAAAAGCAAAAAGGAGGAATGAGTGGCGCGATCTGGTGGATTCGGCTATAATCGCTTAAAGCGGTTCCTACGCAAAATATATATATAGCTTGGAAGATGTAGTTCATGCAAATCCTAAAAGACCAAGTTAAATAAAAAATCTCATGATAAAGTTGATAATTTTCTACAAAATTTAGCGCATCCTATGCTAGCTTATGTTTGTCTACTAATGGATAATTTGGGTTAATAAATAAGCATTTAAAAGCATATGCACTCCTCTTAACTATAGTAAATTTGTTCACATTAAATGCAGCTACCGAATTACACTAGTGAAGCATATACAGATCTAAGTAGATACAATCATACAAGTCTTCTTGTAGGTGCGTATGCCTGAGCGTATGTTTGTTTACGGCGTAAGCAGATTAAGCAAAGTTTGTAATTGCGTTGGTAATTGATTAGGTTCGAACAACTTATTCCTAATAAGATTATTGTGGCCAGAAATGTGCGCTCGTTCGCTCGCTTGCGCGACTCACTGCAGCTCAACAATGCTGCAGCTGACCACAGACATGCTACGGCTGTTGGCCACCACCACCACCACCATTACCACGACAGCGGGCAACAATGTTGCAATTCGACATTGAAATTGAGGAGATTTACGGCAACAACAACAACAACGGCAAGCGAGAGATTTCCAGCTAACCGAAGCCACTGCACAGCGGCACTCGCACTCGCTTGTTTGCAATGCGGAATTGCGGAATGGTAACTATGTAAACGGGTTGTTGTTGTTGCCGCTTGAGAATAATAGTGGCTGAAAATCAGGCGAACATTTGCCACCGCAAACAGCCGCACAAAGCGACGGCATGCGGTTCCGGGGGTATACGGTGTGCGCGCTAAAAGGACAAACAGTTACACCAATAGACAAACAAAAGCCGGAGCGCTTCCCAACGCACATCGCACAACGCCTAGGCAAACAACAATAGATTGCTTGGGTGCCTCGAAGCGGCTGAGAGATCATGTAGATGGCAGCGGGATAATTGGAAAATCGAAGCTGGCGAACGCACGTAGAGACGAGAGCAATGACGGCGGACGGCATTACGCTGCAAGCCGCTAAAAGCTCACGGGACCGCTACGGAGCACCGCGAGGAGTATGAGTATGCGCGCAGGGCGGTTGGGAGCTCGGCAGTTAGGGAGCTAGAGAGTGTAACGGAAGCGACGGAAAAGCGCCAAATTGCATTTGTGCGTTGCGAATTGCAACGAAGCGTGCGAAGAAGATAAATGAATGCGTTGCTGCTCATTGAAGTCGGCGACGCCGCTGCTGCTTAGGTTGCCTCAGCTTGCCTCAACAGGGCGCTGCTACCGCTGCAATGCCTCAGCTACTGAACCACAGACGCTTCCACATAATGCTCTAATACTAATGCCACAACATCTGCTTGCCACATGCCACATGCCACCACACATTTTCAATGTGCATGCGCTGGTGTGCGAGTATAGTGCGGCGTTGGCATCAGCTGCCGTGGTCGGATAACAACGTAATGTATTGTCAAGGCTTGAAATGATTAAAATCACTGCAGCGGCACCGAAACTAAGGCAGGCGGTTTGGCGATTACTGAGCCACTGACGCAAGGCATTGCTGTTGTTGTTTTTGGCATTGCTGGTGGGGAGTGCGCGCAGCAGTGATCTCGGTGGGTTGGCATCTGGAGAATTTTGAAACTTTCTGTAATTTCACGTAGGTCCACAGCGTTGAATCATAATTATGATTAGGTGTACGCATATCGAAGGCAAATAAATATTTTTTACATCATTTTACAAATATAGTTTTAAAATTAATATTGATCTCAATTAGAGTCTTCACGACTTCGCTAAGAGAAGACATTCTACCTGGAAATCAATAATTTTTTAATAGTTTGAAGATTGCAATATTATATCTGAAAGTAATAGGTATGAAAGTATCTCTGTACTTATATGTACGGAATGGGTACAGTCATTCAAGCAAAGTCAATATAAGAGAGTATACTGATAACTTTTTAATGTAGTATAAATCCTTTCGAAGTTACTGTAGGGGTTTATACCAGTTTATACCAGTTGTTTGTTCGATTTGTTTCTTCACTAATCATAGCTTATCAGATAAGTTGTAGAATTAAAGAAAAAAGTGTGAGAACAAAATGCTGAATGAATGGTAGAAGGATGTCCTCATTGAAACCAATCGATGAAATTATAAAAAAATCTTCTGACTTGAAATTATGAAGCGATTGTGTGAAATACACTGAAAACTTACGAGTTTTAATGATGGTAAACTCAGATGTAATACCTAAACAAATAATCTTATTCTCCTTTTCATCAAACTTTGAGATTTTTAGAATTACCGGTTCCAGCATAAACACCAACAACGAGGTCAGCCACGAATTCTATCGGATGATCACTCTTGTCAACAGATGCAATCACGGGCTCAGTAGGCAATTGAACAGGAGAGCCCTCTCTCGCAACACTCTATAAATCACTCATCATACTCATCCCGATCTAAGGTGCGGAAGCATGTATGAGAGCAAACAAAGATGAACTCCTTAGGAGCGTTCGAGAGTAAAGTTCTCCGAAAGATTTATGGCCCACTACGCGTGGGTACCGGGTTCATTGAAATGGCGAATTGTATGAGCTCTTCGGCGATATGGACGTAGTGCGGTGTATAAAAATACAGAGCCTGCGCTGCAGGAACTCCATGCTCGTCTTATTGATCACACCCAGCCACATCTTGGCTAAGCAAACATTGCTCTGTATGGACACGGTTGTACTGAAGTGGGACATTCCAAGATAATTTGAATTGCTGAAATAGTATAAAATGAAATTAGAAATATATCAAAGAATCTTCATAATTTTAGAGACAAGTATGAGTGACTAATAGTAATAGAGAATTAAATGAGGCTCAATGAGGTTTATAATCTGATTTAATACTGAAGACCATCTCAATATTGCAGCCTTTCTTTCTAAGATATATTTCTATCGTCAGAAAGCACTTCTTCACAATTACTTTTAGCTAGCTTAAAACTAATTTCCAACTTTCTTAGTAATTTCAAAAGAAATCAGCTTATCCTGGAACACTTCATGCAGCACGTCTCCAACTCAAGCAAACACAAGTAGCAGCAATATTTTTTCCCCCCATTCGAAGCGATAAAGTATGCAATTATTCATCCTGTTTGCGTATTCGTTTTCGTATTTGTTTCCGTTTACACAACAACAGACAAGAGATGGTAGCGTACAACAACTAACGCTACTACATTGGTACATACATAAATGGCAGCATATGCAACACTAGCAAGCAAACAGCAATCGCAGTGAAATCAATTTTCTGCAGTCGTCTAAGAGAAAATAAAATATGAAAACCAACAAAAAGCATGCGCTACTCAATTTCTCTTCAGCCAACACACACAAACACACACTGTCACTTACATGGAGTCTGTACACATATTGACTTTAACACCCTAATCCTTTCATTCCACGAAACATAATCACTAAGTCTGCGGAATTTTTGAATCGGGCTTCTTGATTTCATTTGAAATATGTCCTTGGGTCTGAAAATAAATTCGGGTAAATAAAAATATATGTACTTTGGTTATTTATAGTGTGTATATATAATAGATTTGTTGCCAGTTTTTTCATGTTCAGCCATTTATAGTTGATGGCATTGATATTTTAGCTCTTGGTGTGGTAGAGTCAGATGCTGTTCGGCTTAGATGTTGTTTTGACGGTGTTTAAAAGAACAAAAAATAAATGTTACGAGCTTTATTTGTAGATAGCAGAACTCATGACACTTATTAGACAAATATAATTTTGAAGTTCATTCTAAAGAGTTAGATGCTTTTGTACGCACTAAGCACCGATTGAGATTGAACATTTTTATTGATTTTTCACAAGATGACACTTTCTTTCGAATTTTTGAGAACCTTAAATTCTTCTTATCAACATTTTAAAATTTCTTGTAGCTAGATATAAAAGTTTCCTTTAACAACATTTTAGAAATCGAAATTTTTTTATAATTCTATATTAATTTGAAGAGCTCATCACAAAGTATTGAAAGTCAAATATATCAGTAAGAAATATGTGTATGTTCATCTAAATTTTAGGCAATAAATTTACAGGAACTCCATGCTCTTCCCATTGATCACACCCTACCACATCTGGGCTAGGCAAACATAGTTATGTATGGCCACAGTAGTACTGAATTGGGGCATTCCAAGCTAATTTGAATTTCTTAAATATCTAACGTAGCTAGCATCTCATCTCATCCTATAAGAGCATCTCAGAAATCGAAATTTTTGATATATACGACATTTCAACGATACCTTTCTCTTTTTGGAAAAGCTGATCAATGACTTAAGGGCTCAATATACCCACTAGTTGTCAAAGCTAACACTCTTACATGACATAACACTGGTTCCAATAGCACATTTGGAAGTTTCAATGGTAGCATGGCAAATAAGACGGAAATATTTATTTCCAGTTATTCTTGTTGAGCTCTATATTAACTCGTTATGCTTCTTGGAGAGATATGAGAATGAAAGCTTCTTTAGATTATTTACTTAGGATATTTCTACGTCCAAATTGATACTACAGTCAAAGGTATGTACGGAAATATCTTAAGAAAATCGTAGACAACGACCTAAAAGTAATTTTTTTCAAAAGTAATAAACAACAAATATGTACGAATATTGTGTATAACCGATAGTTCGGCTAGATCACGTCCATGTCCTATCGGATACCATCAATAAATAATTTGATTATTGCGAAAATATAACCATATTCAATTTTTATTAAGAAATTTTCTGACATTGAAATGACGAAAAATATAAATATTTTTACAGCTGAGCTCCAGTTCAAAAGTCTCAACAGCATTTTTTTAATCCTTCTAATGCTTTCCGAACTTCTGAAAAATCGGCTAATAAAAAATTGTCGTTAAAACTATTGGGAATTTTGATAAATTTTATTATCCAGTAACCATTCTACTCTCCGTTATAGAAGATATTTCCCTCACTACATCATATATTTCTCGCGAACTGGTGATAATACTCATTTCTTAAGTTAAATTTATTATTTTATTGTGCAATATTTATAATTTCCTGAATTGTTTGATTGGATTAGTGAGTGACGGCTTGAAACCATTACAGGATACAATAAAAATGGGTAAAAAATACTTTTATCACGGAAAATATAGGGTGTTTTTATATGTATAGTTTTTCCTAGAGAGATAGCCGTCAAATCATCTGTCAAAGTAAATCAATTTTTTTCTTACTTTTTGTTGGATCTGATTCAAATGTCAGGCTTGGTCATACACTGGAACAAGGTTTAAAAATTTTTGAACTTTAAAAACCGATGATTTGTGTAGAGAAAAAAGCCTTTATCTTTACCGTAAATTTTACAGTGAAACATATTTGTGTAACTTTTTGCAGAGAAATAGTTTTATAACTAAAAGAAGTAACCTTCATATGTTAAGAAGCAAATCTACCACAGTTTGGAATCATTAAAAAGTCAGTATATTTCTTAGAAGGACATAAAGGGTTTTAAATAAGAGCCCTATACATTTATTTTTAATAAAACAAAAACGGTTTGGGATATCAATGAAATTATTTATTCCTCTCAAAGTACATTCGTTGCCATTAAGTAGGGAAGTCGATTTCTTTTGCATGGTCACCACGGGCACGCTTGCAGAAGTCCAGACGTTGAAGACTCAATTTTCACGTTCTAGCAAACTTGGCTTTCAATAAATCGGTTGTGACATTCGTTGTGTGGCTTGTAGCGCCGTCCTGTTGTAACCACATATTGTTCAAGTCCTTATCATCCAAAACGACCCATTATTACGACCATAAATTGGACGTAGAGCTCTTAAAGTTGAGCCCACTTACACAGAATTTCGGTAGTAAATTTTAATAATTTCGACTTGTTGTTGGATCATATATCTTTCAATGAATAAATGGAAAATATGATGTCGCTTGCTCTCCCTATCGGTCTACTTTTGTAGCGTCCCTTTTAAAAAATATTTTATTTCAGAGAGTATTCAGGACCTAATGCAGCATTAGTCTAATTTTCTTTGATGAAAATTGTTTGCTAAAGAGGTAGAAGAGTCAGGATATGTGAATTATTGTGATCAATAATTGATATAATGTGGCTTAAAAATGGTTTAATTTATATACCTCTTAGCAATATATTGTGACAGCTACTAGGAACTTATCTGAAGCGCTACTTTGAACGATAACGGGTTTTGAGTTTTTTTCATGATGCTCATTACTCACATCGAAAGTGTGAGTATTCTTCGTTAGATTATCGCTGTTGCTGTACGGAGAAAGCTCCAGGAAATTTGAACCTTCCAATAAATATTTAGATGAATATCGAATATACGCGAGTTAGGTTAGGTTATGTGGTTGTCAAAACGATGCACCTAGGCCTTTTGGAGGCCCATTGTGACACCACTGGGACTGTGATTCCTCACAGTATAGAGTCATTTTTGAACCACCCTGTGGTCTTAATAAAGTGAAAAAGTTCACACAATTTGATATGAGCAACTTCACCCACATCCTCGAGCAATTCTTTTCCTGTACAGAGCCTTACATCCACATAGAAGGTGTGTAATCGTTTCTTCCTCTTCTTCTTCCTGGCAGCTTCTGCAGTAATCGTTACAAGGTAACTCCAGCCTGCTGGCGGGTCTACCAATCAGACAGTGTCCCGCTAACACCCCTACAAGGGTTCTTGTGTCATTCCTCTTAAATTTCAATAAACTGCAAGTGCGGCTCTTACTCCACTCAGGGTACGTTTGTCTACTTACGGAGCAAGTCATTGATTCTTTCCATTGTGATTCAGCCATATCAACAGCATATTTATCTATTAAATATCTGCACTTTGCCAGAGGTATATAAATTCCCTCTTTATTGGCATCCAACTGCAGTGTTGTGCTAGTCCATCTGCTATACAGTTTCCAGGCATGTCACTATGACCCGGGACCCATTGCAGGTGTAATGGTCATTGCCATTAGTAAATCCAAGCAGTCTTTCACTATCTTCGATGATATTCTTTGCGACTTTAGTGATTTTAAAGCCGCTTGACTAACCGAGAATATGAATATGTGCTTAGTCGTTAGCACTCTTTTTGACAAAACGAGAAGGCTTTCTTTAATTGCAGTGATCTTTGCTTGGTATAAGTTAGAGGAAAAGTTTTTCAGGAACAAATTTTTCTATTTTTTTCAATGTTGTCTGAAAATTATATACGAAGAAGTATGCTAATCACAGTACATTAAATCAAATGTTGCTATTTCTCCGCGTTATTTGTTTTCAATTTACCCACGCTTAGATGAAATTCTGTCGTTTGCGTATGCTTGAAACTGGCACAGTTAATGGCAAATCAATTTATCAAATACTTTCAGATAATTTATTTGATTGTCTGTTGCCCTTTAAAATGTAAACATGTGCAAATGAAAGCGGAACTAAGACCAAAATCAAATAAATGGCTGGCAAATAAAAGTGGCACGACTTTAATAGCACTTTGCGAAGCCTACTCGCAGGCGTAAACTATAAATATAAATGAAATGTGTGTATGTGCGTGTGTGTGTGCGAAATCGCAAACGAAATGGCTGTTTTGTATTTTCTGTGGATTTAGCAATATTTCTACGCGATTAGGTAACACTTGAAGGGAATAAATTTACAAGTACACACACATGTATATGTATGCATGTATGAATGTGTGATTAAGTGTGTGTCTGTCTGCTTTGCAGTCCCAAAAAATCTCCAATTTAAAATTGTATATGTGCGCTGGCGCGTGCAAAGTGACTTGCAAAGACGCGTTGTCGCTTTGGCGCGTTGTCGCTAATGTTGTGATTGTTATAGCCCTTGTCAGGAATCAGCACGTTCAGACGCCAGGCAAATTATATTTGCCATAAATTAATTTTTCGCTCATTCACACACAAATTCGAATTCGAATTCAACACGCAGCGTCTTCGCCACCGCGCGGCAGTAAATAATTTATTTAAATTTATACATTCAAGTGAGCGAGGGTGAGTGCATACATTTGCTTGAGTGTGTGTGTGTGTACTTTCATCAATACGCCGCACATTCTGTGGCTGTCAGGTGCCATGACGTCGCTGTGACAACGGTAAAGGTACTCATATTGTGTTATATAATCAGGCGAAAAATAAGAAGAAGCAGTAACGCTTGTATTGAGTTCGTGTGACACATTTTATGTGCCTGCTTGATTTAGATCGAAAGCCGCCCATTTCGCATAATCTTATTATTTAGGCGCGTTCGTCGGATTTTTCTTTTTCTTTTTTTTTGGGAATAAGTTGTCAAAAGTTTCACGTTGCGAGAAATTTCAAAAGTTGTCTTCAGGATGGGTTAGCAGAGTGAGGAGGCATTTAACACAGCTAAATTTTGTACTTGCGAATGTAATATAAAATGAAAATATCTTCGAAAGTCAAAATATCTGTTCAAACAAGAAAAAAAGTTAACTTCGGCTGTACCGAAGCTAATATACTCTTCAAAGGTGCATTTCTTTTAGTAACTATGTGTTTAAGCAAATCTAAAGACGTAAGAAGTAAGTGAAAAAAAAAGAAAACATTTTACTAATTCTTTTTAGCCGGGTTGTTTGCTAGAAACATTAAGGTTACATAGGTACCCGATCTGAACAATTTATTCGGAGATTAAATTATTTCTATGAGCAATAACTCACACCGAATTTCGTGAAGATATGTAGTAAAATGCGAAAGTTTTCCATACAAGCCCTTGATTCCGATCGTTCAGTTTGTATGGCAGTTATATGCTATAGTGAACCGATCTGAACAATTTTTTCGGAGATTAAATTATTTTTATGGACAATAACTCACACCAAATTTCGGGAAGTTATGTAGTAAAATGCGGAAGTTTTCCATACAAGGCATTGATTCCGATCGTTCAGTTTGTATGGCAGCTATATGATATAGTGGTCCGATATCGGCAGTTCCGACAAATGAGCAGCTTCTTGAAGAGAAAATAATATCTTCAAAATTTCAAAACGATATCTTAAAAACTGAAGGACTAGTACTGAGGATATTTGACAATCGCTTCACTGACTGGTATGGGCTTGTTTGGGGTATTGAGCCATTGTATTTTCTGATTTTCGAAGTTATCTTCAAAAAATCGAAATATTTGAATTCAAAGTTCGAAAAAAGGACTTTTTAAAAAAAATATTTATTAATTACAGGATATAGCTACTAAAAATATGAAATATGGATATAATCAACATTGTCCTCTTAATGGAATGGTGTATTTCAAGCTTATATGACAGATGCTTTGAAACGTCAAAGTGTGATCTTCGAAGTATATCCTGTTATTAATCTTTTCGAACTTTGAGTACAATTATTTCGATTTTTCGAAGATAACTTCGAAAATCGGAAAATACAATTTCCTGGAAAAAATCTTTGAAAAAATTAGTTTGGTCCAAATCCCAGCCGAGTGTTGTAATTAACAATCTTGTGCTGTTTGATCCTTATACTATTCGGTATATTAAAGTATTGTCTTTGTTTCAGAATCTTCAAATGATGCTTCAGTCTTGGTCAATACAGCTACCAATAAATCGAACTAAAGATTATTTAAGAAATCTTCTCAAGTTGTCTTTACACTGTAAACGTTTGTAATTTGTTCTTCAGGTAGAGTTCCATGCTGCCGGCGATTATTAGTGTTCATGAAGCCATCACATTAAATAATATATTCCGTCAGAACTCTCAGTTCTTTTTTTAGGAGAACCTCACCTGAAAGTGTTTGTTGAAATGTTAGACCGCTCGGATTAAGACTGATTATATATTCGTATGCAGAAATTTCTTTTTATTTAAGGTAATTAGCTTCAATTCGCGAAATAGTAGTTTTTAGCGAATCGAACATGGAACTCGTATAAAGGGAATAAACTGGTATAAAATGTTATAGACTGGTATAAACTGGTGTAATCGGATGCAAATACAGTGGAACTTCTCTAACTCGTATCACTATAATCTACAAAAAATAATTCGAGTTAGAGAGACTTCGAGTTATAGAATTTTCATTAAAACCTTAAGTGTGATATCACATTTTTGTTCGCCTCCATATGATTTAGAGGGACTCTTTTAAAATTCTCCCTCGATAGTAAAATTTTAAATTTGGTATTATGCCTTGGTCGAAAATTTCGATTTATGTAAGGAGATTTGTATGAAACTTGACTTCTATTGCTAATTAAAAAGTTCGAGTTATGGAGAGCTTCAAGTTAAGGAAGTTTGAGTTATGGATGGAAATTTTGTATGAGATTTGATTTCTAAACGCTATTGCCAATTCAAAATATCGAGTCATGGAGATCTTCGAGTTATAGAAATTCGAATTATTGAAGTTCCACTCTAGTATTTACATCATTTCTATGAGGTTTCCATGTACTCTTTTATGTCGTATTAAATCATCTAAAATTTCTTTACAAAGGAACTGCGTCAGAACCATAACGACTCAGAGACTTTACGAATCGAAGATGGTGCGGTATTGAATCGTTTGAAATAAACTTCAATAAGCGTATAATTCTTATGAAACATACTGTAACTCAATTTCAAATTCATAGAATCGTTAATCCGCTCATCAAAGCGCTTATGAAGAGACAAAAGCTAATTTAAATCAATAGTCGCCCACAAACTCCCAACAAACACCGTGGAGTGCATACAAAATGCCGAATGCATACACGAACAATTGGCGAATGAATGTTAAATAGTTAGCAATGTTACACTTAATAAAATGCGAAATCAATTTAAAGTCATATATAAGCGTCGAACTACAAGCGGCGCTAAAGAAAGGCGAAGAATGACAAATTTGCGAAAAACAATCACAGTTAGCCCTAACACACACACACACACACGACTAAGCAATCGTTACGCCATTTTGCCCAACAAACATACACGAACAACAACAGCAACTACACGAACGATGATGATGATGACGAGGGGGAGACAAATTGATGACAGCCGGTACCGTTAGTTTTGCACGCCAAACGCCACGCGCACACACACCAAACCATTAGCGATTTCAGTCACGTTTATTCATCACCGTCTGTTGTTTTGACAATTTTAAACGTTTTTCAAATGTCTACAATTGTGGCCCCTTCATTTTGGCGCTTTACTATTTGACTGGCTGCTGCCTTTAAATGTCAGTCAGCGTACAGGTATCTAGCAACTGTGTGTGTGTGTGTGTGCGTGTGGTTGGCGACCATTTGCAGGGCGACGACATTCAGCAAGCGTACCCAAGCACGTGTTGTAGCCTGCGGCAAAGTTGAGAAATCTTTTGCTGAAATTGAAAACAAACCCGTGAAACGAAACGACCAAAAAAAAAAACGCATACAATATGGCAGCAGCACAAAAAGACGAACGCAGAAAGACAAAATCACACTTGAGACAGGCAGTGAATGGCGGTGAAAGTCGTACTAGATTCATGTGCTGAAATCAAATTACCATCATGATCGTCAATTCATCGCGTTCACCGCACTCCACACTTCACTTCTACATAACAGTCGGTGCCAACAGTCATCTGTTATAATAGTAGAAGAAAGTTAGGAGGCGGTTAGAGTGGAGGGCCACATAGCTACAGGTATGCCATATGGACACAAACTTGATTGCAAACACACGCAGCGATTTTTTCAGCGACTAATGTATGAGAGTGTGCATACAAAAAAATTCTAACGGGTGTTTTTTTTAGACACAACTTTGTTTCTGCCGTTTTCCAATAGATGTCTCTAGGGTGAAGCACTGGTTGTTTAAATCGATTAAATCGTTTTATATCGATCTTGGACATTTGTGTCAACATTAACCCAACAAAATATTTGTAGAGATCTGTTTGCATCCCAAACTTATTCTCAATTGAAAATGTCACTTTTTAAGCCGAATTCTCGACATTTGCGGGAAATTTTGCTTCTCTTTTTTAAT
The DNA here is from genome assembly GCF_028554725.1 of Zeugodacus cucurbitae. Taxonomy (NCBI): domain Eukaryota; kingdom Metazoa; phylum Arthropoda; class Insecta; order Diptera; family Tephritidae; genus Zeugodacus; species Zeugodacus cucurbitae. The sequence goes on from NC_071668.1 coordinate 20,811,517, forward strand.
TCCAAGAAAAGTGCGGCTGAGGCTCATCGACATTTGTAACCGTTTTTATACAAAAAAAAGCCTTAAATTTACAAAAAAAAAAAAAAAACGGCGGAAGCAAAGTTGTGGACCTAATAGCATTTTTAATTTATACCAGTTGTTATTATTTTTTATTTGTTGTTTGATTATGCCAGTTTTTACGTTTATACCAGTTTTTATTATAGTTTTTATTTGTTCAATTCACCACTCTATATTATACCAGTCACTTTTCATTTATACCAGTTATTAATTGTTCTATTTGCTGTTAGACTATCTGCCAGTTTTGTGTTCATACCAGTTTTTATTTTATTTGTTGTTCAACTCTTCACTCTATATTATACCAGTTTTTTTTCATTTATACCAGTTATTAATCGTTTTATTATGACAGTTTTTGTGCTTATACCAGTTACTATTTATTTGTTATGTGTATGGTCGGCAACTCCAGATTATACCAGTCACTTTTTTATTTATACCAGTTATTCGTTCATCTATTATGCCAGCTTTTGCGTTTATACGAGTTGTTATTTCATATTTTTATTTCGATTAGCTGCTTTACACAAAATCGATTTCATTATGCCAGTTTTTTTTTCATTTATACCACGTTTTATTTTATTTGTTCTATTCACCACTTTAGATTATACCAGTATTTTTCATTTATACCAGTTATTAATTGTTTTATTTGTTGCTAGACTATGCCAGTTTTGTGTTCATATCAGTTTTTATTTTATTTGTTGTTTTTTCAATTCACAACTCTCGATTATACCAGTCTTTTTCATTTATACCAGTTTTTAATTTTTTGTTGTTGTTTGATTATGCCAGTTTTAGTGTTTATACCAGTTATTATTTATTTGTCATGTGTATGGTCAGCCACTCTAGATTATACCAGTCACTTTTTGTTATTTATACCAGTTATTCGTTATTGGATTATACCAGTTTTTGTGCTTATATCAGTTACTATTTTGATAATTTTATTTCCATGTGCTGCTTTAAACAAAATATATTTCATTATGCCAGTTTTTTTTTTCAGTTATACCAGTTGACGTTTCGATTCACCACTTTCAAGTTTGTATCAGCGAAGATAGCTATGGAGAATATGAAGTGCAATTGTGTAAAATGAACCTCGAAATTAATATTAAATATTCCAGCAGTTCGTAGATTTCTTGATAGTCCAATAAAACATTACAATTCTATTGAAGCTGGTCTAAATTGTTACTAAAATTCTTATTTCAAAAATTTTGATTCATCTTATAGCAGGTGTTTTTTTGCTACAGGAGGCCATACTTGTTCCGGAGTTGGTCAGCTTCAAAATTTGGTTGAAAATTGGGCCTCCCGGCGGCTAAAATTTAGACCAGGCCGTCACTTGCCCAAAATAATTTTTAAGACATAATGACAAACCTTTAGCTTTCGAATAAAGCTATATTCTTTTCAATTATTTTTTAATTATATTTGTCTCAAAAAGAACACCCTTTACATACATGTCAGTATGTACATACATTCCGACATATGTAATCTTCCATAGACAGCCGCTGATTGTTGGCGACAGCAATGTCATCGTTTTTGGCGAACGTTTTTGCCATTTTTCTCGCATTGGCAGTTCGACGTAGAGGGTCCGTCAAGCAAACACGTACACGCACACATACATACATACAAGCAGCAAATCACACACACAAGTGCGCTGCCTGCGTCAAAGTCGCATTGACATTGTCTTTGTCATCGCCAACGCCACTTTCATACAAATGAATTTTTATGCATGTCTATCCATACAACTGTCTATTCAACTGACTGTCTGTGTATCTCGGAGTGTATGTGTGTGTGAGTAATAACTGCGTGGGTGGAGCGAGAGCAAACACACTAACAAATTGCTGAGACTTTGCAATTTGCCAGCGATTTGCTTGTGCTGCTTGTGCTTTAATTTTTTTGATGGTCGACGTTTTGGCGCATTGTTGATTGCTGCTGCTGCTGCCAACAACAGCAACAACTTGAGACACAACTCACTCTGAACTCAACTCAAATTCATACCTATGAGTGTGTCTCATATGAATATGTTGCGTATACGCCAGCGTGGCATTTTACAAATCACCATTGAATGGCTTCAACATCAAACTTCTTTTGTGCGCTGTTTACTCCTCATTGTTGTTGTTGTAGTGGGTATGACGACGAGTGTACGACAATTAAATAAGCGACATAATGAATGAATTGTGGCTTTTAAATCACTTGAAGGCTGCAAATGTCACGTCACATAACGATGTGTGCGGTCGCATTGAGTGGCTGTAGATATTTCAAATGAAGTGGTTAAAATGATTTTCATGTTGCTCATGCTCTTATTCACATACTTGGAGATGCGTCTTTTGTGTGTTTATATTCTTTTTGGTACTTTATGGAACTTTCTTTTGTTGTAGTGCTCTTTCTGTGTTCCTTCTGAGAATTTTTCGCTTCTTAACTTTTTTTATTAAATTTAATAATGACTTGTAAATCTATTTTTGGTACTATATTAGCAACGAAGTAAGGTTTTCATGCTTATTGTCATTTGAATTTCTGCTGTAGGCGCTGATGTGATTATGAATTTTGATAGAATATTGTAAAGTACATATTAAGTACATATCTAAGTAAATAATTGGCAAAGTGGAGCCTGATTTAGTCACAAATCAATGCTTAACCCAGATTATTTTAATTAACTACATTGTTAAGTATTATTCTTTTTAGGAATAGTATAATGTTTTCGAATATTAACTGTAAGAGCTAAGAAAAGCTCCAGATACATATGTATAAGGTCTACGACTGTGCTTGCGCCGTTGTTTATGTACATTTAAGTCTTGTTTGTATAAAAACGATTACAAATGTCGGTGTTACAAATGTCGATGAGCCTCAGCCGCACTTTTCTTGGAATTAAAAAGGAAAAGCAAAATTTCCGCAAATGTCGAGAATTCGGCTCAAAAAGTGACATTTTCAGTTGAGAATATAAGTTTGGGATGCAAACAGATCTCTACAAATATTTTGTTGTTTTAATTTAGACACAAATGTCCAAGATCGATATAAAACGATTTAATCGATTTAATCGACCAGTGCTTGACCCTAGAGACATCTATTGGAAAACGGCGGAAGCAAAGTAGTAGGCCTATATTTTAATATTAATATTGTATTATACGATCACTGGAAAATGATTATTAAATATTTTTGAATGTATATGATGTAGTCTTTAGTATTATCTCTTTATCCATAAGAAAGAAGTTATTTTTGCAAAATACTCTTCAATGTTGGGCAGGAGCGAAATATTTTTCGATTTTCCAGTAAGAACGCCTAGGATGATTTTTGAGTGAAAATTAGTTGAGGTTACCAAGTTATCATGTCTAAATTTCGGGAAGTCTCACTTTCTCATGGACATGCGTACATATATGTGAAACATTTTTGTGAATTCAATTTTTTTTTTTGAGGAACGCATGGCATCGAATGAATCAAAATTTATTCAATGTATTCAATTGCATATTCCTTTCCATTGATATCGAATTGATATTTGCTATCTATATATAGTTCATAACATATTGTATAATTGGACTTCGATTTTCCAAGAAGACTGAGACAAAACGCATGCTATGTAATACATTTTCCATTTAATATTAATTTCATTTTATTTTACAATGTTAAAATTATGTTTGTATTTAAATAGGTATTTTATGTAAAAATAAAACAGTAATACCTCTCTAAGCTGGACACCTGCGGTTCAGCACTTTTCGTCCAAGTTACGCGACTGTCCATGCTATAAAATATGATTTTCTCTCAATTTATTGAATTTATTTTCAAAACTGTGTAGTAACGTACATAGAATTCAATAAATAATAAAAAATATAAAAATTAAAACAAATCAAATACGGGTAGACAAACTTCCAAGTTAGACAGTGTCTAAATGAAGCACTGAATATATGTATATTTTGTACTACATTATGTTAGTATAGAAAATTTTGTCTAATTTGAGCGAGTGTCCGACTTTACAGATTTTACTGTATTAGAAAAAGCTCAATTCCAATCCAGCAGAATGACTTAAGACAGAAAAATTTTTTAAAACACAAATTATCAACATTGTTTGCCGCTTCATTTTAATTTACTTTCTAACTTACTTTGACAAACTTTTCTTGAGTTCGAAAAAACGTTTCAACGGATTCACGGGTAATCGTGGTCTATCTGTTAGCAACCGGAAAATTAATAGGGTTGATATACATATTTCGCTTTTATATCTCAACCTTCTCTAAATACAGTGGAACTTCCATAACACAAACTTCTATAACTCCAAGATCTCTCGAACTTTTGTATTGGCAATAGCGTTTAGAAATAAAATTCCATAAAAATTTCCTTCCATAACTCAAACTTCCTTAATTCGTTTAATTCGAAGTTCTCCATAACTCGAACTCTTGAATTGGCAATAGAAGTCAAAATTCATACATTTCCTTCCTAAATCGAATTTTTCGTCCAGGGCATAATACAAAATTTAAAATTTTACTATCGAGACAGAATTTTTAAAGATTCCCTCTATATCGTATGGAGGAGTATAAAAAATATGGTATTACTCTAATTGAATGCATAAATCATGTAAAAAGAGCATGGGATACAGACGTCAAGAGCCAAACAATAGTAAAGTGCAAGCACCTGAATTAAAGAATATAATTTTTAACGTATTTAAATAAAACGTTATGCGAAGTAAATAATAAATCTATGTTTTACAGCTTTTTGTAAGATATATGTTTTATTTCAAATTTCTATAACTCGAAGTTTTTTTGTGAATTGTGGTGATTCGAGTTAGAGAAGTTTCACTGGTTGACTATTAAAGTCAACTGTGACTTCCCAGACTACTGCTTTGAATATTCATTTCAATCTATAGGCAGTTTTAAGCTATCAGAGAATCGCCAAGTAACGTAAATAAAAACTGGTATAAAAATTCGTGACATTTTAAATAAATTTACAGAAAAAATCTGTTTACCTATTTGTTATTTTCGTGAGCCTACTGCTCCTAAACCTATTGAGTTCAGCTTTTATATACTGTAACAGTGTCAGTGAACCAAACTACACCCTTACACCAAAGGAAAGGCTATCTATTTTATTTCTTTTCTTTCTGTTATTAAAATGTACCTACCCCTTAAGGGGTAGGTTTCTCGATTTCAAATTTTGACGATTTTCAATGGGCTGGTAAACGAACATAAATTATTTTTTTAGGGTTGTAACTTTGCATACATTTATTTGAAGACTAAAAAAAGAAGAAAACATTTTACATAATTTTTGTTGTTGTTGTTGTTTTTTGTGATGAAACAAAAGCCATTATATTTGGCGGCGCATGTGATCTCCGCTCACTGGAACATCTGAAACCAAAAATTCCAACTGAATTAGAAAGAGTACCTATTTGGCTCTGGTATGAACTAGTATTATTAATTTCGCACAAAAATTAACAAAATGACGGACCTTTGGAATTTTTTGTTTGAAAATCGCCTTTTTTCAGCCACAAATCAAGTGGAAAAGTAAAGAAGATCTTCATCGATTTGATTTATCCTGGTTCATACCATAACTATAAATGTACAGAATAACGTATTAAAATTTGGAACCGATTGTATTAATAGGTTTTGAGTAACCTCATGCGCCAGTCGTAAAAACACTGTTTCGAAAAAAACAAAAAGTTTTGAGAAGCAAATTCTTGGGTATAAAACCAAACTCCTACATTCAATCTTCAATCGGCTATATCTTCAAGAGTTTTTGAAATTTTCACTTAAAATTTTAAGGAACTGTTATAGGTTCGAATTAAATGAAAAAAAAATATGTTTTGAAACCGAAAATATGTTCTGAACCCTTAAAGGAGCTTGCTTACCTCTACAAATATACTAATTACCTTACCTTGTATATTATATCTAGGCATATATTCTGTTCTTAAATCGATTTCATATAGTACAATCAAAAATAGTCTCATTTCACTTATTGTAGAAAAAAATTATTCATTTAGAATATTAAAAATATTTTCTAATTTTTCATAAAATTTTCATACATTTATCTGCTTATATTTACTCTAAATTACTACCACACATGAACTTAACACCCGTCAGCCTGCTTCGGAAAGTAACATACTGTAATATTTTCCATTTTAATTTTGACATTTTCGAAATGCAAAAATTGTATTACGATGTCTGCTAACTCAATTAAGTGCATTTGAAACCTTTGCCTTGCTAATGTGTTATGTGGCTAAGAAACTTTTCCAATGACAGTGGCACATAAATGTATGTAAACATATGGATTTTATAGCTGTGAGAGTGAGTGAAAAGGGTTTAACACAGAAGTACAATGCTGGCACACATGCAAATATACATATATGTAAATCTATATATATATATATACTCAACTATATATATATAAATTCAGTTGTGTGCTGCCTGGAATTTAGTTTAAAAACTGCGTTAAATCACAGTTCATTTGAAATGCATTCATCTCTCATTGCAATTATGACGGATTTCGTGTTGTGCAAAAACAAAATGCAACAACAAACAGCAAAAAAAAATCTGCTGAAATGAAATTTTAGTAAAATCTGTTGCGTAATCGTGTATTTCTGTAATATACACTTGCATTTCATGTATAAGAGAGTATGCTGCGAGTAAGCTGGACGCACTGCCACACCGAAATCAGTTTGCTCTACACTGCCAGTGTGTGTACTCCACTCCACCCCACCCATTAAGTAGCAAAAGTACCAGTAGCTGCACCCACACTTATCTTCATCTGCAGCAACAAACCTAATGGCTATAACCTGTCAGTAAGTTAACAATATTCTGACAAGTTTTGTGGTTTGGTTTACAAAACGTACAACTTCGCAGTAGCTGCGGTTGCGGTTGCAGCTATACTCGGCTTGTGGCTGTGGAAAGAAACAAACCTTTTGATTTTCTTTCAAATTTAACTGAAGCCATATGCATTGCATGGGTGTATGAGTGTGGATATTTACATGTATATACATATATGTATGTATATATGTATTGTTTGTTTGTTTGTTTGTTAGTGCTCTTACACTCGTGGTCAGTTAAAAGCTACATTGCTACTCGAGTTTCTCGGATATTTAAGATGTTGCGTAAATATTTGTTGGAAAATAAGTAAAAGTTACTCGAAAAATATTTTTTTTATTTCTGTACGTGGAGAGAAATAAGAAGAACTTTGTGTTGTTAATGAAGGGTATTTGGTTCTCTTGGCATCATCAATTACTTCATACAGGAATTTAATTTAGCAAATATTTATAAGTTTAACTTACAATAGTCGTAACTCGGTAAGCCAAAGTGGTCCCAAAATTAATTTTGTTTCAATATTAGCGCTTCTCAGTTTGATTTGAGAACAGCATGAATTGAAGTTCATAAAATCATGGTCGAAAGGCAACCCTATTATCTTATCAAATGCTTCGTCCATCTCGCTGGTCATATTTTATAGCCTTTGCACACAGTCAAATTAATTGATCAATTAAAATTTTGATTGAGAAACCAGTTGTTGCGCTTCACACTGTCGGCTACTAGATAACCGATCAGTTGTTATCATATATTTTTGCTTCATAAGAAGTTGGTAAGTTTCATCAGCTGATTGCTATTTTTAGCAGGGACATCTACTGTCGTGTAGCGTGAACAACAACTCGCAGACAAAGAATGGCCTTTGTCGCAGAGTCATTTTCAAGTCGATTAAAATTCATTTAAAAATTAATGTGGATTTTTATTTTGTATGGTAAATCGATCATAATTAGCGTTTTAATCGAGCACAGGCGTGTTAATTGATCAATTAGCTCCTGTGTGAAAAATCTACAAGGTATATTTACCCGATTTGGAGACGCATATAATACAAAAAGACAATCCCCCTTAATGCGAGTGTCAATGAATCGATCAACTATGAACTGTGGAGAGTTTCCTAGAATCTCGAAACTATGAACTATCTAAATATACAGTGAATATTTGCTTTCTCGAACAAGCAAAAAAATACATATTATTTTGGGCTCTGCATTTTAAAAAATAAGCCCTTATGTACCACCTGAAGTAAAGAAAAAATTATGCTAAATTTTTAGATAAACAATTTTTTAGAATACTATGTAGTACAGCAGCCTTTTCTGAATATTACTGCAGTGAAAATTATCTCATGACATTTTTGGATTTTATAAACGAGCTCGAGGTTTATACAAAGAACCAGTATTTCTTTTTTGACAATATTCGTCTCAACGAGTCTTCACAATCATAAAATAGTCTCTCAGAAGCCAACTCCAGTAGCCAAATGATGGATTTGAGAGAGCTTCACTACTAAATTCAATTCATATTATATTGCATGGCCTGAAAAGACTTTGACATAACGTAAAAATAATCTTATTTTCTCCGTATACTAGACGTGTGTTGTAACCTCTGAAATGTCGACACCGGTTCGATAGTGTAAAGTACGAGGTTTCCGTTTCTTTCATACAGTAGTGGCTGCTATTAAGGCATACAGTCTGATAGGAGAGCGGCTTTACTAGCCTTGAGTTCGCTGACTATGCGCTCAAGACTGGTTAAGGAATACTTATCTTCACTATCAGTGGCAACGTTATACTTTGCGATTAGACTGGTCTGGGTTCCAAGCCACAGCGGAATCGCGGGATATTGTAAGATTGATGAGCTTGCAAGGTCAGGTACGTCTGTCTCACTAATAGTAGGATGTAAACATGTAGAAGCACCGTTGTCTTTTTGTGGTTTATTGCTGGGCAGGTGGGCCTCTACTGAGCTGGCTAAGCGCTGGTTACTCACTAGCACTTCAGTAGTCGCCAGATCCTTCCGGCCTAAGGTGAATCGCTGGAGGTCTACCGAACTCTTCGCTCTCTGTAAAGTTCACCTCTTCTTAGTTGTAGGGGTTCTAGGTGACCACTGTCCCATCGGTATTCACGCTGTAAGGTTAAATATCTTATCGTATGCTAGCTGTAGAAGCTGCTGGCAGGAAAACGAAATGGAATCATATCATTATTTTCTTCTGGAATGTCACGAATTTGTGAGATCAAGAAAAAATATTTTTCGGATCTCATATTTTCGAACAAAAGCGCGTAATAGCGGATATAGAATTGGAAAGTTTCGACAGATTTGTAGTTATTTCAGGGCGTTTTGTTGAACCCTACTACCTAATCAAGAGAGGTTCCTGGCTTCGCAAATGACTGTCTGTCATAGTCTATGTGTGTTTTCCTCTGGGCAATAGCCTTACAACATACCTACCTACCTACCTCCTCATTTGACATAAATGTAATTTCCAGCGGCTCACTTTTTCAATATCAGAGGAAAGAAAAGCGCTAGGTGCCAAATTTGGTGAATATGTTGAGAGAGAATCTAGTTCAAAGTATGCTTTTTTTCAATTTATCGGTTGTATCCTAAATAGATAGATATAGGCGGAATATAAGACCTACTTTCAGTAATTGAAACACTCTATAAAATAATGTATTCTAAGAAAAGTTTAAGACGAGTTGAAAAAAGTGCTTCCATTAAGAAAGCTGTTATTAATAAATATATACTTTCATTTTTAATAAATTTTACTGCCACTGTACACTAATACATGCAAAGATTTATATAAACCTTTCTATAAATAAAAGCAAGCGCTCATCCATTTCATATTTATCGCATACAAAGGCATATATATGTGTATACAAGTATGGCATAACAGACTGTTTGTCGTTCAAGCGACTAAAGAGCACTCGCAAAACTCTGTGCTATACTGGTTCTAACGAATTAGACACATCTATATTGCATATGACAAGTCAGATTCTGCATGCTCAGCATATCGCCTTTATGCGCCTTTGCAACACACACACATACAAGCTCAACATGTTAGTTAAGCAATATTTTCTCGTATTTCAGTTGAAAATTAATACTTTCAGCATTCATTTTGTAATAGAATGCAAATTAAGGCAGCACTATCTGCAATTTCGTCTTGTTATATTTGATATGAAAACAAAAATCTCGCATATATTGTAAATATAATATAATAACTGCAGAGATATATAGAGAGAAAGTGGACAGCATGTAGCATAGATAGCCATACAACACACACGTACACTCATACACAAATATATTGGTGAGTAATTCTGTAAGAGGTCTTGTGCAACGCATGTCAGTTTTGTGTCATATTCTATGAATTATGAGTTATATTTGTTATAATTCAGATGTCTGTGTGTGTGTGTGTGCGTGTGCTTCAATGCATTTACTGTTAGCTTTGAATAAGCAATTACGAGCTTTATACTACTTGCATTTCTTTAAATAAGTTGACACATGTCAAGCATAAATGTCTTTTAAAGTTTACGAACGCTTTAAGCTAGCTTAATTTAATTTGAAAAATTCTGTCTTAATTAAATCAAAAGATTTTGTACGAAGGACATCAATCGAATTGTAGCAAACGTAAGCGCTACTGTCAAATTTGCTGCAATATTTATGTGCTTTCTAAGCTCTTGAAGTCAATCATAGCTGCGTTAGATTGCCGAAGGAAGGGATTGTATGCAGGGAAACATACTTTCATATTTTTCAAATCAAACTATAAACGGCTTTGGTTGGTTGGTTGTTCGAAGTGGGAGTTGGCAACAGTGACTAACTACAATGGATACCCTTAAGTCATCATAAGGCACATTGTTCTCCCAGATGATACCTAATTTAGTAGTCTATAATAATAACTCAGTCAATTTGATGAAATTCCTGATTTTTTAATCATAGCTGCCCAATTTGGAAATTGGGAATATTGGGAGACATGGAACATATTGCGCCTCGACTAACTATACGCTTCACAGAGTTAAAGTTATAGCATCTCATCATTCATTCTGAGAAGGAGTACAATATTACTCTGAGATCCCTGGGATTCTCCGATCGTTGGGACTCATGGATTCCTGACAGGGTACGGGTACATGAGTTTATAGTATTCCAAGCACTGAGGTACTCCTCTAATGTGCTTTACTTCAAGGAACTCTTAAAGGAGCTGATCGATCTAGGGTAGGTTAAGGGAACTGCCTTACCGGCTGTATAAACTACTTTAGAATAACTATGAACCGGTAGCCCAACTAGCCCACCAACTTTCTCTATACAACAGTATCCGGGTTCTATTGTGGCGATATTTGAGACCCGAAGTTAATGAACGCAGTCCATGGCCAAAAGATGTCATGCGGTTGTCGGAAGAATCAAACAATCCAGCAAATATTCTTCGATTATTAAAATTAAGTTGATAGAAATAAAGGATCCTCTAAATATTTCAAAAAATGTGGAGCCGTGTGATAGTTCATCAATATTTGGCTAAGCGAAAGATTTGTATCAAACGGGTACCACGAGATCTCATCGATTCATCTGTCACAAATCAACGAATAGGATGACAGGAATAGCATGAATCGGACCTGGAATTGGTCATCGACGGTATGCTCTGAATCACCCTCATATTGTTCTCAAACCTCAAGCTGAAACCTGGTCGCTGAACTGGACTATGCCTAGCTGAGCCTATTTTGAGGAAAAACTTCAACCGAAAAGTAATCGATTATTTGAAAACTGGAAGATTGTAATAATATTTATTCCTCAGACGATGTTTTCAATTTCGGTTTCGTTTCTATCGTTCCGATTTTCTGAGCTAGCTTTTCAATGCTAATATTATCCTATTTTGACTAATTTGAAATTCAGGGCTCCCACGTCTGTTGACAGTCATAACTTTGACAGTCATAACAGTTTCGTATACCTGGAAACCAGCATTAACAGCAATAACAATGTCAGCCTGGAAATCCAACGCAGAATCACTCTTGCCAACAGGTGCTACTATGGACTAAGTAGGCAATTGAAAAGTAAAGCCCTCTCTCGGCGAACAAAAACCAAACTCTACAAGTCCCTCATCAATCCCGACCGACTTTATGGTGCAGAAGCGTGGACGATGTCAACATATGATGAGGCGACACTGGGAGTTTTCGAGAGAAAGGGTTTGCGGAAGATTTATGGGGAAGAGATGCATGGCGCGCTGCTGTGGACTCGGCTATAACCGCGTAAGCGTTGTCTACGCCAGTCAAGAAGAAGAAGAGGATGGCCTAGAATAAAACTTCTTGGAAGATAGCTTCAAACTCAGCGGATGACTGTAAAAAACGACGAGGCATTAAATATAGTCAGTTGCGTCCTCACTAATTCCAATTCCAAGAGATTTTCAAAAGTAGACAAAGTCATCCGCGTTAGGACTCAACTTTTTGTTGCTAACGTGTATAAGTTCTCAGTCCTTTTACCAGTTCTTTGTTGATTGCATTTTAAAATATATGATAATACGTTTAGCAAACTATTCTAGTAGGATGAGGAAGATTGATTAATATTAGCAACTTGAAAAGAAGTTTTGGCAAGCAAAAGAAAAAAGCTTAGTTTTGAACTTTTCTTTGAACAACCTTTTCTTTGAACAGCCAACTTCACTCGACTTCTCTAGGTATAGAACAGAGGTCTATGAAAATTGAATTATTTTTCGGAAAATTTTAGAATAATCTGCGTTATTGTGATATTTTGAAATGAAAAGATGAAGTCACAGCTAGCTTTGTTCAAAATTCGTCAGATGAGATATACCTTTCAATTGTCTTTCCTTTTTGCTAACTACAATTGACCTTTTGACCTTTAACCTTTTGAAGCATAGACACAGCTTGTAAATATTATATATGAGAAAAAATTAATTTTAATTTTCCAAATGTCAAAATATTTTTACACTAAAAATCACCTCAAAACCCGAATCAAAACTTTTTTAGCCCCCTGCAAACTTTTTCGAGATAACAACGCTGTGAAATAAGTTTGTGACACTATCAATATTAGAACAAATGCCCAACTGTCAACGCAATACAATTTCAATGACTTCATTTCATTTCACTCACTTTTAAATTATTGCGTAACGTTTCCGCATTTTTACTACATTCTTGCGAGTTGTGGAAGAACTTCGCCAGACTGTGTTAGCAAGTTTGCAAGATTTTTATGAATTTTGCTTCAGCGTCGTGTTCACAATATGCCACAAACGAGCAAGAAACGCCCGTTCGTAGGCAAGTTAAAAAGCCAAATTGCAATAAACCACTTTAGTTGAAACGGAGGGGAAAAAAGCGTGCTTTACTTCGCAACTGCAGAAATTAACCCTAATTTAGTGAAAGCGGAAAAAACTGTGTTGCCAATAAGGAACTCATTTTACAACTTTTCATAAAGTTTTTTTTTCTGCTGTTGTTGCTGTTGCTATTGCTGCCTTTTGCCGCACTTTTCTTGTGCACTTTTCTTTGAAGCAGCTTTTTATAGCCATTGCCTTACTAACTAGTGTGTACATGAACTTCAAAAAATGCCAGAAAACCGTTCTCCACCTTTAGCGCCCACTTATTACCATGGATCCGTACTTATGGTACTTTTCTTATGCTCATTCAACTCTTTTTTTGGTTTTCTTTGGGCCGTTTTTTTGATATTTCGTTACTTTGGGGTTGTGTTATATAAAGAAGAAGAAAAGTCGCAAACGGACTTAACTGACTTGGTGGAGTAGCGCGGAAAACTAGTTTTACTCTGGTAGTGTCAACAGTAAAAGTTAAAAATACAACAATAATAAAAAATGGCGAAAGCAAAACTTGGTCAACAATTTTAGTTTAGATGAATTTGACGATTAATTTTTTTGAACGGAGAGGAATTGTAAAATCAATCTGAAGTAAATATAGCAATATACAAGTAAATGGCTTCTGGGACCACTTAAATAGAAGATAGTTTAGTCACCTCGTATATGGATTGAGAATTGTCAATATAATTGAAGGAAACTTCTTCTTCTTCGAAAACAGAAAGTTGGGCCAAACGTAATATTTGTCTATGGGTCTTTTGTGAGACTGTAGCAAGTCTATGCTAGAATTAGGGAGCATAAATCATAAAAAAAATGTTGGTTGGTCCACAAAGTAGTTATCCGTGGCAGCGATAATCTCCATATTTGACTTGAGCAGTAACTCAACGAGTGAATTTTATAGTTCCGAAACAAAAAGTAGTCGCTGGAAACATAATCTAGTGAATATAATGGACCGGGCTGCAATTTGTAATCTAATTCAACGAATGAAGCTGAGAACCCGGTCGACTGGACGGCGGTGGTTTAAACGGAAGAAAGTGAAAAATAATTTTTTCTTCACCACATGAGGTCTTTCTTTCTGAAGATCCGTTTTGCTCCTGCTAGTCGATATAGATCACACCTTGTGGACAATCACGTTTTCCGCTGATAAGGTAGTCCTCGCCTTCTTCCAGCGCAGCAGTCCACTGTTTCAGCTATAGCTTGTTCTCTGCTGTGTACCATATGAGCCATGTTTCATCGCTTCGCCAAGGATCACAATTCTTCGTATTGCGCTTAAACAGAGACGAACACTGCTGTCAAGTAGTCTCCCGGTTGTGCTTGCTATCCGGAGTAAGCAAACTCGGCAAACCAACGGTCCGAGATCTTTCTCATATCCAATATTTTTTGGACGATGTGATTCACCGGCCTTTTCAGATGCCTATCACATCAACTTCTCATAACCTTCAAGCGGCGGTGCGACAAAACGAGTGGTATAGCTTTATCAAGTTATACGCCGTGAAAGCCATTTTAGGGTCATCTCAATGCGTCAAAAGACCACGTACGAACTCGTAAAATAAATTTTCAGAGACCGCCACCCAAAAAGTATAATCTGACTGGGGGATCCCTTTCTATAAACCAGAATTAATCCATCGATTCATATTGATTTCTATTCATTTTTCTAAAATCCGTGGACGCTCTCACTTCCAAACGCTTTCAAAACGAAACCACAAGCTCTTTTGCGATAGTCGCGCCATCGTGCGGTGAATCTAAGTATTTATGAAATCGCCCTGGTAGATATGTATATAAAACCAAAATAGAATTATCTTTATCTTTGCCGCTCCAAATCTGCTCATCGGTGTCATTCCTAATGCACTACATGTAAACGCATAACTTCACACTTTCGACTCAAATATCTCAAATATCAAAATGAAAATTTGTTTACGTTAATATGCTAGACTCAAGAGGAAATCCTGATTTGAGAGCATGTGTTATTCTCCTGCACCGGCATTTTACGCAACATTTACTGCCAAATCATACAGAAATTCGTAAACGTAAAAATGCGTTGGCAGCAATGCAATGCAGCAAACACACTGGGGACACGAATGCAGTCAAGAAAATACCGAAGAGATTGCATTGAACAGCAGAAGAAGCAACATACTGCTGAAAAACCAACAACAAACAGCAACAACAACGCAAAATGACAGCAGCAAAAAGAAGGCAATACATTGCCAACAAATCACGTGTATTGGCAGCAGGGAGAAAAAACTTTGCCTGGAAAAATTCATGAAGGATATGAACTCACACGCACACACACACACATTTGAGCATATGAGCTTCGAGTTGTGTGTATGCATACGGCATAACGCAGCGCACCCCAAACCGATTGGCTGTGAGTTATGGCAAGTACTCGTAAATCGCATTTGGTTTGCAGGCAATTGTTACAGGAAGTTTCGCAACAAGAAATCAAAAATAAAATCAAACAAATAACGCAAGGAAAGTAAGCAAAGCTGCGCTAAGAGAAAAAGCATCGCCGGAAGGCAGGTGCGAAATCCTCTTATTGCCATTTCTTTTATTTATTTCGTTTCGCTTTTCTTTTTCTCTAGCGCACTTCCTCAGCAAAACATTCGCCGCGAGCCTTGCCTTGCTCCAAAAATCAAAGATGCTACCTCATTTAAGTGAAATAAATCAAAATTTTATTTTTGGCCAAATCGAAGCTCGTTTTAATATAAAAAAATTGTTTTCTAATTTTATAAAACTGTTTTGCATAAACTGAGATTGGGCGATTGGGGTGCCGTTTAAATGCGTTTCTCGTGAGTTGAGTGTGTTCAATATGAAATTTATTTTTGTAGTTATGAGATGTATTGAAATATATCAATATAGATATGTATGTATGTAGTTATATACATTTTGGAGAAATATTAAAAAAGTATGAGCCAAATCAAAGTTAACACAACAACTGCACACCTCCATAAAAATATAAATGAAAATCTTTGCGCCAACAAAATAACTTTCAAACAATCGAAAATAAACAAGTTCATGCAGTTTCACCCAGAAAACCATATAATTGGGATTTCTCTTAATCACCGATATGCAGACGTTACTAGCTGATGCGATGAGCCTTACGAGAGAAGAGTAGCTGAATTCAATTTAAGGCAGTAATATGTTATAGCATTGTCCTGTCCTATCCTCTATCTGTCCTATCTTGCAAAGAAACTGAACATTTTTTCCATAATGATTTATTTTAAAATATAAACAATCTTGTCTTACTTGTTATTGAATTTCCTAGGCTTAAGGTTCCAAAATATGACGCCTTCAGCAATTCAGCGAAACTTCTTGAAATTAAAATAAAGGCTTAAAAGTCCAAGAAGCTTTGTCGTTACATCAGTTCCAACTTGAGGAGTTTCCTGCCTCAGGATATAATCTACATAATCTAACCTGGCCTAACTTCGAACTAAGTATTTTTTTTCTAGCATTAATTCTACATATCCTTCATTCGAACTATTCTGATTCATATAAATATTCAAATATTAAAGATTTTCTTTCTTTTTCATAGGTTGTCATATCAATTAACAAAGTTAAGGGTCTAATTCTATGGATCCTGCTCGATAAATACGAATTAAAGCTCAATTAAGTATAGACGATTTCAGAACTAAACAATTTATCCACAGATTTATTATATCATAAGTCGCTTACTATCCGAAAGATTTATTACAAAGTTGTTCTGAAGAAAGCAATTGCCCAAATGAGGTGAGATTCGATCAATAGAAGAGTGTGTTCCATGAGGACAACGACAGGCTTTGCACATCGATAGTGACTCGTCAGCAGCTTTGGGAACTTGGTTGAGAGGCTCTTATACATCCAACGTATAGTTCCTGATACCAACGGATAACTACCAGTACCTGTCTATAGGCGAACAATTTTGCTGCTGGAAAAACCCCAAGAGTTTTTTGCGAATAGGGAAGTGTTGTTTTAAATGGCAATAAGTTAACGAAAAAAATAGGTTCATATATAAACTAAATCGGATCATTCTAAATATGCTAAATAAAAGCTTAGATTTAAAGGAAAATTTCTTTTACTAGAGCTCTTAAGGTACTTGCGAAATTGCTTCATAATGTTAGTTTGGTTATCAGTTTCAATATAAGTTTAAGTTTAAGGTAACAAAGCCATTATATAATCTAAAGATCGTTCAAAAACAGATGATTCGAGGTTAAATTCTCCTCATTATACAAGTTCTTAAATATTTACGAGTCTATATCCATCTCTCCATAGTTATTAAAGAATGCTAAAGATAATATTAGTAAAATTTCGAAACAGGATCAATCTGTAGTTCATTCTTCTTTGCTGAGGTAAAATTTAATATTCCAAGTCGTCGGTTTTGAAATATGTACCTTACCCTTTATAGCATTAAAATATTCAAAAGTATTAATTTCTCGTTCCAAAAAAAAAAAAAAATAATTCGGAATCCTTGAGTTTTTTATCGTAAATATATTTTATTTACTACTAAGATCTCCTAAAGCATTAAGGGGTCAGGCTTTTCCAAAAAGCAATTTTGTTTTTGGATTTTCGTTAAGTTTAAACCCCTGTTTTTGAACTGGTGACAACTGTAACTCGAAAAAGCTCACTAGATTTTAATGAAATTTATACTGCTTTTAGAATACATAATAATACTGGGCCTGATCGAAGATTTTTTTTTAATTAAAACCAAAATAACTGTTGATTTTTTCCCAAAAATTCTTAAGGCCGCAATTTTGTTAATTTTTGAAAAAAAAAAAACAAAAAAGAAGCTTCGAGTATCTATATAAAAAAATAATTTTTCTTATCCGATTGATTTTAGATGAATCTCCAAGGACTTATGATTGTCAAACATCTATAACTTTGAAAATTTAATTTATTTTCGAAATTTTCGTGACTTCAAATCAAAACATTGTTTAACAATCTCAAATATAAAATCAATTATAAATTTCTGAAAATTCTAATGTTCTCTGACTACTCCTAAGCCCTTAATCTTTTGGTTCACTGGGTATACACAAATCTATATGTGTTTTAAAACCAACAACACGCATTTTTGTAGCCGCCACAACAGCTGAATATTGAATGTTGAATAGAACTCCAACCAAACCAAACAACAATACCAAACTCACACACTCACACACAGAGAGACAAACACAGCGCCGAACAATGGAAATTGTGGTCACAGCTGCATTTAACCGTATTTTAATTTGCATGCCTTTTTCTAGTTGATGGCACATTTTTGTTATTTATTATGAATTATGAAGGGTTCGCAAAAATGTGTGACTTGAAAACTTTTTCGTGCTTTTGCGCGTCACGAAATAATATTTGCGGCGTTGTTTTTGTGGCATTTTGGCATTCGTACTTTGCAACGTGTGGCACTTATGGTGCGTATGCGGTATATTTGGGACATCAATGATTTGCGTCAATTGATTGTTATTTTCATAAATGTTTTTTTTTTAGCTAACAAGTAAGTGATTAGGTTTTATTTAAATAAATTGTTGTGTTAATCATCAGCCGGCAGCCTGTTTAACGAAATGTAATTTTTGAGAAGCATACTTTTAGGCGCTTATACTAGTTTTAGCTAGCTTTCGCTTTAGTTTGGAAATAAAATGATTGGAAATGCCAAAAATTGGAGCGGATTAAATATTATATTATGTTAAGTGTAAATAATAACATTTTCGAGCTAAAAATTTAAAGTTAGATTTATCAGTGGTCTACTATTTTTATGAAAAGTTAAAAGTTTCATTGAATCACTTTTCAAGGTTCAACGATATCCAAGGTCCTCAGGAAAAATGGGCATCATTAGCAATCATAAACCCATGATTGCTGCCAGTCTCTTTCTGAGTTCGGCATAACACCACAGTCACATGTGAAATGTCAACGTCTTCCTTTCAACTAAAGACATCAGAAGATTTTTGGCCTTAGCCTGAGTAATTAGCATTTAGTAAGAATAACATTCCTTATCAAGTCGTTTGAAGATTCGATTTCATCACCGATCTCCCGCAAGGAAAATTTGAACGGCTCGAAGCACGAAGAATGGAAAAGAGTTGCAGTGAGTTTTTTCATGGATGTCTCGAAGTTCGAAGGGATGGTGGAAGGTGGAGTCTTCTGCAGGAAGCTCTCAGTTAGTTTCAGCTTTAGGCTACCTAACCATTGTAGTGTCTTTCAAGCAGAGGTGGCTGCCATCAAGGTAGTAGTAAATGCCATTTCATTTGCTCTGTATCAACAAGCTTCATTTTGCCGTAATCATAGGAGTGCTGACAGCTGCCAAACTGTATCGAGGAAGACGATGTTGGATCATCTAGGAAACTATATATATAAGATGACAAAGCTGTATCGAGGAAGGCAAGGTAGGATCATCTAGGATCATCTAGGATACTTTATATATAAGATACCAAAGCTGTATCGCGGAAGGTGAGGTGGGATCATCTAGGATGCTATATATATAAGATGTCAAAGCTGTATCGATGAGGGCGAGGTGAGATCATCTAGGACACTATATATATAAGATGCCAAAGCTGTATCGAGGAAGGCGAGGTAAGATCATCTAGGATATTATATATATAAAATGCCAAACTGTACCGAGGAAGGTGAGGTAGGATTATCTAGGATACTGTATATATAACGTGCCACACTGTATCGAGAAAGGCGAGGTGGGATCATCTAGATGCCAAACTTTACCGAGGAAGACGAGATAATCTCTGCAGTTTCTTCTTCAATGTATAACTTTAGCCAGACTGGGGTCGCAGCATCTCAATAGGCATCCCGTCGCCGAATCTAGCGAACTGGCTAACATTACAATTTCCCGACTTAAAAAAATTGTGAAAGGTTTTGTCGATATGTGAGGACCCTTGTGGTTCATAGATTGAAGTGTTTTCGTTGGCATCACCAGCTCTCCAGCTAACCAAGTTGAATCCACTGCAATCTCAAACGCAATGGCCAGCCTCTCAATCTAAGCTAACTTCAATTAATCTCTTTGGAAGTAGATTGCGTTTGATAGTCGTCGGAGCTTCGCCTGATATAGAGCTACAAAATTGTACTCCATAATGAATTCATATAAACTCGAGTTAAGTAGCTATATATATTTATACGAAAATTAGGTGCCATCTACCAAAAAAATTTAGTACATTTATCAATGTGAGGCCATAAAACACATTTCGGCTTTGAAATTGTGTCAAAGTTACACACTGGATTTTCAGTTTCAGATTGATGAAAGATAAACACCCACACAAGCTGGATAAAAAATATTCAGATATTTATCAGGCTTGTAAATTGATAATATTTCAGTAAATGTATATATTTTATACACATATTACAACCAATATCATGAGATAAATGTATCAATAATACCAATATATACGAATTTAACCATAAATATGTGAACAAGTGTTAAAGAAGTGCGAAACTGAAAGTAAAAATTCTTATGAGTTATGAGAGCGCATCACTCTTTCTGTGTCAGAAATCAATTTGGAATTTGCAGGAAGTGTGAATGCCATATATACCAAGGGATATATGTGTGTCTGAGTGCCTCTGGAGCGTTGCTTGTCTGAAACACTTCCATCAACCGACACAATTTCACCAAAATGTAGCAGCAAAGTTATTTACAACAACAGCTAATATGCGCAACCAATCAGCTAACAACAGAACAAAGTGTAACAGCAACAACAACAATAATGATATTACAACAAGCGAACACAACAAATTTCAACTCACCGTACAAGCGACCGACCAACCAACCAACCCGTTCCTCGCTAAATCAAAATTGACAGATGACATTCGAAAGAGATGACAAATTCCTAAATGACAAAGTATTGATCAATCAATGTCACCTGTCCGCCGGAAATCTATAAACAATATGATACCATTTTTTTGCCCACCATCCCCAACCCGAAAAAATTCGCCAACGCGTGAAGTGCGCGGGCGTAAATGACTATATATAGTCCGATATCTACAGCAGCAGCAGCAGCAGCTGTGCTAACTCGTTGCAATTGTGTAGTTATTCGTCAAAATCACCTGTGTGCTGTCTGCCGGTGGGCGGTGGGTGACTGGTGGGTGACTGGTGGGAGGTTATGCTTTGAGCTGAGCTCTTCCGGTTGGCGAATATTTTTAATATTGACTACGCACCGCCGGAGTGTCACTTGGGGGAATTGAAGTGTCGTAATGTACTGGCAGCGTTGCGTGGGCTGTGTGTGTGTGTGTGTGTGGTAGTCGACATGATACTTATACACAAATAGCCTCAAATAGACACGCTGCATTACAAGCTAGTCTATTATTATTAAAGTTATGAGCGCTCCCATCTGTGTGAGTTTGTTGAACGAACGCGATAAAGTATGCAATAATAAATGAGCACAACTTGTGGGTGGCTGACAAAAGGATAGATAAGTGGCTGGGAGAGGAGAGAAGTTCAGCTGTGTGGGAGGAAATTTCTAAAAGTTTATTTTTCCACTGTTGAAGGTAGGTGGCGCTGTTGCGACTTTCCTCTCGTTTTGTAGTTTTTTTGTAGAGTGGCGATTTCATTAGCTTTAAGTATGCATTTTTGATTCTAACATAATGGAAGGTATAGTTTTTATCCGGTAGATGCTGCTGTCGTCATGTTGTTTCAGATTTTTGAATCCACTTAATCTATAATACATTTTTCGAAATATAATTTTATCCTTTTTTTCTGATTTCTCAAACAATTCACCAGATGTAGTAACAGAACTTCTGATGCATAAAAATGTCGTGCTCTGTTTTAATAGCATATTTTTTGGTCTTAACGAATACACTGTTGGGGATATAATATTTTTTTCAAAGCTCTCACTTAATTTTACATTACACTGTCTAAGACAATATGGAATTACTCAAGCCTCGAGATGTGGCGCTATTTTCAAGGTCTAAAACCAAGTTGCATACTTTGTATATATAAACATTGTTTCCAATAGATGGTACTGTTATTAAATAGGTGTATTTTGAAGACGGTGTAGCGACACAAAGTCTGCTTTATTTGTCTCAACTGGTAGGTTTCGTTCTTCTCCTATGCTTTTCGGAACTCTTTTTAGTAGAGAACATACTTCCATGTTTGTCTTACATATCAGAAATTATGAGGGGATCCCCACTCTTTCTGTGCAAGTAGCAACTGTTATTAAAAATAGAGACATTACAGATTTTATTAGAACATAATCTTTCGAGATATTTTTTGATAATGGCTTGAACTTGACTTCCGGAGATAAAAAGCATCTTATACTATTTATTGGATTGCCACGAGTCGGGCGATATGAAATAAAAAATTTAGTAGTAGATGTCAAATATTCCGATTTTTTGCTCTTTATTCAATGCTTTATAAAAAGTGTTACAGTGATCGGATTTAGTTCAAATGCGCCGTTTCGTTCGATAATCTGTTTCCATCTAGACGGTGACTTCATAATACCCCCCTCGTAGAAGCCCCTCTCCTTATTTGCCACTTTTCACAAGCCTCTGTTGAGTGCAACTTTACACCACAAAGGGCGTTCCTCATGGACGGGAACAGGTGGTAATCACTTAACGCTATGTCCGCGCTATATGGTGGATGCGATAAAAGCTTCCATCCGAGCTCTCGTAGCTTCCGACGAGTCATCAACGAAGTGTGTGGTGTGGCGTTGTCGTGTTGGAACACTACACCCTCCCTGTTGGCCAATTCTGGACGCTTCTGGTCGATCGCCTGCTTTGAGCGGGCCAGTTGTGCGCAATAGATGGTTGTATTAAGCGTCTAGCTCCCATATGGCAGCTCATAGTGGATGATTCCTTTCCAATCCCACCAAACACACAGCAACACCTTCCTGGCGGTCAATCTCGGCTTGGCCACTTTTTGGGACGATTCACCGGCCTTCGACCATGACCGTTTTCGCTTGATATTGTCGTATGTGATCCATTTTTCGTCGGCAGTCACCATCCACTTCAAAAATGGGTCGAGTTCGTTCCGTTTCAGCAGCATATCGCAGGCGTTGATTCGGTCAAAACGTGGTTTTTGCGTCAAAACATGCGGCACCCAAACATCAAGCATGTTTGTGTATCTAGTCTTCTGCAGCTGGTTTAAAATTGTTTGGTGACTAACTCCCATCTCCTGGGCGATGTAACGAAATGCCACATGCCGGTCTAACACGATGTTTTCCATGATTTGTTCGGTATTCGTCGTCACTGGTCTTCCGTCGGCTGGCTTATCCATGGTGTCGTCTTCACCCGCTCTAAATCGTCAAAACCATTCCTCCGCAGTACGAAGTGATAGAGTACTCACAAAACACAAAGTGGGTATAGAGACGAGGCAAAGACTTAAGTCATTAAACGGTTACAGCTTCAACTAGTTCAAGTTTTGACTGGTCTAAAATGTAGATATGTATAATCGAATTACACAAATTAATTTGACCAGCGTTTATCGATACAAACATATTAAATGTGTATTAAGGCCAAAACTCATTATTAAATTATGAAAACCCGACGGGGGGTACTTAATTATGCAATAGGAAATACATTTATATATATTTTATTGTGACTTCCTGTATTTTGATATATAATATTTACCCAACAACAAACAAATATATATTTATATATTGTACATAGGTGTAAAGCACCACTACCACCACCATCACCATCACCAATTCGTCGATTCTTATTCGCCTAGTAATTTAATTAAATCAACACAGCAGTCGACTTTGCTTTGTCCTTGCAGTGACATAAATAGAGGTCGGAAATGACGACGACAGTGCACAACACCTGCTGATAAAGATCACAAATTGAAAATACAATATTTTCATCTAACACAAACGAGCAGAACTCTGATGAATAACCTGGCAGGCTGTCTGACATTGGTCGAAGACGGGGCTGACGGCAGAGGCGGAAGGCGGAAGGCGTAG
Source organism: Zeugodacus cucurbitae (assembly GCF_028554725.1). Lineage (NCBI taxonomy): Eukaryota > Metazoa > Arthropoda > Insecta > Diptera > Tephritidae > Zeugodacus > Zeugodacus cucurbitae. Next base: position 20,835,444 of record NC_071668.1, read on the forward strand.
CCAACAACAGCATGACAATCATCATAGCTTGAAAAGCGAATGAAAGCAATGGTAATGGAGTGGAATAGTAAATTGAACTGGAACTGGCAAGGTATTGCTGCTGAGCCATGTCTGTTGTTGTTGCATGTCCATGGCAAGAGTCCATCTGGTGTCAGAAGGGCGCAATGAATGGAACTGTTGAGAAATAGTGGCACATTGAAAGACATTTGTTGCAGCCATGGGAGCAGAAATGTCGAGGTGGAAGTTAAATTAATAGCATTGCCAACAAAGCAACGGAGATGGGAATAAATGAAAATTCAGCATTAAGCACAAACACAAATCGAAACACAAATAATTGGCAAAAGAAAAAAATCTCGGTTGATGCTGGGTAACAAAGTTTGATATGCCTTGTGTGGAGGATGGTATGGAGGGTGAGTGAGTGTTTGTAGATTTCATTAAACTAATCGCTAATAAGAACAGTATATATGCAGATGTTTTTAAATATATGTATGCATTAATTCATTTATCAGTAAAGGTAAAAATCATTTCATGAGATTTGTTTTGGAATTCTACGATGCCTTATAGTTTACTAATCAAAGTATATGTATATGCAATTTAGACGTCGTAATCAAGTTACATTTGAATTTAATTGATATCTATCTGTACATTGATTTTTCATCTACTTTCAAAAAAGTGATATTTGATAAGAACGAACAGAATTTAGCTTGCAGAGGTATTTGTTGAGGAGATGAAACTTCGGCTAACATCATTGAGTACAAGGTACTCAAGGCATACTTTGTGTGAGTTTAAAATTTTATCAAGAATTTTAAGAGAGTTCGTGTCCCTCCATAGTACCCCTGACAGACGGTGGCGTTAATACGAATTAACTGTTTTAATCGGGCTTAATTCGTGAGTAATCTCAATTAACTCCGTTACTAACTCCGATTTAATCTTCAAAATTTTAGAGAGTTAGAGGCATTTCATTGTCCTACAAATTTGGATCTGATTAAGTGCGGAGTTAATCGGGATTAACGCTGTCATCTGTCAAAGCTATAAAATCGTACAAACTCGCCTTCTTTCAAACATAACATCGAACACGATAACAAGCTGATTGCCCGGATAAAACCGGGCTTTTATATTAGAATTCAATTAAATATATATGTATATTTTTTCACTGACCGTAGTTTAATTCCAAAACGATTGAAGTTAACTTTGACGTCATTTAATGTAAATTCCTCAAAATTCTGGGACATTCTGTGTGAAATATGATTTTTCTGTTGATTATGATTTATGAAATAAATTCGAATTCGATTTTATAAATATCTCGAAAATTGTGATCAACCGGGTTAATAAAACTACTGTAGTCAATAAGTCGGAAACTATTTTCTAAATCGTTCAAGAGAGTGTACGTCATATAATAACAAACTATTGATCGTATTTACTATATGGAAAAACTTCTCATTAAATCGACAGATCGCTCACCACCTGGTCTGTCCAACGGAGTGGAGGCCTTTCTCTCCCACGACTTCCACCAGCGGGTATTGCATCGAACAAAGCTGGAGTGTTTTCGTCCATTTGAACAACATGGCGGTGTCTTTTATTCGCTCAATGTCGTTGTATGGCTCATACAGTTCATCGTACCATCGTCTGAGGACCATACATCTTTCGCACAATTTTCCTCTCGGAAATTCCTAGTATCATCGTTGACATAGTCCACGCTTCTGCACTATAAAGTACGACGGGAAGCGACTTGTAGAGTTTGGTTTTTGTTCATCGAGAGAGGACTTTACTTTTCAACAGTCCAAAGTAGCACCTGTTGGCAAGAGTGATTCTGTGCTGGATTTCGAGGCTGACATTGTTGGTGCTGTTGATGCTGTTTCCAAGGTATACGAAATTATCTACGTCTTCGAAGCTATGACTGTCAACAGCGACGTGGGAGCCAAGACGCAAGTCTGCTGGCTGTTTGTTTGATGAGAGAAGATATTTTTTCTTGTCTTCACACACATAGGAAGGGAAAAACTCTGTCAAACAGCTTACATGGAAAAACATCTCATAAAATCGATCAGTTAATTGGTGTTTGCTTATAAGTGAATAACATCAGGGTTGGTTTAGAAATGAATGGGTTGGTTTAGAAGGGTCATAGGAAACGAGAACTCTATCAAGCAGCTATGAACGGTGTGAGATCCGTTTATGGAATCATATTCCAGGAACACTAAAAACTCCGTAGCGTTTTCGTGAGAAGCCGCTTTGTAATTAGACTTTACTTTGAAGATACTTGGGAATATTTCATAGCTGTCGGATATTAGCTTAATGAAAACGATGGAAAAATTGCTTCGAGCTATTTCAGCTTACACTACTTGCCCGGGTTTAGTTCCCAGTGACATTTTTCTGTCCTCAGACCTCAAATAAATGCTTGTTGTAAATAATATGGGTATTACCGAGGCAGAGACTCATTTAGAAGTAAATATGTATTTTATTATTTTAAAATATTATTAAAAAGTTTGAAGAACTGGTGTAATACCCGCGATGACAACAATGATAAAATCGAGTTTTGAAAAAAAAAATGTTTCACGGTGTATACATATGTATGTAAAGCCTCTTTTATGCTCGCATAATCTTGCCAATCAAGTAATTTTACTCATTTTATTTGAATTTAACCTATTGTAACAGTAAAGAATAAAATTAAATTGTTCAAAAGCATATTTTTTTGTTGTAACTAACAGTTTCCTTCCGCCAAAGGATTAACTCAACTCCTCCGAGAATTTGTGAGAAATTCGTCTTTTCTTGATTTAGTAAAGCAAAAACGCTTACGAAGTCACCGAAGTGCTACAAACGAGTGTGTGTATGTGTGGAAGTGTGCGCTTTCGTAGACATTTTCTTGGCGCAATTGTCTCTGCGAATTACGGCTTGAAATTTGAGTTGTAACAAAAAAGTTTTTATTGCTTCATTGTTGCGCCCTCAGCCGCATAATAACCAAATGCAAACTTTTGCCACTTGCCACTTGCCACATGAATGCATCCGTGCGCTTGCAGAATTTTATGTCACACACACACAACACATACATACATACATATGTACTGCATATACATATATCTAGTATATTTACTGCGTATAACTTACACATTCGTGCGCGTATTGTACGATTGTACTCGTAAGCAATACGATTGTGTTGCTGTTGAGTTTGTAGCGTTTTGCAAAGTTTTCAACTTTAAAGCTAAACTTCTTAATTGTGTGATTGAATTAATCATTTAATAACACAAATTTAATTTTATAAATTTGCACAAGAAATGCAATTGTAAACGAGTAAAATGTAGAACTTTAATTTGTGTGTGTCCAATAAAAGCTTATGCAAGCAAAGTAAGAAGTCGATGGAAATATAGGACAGTAGATGTATAAGTATTCGTAAATAATTTTAGCCTAAATTGAAAATCATAAATTTAATATGAAATGCCTTTATTTCCATTACAATCAAAGCTCAATTTAAAGCTTTCGAATATAAAAGAATTTTAATGAAATAAAAAATATTTAAAATAAAATATTCACAAGTCCAATTAATATACAGTAAAACCTGTAAAGTTGGACACCATTATAAAAAAGTGCTGAACCGCAGGTGTCCAGCTTAGACAGGTTTTACTGTATTAGGTTGGCAAATATCTTCCTTCCGCCTTTTTGCCTTTTGAATTTCGTGGCTATGTATAAGGCGCTACAGAGCTCGTATCTGGCAGTACTACTATACATCTTTGAAAGGTCTTGACATAACCTACAAAGCGACACGATGCATGATTAGTTTGGATATTGCGTTCAACAGTTATAGACATGTAACCATTAAGTTCACTAACGCCGAAATTCGCGCTATTTTAAAGTTTTCCTTCGTTAAAGGCAAATTCGTGAGATTAATGGTGTTTTGGGGGATGGTACACTATCACTTCAATGGAATGGTTTCGACGATTCAGAGCGGGTGAAAATTACACCATGGATAGATAAGCCAGCCGGCGGAAGACCTGTGACGACGAATACCGAATAAATCATGGAAAACATCGAGTGAGACCGCCATGTGGCATCTCGTGACATCGCCCAGGAGATGAGAGTTAGCCACCAAACCATTTTAAACCATCTGCAGAAGGCTGGATACACATAAAAACTTGATGTTTGGGTGCCGCATGATTTGACGCAAAAAAACGTTTTGGACCGAACAACCTGGAAGCAGGCGATCGACCAGAAGCGTGCGGAATTGGCCAACAGGAAGGGTGTAGTGTTCCACCAGGACAACACACACTTTGTAGACTCGTCAGAAGATACGGGAGCTCGGATGGGAGGTTTTATCGCATCCACCATATAGCCCGGACATAGCTTTGAATTCAAAAGAGGCTTGTGAAAAGTGGCTGTCCAAGTTCTTCGCAAATAAGGAGGGTGGCTTCTACGTAAGTAATTTCAGCCTAAATTGATAATCAGTCCAAATAATATATATTCCCATTGGGCTTGAATAATATGCTATTAAAGGTCTACAGTTATAGAAAAGTTGATAATTTTGTAATTTTCGATATTACTTCTAAGTAAATTGATAGATTACTCTTTTTAAGATATCCGAGTCTCATTATACATAAGATTGTGCTATATACGAAGCTAGACTGCTTCAATCTAATCCAAACAGACTAATAACTGATTTTAAATCCTCGAAGACTATCTGACATTTAACTATTTAACACTTAAGTATTACAGTATATCATCCATCACTTCAAAATTGGATCTTATAAAATAGTTAATTTACACTCCACCTCACTATAAAATCGGTATTCCTTTTGGATAATCAGCAATCCTATAATAATAAGAAATATTCAGGTTCTGTATATCACTAGTTTCTGCTGACCTTGCCTCACCAGACCCACTCGAATTCGTCATTAACGGTATGCTGAGTTGATAGTTTTTCTAGCATTCCGACTGTGGAGACCGACTACTTAATTATTCGTTTCATTGCGGACAGTCTCAGAGAAACATTAAATTTAAAGAAGAGTTGACATAATATATTCTAGAATGAAGCATGCGTCCTACTACTATCATAGATTCAAGGTATGAACCAGAAGCCTAGAGAATACACTACAATCTCTTCCGGATCCCGTTCCCGTTAATAAGAGATTTACGCTATCCCTGATGAAGATATGCACCTTAAGAAAACTAGATGAATCACGATCAAGCATGGCTTGGAAAATTGGAAATAAATCGGTACATTGAAGTACTAGATATCTTCGACATCTAATCCCAGAGATTCAACCTCAATTCCTAGTTCTGATTGGCCAGAATCTTGATTATGGATTCGTGGATATAATCGCTACGCTATCTTTGACAAGGATATGCGTCTTAAGAGGACTAGAGATATCCTAATCATGATCCAGGCATCACATGGAAAATTGGCATATATTCGTTAGATTGATGTAGATATAGATAGATAGATCTGCAATATCTTCGACAATTTAAAAGAAAATATGAAAAGTCACTAGATTCCGTCCTTTAGAATAGTACTGACTGTCGGCTTTGTTAGAATATACTACCGCGCTGTATGTTACCGCCGGGTCGCTTAGTCTCGTTTCCATAGTTGAAAGGAACGCAGTAGTTTTATACAAAAATTGTCGATATTATGCCTACCAAATAATGGCTGTATACTTATCGTGCATGGAATTACTAAAAAACAGATTCCATTACTAAACAAAATTAAAATCACCAAATTAATGTCACCAAATCACAATTAAATTTACGACTCTTTCGAGCTTCCCATTTCTCTTGGCATTGCTACAAAAGCGTCTCCACGCATAAGCTGATTAGCGCAAGCATATGCCGACAGTTTGTATAAAATAGTCTGCGAAATTTTCCGGAGTTTTCATAGCAAATATTTGCGCTAATCCCACTTCTATCCCATTTCGAACCATTAACTCCTGATGTCATGAAATATGACAAGAAAAGAACGCCACCACAATCGCATTGCGGTTGAGCGCAGCCAACTGATGGCAAGTTGAGGCTTTACCGGTGGTAAAAGCACAAAAATAAAAGGTTATACACACTTGGCCCACCAGTGACCCATGAACATTTCAATCCGTGCGAATGTTCGTACAGCTTCGTACATATGTATGTATGCGCACACGAATAACTAACGGTCGTTCTTAACGACAGAAATATTCGAAAATCTCAAAGAAAAACAAAGCGAAATGTTGGCGGTGGGGTGGGTGAGTAGGCGGGCGTGCGGTGGTGTTTCGTACGACAAGCGAATGATTCAAGTGGCCGGAGTGCTGCAAAAACCTGGTTGGCGAACTAATGCCGGCAAACGAGCCGCAGCTGGCTGGACGAAGTTGTTTGTGCGAGGGCTCAGCGGCATGACATAAACTCAAAAGAAATCAGATTGTGGCCGAGTTCAGCTCTGAACTTCTCCGGAGAGTTTGGCTAATTAATTAAGTTCATTTCATTTCGGTTGGCTGCCGCAGCTTAGAGTATTTCAGCTATACCGTCTTGCCATGGCGGTTGTCGGTCATCGGTAAACCGGCCAAGTGATATGCAGTCCATGTGGTAGGTATGCCAAAAACAAAGTAGAATAGCGATTGAATGTGGAAGAAACATAAACTACTTTGCAGTTTTTTCGAAGTTCAAGTGCATATGTATTCAACTCAACTTATACTTAGCGGTAAACGTCGAGTGGAGTGTTTAAAGAAACTTGCTTTATTTTCTTTTTTTTTAACGCAAAGTGCCTCATCTTCGATGGCAGGAATAAGTGCGGAAGTAATAATGATAATTTATTTAAGACAGTTTTAAAATAAGAAGAATAGCTGATTTTTTGGAGTATGGTATTTCATTACTTTTCAGGTTCTATGTATTTTTCTATACATATGTCCTTCAATTCCGTCTTCGCTGCGGCTTGAATCTCCTCTATCGTATAAAAACGGTGTCCCCGGATCAGTCTTTTGAGCTTGATGAGCAGCCAGAAGTGAATATTTTACTTTGAATAGTCTTGATCTACGAGAAACTCGTTAATCAAAGCTCTTCTGGGAGGTTACAACTAGAAAATGTTCAAACTGGTTATCAGCCTATGCAGATACGAATGAAAACATCACGTAGCCACGTATATCAAACACTTCAGACTGTAGCTACACAAAGATAGCTCATCATCTCCATAAATCCAAGCGGTTTGGCTGTCATCCATAATGCGCTTGGGTTGGACGAAATGAGACGTTATAAATGGCAGAGTATAGCAAAAGTGGTACTATTTATACCCACAGCAAAAGTGTTTTTGCTATTTAAGGAATCGTCAAGCTTTGGAAATCCACTCAATAACTAATTAAGTAAGCCTGAGACTAATAAAGTCCTGTCGACTGATACGGTTCTCTATTGATCGTTTGAATTCAGCTTTCCGCTTAATTTAAACGCGTTTAAATCTTCAACTAAAGTGGTGTATAACTGCGAGAGGACAATCTTTAGAACACTGCGATTCAAACACTATTCAGGATACGAACTTGCCGATTTTGCAGGATATTTTTGAAAGTATATACTATCAAATAAGCCCCTTAAGCAGAACCTGAGTAGCTAAGGGATTTAATGATTAAGTTATGGATGACAGAAATTCGATCAGAGGTCAAATGTTTCCAGGTGAGGGCCTCAGAACCCATTTACAAATTGTAAGTAGACATAATCTATTTTTTTTATATTTCCTGATTTTTATTGAAGTTTACTGTCTTAGTTATAGGTAATATTGAAAACTATCTTGAGTTGATTGGATCGATTAATAGGCGCACAGGCATCGTGAAATAAGTTCGGTGTTATTACTGTTGCAGTGGTAAAATACAATAGTCTTTACATCTTCTTGACTGTCGTAGACAAGGCTTACGCGGTTATAGCCAAGTCCACAACAGCGCGCCACGCATCTCTCCTTTTGGCAGTTGGGCCCATTTGGTAATGTCAAGTCCTGGTCCTTCCAACGGAGTAGAGGTCTTCCTCTTCCTCGGCTTCCTTCGGCGGTTACTGCACCGAACACTTTCAGAGCTGTAGCATTTTCGTACATTCGAACAACCTGACCTCGGCAGCGTAGCCGTTGTCTTTTTCCTTTTCATTGGGGGTTTTTTTTATGTGGTGGGTCCCAAACCCAACGCACAACCGCATAAGCGGAGTTCGCCTTCTCACTTTAGCTCGCCTCCAAACGGATGTCTATTGTCTTTCCAGAGGAAGTCGTGAGCTGCTTGAGCCACATGCAAAAGCATCGTTCCTAGCCACTCCCAAGTGAATGACAGTCGGGAACAGTTTTTGTCTGTATATAAAACCGAGTCCCTTCCGTTTACGTAAACCTAAGATTGACCGAATACTGCAGACTGTAAAGACAAGAAGAGAGCTCTTCACCTCCATTGTGATAGTATTGATTTATTTTAGAGTGGAGAATTTACCAGGCTTGAGGCTGATAAGATCCTCTCATAATCTTTCGATTTCAAAATGGCTTCTATGTGATGTGGAACTGCTTTTATTCATTTTAACTAAAGATTTCTAAGATTCACTATAGTCCATTCATTTCTCGAATGTAAATACAGAAGTCCTAGGCTTAGCCGAGGTATGCGATTAGCCAAAAATCAATTGATTATTTTTTAGATTCTTCGAATATCTGAGTATCGTATAATATTCTAGCTCACAACAATGTGCTGATAATCTAAAATGAGATTTCTGGGCTCTGTTGGTCACAAATCTTCATATTTAGTAGGGTTCTATTATTAGAAACCCTTTCAAAACGTGTATTATTGAATATTAGTACATCGACATATCTCACATTCAATATTTCAATGCTGAAAATAAACAACGCCCACCCCCACCCCCACCTCACATATTGCTTATTTTTCCAACTCATTAGGCAGCAGCAGCACCAACGTGCCGCTGTGTGCAGCGAGTGGGTTAATTCAATTTAATTATAGTCTGCCAATTATAAGCTGTCAGAAAAACTGTGTACACCCTACGGCACAACACTGTTGCATTTACATAAATCCACAGACCCACACACACTGAGGGAGATGGGAGCTCATAGGCGCTTATTATGTGCATTTCAATATAAAAATATATATTTTTATACCACATAGAGTTACATATACGTAGATGTTTGTGTATATGTAATAATGCAGTCTGTGTAAACAATATTTTTTTTCTGACTCCCAGGTCTTATTAACTGATGAATTGTTAAGTGAGCGCTGAGCATTTGGTGACAATACCCAGTTTATTTGCTTATGCCACCAACACATACACACACACATGGATACTATTTATGCTTCATGCAGCAGTGTTGCCAGCCTGTTTAAAATGCAGCTATCCTCATAAATACAGGCGCACACTCATTTGCATGCTCATATATGTATGAGTGGGTCTGTGTCCGTGTGTGTGCTCATGTATGCGCTTGTATTAATATTCATACACGATTGGACGGTAATAGCCGATTGCTGCGGAGCCGTTGCCGGATCCATATACACACTAGGCCGATACGTCAACAAAGCCTCTGCGGCAACTCTCTGTGACATTCACTTAATTGACTGCTGACAGAATGATGAACCAACAACCAAGCAGGCGCATGATAGGCGGCAGTCAGACAGACAGACATACAGACAGACGGACAGATATCACACAGGAGCAGGCAATAAAAGTCATGTGGCCATTTGGTGAATTTCAGCGTTGGCTGCACTTGGTTGTTGTTGTTGCTTTTGTCATTGTCATTTAACATAATGAAATTTAAACAGTTCCTTGTTGCTGGTTTTGCTGTCTGCCTGCCGGTCGTCGGTCGTCGGTTTAACGGTATTATTTTGACCTCAATCGAAATGGCTGCAATTATCAATAAATGCAAATTTACACCTTTAATACAATTTATATACAAAGTACCGTTTCATTGACACCCCGGGCGCATAATATGCATTGTGGATGCTTCGAATGATTGCTTGCATGGCGCCGTAACGCACTCTGTGCCTATGGTGTGTAAAATTGTAATTAATTAATGAAAAAATCTACGCATTTGTCAAAGTAATTACTTTTCTCATCGACAAATGAGTGACTGCGAGTCATTATATATTTACGATATATATGTACGATATATTTATATACATATGTATACCATACACTTGCTATCATAATATTATTCTCTCGTTTGTTGAGAGAAAGTAGAAACTGTTGGAAGAGCTGAGGAAATAATAAAATTTACTGGAATATACTCGTATTTATAAAATAACAGATTTCGTATTGAGAAACACTCAAAATGGTGAGAAATTTTCTTAATTATTTTGCTTGGCAATTTTTCCCGGAATTACAGAGAGTATTGTCCTTACAAGATATTGAAGTTGATACTGTTGTTCAAAAATCGGTATCTAACACGTGATCCAAATAAAAGCATTTTTTTCAATACCCTCTTTTGACAGATCAGGCGTGAATCGTGTCAAACTGTCATGTTAGTTTTGTTCAGTATTGTTTGTTATTTATCGGGAAAAGACTGGCCACTGAACAACGTTTACAAATGGTTCAATTTCATTACGAAGATTTTCGTTCTCTAAAGAATGTGTTTCGCGCGCTTCGTAATGGTAAACATAAACGGCCTACTGAGCATACTACCTTGATCACCCATCTTGAGACCCAGCATTCATTATTGGATAATATTCGACCGAATAGACCATGACGTGGTTTGTGAACCAGTGGAATTATATATTTCTACAAAATGATAACCGACAATTTGATGCCTGAAATTGAAGCTCGTGATCTCGGTGATATTTGGTTTCAACAAGACGGCTCCAATTCCCTCACATCGCATCAATCAATGGGTTTATTGGGAGAACTCACTGCGATGAGCAGATAATTTCTCGTTTTGGGCCGGTCGATTGGCCATCAAGAACGTATAATATCACACCGTTAGACTTTTTCCTGTGAGGATATGTAAAGTCTAAAGTCTATGCGGGACGATCTTAACTTGATCTTACATGACAGTTCCTAACCTCAAAATTTGTATAGGTATAGAAATGATATAGATGAGAAGTCAGTATATATTGGATATCGCTTTTGAATATGCCAATATGGCTGCTTAGGACTTCGGTCAGCCTAGAGGCTAGTTTAATATTAAAGGTTAAGGGCACACCAATTACTAGGTCTTAGATTCAAAGTTCATGTTGGTCGATTATTTCGAATGGAGAAAATCTGGTGGACCTTATTGAAATAATTGTATGTATATAGTTTTTATGAAATACTAATTTTTTAGGTAAAAATACCACGGTTGTTGTGCAGTAATATTGAACCCATTTGATTTCTTTTGAAGCTAATTGGAATTATTACAGAATGCTCGGGTGTGTAAGAGTTCTCTCTGTAGATATCGGTATCTTCTGAATTAAACATGAAATTATTTTCGAATTTTAATCGGTAACTACTTTCAGTAGAGTATGATACAACCCTTTGAATAAGATGTTCCTTTTCTTTGAATGTGATATAGGTAGATAGGTTGGAAGGAGTGCCGGCTCAACTAGCGCTCAATTTGTTCATACTGTGTGTGAATATCTCGCTGGATAGGACATGGTATTAGCACCGCTGTGGATTCGTCCTTTATATAACTCCTATCTTTGTTAACTCGTCTGCCTTTTCGTTTCCAAAAATTTTCCTGTGACCGTAAATCCCTACTATGGACAGGTGAAGTTTTCCTTCCAGTGAGCTTAAAGCTTTTTTGCATTTGTTGAATGATATACAAGTACAGAAGAGGGTTAAAAAAAAGAATTCATACTAGGTACACCACTAATCTATATAGGGGGAATGACCTATTCTGAATATAAGAAACAAATTTTCTTAATATAGTTTTTTGTACTCCGTTTCAATATTCATTTAATAAAGACTCTAAAAAGTGTTAAGCAATTTATTGTTTTAAAATACGTTTATATTTAAAATATGTTTTCTCTGGCTTTTGCTCATTTATTATTAAATCAGTGATGTTGAAAAAGCTATATGAGAGTATAAATATAAGAGCTAAATATATACTTCCTTGTATACAATACACATATTGCCTACAACAGAAGACGAATTATTTCTATTAAAATTAGCTGAAGCGCAAATTCAAATAAAAGGGCGACGGAGATTGACTTGGTACAACGCTGAACTATGTGCTTGAGAGAAAGATGTCAAAAAGTTTGGCGTGAAATGTCATTACACAATAATATTACAAAATGAAAAACGCCAAAGTGGCAAAGCATGAAATTAAAATAAGAATAAGAGTAAGAATAAGCAGCATACAACTTGGCGCAACAACCCCCAAGGGACTCGGAGAAGAGGGTAGGAAGGGCATTGTTGCGCACACTGTTTATTATTTCATTTTTCACTTTTCTATTTTTGCGATTGCAGCACAACAGTACACCGCACACCTCCCCAACTAGGGCAGGATTCATTGACAAAGTGTGAACGCTGTCGACCCGGAAGGCATTCGACACTGTCAACGGTAGCACCGTTAAGCGAGCCAACTTCTTGGAATGAAGCCAAGTGAGATGAAGATTGGCGCCAACACAGCAGACACCATGCAACAACTCAAGACGAATCGTCTAAATGGCAGACAAACTGCTGCGGAATAAGCTGGTGAAATGAAAGTCAAATGAAGAAGTAGCTTCAAGCCTTCTTGGCAGCTCAGCAGAAAAAAATAGAATTCGTTAAGTTGGCGAAAATACCTTGGCTTTTTGTGTTAAGCATTTCATTAGTTTCTTATTTATTTATTTTTTTTTTTGGCGAGTAGAATTTGAGGAAATTGTATTGTAATAATAAAGGGTGTTATAAGTGTCAATTTTTTTGTAGTGTTGACCCTTTATTAATTTGAGTATTAATAGTGAGAAGTATGTGGTTAAGAGAGTGATGAAAGAACAAGCACGGTTAGGGGTCTAAGAGAAGCGTGAGTACCAAAATTATTGTCGATTGTTTTCAACTTTCTTCTCTTCAAATTTGTACTTGAAACAACAACAATCAAGGCGGTAGTATTGAATGACATATCCTTCAAATCTTCTCAATCAAATCGATCAAGTTTTTGGATCTAACGTACTCTTTTATTTATGCCAGTTGCTTGTTCGTTTCGCCATTCGTAAATATAGCTTATTGCTTCGTTCAAGAAATGGCATTTCCGTTAGGAGCAGAGAATAAATACTTACTTTAATTATTTTATAGTCGACCGAGGCTTTTGTTACTTCGAGAAGTTCAAGATTTATTTCTCACTAATCAATGACAAGAATTCTATTTATTCCTTGATTCAAATTTTGAGTAAAATGTAAGGATTTCGAGTAATAATTAATTCCAAGAAAGGTTTGTAAGGTCTCTCATTGTTTCATACTTGCAAAATAACTGTACATTCTCTCTTACCTCTTACACAGTTATACCTAGAGAGAACTCCATCCAATTCTTACCCAAAAAACTGGTTGATTGCGAGAAAAGTAACACTTCATTAATAAATTAACTCGAACCCCTTTACATATTATTTACCAAATTGTATTACCGACAAAAAAAAAGGGTTGTACACTTTAATATTCTGTCAACTGAGTCAACTTCACCTTTGCGAGAAACCTAATAAACACCTCTTTTTTGCTAATTTCACGCAACAATAATCTTCCGTTGTAAAACATAGTAGTGGACGGTGTTATTGTTAGTGGGCGGAGTAACCGACTTATGCAACCGCCAGCCCACCATCCCATCTTATACTTCATTCGGCGGTGAGTTCAAACTTCTAATCCTCATTACAAATTCCACACCAAGAAATATAGATATACACAGCATCAACACTTTGTGGCGTAAAAGTAGAGTGGAAATCCCTTAAAAAACACATCGCATGGCAGCCTCGTGTCCGGCACAAAGTAGAAGCGCAAATAAAAGATATGAAAAATGCAAGACGTTGGCAAGAAAAAGTTTCCGCATTAATTTTATTGCTTTTGGCATAAACTGGCTATGGACACACAAAAAACAACAAATTGTCAAAGGGCTTAAGCGGCGAAAATGTGGCGCATTGAGGCTGTTAAAGTTATCGCCGTCCGAGCCCCTAATTTTATTACCCAAACAGTGTCAATATGCTCAGTGAACGCATGCTTACTCCGTTATGGGTTGGGGTTTGGGTTAGTCGGATGGTGCTGGCTGGCAACAACGAAATTGCTGCGCTTTAGCACGTCATATTGTGATTTTCATACCTTTAATTTAATGCGATGAGCAGTGAAAAAGGTTAAGCTTCATAAGTTGCTAGATTTCCTTTTTGTGGGATAGGATATATAATTTTTTAATTTCATCAAATAATTTTCAAATTATTTAGGTAATTTTATAGCAGTAAGAAAAAATATGCTTGAAAGTATGAAGGAGAATGAACGAGTCCTTGAACAGCGACTTGTGGAATGAACTCTCGATACGTATATACTTTAAGCAACATATTATAAGTCTTTAAGGATAACTTTATCTCATAAGGAAAACAATATTCTATGCTCTTTTCTCTGAATTCGTAACAAAGAGATGATTCATCTCCTTGACTGGTGTAGACACCGCTTATGCGGTTTAGCCGAGTCCACAACAGCGCGCCACTCATTGATCCTCTCGGCAGTTTGTCGCCAATTGGTAATAACACGTGAAACCAGGTCCTTCTCCACCTGGTCCTTCCAACGGACCGGAGGCCTCCCTCTTCCTCTGCTTCCACCAGGGGGTACTGCAACGAACACTTTCAGAGCTCTTTCGTCCATTCGAACAACATGACCTAGCCAGCGTAGCCGCTGTCGTTTTATTCACTGAACTATGTCAATGTCGTCGAATAACATATACAGCTCATCATTCCTTCGTCTGCGGTATTCGCCATTGCCAACGTTAAAAAAACCTACATCTTCTGCAAAATCTTCCTCTCGAAAACTCCTAGTGCCGTATCATTGGATGTTTATATCGTCCATGCTTTTGCACCAAACGGGACTTCTTCATTTTTCCTTACAATACCCTCTAGTCTTATAACTTAAGGCTTAACTATAGTGACTATACAAGAGACTTCAGACACCTTATTCTCTTGGTAATAAAGTCTTGCTATTACCCGAGTTGGTATGAGCTTCTTTAAAATATTTGAATTTATGATGGAAGAGAGAGCTTCTTTGAGAACTTGGAGGAAGTTAAGCCATTAAGCATGAATGGCAAAGAAGTTAAGGAAAAGCCTTTCGTCCGGCATTCCAGTTCTAGTCATTATGACCATGATTTTGAGAGGGCTCCAAGGCAGATCAACATCGCCAGGGGCTAATACAGGGACCCTAGATACATATATAACTAGATCTAAGTCAAATATATGAAAAAGATAGCTAAAAACAGCGAACCCGGAAGAAAGCAGCATCTTAAACCGCTACGTCGTGATCGGGATCTCGAATGAGCGCATAAAGAAAGAGAAGCCGTTCGAAGAAGAGCTTGAGATCCCGGTTGACTACGGAGCGTTGAAAAATTCTATTTTATAGTATGCTGATTTAATGGATATTATTGCTCAAAGTAGCTTTAATTCTCTGAATATAAGCAATTGGTTAGTTGATAAATTCGAAAGCATTATTATGAGGTTCTTAGTTTTGGAAAATCATAGACATTAATTCTAAACCTCCACATACCACACCACATATACTTCATTCTCAAAATAGAGTTCATACATTGTTCTAATTCAACTTCATTTTAACCAAATCTCTTTTAATTGCAACAATTCAACCACATTACACTACAGTCTTCACCTGAATCTTTAGCACTCACTTATATTCGGTCACCTTTACACCCTGCATTAATTGGTTTAAACACAATGGCCATAATTCAACTGACCATAGCTCCATAGTGCTCTTCACTCCAGCAATTCATCAAGATTCATACAAATGATGCTACAAATTGTATAACAATGAGCAGTTGACATTTTGAAGGAAAGATAATTTTCAGCCTATTAAGAAACACTGCACCGAGTTGCGCTTTGATCTCTGCACTTTATGCAAATGAAGGTGGCCAGTGCCTGACATAACCCCACTGAGCTGGCGGAAGATGTATTGCACAGAGGAGCAATAAATTCACAAGAGAATGGTTGCTGTGTGACTATCTCAAATGATAATAGCGTCTTTGGAGAGCGTTGTCTGTATGAAGAAGAAAGTGAAATTTTGCTTTTGTTGTGCCATAAGAAAAATATGTATAGAGTGTCCCAATTTGAATTTAAAATTTCCAACGATGAAATACAAACCAGATAAAAATAGAAAAATATAAGCGTTTCTTTAGCAGTCGGGTCCATGTGCCCAAAAGTCTGATTGATTTACTAATATACTCTATACATGTACTCATTTTTGGAATAAACGAAATTTATTAATTAACCGTTGATTAATTTAAGATATGATTCAATACAACAATAGCTGAATACTCTATTCTTCTCTGTCTATTCTATAGATCATAATTTGATTGGAAGTGAAGATCGCTTTTGCTTTCTCGTTAACTCTATACCTCTCTTTTGTGCTTTTTTCCGTCTCTCTCTCTCTATCTATTACCGTCTCTCTTTTTTTCTCCGTCTCTATCCTCTTTCTCCATCTCTCTCTCTCTCTCTTTCTCCGTCTCCCTTTTTCTCTAATACTTCTTCCCCGACTATAATATACCAACTATGTTTTTCTTTCCCATTCTCCTACTGTTCCAATGCTACTTTTCAATAATAAGCTTCTTCGATTACCACAACGACAATTCGTTTGTGCGAAAGTTTGCGATAGTGTGTGAAAAGTAGAAATAACTACCGACGATAATTCCTTAAAATCTATCACTTTATGAAGGTTGTCACTGCTATCATAAAATTGAGTTTAGTCACCTATAGTGTACGCATATATATATAGATAGATATCTTTTGTAAAAAAAAGTGACTGTTTAGGCTTTCAATATCAACTAACTTTGCTGTAGCAAATACACATTTTTGTCGCTTTCTAGCTCAACCACATTGCAATCATAATCCCATTCTAATCTTTTAATCCACTCGAATGGATTTTCGCCTGACCAACATATATACCTATGTATGTACGAGTATATAAATATGTATGTATATACAAGGACGGATGTAGATAAGTAACAAGCTTGTAAGGGTTTAGGTGAACACCCAAAACTGGAGTCTATAATAAACTGCAAAAGCCAGCGACTAGCTGGTTGAAAGTCACAATTTTTTTACACTATTGGAGTTCATTTGTGCCTGTGAATGCTTTGTGGTATTACTGCCAATAAAAAACTTGTCAATATACTCCATGCAAAGGATAGCTCCTTCATGTATTTATTAATATCAATAACTTTGCTTAATAAATTTAAAACGACTATGAATTCAGCTTATTAAAATTTAATTTGCATTTTCATTAAATATAATATTTATACATTATGTCTGGCTTGACTCATAGTATATATAGTTATAACAGACAAGTTGACAGAACATAAAATGGCACTTAATAAAAAATAGTTTAACTTCTATTAAATTTTGCTCGATTTTATAGTGCGAAAAGCGGATATCAGGAGAGCGATGTGTTAAAAAATGGGTCATATTGATTGAGTAGCTAGGGAGATATGATACAAAGGGTAATATAAGATAATATAAGGTAAATAAGAATAATATCACCATCCGCTTCACCAAATTTTGCGAACCTTGATTTCTTCTTCAGAGATATCGAAAATATTACATGAGAGATGTATTTCTCAATATCGAACCATAAAATGAAACTCAGTACTTCCAAAGAGTTTGATTATGAGAAATTTTATATTTGAAAGTACATGCTCCTTTTGCTTTTTTTCCTTTGTTAAAAATTTGAATGAAATGAAAGAACGTAGAATTCTTTTAAAACAGAGCTAGAACACCTTTTGTATTTTGGAAAACCTTCGTTTGGTGGGTTTTCGTGGTTACGTTCCGATTTCGCCTATAGACCCCCCTAGGAAGAAGCACCAGAACAAACAGACAGACCTAGCCAGATCATTTTGAGTGTGATTAGATTCTACGCAGATCTACCCTGATTACCAAGAAAAGCAATAATCTAGATTATTACACAAGTTATAAGACATTCTGTCGATTTAACTGCGAACGAAAAATGTACTTCTCACGAAAACTTTGGAAATATTAACTGTAGAAGTAGAAGTCACATACTGCGGGAATATTTCTAAGAGGATCAGCAATTAAAACTCACACTATGAACTGTTATATATTCTATCTGCTTTGTTATAAGCGAGTATCAAAAGTACATTCAGCGCAGTTAAAAATTATCGTAAGATACTTGGAACAGCAGTAGGCTCTCATTTTCTATTATAAGCTCCACAATAATCACTATTGTGCAATTTTGACGCCGATTTTCTCCCACGTTATAGTTGAAATCGCTTATTCTCTCGTGAACCTTGAACGACAGAACTAGAGAAAAATTGTCAATTATTGTTAGCGGGCATTTTTTTGTGACACACTTAGAAATGAACAGGGAGGCGTATGCTTAAAGTAACTTAAAGCTTAAAAAATAAGTTAAAATTAAAGTGAAAGCTTTAAGCCACATCAAGTTGAATTTATACTCATTCCACACTTATTTTTTCCATTTCCATTTCCTCAACACAAACTCCACAAATCGAAAATTAAAAAATTCGTATTACCCTAATGAATTTATAACAGAAACGACTGCACCTGAACAGTTATCAGTTAAAAAGCTAAGCTTTGGGAAAAAACTTTTGCGCTTAATACCATAAAACAAAGTCGCGCCTATGTGCTGCAATGTATACGTACGGCTGTATACAGTGCTTGCTAGCGAGTTGACAAAAAATTCTATCGGGAATCCGCACCATGCTGCGGTCGGAGGTAAAAACTTTTTAACCATCACAGTTGGACATATGGGGATTTAAATCAATATGGACAACAGCGTCAAAAGGACATGGCTGGCTGGCAGTCTCGTGCAGTCTACTGACCGCGGCGCGCAAAAGCGGATTAGAGCCACACACACACACATACAAATGACATTTCGTAATGCATTACCTTTGCCCACACACCAACACCACTGCAATGCAACTATTTTCATTCATTGCGGTGTGAGTTTTATTTGGACGCGCTTCACAAGGTACAAAAATTTCAAATATTTCCTCAATGAAAATGTTACATTTTCCAACGTTTTTCAATGTGTCGAAATCAACACACGAAAACTGAAAAAAAAAAATTAATAGAGAAAACGACAAAGTGAAGAGTTGACCAGATATTTTCTTTTTCTCTTTTTTTATTTTCTTCCTACTGCCTCGCGCCATATGAAAGTTCGGCATTTTGCTTGCTGGCCATTTAGCTTCGCTCCGGGCATTAAGCGCAGTTTAGTGGGCATTATGTCGAACTTGGTTTGTCAGCTGCGCCGGCGATGGTGGGCTCAAAGGCTCACAGGCCCACAAAACTAACAACACATGTGTGCTTATGTATGTGTGTGTGTGTGTGTGTAACTGTAATGCGCCTATGTTTTTTTGTAAGCTTACAATTTTTTCTGTGTTTCTAGCCGGCTTCAGCCTGGCATCAACTAATAATTTGGGACATTTCAGTCTCGTTATGTCTGCTTGTCATATGGGATGTTGCGTGCCGACTGTCAGCTCATGTCACAGAAATCAAATTCAAATTGAAATGAAAATTTCATTACTTAGCAATACTAACTCCCATCGAAGCAACAAACACACACTTACAAACACATTGACTCATAAAGGCCAGCTGCTGTATTTCTCCTGGCAAAAAAAAATCGCATGCGAGAAAAAAGTGACGCTGCTTTGGTATGTGCACAGAGATCACTGTCATAAAAACATCTCCGCTTAGACACACTGACAGCTCGTTTTAGGTACCAAATGCCTAGAGTAATGGAAGGGTATACCTAATGTCAGAGTAGACCTTATGAATAAATATAATACTATCATGGAAAATACATTTATATATTAACACTTGATTTGGCATCCTTTGCCTGTGCAAATCCGCCAGCTTATAAATCAATTGCAACATGAAAAATCCTTCAACCGCCGCTTATAAGCGTGAGTGTGTTGGTATGTGTGTGCTGTAAAGGTATTGGCAAGCTTTTATCTAACCGAAATCTTTCGTAGGCTTATTTTGGTCATGCGATTTAGTGAAAAAAAGAAAGAAAATGCCCAAATAAGCTTGTCATAAAGAATCGAAATTATCCGTTTGAAAGTGCCTACCAAACTGAGTACGAGGTTTGTTGTTATATGATGCACGAGGGTTGCCAGTTAGTTTACTAATTTTACATAAATAAATTTAAGAATTTTCAGTAAAGCAGGAATTGAGGAAATCAATGCATAAATTGAGTTAGATACAGTCAATTAACAGTCAACAGTTGACAGCTGACAACAAGGTACTTTAATATGCCTATCAGAAACTTTTTTAAATATTATATATTTTAAAATATTTTAAAATAAATTGTTTAAATTGAAATATGCCTCAATTAAGTCAATTAGTTTACCAATTTAAAACAATTGATTTTAATACTTTCAGTCAAGTCATATTTTTGAGGCAACTATCATATAAATTGAGTTGTAGTAGTTGCTATTCAGACGCACAGAATTTACAGTTTGAATTTTGGCAACTTTTTATCGCCTTTGGAGGACTTCGCTTTGAGAAAAATTGAGAAATGTATTTTATTACAAAAAAAAAAATATTTTAAAACATTTTGATTGAGTCAATTATCAAGCAATTAACTGAGATAATTAGCCAATAAATTTAGTTATAGTAATTGCTATTCAAATGCTCTGAAAAATGTATTCAATTAAAAAAAAAATTTAACCATTGTTTTGAGTCGATTATCAAGAAATTAGCTGAGACAATTGGCTAATAAATTGAGAATGCTATTCAAACGAACTGAATTTATAGCTAAAATTTAGCAACTAATAGGAAAGTATCTTAATATCACCTTTTTGAAGACTTCGTTGCGAAAAAAAAAATACAGAAAAAATTATTTATTTCGTCTCAAACATGTAAATTGAGTCAATTAGCTTTGAGAAAAAAATTGTGAAAAAATAAGTTTATGCGAATAAACTGTTTCAAACTGCTTAATTGAGTCGTTTATCAACCATTTCCACAAAGGTTAGTGCTAACAACAACCTAATTGACTCAATTAAGATGTTTGAAAAATATTTTACACAAATAATACAATTTCCATATTTTCTCTCTTCATTTTTCTACAATTTTTATGAGTCAATTATATGAAATTATGCTTAAAGGGTAGTTCTCCAAAGTTTAGTAAATCGAAATCATAAGAAATACCAACTACGGGTTGACTGTGTTTTGGAAAAAGTAGAAATATAAAGGGTGATTTTTTAAGAGCTTGATAACTTTTTAAAAAAAAAAAACGCATAAAATTTGCAAAATCTCATCGGTTCTTTATTTGAAACGTTAGATTGGTTCATGACATTTACTTTTTGAAGATAATTTCATTTAAATGTTGACCGCGGCTGCGTCTTAGGTGGTCCATTCGGAAAGTCCAATTTTGGGCAACTTTTTCGAGCATTTCGGCCGGAATAGCCCGAATTTCTTCGGAAATGTTGTCTTCCAAAGCTGGAATAGTTGCTGGCTTATTTCTGTAGACTTTAGACTTGACGTAGCCCCACAAAAAATAGTCTAAAGGCGTTAAATCGCATGATCTTGGTGGCCAACTTACGGGTCCATTTCTTGAGATGAATTGTTCTCCGAAGTTTTCCCTCAAAATGGCCATAGAATCGCGAGCTGTGTGGCATGTAGCGCCATCTTGTTGAAACCACATGTCAACCAAGTTCAGTTCTTCCATTTTTGGCAACAAAAAGTTTGTTAGCATCGAACGATAGCGATCGCCATTCACCGTAACGTTGCGTCCAACAGCATCTTTGAAAAAATACGGTCCAATGATTCCACCAGCGTACAAACCACACCAAACAGTGCATTTTTCGGGATGCATGGGCAGTTCTTGAACGGCTTCTGGTTGCTCTTCACCCCAAATGCGGCAATTTTGCTTATTTACGTAGCCATTCAACCAGAAATGAGCCTCATCGCTGAACAAAATTTGTCGATAAAAAACATTTCGAACCGAACACTGATTTTGGTAATAAAATTCAATGATTTGCAAGCGTTGCTCGTTAGTAAGTCTATTCATGATGAAATGTCAAAGCATACTGAGCATCTTTCTCTTTGACACCATGTCTGAAATCCCACGTGATCTGTCAAATACTAATGCATGAAAATCCTAACCTCAAAAAAATCACCCGTTATATGCTTTCTATTAATTAAGGTCATTTCTCTCACGGAAATACATTTAATTTTCCAACTGAACAATTATCAGATTTTATTAATTGAACTGACTGCATAGGGTTGCTTAGGGAATTTAATTTATTAGCAATTAAATACTAATTAGTTTGATATCTTACAGTGCATATGAGGAGATATTCGCGAAGGGAGCAATACTAATTTGTGAGAATTTTTTAGACAGCAATGTAGTTAGTTCATTATATTGATAATTGAACGCTATGGAACAATGAAATCAATTTTGACTGAAAAGAAAGTCATAAAAAATTATATATATAATTTTAAAAGTATTTCGGTAAATGGTAAATGGACTTTTTAGTATGCATTTGGAACTAATATTTCCATTTATCATTTAATAAATCTAATTCTCGGAGAATATTATTGACATATCAAGTTCTCAAGTCAAGTCAAGTCTTATTTTAACTAAATTTCTTTTGTTAGTTTAGGTTTCAAACTTAAGTTTCAACAATACATGAGAGATAGGGTTACCTAACCTTCCACAGATCCATATAAAAGTCCTTATCTGGAAACAGGTTGAACTAGTATACAAGTTGATTAAAGGCATTGTGTAAAGCTTTTTCCTACTCATTTCAAATCGGAGCATTAAAATGATATCTTTTTCATTTAAAATATAACTTAAAGTGGTCATCCATTCAATAAATACACACAAATGATCCAAAATAATCACCTCAAACCCAAATCTCATTCAGCGAGTAACTAATCATGAAACTGCCTAAATATTCACTTTGGGCAAAAGTAAATGTTTGACAACCCTCGTAAAGCCAACTCTGGTAAACATATACCCTTGCGGCTTGGCCAGCTTTAAATTCTATTTCCGCCTATGCAAATATGTACGCAAGTATTAGTTAGCCTGAAGAGGGATTTCTTTCCTTTTGGCACCTTTTTAACACTTTCCGCAGATTAGCCGCCTAACCCTTGTTTGTGAAATTTTTTTCTTTCTATACAAAGTTTAATACTTTAAGAAATCTGCCAAATATAGACTTACCGAACACAGCGCACACGCTCATTTATCCTTTAAAATTTATGCATTGCATTGTGTGCGAATATTTTTAAGCTCACCGTTTCCTGGAAATTTGTGTTTACAACAATAAGTTTGTGTATGCATTGGAGTTTGACCGCAAAGTGTTCTGTGTGGGCTTAGTTACCTTTCACCAGATGCTCTCAACAGCTATAATAATGATGGCGTGTATATGTATATTTATTTGCAAACTTTTCGAAATCAATGGGTGCCTATATTGAGTCACTTAATACGGCTTTATTTCGGTAAAAGCTAAATGTAAACAGTGCAGACTTTTTTTTGTGCTGTGATAGGTATTTTATCAGCATGAGGCACTCGATATTTAAGGGTATTCGAATATAAAAGCTTTGTAGAGTAGTGAATCGAACAAACAACTGGTATAAATCAAATAGTCTGGTATAATCCCATAAAGATAAAAGCGATTATGCCACTTTAACCCATTCCCGTTGTAGTCGCTTGGGTACAGAAAAAACTGGTACAGAAAACCCATTAGATCCTATTGTACTCGCTTGGGTAAAAACAAAACATAAGATTTTTTCGGTACCCAAGCGAGTACAATGGGATCGAATGGGTTAAGAATCATATTCTTATATAGTGAAGACAACCATATATTATATATATATTTCAGGCATTTATTGGCCATTTCGTTCTATTCAATTTCGGAAGGAAGAGAGTAGTTAATAATAATCTTAAAGTCGTTAATTCTTGGAGAATGCAATGAAGTAACAAACTGGTATAATAACTGGTATAAATTTAATAATGATTTGATGTAAAAGAAGTTTAAACAGCTGATCGAACAACTGGTATTATCACAGAGACTGGTATGATCAAAGAGATGTTTAATAATAAACGGTTATAGCACTTTGGTGTGATGAAAATATTTCCTTGTGTATTGAAGACAGCTATTACTACCTTACTTTTAAGTATTTTTAGTTAGGTTTCTTCACATTTAGTTTAAAAATTGGACTAAATTTGGTAACTCTTGTAGAGTGTAGTGAGACGCAATGAACAACTGGTATAAATGCAAAATACTTCCTTAAAACATGGAATTTAAAAATTGGTATTTGAAACGATAAGCATTACAGAGTAGCAAATCCAAAAGGCAACTGGTATAAACTGGTATAATGAAATCAACGTAAAATAAAAGGAGTGAATATGTCACCACAATGTATGAAATGAACGCCCGTTTTTGGTGCGGAAAAAATGAACAGTATCAAATCGAAAATATAACTGGTATAAACTGGTATAATGAAAAAAACTCGTGGTTATAACACTTTAATGAGGTATTCACATACTTTTTGACCCTAATCACAACAAGTACGGAAATCAGGTCCTGAAAAGTGGGGAAAGTTCATTATCAAGCAATGTATATGTTATCCGTGGTATATCTTATCTGTGGTAGTAATTGGACAGAATATTCATATTCAAAATGTGCATTATAGGTAAAAGCCCTTTAGCTCCTCGAATTTGGACATAAACCAGAATATGTATTAACCCATATGTCGTATAAGCTCCTGGAGCTTCAGCTCTCGTTTCTTTCAATCTCCATTGAGTACTTCCATACATTTTGTTTTTCTGTTTATATATATCCATTTTCTGATATTATGTTGTCAAAACTTTAATTACTTTCAAAGTACGGCCGGATAACCGCATAACCTACATTTGCCCTACCGACAACGCTTCTAAAGCCCAGCGCATCCCTACTGCAGTGATCTTAATGAGCAACGAAGTGCAGATATTAATTATTTTCGCTTTTACCCACAACAACTGTGACTCACTTTATCAGCAAAACTTAGAACTTATCAAGAAACTCATAAAAATTATTCGTATATGCTTAAGGAGTACGTTAAGAAAGTTGGCGGCACACTTCAACTTGCAACCCGTCTGCCGTTGACTAACCGTACTTCCCGTTACTCCACTCACTCATCAGCTACCATTATGAGTTGCACTCATATTTCAAAGTTGCTCGCTCGCTCGCTCGCATCTACAGTAACTCACTTTTGCTCATTTTTCGAGTTGCTTGCTTTTACTGCACAATTCTTTGGTATAACTTCGGACCATTTTCATTTCACTTTGCCAGCAATACCGCAACATTTAACAAAAACTCTTCAAAACAAAGAGCAGCAAAACTTTTGCCCACTTTTCACGCTGTTAGTTTTAATTTTAAACACCCACCAAAGCGCTCGGTAAAATGACGACGACGGCGAGTGGGTGGTCCAAGAGCTGGCCACAGCGCAGCGGGAACGACTTGGCATTCGCAGTCGCAAGCTGTTCATGAGACCACTTTCGAAAATGCATGTCAAATTTAATTAATTTCTTGATTTATACGCAAAACTTTTAACACTCTTTTTCACTTGGCCATCAGCTTGAGCAACGACCACCATCCACCACTCTCCACTCTCCACCGTCCATACGGCGTCGCTGTACAAAAGCAACACCAATATACGCTGGCGGTTCGTGACGTACCGATACCACCGTTGCGCCTCAGTAATTGCTCGTTTGTATGGGCGAAAGTCCCAGGAGAGCTGAAAAGAGCGCTCAGCCACCAGCGGCAATAGCAACAGCAACAAAAACAACAGTTTGGTCAGCAAGTTAAGTGTTAAAGACCTGTCATAGGCGTGAGGCGCCGTGCCCCCCACAGGTTCCCCTTTTTCGCCATGCAAAGAATTGCCTTGCTTTTAGTGCTTTCAGCACTTTTAGCCAGCAAAGAAATGGAAAAATTCACAATTGCTTAGATTGCATAAAAAGCTGTAGCAAAACTAAGCTCTTATCGGCCGTAAAAATCTGTGTGTGCCCCCGGTTTAGTCACGTTCAAAAACCATAAATAGCGGCTCACACAAAGCCGCCGTGCTCAAGACAGAGAGAGAGTGAGACAGTACTAGCCGTGCTGTTGGATGTGGAGTCCGTCGCTTGGTGTGACACGTGCGCACTTTGCACTCGGGACTGTCGAGGCTGTGCGAAGTTCATTTTGGCCAATTTTCATGTTTGACGTTGTTAAAATTTATAACCGAATTTCCACTTTCAATTTGCATGATTTTTTACTCGATTACACAATTGTGTTCGCCGGTGTTTTACTTTAATGAAATTTGATTTTTTTATTTTTTTTTTTCTTTTGAGAAAGGGACTAAAGTTATACTTGAGAAACTGTCTTGATAAAGTTATATAGAATAAAGAAATAGTATGAGATAAGGAGATACAATCTCTTATTAAGAAAATCTTCGGTCTATCATTAAAAACTCAATAATAATTTCACAACATTTCTCTTGGAATTATTTTTAGATCTTCGAGAGAGAGAATATAAATATGTTTCATTGGTAATACCAACCAAAAGCTCACTCTGTTCAGACCACGTTTATAAGCTCTTTAATCATGCTCATTACTGTGATTCTTCAAGGACCAGATAACCATATCTAACTGCAACAAACCTCAGCTTCAAGGTGTCCATTTTACAATACTGAAAATATTGTTTTAAGTTCTTGCCGTGCCTGTCTTACATAATATCTACAGTTGAACACAAAAACCAATTCTTCCAAAACTATTTGTTCAAAAACTAAAACTCTTCTCATATTTTGGTAAGGAATATCTTCTACTGAAAATCAATATTCAATCCTTCTTGAACCTAAAAGCCTTAATACGAATACTTACGACCTCTACTGTATTCCACTCAATATATTATATATAGTAAACTCACTTAACTCCTTTCTGCTGCATTTGCCTTCAACCGCTGCTGATAATTAATCTTCTAAAGTTTCTTAAGTGTTGCGGTGAATACTTCTTTTTTTGCCCTTTCGCATTTGCGGGCTTTTGTTACTGTCACAATTAAATAAACTTTTGACTAATTGAAATATGTCAAATGGTATTGCTGGTGGAATCAATAAGTTTGCTACTAGTTTGCGTTAACTTTGTAAATATATTTGTATGAGAATTGTAGAATACTAAGTGTTTTAAATTAAAAACAATAGAAAATTTGGTAATGAAAAGAAATTGACGTTGAATTTGTCACGAAACTGCGGTACAAGAACTAAGTGTCAGTTAAAGAAAAAATATCGGATAAAATCTATTATTTCGAATAAGAAAATAAGGAAAATAGAAACATTAGACTAGGTAAGATATTTATACATACCAATATGTACTTTAAGGAATAATTAATTTCTTATTTATTCAGTTTTTATTTCAGTTTTTTCCAGAAAGATATTAAAATTTCAAGATGCCTCCGTATGCCAATTTCGTACATACTAACTAACATAGAGTCAAGCAGAATAACATCATATAAACATTATATAATATACTAGCTGACCCTACAGACGTTATCCTATAGGATATTTCAAGCTTTTAGGATATTAAGCAAAGCATGAAATTAAACACACATTGTTTAAATGCGTCTCACTCATCCACCAATCTTAAATAGATCCACACTCAGCAAGCATCAACTCACCACAGTAGCACACAACATTTACTTAGATGCACAACACTGACTCACCACGATTTTCGATTTTACCACACGCTACATCAATACACTACCCACCAACACCCACATAAATACAACAACCAGAGGACATCACACAAAAGGGAACAAAAAATATAGACGAACGGATCTCCAAAAATTATTACAAATAATTTCATTAGAATCGGTCCAGCCATTTAGGAGAAGTTCAGTGAGATACACACGAAACAGACGAATTTTATATATAAAGATGTATGGGGACTAAGAAAATTTCAGAACCGATTTTATCGATTCGTAGTACTTCTTAAAATTTATTCAAAACGTATAGATAATTTATGTGAGCTAAAAAATGTGTAGGTCGATTTTGGTCGAATGTCTTTTCAGAACACATTAGAACACAGATGGTCCTCGGTCCTCTTTCCTGTGATCTACTAAATATAATATAAATTAATTTTTGACTTAGGTAAAGATCTTTATATTTTTTCAATTAACTACTCTTTTGGTTTGCGTGTAGTGGGATTTTTGGCATTACCTACTTCTACCAAGAAATAAGTGTAAAAGGTTTTATGAAAACATATAAGACTTTACTTACGGAAGATTGTAGGAAGGATAGACAACCGGAAAATAATGTGTCTCGTCAAAGCTATATTATTAATCAAAAAGTTGCTAAGAGAATACAGCCTAAAACGGAGCTTCATCGAACTTTCGTCGGGTTAACAAGAACAGTTTCGTATAGTGAGTAGTCTCACAGAATGGTCGCAAAATCTTCGAAACAATTACATGTCTCGAAGTGGATTCACCGAAGTTTCGCTACCATAAGCCTCACCTTTATTAAAGCCGCAGCTAGTACAAGCACTGCATGTACTGAAGGACACAAGCCCTCCACTCTGTGCAGATAGCCTTAAATATACATGAAATGAATATACATTGAATTGCCAGTGCTGTGGTGGAAGTGACAGCCTCAATAAATGTAAGTGTGCTTTTTGGCGCCGTTGCATCACATGCATATGTATGCCTTCACATTTATGGTGCTTCGAAGTGCTCGAATATTTATATGCGTAAATAAAGGCGATGCCGGTTAAAAGAAGGCACAAAAGGGTTCTCCAAATATTCGAAATATAAATAAATTCTCCATTCTTTAAAATAAGTAATAAAGTAATACAGTTCCCCTCGTTATAAATTATTGGGCTCTATGACTAACACAAGGCCTGAAGAGAGTGAAAGTACGCTGGTATTTTTGTATCTCAGTGTTCATTATTTATTATAGACTCAGTTTTTGGAAGAATCTTCTTAGATATGTATAGATCTGGATTTTTAACGGAAAATATAGTTTTCACTATTTTAAGTTCAGAGAATTTAGTAAAATAATTTGGTCTTCGGTCTTTAAACTTCTGGGTTTGCTTCAATGAAAGTACACATTTTTATAGAAATTTTCGGATAATTTCGAAATCAAGTTCGATTTTTTTTTTAATCCTAAGTTGTTACATATATACTAAGTTACCGAGATTACACTAAATCCGAATATTATATCAATTACATATGTATACACTACAACATTCCTTTTGACGACCTCATTTCACCAGTATTTCACTTCGGTCTAACTCACAACCGACCGGCACGTTTGCTAATAATCATATTTGTGTTAATCAGAATTAGTGAAATTATACGCATAACTTTGTTGATTAGAAGCCAAGGCGGCGCAACGAAGCCAAGGGAGGCAAGGGAGGCGGCGGCGGCAAGATTGCAATCAACACGTACGCCGTAAAGATTCAACTCGACAAAATGCACAAGCAATAAACCCGAAGAAATCATTTACGCTTGTAACGCCAACGCCAACGCAAACGCAAACACAACACATTCGCAAAGTTAATGTGTGGAAAATATCCGTAAAAATGCACACAACAACGACTACAGCCTACATAAAATGTTATGTAAGCAGTTATGTGTGTGTGTGTGTGTGTGTGTGTGTGTGTGTGTATGCGTTTGGCTGTGACGGTTGGTTGTAAGTAATTGAACACGCACAATTCATATAAATCGAATTGGTAACACTTAAATCTGATTTTTGTTGTTGATTGTTTCACGTTATATGCACTAGCAAGTGGATTTAGCGAGAGTATTTTGTTTATTCGCTTGCTTACATTGAAAATTAGTACATATGGTATAGCTATGCATATAAGCTACGGAGTTATTTGCCAACATTTTTTTCAGTTTGATTATATATTCGACTTTGAAAGCCTCGAAATGAAATTTTTCAAGTGCAAAATGGCACTTTTTAATTAAAATTAAAAGTTCATTTTCCTCATTTATAACTGTTTCAATCGCCAGAAAATGGAGAGTGACTAATCGAACAATCAACTCGTTTAACTAATATAAATAAATAGTTCAATATATAAGAAATAAAACTGCGAGCCTACATGTGGTAATACATTTTACTCGTTCAAGACATCCCGATATAATCCATTAACTCCTTTTTAGACAACTCTTGAAACTTTTTTTCTATTTTTATCATTCATAATTCCTATAAAATCTCTAATTTTGAGTACAACGGAATAATTTTGTTGTTGCTTTCATATGTATTATATAATACATTAATTTGTTTTACGAGAGTGTTGCTCATAGATTGAGGTGGCGATTGAAAGGCGACTACCCAACTGGGTATAAAATTTATTAAATAATCACAGAGGAAGAGGAGTTATCGTACTCATGCTTAAAAAGCATCATTCGTCACTTTCTTTTGCGAAAACAGGCCATTATTCAGACCCAATCGCAACTGCAATTCATCGATTATATAGATTTCCCTCGGCCCGAATGAGGGTATTTTGAATATCTTGAACCTTTTTAAATTTTAAAAAATTTCTTAATAATTGAAAAATCTCAAAACTTATTTTTAAATATTTTTTTTTAATATTCAATTGAAAAGGTAGAAAGTAGATATTCTGTAATATTCCCAAATATAAATATATATCATGTAAACACAAAAGAGAGTTTGTTCTGAAATATTTCATATATACTTACTACCATATATTGAAGGAGTTTATGTGTATGTTATTGGCGTTCAACCGTTTAGCCGGTTATAGCCGAATCGATGAGAGCGCGCCACTCTTCTCTTTCCTTCGCAGTTCGGCGTCAGTTGGAGATTCCAAGTGTAACCAGGTCGCTCTCCACCTGGTCCCTCCAACGGAGTGGAGGCCTTCCCCTTCCTCGGCTTCCTCCGGCGGGTACTGCATCGAACACTTTCAGAGCTGGAGTGTTTTCGTCCATTCGGACAACATTACCTAGCCAGCGTAGCCGCTGTCTTTTTATTCGCTGAACTATGTCAATGTCGTCGTATAACTCGTACAGCTCATCGTTCCATCGTCTGCGGTATTCGCCGTTGCCAATGTTTAGAGGACCATAAATCTTGCGCAAAACCTTTCTCTCGAAGACCCCAAGAGTCGTCTCATCAGATGTTGTCATCGTCCACGCTTCAGCGCCATACATCAGGACGGGAATAATGAGCGACTTATACAGGAGGATGGGATCATGTGTAGAAGTTCACGCAAGTGAGGAAAGTTTTTGATTGTCACTCACTTGGGAGTGGCCAGAAACGATTCTTCTCCACATGGTTCAAGCAGCTCACGACTTCCGGTTTTAGACCAAGTATCCTCTGGGTAGCCAACAGACATCCGTTTGAAGGCGAGCTAAAGTGAGAAGGCGAAGCCCGCTTATGCGGTTGTGCGTAGGGTTTGGGACCCACCACATAAAAACACCCCCCAATAAAAAATCTACGAAAGCCTCGGATGAGACACCCCCCTTTTGATGACGACCCCTGCAAACGTTTTAAGGATAATGATATAAGGGCATGCACCTGGAATGTCCGGACCCTTAATTGGGAAGGTGCCTCTGCCCAGCTGGTTGATGTCCTCATACGACTTAAGGCTGACATCACCGCCATCCAAGAAGTGCGATGGACGGGACAAGGACGGAAGAAGGTGGGTCCTTGTGACATCTACTACAGCGGCCATATAAAGGAGCGCAAATTTGGTGTTGGATTTGTGGTGGGAGAGAGACTCCGTCGCAGAGTCCTGGCATTCACCCCGGTGGATGAACGTCTAGCCACAATCCGCATCAAAGCGAGGTTCTTCAACATATCGCTGATTTGCGCCCACGCCCCAACGGAAGAGAAGGACGATGTGACCAAAGATGCTTTCTATGAGCGCCTAGAACGCACCTATGAGCGCTGCCCCCGCCACGATGTAAAAGTCGTGCTTGGTGATTTTAACGCCAGGGTGGGTAAAGAAGGTGTCTTTGGCACAACAGTCGGAAAATTCAGCCTCCATGACGAAACATCGCCTAACGGCCTGAGGCTGATCGACTTCGCTGGGGCCCGAAATATGGTCGTCTGTAGTACCAGATTCCAGCATAAGAAAATACATCAAGCTACTTGGCTGTCTCCTGATCGAAACACGCGAAACCAAATCGATCACGTTGTGATAGACGGAAGACATGTCTCCTGTGTTTTAGACGTGCGTACGCTCCGAGGACCAAATATAGACTCGGACCATTATCTGGTCGCAGCGAAGATACGCACCCGCCTCTGTGCAGCAAAGAATGCCCGTCAACAAACACAAGGAAGGTTCGACGTCGAAAAGCTGCAATCGCAACAGACAGCCACGAAATACTCTACTCGACTTGCACTCCTGCTCTCTGAGAGCACTCATCAGCATCTCGGTATAAGGGAACTGTGGAACGGCATCTCAAACTCACTGCGTACCGCTGCAGCCGAAACAATTGGTTTTCGGCAACGACAAAAAACAAGCTGGTACGATGAGGAGTGCCGTCTCGCAGCGGAGAGAAAACAGACTGCCTACCTCGCAACATTGCAAACGACCACAACACGTGCGGGATGGGATAGATACCGAGAGCTGAAGAGGGAAGCGAGACGCATTTGCAGACACAAAAAGAAAGAGGCCGAAATGCAAACGGCGCGGTTGTTGCTTCCGATGATATCAATATCATCGGCATACGCCAGCAGCTGTACACTCTTGTAGAAGATTGTACCTTCTCTATTTAGCTCTGCAGCTCGTATTATTTTTTTTCCAACATCAAGTTAAGGAAGTCGCACGATAGTGAGTCACCTTGTCTGAAACCTCGTTTGGTATCGAACGGCTCGGAAAGGTCCTTCCCAATCATGACGGAGCTTTTGGTGTTGCTCAACGTCAACTTACACAGCCGTATTAGTTTTGCGGGGATACCAAATTCAGACATCGCGGCATAAAGGCAGCTCCTTTTCGTGCTGTCGAAAGCAGCTTTAAAATCGACAAAAAGGTGTTGTGTGTCGATTCTATTTTCACGGGTCTTTTCCAAGATTTGGCGCATGGTGAATATCTGGTCAGTTGTTGATTTTCCAGGTTTAAAGCCACACTGATAAGGTCCAATTAGTTTGTTGACGGTGGGCTTAAGTCTTTCACACAGTACACTCGATAGAACCTTGTATGCGATATTTAGGAGGTTTATACCACGGCAATTGGCACAGTTTGTGGGATCTCCCTTTTTATGGATTGGGCAGAGCATACTGAGATTCCAATCGTCGGGCATGCTTTCTTCCGACCATATTTTGCAAAGAAGCTGATGCATGCACCTTACCAGTTCTTCGCCGCCGTATTTGAATAGCTCTGCCGGTAATCTATCGGCCCCTGCCGCTTTGTTGTTCTTTAGGCGGGTAATTGCTATTCAAATTTCTTCATGGTCGGGTAATGGAATATCTATTCCGTCGTCATCGATTAGGGAATCGGGTTCGCCATCTCCTGTTGTTGTACTTTCACTGCCATTCAACAGGTCGGAGAAGTGTTCCCTCCACAATCCCAGTATGCCCTGAACATCGGTTACCATATTACCATCTTGGTCTCTACATGAGGATGCTCCGGTCTTGAAACTTTCGTTAAGTCGCTTCATTTTTTCGTAAAATTTTCGAGCATTAACTTCTCATACTAAATTAAGAAATTAACATATCCTTTGGATTTCATAAAACTATCTCAGGTTTTAGGTATTGTAAGGAATATAAAATACCTCAGGGACTTAGTTGAGCGTAGCATTGGTTAGCCACAAGCACTTGCGTAGTCGCAAGATCCGTCTGTTCCAAAGTAAATAGCAAAAGGTCTATCGTACTTTTCATCCACAGCAAAGTTTGCCTTTTTCATTGTTATAAGGGTTCTAAATGACCACTGCTCGATTGTGGTTCAGCTGTAGAAGTTGCTTGGAAGAAGAGGAAGTCGAATCATCTCAACTCTTTTTTCCTTAACGAATAGCCTTTGCGAGTTTAGGACGAAAATATTTTGAATCTCATATCTC
The DNA here is from genome assembly GCF_028554725.1 of Zeugodacus cucurbitae. Classification (NCBI taxonomy): domain Eukaryota; kingdom Metazoa; phylum Arthropoda; class Insecta; order Diptera; family Tephritidae; genus Zeugodacus; species Zeugodacus cucurbitae. The sequence continues at coordinate 20,869,485 of NC_071668.1, forward strand.
TAGATGCCTTTTAGACATCCACATAAACTAGCGGAAATAGAAAAAATATGTCTAGAGCAATTTATTCACGATCAGGACACATTCATCTCTTTTCTATGCAAAATGTTCACCTTCAAGTCTAAAATATACTTAGGCAAAATAAAAAATATCAGTTCAAAGAATATGGTAATTGAACGCTGTACTTACTTTGTACAGAAAATCCCTAAATCGAATTCTTCATTGAAATTTCTCCATATACAGTGAAAGCTCTCTTGAACGGACACTCACCGCCAAACGAATTTTGTTCGCCCAAGAGATCTGTCCGCCTAAGAGTGGTTCATTTGTTCTAAAAATTTAACTTGGTGCATAAAAAAATTTCCGCTCAAGGGAGGTGTCCGCCTAATGGAGATTTCTCTGTAATTAAAATTATACACCTATATTGATTAGGTTTGAAAAAATATCACCAATTATTAATTATACTACTACTACTTTCTATAAACTCAGTCCTTAAAGCGCAATATTCAATAAAAATAATTCACGAAAAAAACATCGCCATTGGTGTTGAAAGTACTTTTATTTACACAAGGTTCAATAATACCAACCGATTTCATGTAAAAGTGAATTGCATATGTGTGTGTGTGTTGACGCTGGTCCAAATGACATGCTGCAAACGCTAATGTTCCCACACATATATGTTGTAGTAAGCCTGTGTATGTTTAACTGTGCTTTCGTATATATATGCATGTATGAACATAAATGACAAGTGCTCACACGCAGCAAACTTGCCGCCGAGCAACGAAAATGTTAAGAAATTGAGTCACGTAGCAACAATCACGGACAACTGATGCCATTGTTGCTCGTTCCAGCAATGTCTGCGACCGGAAACTTGCACCGCTCACACTGGCCTCACTTATGTGGTGCTCTGTGTGTGTGTGTCTGTAGGTCCAACAGTGAGCCTGTGTAGGTGTGTGGTTGTGTTAAAACGACGGCGGCGGCTTCCTTTTTCCAAAGTGCAATTGTTTCTCGATCCGCACACAAACGCCACTGCAGGCAATTGTTGCCTACTTTCGGGCGCTGCGTGGTAGAGCATGTGCAAGAGTGAGAGAGAGAGAGAGAGAGCGGCCGAAGCGAATGGATTGTTTTATGCTTGAATTGACAACGTCATTTAATAGAATTTTAAATTATTAACTTGTCATTCAGCATTGAAGGTTCAGTAAGCCTCTTAAGCAATGAGGGCCAACCAGATGATTTTGCTGCTGCATTGCATAACAAACAACTTGATGTTAAATGTAGATATGTCTATATCATATTATAGGGTATATATGTACATATTGATGTGTAGCTATCGCATGCCTGCCGCTTCTTTTAAGGCATTGTAAAGGAAGCTTATCATTATTACAGTTAAAATATTGACTATTTGGCACAGCATAAGGGAGGCTTAAGCGAATTATGTTACTTATTCGAAAAGTCTAATTTACATATGTTAGATTGTGTCTATTTATAATTCAAGTACATTCGGAAGCCCCTTTAAATTCGTTTTCGAAGAACAGTGTTGTGTAATTCACTCGATTTCGGGTAATTTCGAATTTAAGTTCGAAATAAGTTTTTTATGCTCAAAAATAAAATTATATTTTTGATGAAATTTTTTACCTCTAAAACTACTTCCCAAAATTCAAATTTGATGCACAAAATACCCAAAAAATCCCTATTAATTAATATACGTAGTTCGAAAAATGTGATAATGAAATTTTGAATTTCTGTTGTTTTTTTCAAAAGATAATGCATAAAAAAGTTTTCTAAACCAAACCATAAAATATTGAGGAAATTTCTCTTCCAAAACGACCTATCTAAGTTACATCGTATTCGAACTTCTTTCGGTTTAATATACACTTGAACTTCCCTAACTCGAATCCCCATAATCCACAACAAGACTTCCGAGTAACGGAAGGTAATTTGTATGAAATTTGAGCGCTACGATATTGCCAATTCAAGAGTTCGAGTTATGGAAGTTTAACTGTATTTCAACTCGATTAAATTAAATTAAATTAAATTATAACAATAAATGGTTTAATACTATTAAGATGTAATTCTAAGGCATTTCTATATCGAAACATTACTTCATTTCGATTTCAAAACTATCTTTTCGAAATTTCGAACATATTTGTTAATCTCTCCACAACGGATTATAACAATTTCCGCTTACACGGAGTATCGAGCAGAATCTTTTGTACCAAAGTCGCACTTCATTTCGATTTCGAGAGTTTTTTTTTTAATTTTCGAACATATCTGTTAAACTCTCTACGGCCAAATATAATGATTTCAGTTCACTCTGTGGGCTATATTTTTTATATCACGGAATATAAATAAAATATTAAAGGGAAAGACCGATTTCGAAATATTTTTCGAATTTTCGAACATGTCTGTTAAAATCTCTACGGCCAAATGTACTGATTTTTGTTCACTCTGTGGATTATATTTTGGTTATCACGGACTATAAATAAAATATTAATAAGAAAGATTTCTAAATATTTTTCGAATATACACATCTGATTTTCGTTCACTCTGTGGATTTTATTTTTGATAACATTGATGATTGATAAAATATTATAGTGAAACTTCGATTTCGAAAATGTATTTTCGAATATTCGAACATATCTTTTAAACCCTCTACGGTCAAATATAATGATTTCCGCTTACTCGTTGGACTATATTTTGGATATCACGGAGGATTAATAAAAGATTTCAGGACGCCATTTTTGATATAACTTCTTGCAAAAAGTATAAATATTTTGATGAAACTCTCAAGACATCACGAAGTGATTCATACTATTGTGTTTAAATTCTAACTATTCTTGAGAGTATCTAATGTCTTGCCCGAAAACGAACTTGAAATTCTCTGACGTATTTATTTAAGTAACTAAACAAATATATATTCTCCGAAATTTGTTTTCAAGCAAATTTGTTATTGCTTCCCCTAAAAATTCCCAATTTGTTTCCAAACTTCGACTGTTCATTGTGTGTAAGTACCAAAGAAGAAAAAAATCAAAAAAAATCAACTTTATTGAACCGCCGAACGCCATTTACGAATAATAAATACGCGACGAGGAAATTAAGGAGTGCAGCTCAAAGGCAGGTAATAACAATCGCGCCATCGAGATACAAGCAAATAATTGAGCAGCGTGAAAGTGAAATAATTTCATGCTGATTTGTCCTCACTGACCATGCGACCAGCGCACACACCCTGCACCCCACTCGCTTAGCACCTTTCCAGATTGTTATAAATTTGTAGAAAAGTTTTGCGCAAACGCTTGCACTGCATACTAATTTATGAAGACCACAACGCCAGCCAGCTCACAGCTATGGCTGTACGTGTAGTAACGGTACATATTTTCACATCAAGTTTGGTTTAGTCGGACTATCTATCTACTCGAACAGGCGACATGGTGACCACAGCTGTTACCAACCAGCGTCTCGACCGCTCGCTCCACCTGCCGTTCATAAAGTTTACTTTGCCGAGCATTAGACAAACTTTTCGCACTCACCAACGCCTATACTGAGTATTTACTTGCCGACTTTCTTGCCACTCAGACATTTTCCACATTTTGTTATTGCTATTGTTGTATTTTATTTTATTTTATCTTATTTTTATTGCTGGTTGTTCTTTTTGAGTTGTTGTTGCTGGAGCAGCAGCAGCATCTTCGTTAAGCATTTAAGCCATTTCGCGCTAACGAACAATGTTATCGAATGTTTTAACAAAGAATTTGCTCAACTGCATGAATTGTGTGCAAAGTTGTTATCAACTTTTCCGTGCCACAAGTATTTACTATTCGAAACACGTCACGAATTATTGCCGTTTTTAGAATTTACTTCGACAAAAGTGAAAATTTGCCAGTTTTATGAAGCCAAAAAATGACGAACGAGCAATGCGTGAGGGAAGAAGCTTCAATTTGAGATGGCCCTCTCCATCGAACGGCTCCCAAGGCTCAATTTATTGATTTTGATGGGCTATTTTTAGTGGTGGTGTTCATTTTGAAGTGAAGTTGCTTAAAAATGGATGTATATATATACTCGTATAGATGTATTTATGTACGGCTTACTATCTTCATTGATTTGTAACTTTATTTTAAAGATTTTAATCGAGAAATTGGACAATACAAATAAAACAGCGTGATTTCTATTCACCGAAATTAAGGAAGAGCCAAAAGTACGCTCAAATCAGTTAAAGTGTTCTGACAATTATCTAAAATCACCAGAAAAATCTCAAGCTGCTAAATATACTAAATAGTCTTGAACCCATTTGTAATAATATGAATAATAAATGCTTTAAAATACTTCCTTAGTTCAAAATAGAGCTCCAGAAAGATATTGAAAATCCTTCAAAGCAGAACCTCTACTATAAGATGGCATAACACTTAGCACTGAGTCGTGAATCAAGACAGGAGTGAAAAAAATATATATGATAATTTATCCCTTAAAAAAAAAGAATTCATTCGTCTCAGTTTTTTAAACAATATAGACCACTTATTGTAATTAGTGTGGCTTGTGAGTTGCCCAGAGATCGGAGAGGTATCAAAAGGTTAGCTAGATGAGAGCATTTATTATCATTGATCTATTAAATTTGACCAATATACATTATTAGAAATTCCTGTTTTGAGTAACCTCTAATCCATTCCCACGACTGTCGAATCTACGCACACGAAACTGCTCCAGATTTGTATCCAAACACTCGGCAGCCGTTCGGCTTTACTGCAGTTTCAGTGTAAGCCTTTCCCGGCCGCGAGAGTCGACCAAATTCTCTCCCATTTTTTGGTTCCGACCGTTAAACTTCTTTAAAGATTACATGAAGTAATAGCTGTTGAAAAAGCACCTTAGGTTTTGGGGCACTACTCCTAAAGGCGTACCAGAAATTTACTTTGTCCAATATAGGTTTGACATTTCATCATGAAATCTCTCACGTTTGAACATCGTTTACAAATTGTTGAACTCTATTGCGAAAATTCACGTTCTGTAAAGAATGTGTTCGCGCGCGTCGCTCAACTTATGGTATGGTGGTATGATTGAGAATCATAAGCGACTGAATAGACCACGTCCAGCATGCAGTGAAGAAAATATAGCAGCTGTAGCTGAGAGTGTACACGAAGACCGTGTATAGTCGATTCGGCATCGTTCGCAGCTAATCCGACTCATAACCTACTATTCGATGAATAAAATTAAAGCTTGTGATCTCGGCGACATTTGGTTTCAACAAGACAGCTCCACTTTCCTCACATTTCATCAATCAATGGTTTTATTGAGAGAACACTTTGGTGAGCAGATAATTTCACGTTTTGGGCCGGTCGATTGGCCATCAAGAACGTGTTATATCACACCTTTAGACTTTTCCTGTGGGGATATGTAAAGTCTAAAGTCTATGTGGACAATCTCGCTTCGATTCAGGTCTTGGAGCAAAACATCATGCGTGTCAATCCCCAATTACCAGTGGAAATGCTCTAACGAGTCATTGAAAATTGGACTCAACGGATGGATCATCTGAGACGTAGCCACGAATGATACTAAATTTGTGTTTTCTGTGTTTAAAAAAAGATAAAGAACTTCGAAATGGATCATACTTTCCGTTAGAAGATTAACTCAACATATGCACAGCCCTTAATGGAATGAATTTTAGGACTTTCAGAGTAGGTTATGATGGTATTTAAGTGTTGTGTTTTATGGCTCACACCTTCCAATATAGAGTCGTGAATTCAATTAAACTGTAAGTAGTCTATAAACGATTATGGAATAGGCGATCACCACAGCCTTCCGGAAGAAATGTATTGGTTGATTTTAGATCTTGGTTTATTTCACATAATATATTATATAATATGACATTAACTGATTCCCATATAATTTAATAAAATAATTGTCACATCACTTATCGGTCAGGGTTCCATCCACGTTGTGTAGTTTAGCTACGATTGAGTATATAGCGACTGGCAATCAGTAAGAAAAGTATAAAGAGAAAACATACATTTTTGGCAAAACATCTCTTAAAGGAAGCCACAAAATGAAACAAAATTTTATTTTCTATACTCAACATATCAAGCATATGGAACCAAGGGATTTAACATTTTATTTATTTCTTTATATTATAAATATATTACTTAATACATTATAATAATTCTTCTTTTATTACCAAACCTTAATCCAAAAATACCTTAATACCGCTACAATCGCTGTGTTAATTCCGAAATTGTCTTGCGCTGATTTATTGCGCTTCGTACAACAACACCACCTATTCAAAACGATTTATTTTCGCCTCAACTTTGTTGCTGTCGCCCGAATTAAACATAATTTAATTAAATTCTACTGTTTGATATCTGTCACCGCGCGACCATACATATTGCAGCGTCACCGCGACCATAAAACGTTTTTCTGTTACAGCAGCAGCAACAGTTCCTGAGCGCAGAGTCCAATGCCGCAGTGATATATTCTCCACCGCGTATATAAAGAAAATGAGAGCAGGCGAGCGCGATCGCGATCGTGAACGCGCGATGTCACCTAGCGGCAATAAAAAATATATATGAACATACAATGTTGTTATTATGATCATGAAAGATTGCAAGACATTTTCGACGGCGACGACGATCGCATAGCTGCCGGTAAGCAACCTGAAAAATTTAACGAATCTATGGAACGATTGGGCGGTAGCGGCAGTTCGCGCAATCGTTGACGACGTTGATGTTCTGCAAAACAACTCAAAAAACAATCTTGAAAAAAGACTAAGCATAGTAGATACAGAAACAATTTCAAATAGTATTTATAAAGCAACTGCGTCGACAATCATGAGCGCTGGGGGCGCGCCACTTGCGTTTGATTCGCCCACTCTACATTATACAGATACTACAAATACTATATAGACAATGTTTTGCGCGGCGCGGCGCGGAGGCGTTGAGCGCTATCAAAAAGTCGCTGTCTATTATAGTGAATTCGCGCTGACGCTTGTCTTCTTACCTTCAGCGCATAAGTTGTTTGTGCTTTCTTCTAGTATTTGCGAGAGAAAACGAAAGCGTCCACTCTATTTATTAATTTATGTTCATTATTTTGGTGGATACACAAATGAAATTAGGCGATTTAAGGTGTACTGACCGCGCCGCTTGATTAGTACCACGCTTCTGCGCGCGCCGGGTGGTGTTCCATCTCTAAGATATTTAACTGCTCCTGTTCTAATCTCTGTCAATCGTCAGCAGTGCAACGCACCGTGGCGCGTTATCCAATAGTGCTACCTTTGCTGCGCGCCCCATGTCGATCAAAAAGTTCGGTGGCGCTCGTATGTGTCACGCACCCGCGACGAGTGTCACTCAACGATCCTGATCGCATCGCAGTCGCAACCGCAGTCACATACGGTGTGCGCGTTGTCTTCGCCATCGTCTCTGACACAAACAAATATATATACAGATCTCCAAAGAGCCGCAACTCTCGGCGCTATGCCGCTATTCTTCTGTGACCACTCGCGTTCGGGAAGTGTTGGCGCGCAAGCAAAATCACACCCAATCAATTTAATTCATTCCGAAATCGCAGCGCGTCTAGTGCAAACATAACGTTGGTGTTGCGTTCTCAAGTAGCTGGTACTTGGGGAAAAGTGTAAAATTTTTACAAAAATAATAATAACAAAAAAATCAGAAAATTGAAAAATTTAAATAGTTGTATAAATGGAAAAGTGTTTCGCCATAAAAATCCAAAAATAACCGCATCGAAGTGATTTGATATTGTAGTTTTGTTGCTATTTAGTGTGTTTGTTGTGATCGGTGTATGTATGTATGTATGTGCACCGACATCTGGCGTGTATATATTGTCATTGTGTTTACTCATGTTGTGTTTTCGTGTACTCTTTGTAGTCAATAATGTACAGCCAGTGTGAAGCATAAGTGCTTGTACCGACGATGTGACCTCGCACTTCAACAGTCAAGTGGTAAATAGACAAAAACTAATCATATTCTTTTGTTGTTGTTGTTTATTTGCTATCACGCTTTGTTTGTGTGTGTTTGCGTATGGACGTTGTGTAGAAATTTCACTTTCTCAGTGTTTTCATGCGGTATTTTTCTAGTTTTAATCTCTTTATGCTAATCCCATTGCTAATTATTTAAGTGAGTCAGTGCGTGAAATCCATGTGATTTATTCTAAGTGATTTATTTCCGTTGCAGGTATGAAAAAAATTTTGAAAAATCTTGAAAATTAATCGGCAGAAAAATATTAAAAAATATTGAGTACAGGCATTGTTGCTTCACCATTATTTGTACCTCAATGCCTAAGTGCTTTTTTTAATTTTTTTTAAATAGTCTTGTTAAAATTTTTATTCATATTGTTATATATTTGTATTTTTTTTATTTTTGCTTCCACGCCTTCTTTGTTAATAAATGCATTATTTCGAAAAATTACATTAAGCCACTAAGGTAGTGATAGTGATGAAACGCATTGAGTACTAGATTATACTCTCCTCGTCTTATCTTGCCTTTGTTTTGTTTACGAATGAGTAATTGAAAATAATGTCAAGTTGGCCGCTCAATATTTCAACTCATATTACACTCTTAGCATGAATTCATTACTCACATTAGTTCTGTTTTAGATGTTTCGGCGCCTCTTTGTATACTTGATACAGTACTTAGGGTCATTGAACAGAAGGTGAACAGTAAATATGCTTTGTTTTGATTTTTTTATTTATTCGTGTTTTGTTTTATCAATATAGTGTGTTTGACATTCTTCTTATAGAGACAAAAATGAAAAACATTTCATCGTAGTTTTTCCGAATTTGTGTCTGGTGTGGTATAAGGAAGATAAAGAGATATCTATTTAGCTTTAGAAATAGTTATAGATTATGTATGAAGGCAGATCTACAGAGAGATCATACTTTGACTGTTATAAATCATCACAGAGATGCGGAAAAACCAAAAGAGCTATTAGAAGAATCCAAATTTTCAGGTATCGACAAATATCTCGGAGCTCAGCTCAAATCTGCTAAAGCGAAAAATGTTGATTACAGTCAATTCCCTTTTATAGCTTCAAATAAGTAAACCGTATTATTTCAACTTTATACTCGAAAAATAAAATACAGCTTGTCAAGTAATTGTTTGCAAAATTATACCAAATATTTTTAATTAATATTTTTTGATATTTTCTTTATTTTTCTTTCTTTTTCTTTGGATATACATTTTTAATCATTTGCCAAACAGTATTTCCTGTTAAATCTGAACAATTCGAAACAAAAAGTCGTATTAATATATACCAGAATATTCACCGAAGATCACGGTTGGTGTTTTTTTTTTGAAGATAATGTTCCGTTCATTACTTATGAATCTCTCTACGGCTTGTATTTGCATTTTGTAAAGAATTAATTGACAGTTGGTTTTTTGTTGGTTTTGCTTACTTAAAGCCTATCTTACGTTTTTGTTTTTGCTTCTATTGTTTTTTTTACATTTTCCATTATTAAATTTATGTATGTTATAATAATAATGTCAGTTTGTATTACTTGATAAACTGTGGGCGTTTAGAGTATTCCTCTAGAGTAGTGCTATACCACATGGCATGGCATAAGTAAAAGCAACAAATATTGTTATTTCGGTAGTCTTCTATGTATACTATTTGTTATAGGTGTTTCCAAGAGCATAGATAAGTATTTCCGTAGTCTTCTATGTTAACACTATGTGTCATAGGTGTTTCCAAAAGCTAAGATAAGTATGTAAGTCGGAAGTCCAAATCTTTCCTGGATAATTTATCATAAATTGGCTCATCTCCATGGTATCTTCAGTATTGTTCTAAGCACTTCTAAGCATTTTACGATCTGAAGTCTTTAGTTCCTTGCGGTATTTTAAAGAACTACAAAAACAGCATTTTATACTATTTGAACAGCGTTGTGTTTTCAGTAGGCGAGGAACAAATTACAATTTTTTTTATTTTTATCGGTTTATTCAACTCAAAAACTTACAAGCCATTTTCGAGTTTAGCAGCGTCACGTACACAATTTGATATTTATTTTTCAAAAACAAAAACAAAATTTCGAAACACATATACATATAAAAACATTGTAGACAAACAGAAAGTCAATATTTCTAATTTTAATAACATTCGGATTATTAATAGAAACACTATTTGTGGATGGTAGAGGAAGCGCATATGTCATGTTTTCCCCAACTAAACATAAAAGAAACAGAAACAGAAACAGAAACAGTGGCGGCGGCAAATAAATTAAGAGGGTTTTGGGATATATATTCAAGGAATAAGAGTTGAAAATATTTTTAACAAATATTTAGGAGGGTTGCCAACTTTAATTCATTTAGAGAATTATTTTAAAAAATTTCAAAAAATTATTGATCGAGTTTAAAAGGAATTTTATTGAGACTAACAGCCCTATTCTGTGCACTTGACAAAATAACAAAAAAGTTTAAAATTTTTTCAGATTTTTATCAAGTAAGAATTTTTTTGGTATTCTGTAACAATTTTGATAAAATAAAAAGCTTCAGTACGCATAGCTTTTCCCCACACGTGTGGGAAACAAAATAATGTAAACAGAAACAGCTGATTCTGTCCAATTATATTCGAATTGAATTGAAAAATTGATTTGAATTATTTTCTAACGTAAGTTTTCAAATACATTTCAATATTTGTTGCAAAATAATTAATAATTTAACTTCAATTTCACAATAAATCCATTGCTTTTGCTCTAGACTTTTCTTAGGGTGCGCAAATATTCCATGCTCCGAAGCTGGCACTATTTTTCATACAAAGGACGTTATTTGGATGAGTGTTTGTTTAAACCGAGCTTTCTTCAGTGTGGGTTCGTTGATAAGTTTGGTTTATGATTGACCAAAGAGTTATCAGCCTATCTATCCGATTCTGATGTCGAGATATCGACTGAAGCCTTTCAGGCCTGATGCAAAGTATTTGGTTTGGTTTCACAACTCCATTAACTCTATATAGATGACAGGGTTATACCTAACCAAACAGGGAGTGTCGCTCGTAAATAAAGTTGATTGTGGCAGAGCTTTCTTCACTTTTCCATCCCATATCCTCCATAGGCTCCCCCACAAAGCCGTAGAATGCTTCAGAATATAATACATATACATACATATGTCCTTCCTAATATATTTAAAACTGTTTGGAATGCAATTTTTATTTAGTTGGTTGTTATGTTTAGCTTTAGGAAAGTTCCTTGGGGACTACGAAATCTAAACTTTGTTCTTTGTTGGCAAAAATTTGCTAAGCTGTAATCGCATGCAATATATAGAAAACAATTTCGTCAATGTTACCCTCATTATCCTCATTTTTTTATACAAAAAACGGAAAAATAAACTTCTTAATATATTATAAAAGCGGCTCAATATCGCGAGCCATCCACATGATCATATTTTTCATTTTTGTATAAAACTAACGACAAAAGTAAAATATCTCCATTGCAACAAATTCACTTTCACAACTATCCACAGCGAGATATTTTATTTGTCAAGAGCATTTTACTTCTTAACAACTTAAAAAAGAAAAGAGCTTTTTATTTTAGACACAGAATACGAAATGCTTGATAAATTTCAATTTTTACAAATTAGAAATTTGTTGAATTTGTAAAGTGCACAGAATAGGGCTGTAAACAGCTGATTTCGAACAATTTTTTCAGTACACTAAAAAAATGAAGAACCAGAAAAATAAATAAAATATATTTTCTATAAATATATATATAGAATAAATAATAAAAATATTAACAAAAAAAATTTAAAAAATAATTAGTGATTTTAGTCTCAAAGTCCCCTCCAAAACTATTCACAGTAATATACAAACCTCCATGTTCTCCTTATATTATTTTGACAAAAACATTCAAATATTTACGGTACAGAATTCAATATGTATGTCCATATGTAACGGGTGATTTTTTTGAGGTTAGGATTTTCATGCATTAGTATTTGACAGATCACGTGGGATTTCAGACATGGTGTCAAAGAGAAAGATGCTCAGTATGCTTTGACATTTCATCATGAATAGACTTACTAACGAGCAACGCTTGCAAATCATTGAATTTTATTACCAAAATCAGTGTTCGGTTCGAAATGTGTTTCGCGCTTTACGTCCGATTTATGGTCTACATAATCGACCAAGTGAGCAAACAATTAATGCGATTGTGACCAAGTTTCGCACTCAGTTTACTTTATTGGACATTAAACCAACCACACGAATGCGTACAGTGCGTACAGAAGAGAATATTGCGTCTGTTTCTGAGAGTGTGGCTGAAGACCGTGAAATGTCGATTCGTCGCCGTTCGCAGCAATTGGGTTTGTGTTATTCGACCACATGGAAGATTTTACGCAAAGATCTTGGTGTAAAACCGTATAAAATACAGCTCGTGCAAGAACTGAAGCCGAACGATCTGCCACAACGTCGAATTTTCAGTGAATGGGCCCTAGAAAAGTTGGCAGAAAATCCGCTTTTTTATCGACAAATTTTGTTCAGCGATGAGGCTCATTTCTGGTTGAATGGCTACGTAAATAAGCAAAATTGCCGCATTTGGGGTGAAGAGCAACCAGAAGCCGTTCAAGAACTACCCATGCATCCCGAAAAATGCACTGTTTGGTGTGGTTTGTACGCTGGTGGAATCATTGGACCGTATTTTTTCAAAGATGCTGTTGGACGCAACGTTACGGTGAATGGCGATCGCTATCGTTCGATGCTAACAAACTTTTTGTTGCCAAAAATGGAAGAACTGAACTTGGTTGACATGTGGTTTCAACAAGATGGCGCTACATGCCACGCAGCTCGCGATTCTATGGCCATTTTGAGGGAAAACTTCGGAGAACAATTCATCTCAAGAAATGGACCCGTAAGTTGGCCACCAAGATCATGCGATTTAACGCCTTTAGACTATTTTTTGTGGGGCTACGTCAAGTCTAAAGTCTACAGAAATAAGCCAGCAACTATTCCAGCTTTGGAAGACAACATTTCCGAAGAAATTCGGGCTATTCCGGCCGAAATGCTCGAAAAAGTTGCCCAAAATTGGACTTTCCGAATGGACCACCTAAGACGCAGCCGCGGTCAACATTTAAATGAAATTATCTTCAAAAAGTAAATGTCATGAACCAATCTAACGTTTCAAATAAAGAACCGATGAGATTTTGCAAATTTTATGCGTTTTTTTTTCTAAAAAGTTATCAAGCTCTTAAAAAATCACCCTTTATATGGGACAACAAAAGACAACCAAATCGTTTAGCATTTTGGCTTTTTGTCGTCGCGTTTGAGCGACAGGTCGTCGGGAATGCGTTGGCGGCACAAATTGACAAATAATCAAGAAATTATAATAAACACACAATTATAAATACAAGCGAAAATAAATACAAACCGGCTCACAAACTGTTGTAGAAAGCGAAAAAATGCGACATAATTCAAACAAATTAGAAAAACGAAAATAAAAAGCAAAATCGAAAAAAAAGAAAATCAAGGAAAGCAATTAAGTAAAAAATTTGTTTTCGCATTTATATTATTGTATATATGCATGTCTATATGCCGGCTTTGTCGTTGCAGATGTGCGCTATATTTTTAAAAATTTCGCCTCAATTCGATTTGCCATTCGCACAGCTACTACAACAAATGCATGGCATAAATTTCTGAAATTTATGACGTTTTCTTCCTATTTTCATAAGTAATTAATTCGCATCGAACTCGGGCACTTATAGCCACAAGGCTGCCACTGCTAGTAGTAGGTGAGTGTGCAAAAGGCAGGCGCAAAAAAAAATGATTTTTAATGATAATTTTTATTTTGCATTGCCGTTGCCAATAATTGGTACGAATTGACAGATATATGAGTATGTACTCTGTAGTCGATGTACGAGTATATATAGTTCTATATACTTATATGCTAAATGTGTCAATATTGACTTACGTTTCCACTGCCAAACTTAAGCAAATGCATTTGTATATTTAAAATTGTGGAATTTTTTATAATGTAATGAAACAAGATGGCATGTTTCACAATTCTTAGATTTTAATTGCCAACCTCTGCTATAAAATTCATAAAAAAAATAAAAAAAAGTTTATAAAGTCTCCCAACTTGCCATGTATTGTGCATAGTAGTGGCGAGTTATCATAAAACAAGTCATAATTTTTCAAAAATATTAAAAATTATGTCATTTGCTTGACCACTAACCATTTTATTACACACATTAGTTTTTTAGCATCTGTGCCTTGCGAATCGCCTCTACAACAGATGAGGAACTTAATTTCTTTTGTGTATTTCTGCTTGGAGACTACTTAATTGAAAATTTTTTGTGTGGAAAATTTGTTGTTTAATAGGCTTTTTATGATCGGAACCCAAGAACATCAAACTATTTTCGAAAAGCTGACAAAAATAAATTTTAATTAATATTAAGTTTGAGTAAAAAATATTTTATTTAAATTTAATGATCGCCAAAGAAACCAATTTGATTGGTTAATTAAAGGGAAAGAATTTAGCAACGTCTGACCGAAACCGACTTATTAAGATACACCGACCAGAATGCGGACGCGTCCTTGGAACCAAACCACCACCTATAGAACTTGTCTGCCACATGAAATCAGAGTGAGCCTTGCGCAACTTCGTTCTGAATATTGTAGCAGGTTAAGTTCCAACTTATCCAGACTAAACCCCGACATACAAAATACATGTCCGGCATGTAACGAGCCCCCGCATAGCACTAATTATTATGCCCAACGAGCCCCACCCTTTCCCTTTAGTCCGAAACAGCATGTTTCTTGGGCCTCCCGTTGGATGACCATGGCGACAACTAGACTTATGCTTGCCTTTCAACAACAACAACATTAATACTCTCTATTTGCTAATGAGTTCTCTAAAGAGGCCCAAGAAACACCGTTCCATCACTCTATGTGTTAATGAGTTCTCTAAAGAGGCCCAAGAAAACACCGTTTCAAAACACACTCGATTTAACTGTTGTTTAAAGTTTCTTCTACTCTAGCTGCCCAGTTTCTTTTAGATCAAAACATAAGATACTACCGAAGATATATCGTCTCAAACGGATGGAAACTGGAGACTCGAAGAGATAATCATTTAAGGTTAATTTACTCTCCTCAATCTGTTTCACATTCACGCAGAGTTTTCATCTAGTTTTTGAAAGTGAGGACTCAGAGATCTAACAAGAAGTGATCATATCATATTGATTCAAAAGTTGAGTGCCCTTTCTTGATCTATCCACAATACACACCACCATAAAATAATATTGTGTACATATTTCATGTTCGGATGTGGCTCTCTAACATCCACCGCTTTGAGCAGCCTTTACAAGGACTGAACGGGGATGGTCTAGGTCATTTAACGCAGATACCGTCGACTACAGTGCCTGAGCGGGACAACACATCCATATTTTCATCTATACTTAAAGTATCCAAAAAAAAATCATCCAGAAAAATCTGGATCCGTCCCGGTTACGTAGACATGAGTGTCGTGGGAATTCGCGTCTTACTTACCGCTTGGGTATATACGAATATGATATTGAACTCCGCGGATGAAGAGTCCTTGGAGGCTTTCTGTCAACCACGTTCTCAGCCTGAAAGACCAACGCAGTCGCAATTTTATCTTCGTAAAGGACTTCTACAAGAGTGTACAGCTGCTGGCGTATGCCGATGACATTGATATCATCGGTAGTGACAACCGCGCCGTTTGTTCTGCCTTTTCCAGACTAGATAAAGAAGCGAAGCGTATGGGTCTGGTGGTGAATGAGGACAAGACGAAATATCTCCTTTCATCAAACAAACAGTCAGCGCACTCGCGTCTTGGCTCCCACGTCACTGTTGACAGTCATACCTTTGAAGTAGTAGATAGCTTCGTCTACTTGGGAACCAGCGTTAACAACACCAACAATGTCAGCCTTGAAATCCAACGCAGAATCACTCTTGCCAACAGGTGTTACTTTGGACTGAGAAGGCAATTGCAAAGTAAAGTCCTCTCTCGACAAACAAAAATCAAACTCTACAAGTCGCTCATTATTCTCGTCCTGATGTATGGCGCTGAAGCGTGGACGATGACAACATCCGATGAGACGACTCTTGGGGTTTTCGAGAGGAAAATTTTGCGCAAGATTTATGGTCCTCAGAACATTGGCAACGGCGGATACCACAGACGATGGAACGATGAGCTGTACGAGTTATACGACGACATTGACATAGTTCAGCGAATAAAAAGACAGCGGCTACGCTGGCTAGGTCATGTTGTACGAATGGATGAAAACACTCCAGCTCTGAAAGTGTTCGATGCAGTACCCGCTGGAGGAAGCCGCGGAAGAGGACGACCTCCATTCCGGTGGAAAGACCAAGTGCAAAGTAACCTGGCTTCACTTGGTGTTTCCAGTTGGCGCTAAAAAGCAAAAAGGAGGAACGAGTGGCGCGCTCTAGTGGATTCGGCTATAATCGATTAAGCGGTTTCCACGCCAAATGAATATATATATATATATAAAGGACTTCTGGTATAACGTCGTATTCATAGAGATGCAGGGTCTGATTCCAATTGCCTAAAACCTTGAGACGGCTCACTATTGACACTCTAACATATTCCGCATGAAATTTTGCATGTGACAATAATGACTTTTTAGAGGGATTTCTCAACCCAGCAAATGGTATTTATTCCAAAATATGCCTTGGGAACTTCATTACCTTCTGCAAATGGTGCCATCGCTAACATATAACATCAAATTGCTTTCACAAGTGTTTCTTCCAACTAAAATATTCCAATTAGCTTCCAAATCACTTAGCGAAGCTTGATTAAAACCCCACAAATAAGCGACTTTTCAATTTTAAAGTTTATCGCGCACGACTTTCTAAGTCACAGCCCATCGCACGTCAGTGGCATATATGAAACCCACGCGACTTTGGCCACAGTCCAATAAATGATTCCACTCAAAATTGGTATACGTATTTCATACTTCGAAAATAATGATATATTATGCACCCTAATATGCATACAACACAAACGATTTGTATGGTTAATAGCGTGTATGCTTCACTTGTATGCGGTAATTACGGCAAACTTGTCACAAAATTATTGACCAGCTAAATGAACACTTCCCTTTCGTTACCGGTTTTGTGGTTAACAGCCATTCCACATTCTCTATACTATGTATGTATGTAGGCAAGAGAAGAAATGTAGATTTGTATGCACCATAAAACATATTCTCGTGGTCATATGGCATGCAATCAGTTACAAAAATAACCCAAGTCAAGTCAATCTAACAAGGAGAAAAATCCTGCGGTAAAATCCTTTGGTTGTCGAAAATAATTATTGTGCCTGCAACGAATGGCGGTTAAATGGTGCTCAAATTGGAGTAAACCCAGTAAACCAATCGCAAGCGAAAATCATTTATTCCCAAGCTAGTTTTATATATAGTGTTTTCAGGGACATTAAATTTCCTAGAGGGATAGCTGTCAAACCAGCTGTCAAAGTAAGTACATCTGTTTGACATTTAATGTGTAATTTTTGCTGCAATACATCGAGGAATCAATACAGTAACTCAGCATAGTTCTGCCTTTCCTGAAATAGTCGATTTTATGGACCACCGACACCGGCTGTTATATCACCTTCCCGCCGATAGGCCTGTCTTATCTCGGATCGGGTTCGCTGTATGAAGTCTATTATTTCGACTATTCTTTGGTCTCTGATGTGTGTCGTCGGATCCACTTTTTTCCCGAAACTCCTTCAGGTTGTGCTTTAACTGTTTCCTACATTGCTATGAAATGGTCCCACGTGTCGATTGTGTTCCGGATTGAAAAAACGGGTTTCCTATGGCTATTTTCTCAGATATGTCGCAAAGTTTCGACCAGCGGTCTTTCAAAACAAGATTGTAGACCTAGTTGCTTTATCCTACATCCCAGTAGCTTTCAGGACATCTGCTTCTTCATATATGACCAATATGTCAAAACGAAACTCGTAGTAGCTCATTGTGGCCAAAATCAAGATTTCCTATATTAAAACAATCAAAGTTCAAATTTTGTTACATGGGATATAATTACATAAGTATACATATAAATCAATAAATATCATACATTTACCTACTATTGACGGCACTATACACATTTGTCCTTGCGTATGCCTTTAGCCGCATTACCCCAACTCCATCGTCTTCAGTACCTGTCTGACAAATTGCTATGCCTATAGTAACAATTGTCTTATTGTTCTATGGCTATTTGTTTACTATTAACCGCAGAAGCAGGAAAGCATTCCAACGGGAGCGCATTTCATATAATTTAAGGTTATGGCCGAAATTCCGACAGAAAATATTAATCTTATCCTTAATATGTTCGAAAAGTATAGGTCTAACGACTTTATATAAGATTTTGTTCGAGACACAAACAGATATTTATGCAGAAAGAGAGAGTAATTTAATATAAATATTTTCTGAAGTTCGAATCCAATTTTCGAAGATCCTAGTCTGATCCGAAAGTGATAACTCCGTAAAATTTTTGGAATAGATCAACCGTTTCTTATCATGGAAATATTCTAGCTGTGAGGGACCAAAAATAAATTACTGTGCGATACCGAAGTCTGTATCAGGGCTGTCATAGTGGTTCTTGAGCCAGATAACTACTTGAATAAATAAATAACTGTTAAACTAATTCAACCAGAGAATTGTATAGCAAAATCTTCAGAACAAATCCGCACCTGATTCAATAATCGAATTGAAAGACACATGTGTGGTGGGGTGTACCCCCAACCAAGAGAAGAAGCTGCCGTAGGGCACATATATGGCACCCACTGTACAAACCAATATGCATTTATTTTGAGTCCGAACCAAATTCGTATCGGCTCATTGTATGTTATTAGTTGTGGTCAACAAGCCACGAAATTGTGTTTTGACTTTGAAACGACACTCAGTCCACCATCGTATCCTTATTGGTTAGTTGGTTTGGCATACGCCTTTGATTTGCGGGTGACATTTTGAATGCGGCAATTCTTAAGCTCATGTCTACACACACATACACTCTCTTACCTACAGTACACATGTACTTCGGTTTGCCTGCGGTTAACTGTCGGTTTTTCCTTGTTTCCACTACTTAGCATTTCCTTGTATAAATTTTTAATGAATAATCGAACAATAACTGGCACAAGTGACATTTTCCGTCAGTACCTTGCTGGGGTTTGAAGGAGACATTGCATGCAAGGCATGTTGTTGTTGGCTTTTCTCAGTGGGTGCATATGAAAAACGGAAAGAGAAATAATTTCAAATACTTTCAATAGTCACGCTGAGTTAATCGACATTAAAAGGCATAAATGCGTTTTAGATTTTTCCACTGACAGACAGCACATGTGGGGATTTAGAGCAGTCGATTTAGTAGCCAATCTAAATGGAAAGGAGGTTAAATATATTTATTTGTTCAAGAATAATTTCTCGTAGAAAAATATATCATAATATAAGCAGATATCTCCAGCTCAAATATCTTCATCCCACTAAATCCAGTCCACGGACAGCCACTTTTCACAAGCCTCTGTTGAGTTTAACTTTACACTATCAAGGTCGTTCGCCATGGACAGGAACAGGTAGTAATCTTGGCGCTATGTCCGGGCTATATGGTGGATGCAATAAAACCTCCAATCCGAGCTCCCGTAGCTTCTGACGAGTCATCAACGAAGTGTGTGGTCTGGCATTGGCCTGGTGGAGCACTACACCCTTCCTGTTGAAAAATTCTGAACGCTTCTAGTCGATAGCCTGCTTCAAGCGGTCCAGTTGTTCGCAGTAGATGGTAGAATTAAGGGGTTATATACAGTTAGACGGCCGAAAAAAAGTGAATTTTCCAGAATTTTTTCTGAGAAAACTTTTTAATTTATTGATCCAAAAATTTAAACACATATTATGGTATCTTTTAACTGTATTTTAAGACTTAGTACTAGTAAAAATATTTCTTTGAAAAAGAGCTACAGCTGATCTCCAGGAGCTCCTCTCAAAAAAGACGTTTTGCGGTGACCACTATATCTCGGAACTGGATCATCCGAAATTAAAAAACCAAACAGATTTCGTTAAAATAATGTTAAATCTAGTAATTAATCGAAGGAATAAGCAAAATAAAATTTTTTGACAAAATGGCGGTTTCTAAAAAACAAAAATCGATTCTTCACCGAAATTTCGGCCTTGAATTGTTTATAAAAAAAAAATATTTATCGGAGAGAAAAAATCTTCGATTAATTACTAAAAAATATATTTAAGAAGGTCGTGTTAAAATTTGAGACTAATCGGTCTAACCGTTTTCGAGTAATGTTGGCCACCGACTTTGAAAACACCATTTTGAGAAAAATGCGTTTAAAGTTTGGACCTTGTACTTAAAAGCACTCTGAAACGCCTTTTCAAATTTTTCATTTGCTTGTAACTTTGAAAATATTCACCGGAACGATATGAAATTTTCTGTGTGTGTATATTCTTAAATATATGTACATTAAGAAAATGAAATAAAAAAAATCGATTTTTTGAAAATTCTAACTGTATATAACCCCTTAAACGTCTGGCCATATGAGACCAGCTCATAGTGGATGATTCCCTTCCAATCCCACCAAACACACAGCAAAACCTTCCTGGCCGTCAACTCGGCTTGGCCTCTGTTTGGGACGATTCAGCAGCTCTCGGCCACGTCCGTTTTCGCTTGATATTGTCAGACTTATATATACATATATAGGTACATATATCTCCCCTCACTGTTAAAATTTTAAGTGGCAATATGAAATACCTGCAATAATGTAATACATATTTACATATATGTAAGTATAAAATATTTGAATATGGGTGAGTTATTGTTTACTTACAGTTGAATAAGTAAATGTACATATAGGTATATATGTAAGTGTAATTATTTCTTGAGAAAAACGATTAAAACGAAATATGTAATTGTACATATATACCGTTATTAAAGTCATATAAAAAATTTACAAAAATTTCACTCACCCACGTGTTCCAAATGAACGTAGTAAATAATTTTTCGAATACATTTAAGTATGTTTTCAGAGGCATTAGTCAGTGTAAGTATGTATATGCACTCATGGATGGACATATTTGAAATAATTATTATTTATATTTTTATGGATGTAAATACATAAATGAACAGGCATATATAGGATATGTGTCTATGCGATGGTCATTTCAAGTGTATCGTCTCTGTCCACAACAATGTAGGGAAACAATTTAATGCAACTTTCACTCACTTCCTCCCCACTTTAACATACATATACATATATGAAATACACTTTACTATAAACATACTTACAAACAAATAATGTAAGTGCAGTTATGTATGTAATATGTATGCGAAAGCTAGCACACATACCCCATATATGTCGATTAATATGCCCACATAAACACACAAACACTCTTCATACGTCTATATGTATCTGTATAAGTTGTTTTCCTGTCCATCACAATTCGATTATTTCCACGATTAATGTGAACGCGCATACGGCGCCACCACACACCCATGCCTTAAGCACACAACCCTTACGCCGCACTTACCATAGACACACACACACACACACCTGACCATATACACACATACCAACAATCAAGCATACGTATGGGAGCTACGTGTATGTCCTGCCAATGGCCGGCACTACTTCAATCCATTTCCAATGTAATCGTATAATTTCGTTGAACGTCGCTTGCCGCTGTTGACTTTGGTATTGGTATTTTTTTGTTTTTATTGAACGCCTGAGTTTAGTTTATATTTATTACCATTATCGAGCGGATATCGCGCGCGTAACCGGCCTACATAAATAACAACTAAAAATCGAATGCGTTTTAGATTATTATTATTATATTATTAAAATAATAAAAATATTGTGAACTACAGAAAAGCTTTAATCGGAGTGTGTTTCTAATGGTTTAGCGGACGATGCTTTTGAATGTTTTTGAAAGTTTAGTATTCGAAGTTACAATTATTGGTGGAAATAATGTAAGTTAAAATATTTTTAATAATTTATTAATAATAAGGTGCCTAATACATAAATAAGTAAGAACATACATATAGTAGATATAGTATGTATGCAGTACAAAGAGGTTTAGTACTTACTTCAGAGATTAGGTGAAATTGGGATTACTCTTATCTTAGAAAAAAGATAATTTAGAGATCGAGAGTTATTCAATAAATACAGTGGGTTGTAATGATCACAATTTGCTCTTCCAGGACTCACTTCACAACAATTGAGGTTTTGTCAGCTATTCTTCATTAAATGCTAAAACCAGAAAATGTTTAAAAATCAATATGACTCTCGATAAGACTGGAACCTCAAAAGTAAAGTAGGTATTAGGAGTGTCGGTCGGCGAAAACCAATAGCATATAAATCTAAGAACGTATGTAGACAATATACAAGATGATAATGCGCATGTCTAATCATACAAGTATGCGAGTCTCACCATGGTTCACACTAGTATTATAGTCAATCTAGTATATGGTATACGTATGGTTTTATGACAGCTATCCACCTGATCGAATTTATATTCGATAGATATTGGCTTGCTGACGTATTCTTGATAAAAAGATCAGTTTTACAACAGTAGTTAGACCAAAGAAGTACTGTGATAGATAAACATATTTTCATTTCTAGTAACAATTTGGATATTTTATCTATATGTAGCTCTCTCAATTAACTCTAGTTTTCGGCTGCAAGACCTTTGCAGCGTCTTTCAGGCAGAGGTAGCTGCCTTCAAAGTAGCAGTAGATATACTGCTTTGAAGTGCGGTATCCTTCAGAGAAGTGTCTATTCACTCCGATAGCAGAGCGGCAATACTGTCCTTGGATTCGATGACATTACGCTGTAAGCTATGTGGGTACCCGGTCACCGCAGAATCGCTGGAAACGATCTGGATCAAAAACGGTTTTAGCAGCTACTGTCGCTCAGTAAGGCTCATCTCTCCGCGATCATTGGAGTGCTCAACGTGTCACCGGGATCATGTCAGTCGCTAGTTGCCAAAGCTATTTGGAGGAAGGCGAAGAGGAATCGTTCAAACACTTTCTCTTTCAATGTCCAGCATTCGCCAGACTTAGGTTAAAGCACCTCGGTTGACATATCTTCGGCGAACCCAGTGAAGTGACTGAAATTAACATTAGCCCAACTTTATTATAGAGTCCAAGCGCTTCGTCGTAACATAAGTGTCTTAGTGATCCGTTAGGAGTTTATCCGGGTGTCACAATGGAAAGTCGAATCTGTCTCAGTGAGATTCTCTGCATCTGCGGAGATCTACCCCTTAACCTATTCCATGGAAAGTGTGCGTAGTTTTAGTCCGATTTAGTCCATTTTTGAACTGTGGTAGTATAATATCTTATACGAAATTTGATTACAGTTAGTCGATCGGTTTGCTCTATAAGAAATGTTACCGAAGAGTGGAAGATCATTAATTATTTGTTTAACCACTTGAAAGCCCGTTTTATAATTAAATTTCACATTTATATTATTAATCATTAAGCAATTATCACATGACTCGAACATGATCTCTAAATCGAATGTGGGCGTGGTTGATAGTAGATTTATCATATTTTCGTTTCATACTTTGAGGTGGGTGATCACCAACTTCGATGAGTATAGCAGTGGACTGTTTGTATACAAAAATTTTGACATACTTTGTGTGACCAGATATCATTTTGGAGTAAGACAGAGAAATATAACTGTCAGTCGGATATGATTTGTTGAAAAACAGTCGATAATTGGATGAATTTAATAAACATTACGAAGTGTTTACCATACTTAACTACATAACGGGTGATTTTTTTGAGGTTAGGATTTTCATGCATTAGTATTTGACAGATCACGTGGGATTTCAGACATGGTGTCAAAGAGAAAGATGCTCAGTATGCTTTGACATTTCATCATGAATAGACTTACTAACGAGCAACGCTTGCAAATCATTGAATTTTATTACCAAAATCAGTGTTCGGTTCGAAATGTGAAATCCGCTTTTTTATCGACAAATTTTGTTCAGCGATGAGGCTCATTTCTGGTTGAATGGCTACGTAAATAAGCAAAATTGCCGCATTTGGGGTGAAGAGCAACCAGAAGCCGTTCAAGAACTGCCCATGCATCCCGAAAAATGCACTGTTTGGTGTGGTTTGTACGCTGGTGGAATCATTGGACCGTATTTTTTCAAAGATGCTGTTGGACGCAACGTTACGGTGAATGGCGATCGCTATCGTTCGATGCTAACAAACTTTTTGTTGCCAAAAATGGAAGAACTGAACTTGGTTGACATGTGGTTTCAACAAGATGGCGCTACATGCCACACAGCTCGCGATTCTATGGCCATTTTGAGGGAAAACTTCGGAGAACAATTCATCTCAAGAAATGGACCCGTAAGTTGGCCACCAAGATCATGCGATTTAACGCCTTTAGACTATTTTTTGTGGGGCTACGTCAAGTCTAAAGTCTACAGAAATAAGCCAGCAACTATTCCAGCTTTGGAAGACAACATTTCCGAAGAAATTCGGGCTATTCCGGCCGAAATGCTCGAAAAAGTTGCCCAAAATTGGACTTTCCGAATGGACCACCTAAGACGCAGCCGCGGTCAACATTTAAATGAAATTATCTTCAAAAAGTAAATGTCATGAACCAATCTAACGTTTCAAATAAAGAACCGATGAGATTTTGCAAATTTTATGCGTTTTTTTTTTTTAAAAAGTTATCAAGCTCTTAAAAAATCACCCTTTATATGTAAATAGTGTGTGTTCGCAAGTATGGCTTAGTGAAACTCTATAAATAAACCCATGTTTAAAACTGTAAACAAAATTAAGGTCATCCCTAGATTTAGCTTCGTATAACAAATTATTGGTTTATGTTATGAGGTATGTCTGTATGTGGGTAACATTAGAGCTGTAGTTCTACGATTTCGGGGTGTTCTGAGTGGGTCTCCAAGAACACAATATAACAAAACTTGGTTTATATCTACACATTTATCATTTGGTTTTTCAAATAAAGAGAACGTGATATAATTTGGGATACATTTTCCAATCCGTTGGTTAGATATCCGAAAAGTATGTATATATATATATATCTAAATAAAAGTATATATCATGATGAGACTTTGGAGTTTGTTATCCGATCTCAAGTAAATGCTTCTTCGAAAGATATTGACCGGCAATGACGAGGTAATCTTCTAGGCTCAGATCTATTTTGTAAACAAATATGTATTTTACTACAAAAATGGCATCGAAAAGTAAGAACAAGAAAGCAACTATACTGTAAAATGTTATCCAATCTTAGTAAAAAAATGTGGTTTTCTTTGAAACATTTTGAACTTTTAAATGAAATATTGACAGGTTTTACGTTGCTAATCTATTAATCTATTGCATAATTTCGTTGCTAAGGTTAACCCAACTGAGATATTGTTTAGAGAAGTAGACAGATATAAAAGCGAAAAAAAAAAATTGTTCGTCTTTATTTTTATTCAACTTGAGGTGATGAGTGAACCCTATCTAACAAAGAACCAACTTATTTGAATGGAATTTTTATCTTTCGCAATAGTGCGGCGGATAAAAAAGTCACTCAAATATAGGCACATCAACTGGTGCTCCACTTACTGCTGCGAAACTAAAGTATTGCATTTAGGAAATTTAATCTTATCTAAATAACATTTGATATGTAAAATTTATGAAATTAGTCAACATTTGTTGGGGATTGGAGGAGAGGAGAGGCCGCACAAACTGTCATAAACTCACGTTTTTGTGTTTTATCACACACTTGTAAATGTTTACACCCACAAATGAGGGAAACAAGTAGATAGAGATATGCGCCTTAAACAAACTAACACACGCACGCACACTAATGGATTTTTGTATGGCACCGTAAGAGTTTCCGGATGAAGAAAAATACTAAAAAATAATATTAAAAAATGTATATACTTTTAAAGCAAACAATGCGTGGATGCGAGAAGCGAGTAAAAAATGCGATAAATGTCACTTGAATTACCTGTGCACTGTATGTATATATGAGTGTTTTTATGTATGTGTTTGTGTGCATATTAAAATGCATACTCATTGGCTTCAATATGCTCATGTGCGCCTTGGCATTAACGCAAACACACTCAAACTACTCACACACATACAGAAACTCGCACACATGCGCTCGTTCACTAAATAAACACTTTTAGTGTTGCTTTATGGCTCGCCAGCGGCAACGATCAACAATTTGCTTTAAGATAAGAGCAGCACTATATAGTATGCTTATCGACGAAATGATAAGATTACGCTTATCTAAATGGACACAGATAAAGCAATGCCATACACCATACTCTACTCTACTCTAGCAATAAGCGAAACTGGAGCAACAGTCAGCGTGAGTTCAATGAAGAGAATAATATTCCACGAGTTAGTTGAATTTCGTGTGTGCTAAGGCAAAGGTTCGATTTGCAATTAATAAATATAACTG
Organism: Zeugodacus cucurbitae; assembly: GCF_028554725.1. NCBI lineage: Eukaryota > Metazoa > Arthropoda > Insecta > Diptera > Tephritidae > Zeugodacus > Zeugodacus cucurbitae. The sequence goes on from NC_071668.1 coordinate 20,895,847, forward strand.
TGTATATTAAAAATATCCATGTATATAGATAAAAAACCATAAAGTTTTCTAAACCAAAATTTAAAAGTGAGTTTCAGCTGAAATACAATAGGAAAGCCGCGCTCAAAGTAATCGAATTATAATGCAAATATAGAAGCATTGAAGTGCAAAAACCAATGTGAGTGAATAGCAAATAATGGAAAAATATCTAGCTCTATATATATATATATATATATATATATATATTTGTTGGTAAAAAAATTTCTAATAATAGCGAGCATAAAAGTTTTTTGTTTTGTTATTGTTGCCCGGCAGGATTAACTACAGCCTGACCAGTGTTCCACTGATTGCATATGAAAAGCCATTCGGCAAAGCCAAAGTGCATAACAACAGACGGTCGCACACAATGCCAATAATACACGCGCACACACACACACGCGTATATATGTGTGTTATAGGTATATCACATACATTTATATGCACCACTAACACTCGCCCACATGCATGCATTTCATTCTAAGTCGCCCAGTCACTGTGACTCTGTGGATGAACTCGTTTTTGTGTCACTGATCTACAAAAATAATGGTTACGTTGCATCGATTTTTCCTGGCTTTTGTATGCCAATCTCTTACTTACATATATTGCCTTTTTTGTTGTTGTTTTCTCTTCTTTTTTTTTGTTTTTTTATTGTTGTAGTTTTGCGCACGTACTACTATTTTCTTTTTGTAATTTGTGTGCCAATAAAATGTTGCGAAGGTAGCGCTTGCATATGTGCGTTCCCAGGTAAATGTGTCCATGGCTGGCACAGTGTTGTGCGAAAAATGAGGTGTGGGTGGATAACTAAAGCGGTTTGCCAAGCAATTATAACTATTAAACGCTGGAAAGTTTATGAATTCGAAAAGAAAAATGTTGAGATATTTTATTAAAAAAATAATTTTATCAAAAAAAAAAAATTTTAAAAAATAATAAAAATATTAAATAAAAAAATAAAATTATATTAAAGATTAAAAAAAATATTAAAAATTAAAAAATTAATATTTTCAACACTGCAACATCATAAATGCCCTGATAAAATACTTAATTTTTTAAAAATTCAAAGTAATCTCAATGGGTTGTCAGTTATTCTGTCGAAGAATATTTAATTTTGAAATAAAATATATTTTTTTTTACTGAGAAAGCTATTTTACTGCGATATTTCTGTTACGGGAATGCTTAGCCTCAGTGTTATATTATACATTACTTACTAATGTAAATTTAATTAAAAGACAAATATAACCTTTGAGTTGTCCATCATTAGTTACTAGTGAATCGAACAAATTATACCAGTTGTTCGAATAGATTGGCAACACTAAGTCAATTGCTTAGTAGCACTGAGAAACTAGATTGTTATATTTAAATTCGAGAATTTATGCCCAAGAAAAAATAAATGTTTGCTTTTTCATAAGGAAAATGTTTGTATAATAAAAAAGTGTTAAGGCATTATGGCAATAATTTGTCTTTTATCTCATTCAGAATAGTAATTTGTAATAGTAAAATTTTATACCAAAATTGGTGACATTAAAAAAGAGTTTTTATCACTCTATTAAGATATTTAGATATACATATATTCCAAAAGTATTGGATTCACCAAGACCGCCATTTGGAAAGTAGCGTATCGAACGAACTATACCATCTGTTGAAGATCTCTTCATACAAGGTTAGGTTATGTGGTTGTCGAAACGACGCTAGGCCTTTTGGAGGCCCATTGTGACACCACTGGGACTAAGATCCCTCACACTATAGGGTCATCTTTGAACCACCCTGTGGTCTTAATAAAGTGAAAAAGTTCACATAATTTGATATGAGCAACTTCACCCACATCCTCGAGAAAACCGCGTCCAATAGTCGCAATTCTTTTCCTATACAGAGCCTTACATCCACATAGAAGGTGTGTAATCGTTTCTTCCTCTTCTTTTTCCTGGCAGCTTCTGCAATAATCGTTACTAAGTAACCCCAGCCTGCTGGCATGTCTACCAATCAGACAGTGTCCCGTTAACACCCCTACAAGGGTTCTTGTGTCATTCCTACTAAATTTCAGTAAACGACAAGCGCGGCTCTTACTCCATTCAGGCCATGTTTGTCTACTTACGGAACAAGTCATTAATTGTTTCCATTGTGATTCAGCCATATCAACAGCATGTTTATCTATTAGGTAACTGCACGTTGCCAGAGGCATATAAATTCCCTCTTTATTAGCATCTAACTGCAATGTTGTGCCCAATCTGGCTAATTCATCTGCTACACAGTTTCCAGGAATGTCACTATGTCCCAGGACCCATTGCAGGTGTATCGTGAAATATGATGTCATTGCTATTAGTAAAATTAGTAAATCCAAACACTCTTTCACTATCTTCGATGATATTCTATGCGTCTTTAGTGATTTTAAAGCCGCTTGACTATCCGAAAATATGAATATGTGCTTAGTCGTTAGCACTCTTTTTGACAAAACGAGAAGGCTTTCTTTAATTGCAGAGATCTCTGCTTGGAAAACACTGCAGTGATCCGGTAATCGGAAAGCGATTCTGGTATCCAGTTTCTCTGAAAATACCCCGCCTCCTACTCGTTTGTCCAGTTTTGAACCGTCTGTATAGATACTTATCTCTTCATACAAACTGACAGTACTTGCGGTAGCGAATACTTTATCATTAGTTTCGAGCATTGTCCATCTCTTTTGATTTTCATAAACAATTATAATTTATTTCACATTACACATGAAAATTTTTTAATATAATAATTTAATAGATTTTTGACAGCGATTTGTCATTTGAGTCATTCACAATGGTGAAACTGGTATAAAATGTGTTAAATAAATGAAGAAAGCACTTTAAAGAGTTATCCACATACTCTCTAGTTTCGAATTCTACTAATTAACTTCTTTGCTGCTTTTCTTATACATTTTTTTTGTCAGTGAACAACAACCAAATTTAGCGAGCTGAGAATTGACGAATCGATGACGACTTCATGTTCGCTTAGACATATAAAATTAAAGAAATTCGCAAATATATGTTTTTCAAAATTGAAAGTAATAATTTTATGTTCTACTTTTTTGAAGTGAATCAAAATAATCAAAAATAATTAATTATTTAAGCGCCTTATAGCCTTTTCACACAGCAGCTAATTGATCAATTAAACGGACTCTGCTCGATTAAAACGCTGATTAAGCTCGATTTACCATACAAAATTTAAATCTACATTTATTTTTTAATGAATTTTAATCGACTTGAAAATGAAATGCAACTCTGCGAAAAAGATCGTATTTGTAATTAGATATACGTTCTTTGTCTGCGATTGCCTGCATTGTTCGATAAAATAAAGCTGCGGTAGATGTCGCTGCTTAAAAATATTAATCAGCTGATGAAACTTGCCAACTTGTAATGAAATGAAAAAAAATGTATAACAGCTGATCGGTTATGGAGTAGCCGGCAGTGTGAAAGGCAAAATATTAATTGATCAATTAATTTGGCTGTGAAAACGCTATTAGTTTATTAGCATTATTTGTTTGTGAGGACTAATCCTGAGTGTATATTTCTACGACGTTTCTATATTGAAAAAGTTTTAAAATAAATTTTAGTATAGAGATGGAGTAAAAACCTATATTAGCATTTGTCGAAAAGAATATACAACATAACCTCACTTAATTAAATCCCATGCTTAATCAGTGAATATAATAATTATTTTCAAATGTAAAAAATCACCAGTCAAGGGACTTTAAGTGCGTTGAAACTAAAAATAAAATAATGGTCTTAGGGTTCTTAGGTTTTTTTTTTATAAAATTAGCAAGATAGTCTTCTAACAATTAATTGTCAAACTGGACATATTTCTAGCATCAAAAGCATTTTAAATAATCCATTATCCTTGAAAGACGTCTAAGTCTAGGGTTTATGGAACCTTCCACTGTTCTATTTTCCACAGAATTATTAGTATTAATTCCATAACTGACTTGTTCTCAACTACAACTTTGCTTACGCCATTTTCCAATAGATGTCTCTAGGGTCAAGCACTGGTCGATTAAATCGATTAAATCCTTTTAGATCGATATAATATGAGACTGCAAAGAAAAATATGTTAACTACCAGTCAACATACTACCTAATTCCATCAAATTTGCATAAAACTTCAGTAAAAAACAGCGTTCAATCTGTGCAATCCACATTTCAAATCACACAAATGAACTTTATCGCTTGTAGTCTATTAATTTGCACATAACTGTAAGTGCATATAAAAACAATGAAATAAATGGCGCACAAAGCTGTTCGCACATACATATGTAAATCTGTATGGAAGATATAAATGTATAAAAAAGCACGACAATATAACAAATACAAATGTATTTACACACACATTCATTCATGTGTATTTATATGTGTGGCATGAGTTCATATGTTCATAAAATAAATGAACTAAACACACACACACACATGCAGAGAGCGTAATGTCCTTTGCTAACTGTAACACCTTTCAACAGCAGCAGATAGTTAGAAGACAAAAAATGATAGCGCCAGCCAGATAGCGACAACAAAAACAAAAGTGCAATTTAAGAAATAAAAAAGGACAAAAAAATAATAAAAATAAATATGAAAATAAAAAAAAATAAAAAAATATATATAAAGTTCATAGAAATATAATGGGTGTCGGTAGTGAGCAGGCAACATGCCACACTTTTTGTTGTTGTTGCATAGCAAACTTATTCAAGTGCATTCAGATAAAATAAACCAAAAATAAAGACCAGATTAAAAATGCATTTAAGTTTGCTTTTGTTTCTTGTCGCTCTCCCTCTGTTTGTATATGTGTGTTTTTGTTGTTGTTGTTAGTGCTGATGTTGTTCTTATTACTATTATACAAAAAATATACATATACATATATGTGAAAAGACCACCAAACACATGTGTTCTACCGAGGCACTCACGTGCTCTGTGTGTCAGCTCGACTGCAGTCAGCCATACATGCACCAGCGCGAGACACAGCCACGATTGCCTCGTTCTACACATGTCTAAACCAGTGCGAGTGTGTGTGCGTATGTGTGTGTGTGTACGCTCTTGAATGCCAGCATTGGCCATGCATTGGCAGACGCGACAACTGCGGACGACATATTTGGCTCGCCCGCCGCTGTTGATATTTTTATGAGCATCACCTGGTATGCATTTGGAAAATACTACAATACTTACACGGTAGCGGTTCCACGGCAATCGGCCAGCGAGAGGCCACACTCCAATAGTCATAGAATACTTTGTGTGTGACGGCAATAAAGTGAAATTATTGTTTTTTTTCGACTGCGAAAATAGTTCATTTCATGAGTTTAATAAAAATGCAATAATGGATGGGGGCGCAAAATAAAGCAACAAAAAAAATAGGAAAACTAATGAATATAAAATCAAATTTATGAACTTTTAGGCGGAGAGAGTGAGTGATAAGGGGGAGTGAGAGCTGTAGAAGTGGTATTGCTCGTTGAGCCAAAAAATCTGAATTTGTTTTGCTGATATTTTGTTTTAATGCCACATATAGCTGTAGCAAAAATGACAACGACAAGTTTGGATTATGAAACGTCAAATATGAAATGAAATGTCAAACTGTCAAACACCTTTAGCTTGTGACGTCACAAATAAGCTGTCAAACACACTTCAGAAAAAAAATAAAGGAAGACACAGTCGAGAGCTATATTTCTATCATTACACTATACAAGCACTATATCGCGACTGGTTATTGGAACAAACCAATTTATTTTGAGAGTTTGAGTCATAAGAAAAAAAGTAAATTTTCCTTTTTCGAAGTTAGCCGCGAAAATCGAAAAATTTGCCAACGAATTTCGAAATAGACTCATGGCAAACCCAGTTTTTCGAAGTTAACCGCCAAAATCGAAATATTTGACTTCGAAATTAGAGAAACGTGATTTGACACATTATTATCATTCATTAAAAGATTTGCTTTAAACTGTTGGCAATTATTCGATTTATTTATTGAACACTATTATAGATCGATGTCTTTTCTAAAATCATAAGAAATTATTTTAGTTTAACAAGACTAAATAAAAATTCGTTAAGAATTCCTGAACTCTAAAAACAATTTTATATTTAAATTCAACTTTTTTAGAATATTTACTAGAGTTGCCACTACAATTTTAGAGTTTTATAAACCTGTTTCCCAAGCAACCTATAATATTGATTATGGATATAACATATTTTTTTCTGTATTCTAATAAAAAAAAGTAAAATGTAAATTATTAACTATAATATCGAATATTGAGTAAAGTTTCTGTTTCTGTTTCTGTTTCTGTTTTCTGAAATATATAATTCTGTTCTGTAAAACATACTTTCATTATACCTTTCCCAACCACCAGTAATTATTTCCTTTGAAAGTGCTGTCAATCAAAATGAGTGTTGACGTATTAAATCGATTGCGAATGGTTGTGAAAAAATAATCAAATGAAAAATACGTTCATTTCTTCAAAAAATTAAAAATATGTAAAGTGTGATATACAAATTTTGCTGCACCAAGCGACTCTCTCCATAAATCAACTGTTTTAGCTTAGAGGATGTTATTTTAAAATTATAAATCAAATGTTGTTTAAATAGTACATTCATGGTTTATTGTTTGGTTTGATTGCCGCGCTCGGATTTTAGCTTTTATTTTACGCTCCCGTTTGGCTTTACTAAGTAACTATTTAATCGAAAATACTTTTTGAAGATATTGTAAATAGTCTACATCGTCTTGATTAGTTTCGTGTTCTCAGGCATAGTAGTGTCTGTTCTAGGGAAGACTCATTTGTAATGCATGCTTTCTGAAATAACAAATTTACCATTACTCTGAATAGATGTTCATATTTACCATTCTTTGAACTGGTTCTTTATTACCTTTCTCTCTTCTTATTCTCTCTGAATCAAATGAGCTTAGTTATTTTGCAAACGAATATGGATGTCCTTGACTTTGAAATTGCAAGCGAAATTTGTTGGAGTCTGTTTTAACTTGACAATCAGTAATATCCGCTTCGATATCATCAAAAAAATATTTCTGTTTTTAGTGAACTTGAAACCTCGATTTAAACTGTTCTGTTCGAAGGGTATATATTTTATACCTTCATGGTTGTTAATTAGCGCTCCCCGTCATTTTACAATCCGTAGTACTTCTGTTTGGAGGATCTTTATTGTGTTTGATGAACCAAAAACGATAAGACATTGAATATCTTAGAGTTTACTTCCCCATCGTTACCACAGTTCAACGGAATCTGTTAGTATATATCGAGTCAGTGTCACTCAACCGCAAACCTCTGGTTTTATATTATGATTACTGAAAATATGAAAAAATATCATATGACCCGGATGGCCTTAACATATCTATCGTAATCTGCGACATCTGTCGATTTTTTTCCGAGGTTCGAGATTATATAGCTTACTTCTTAAAACCGGTCGAAAATTTATTAAATTGAAGTGTTTCATTGACCTTTGGCCACATTATCAAAGGGGAACACAGTTTCGGTTATTCAATTTTCAAACAGTGACTTCATCTATTAATTAACTCAATCAGCATATTTTGAACCACTCTCTCTTCTATAAATTACAGAAAAATATGGCAAATAACTCGACGTAATTCATTGTTATATCTCTTACTGGATATTTGGACTGATATAGGACACTTGTTTCGGAGAGATGGTCTGACAAAAAATATCTTTCCTTGGGGTATTTTCATATAAATTTTTTTAAGAAATCATTTGAAGTTTATAAGGCTAGTATGCTATGAAAAACGTCATATCTTATAGATTTCTGAATCATAGTACTACCGAAGGCACAAATATAGGATGGAAGCTATTAATATATATATATTTTTTTTTTTAATTTAGCTGTTAATACAATCGAGTATTCATAAATACAGCAATCAGGATAACAGCAGAAACGAATTAAAAAGCATGTCGTGGACATGCAAACGATCTCAAGCTGTGTAAGAAAGGAGCCACCCTACGGGCCACTGAATGCGCTCCTTGCGACAAAACGCAAGCAAAGCGATGCGCACAAACAGGTACAGTGTGGAAACACTGGAAACCCCGAGGGCTGCAAAATTGGAAGCATAAAAGAAAATGAAATGATATATATACAAATATATGTATGTGTATGAGTATGCGTGCTTGTGTGTTAGCCAAGACGAGCGTGTGGCTGTGACAAAAAGGAATATTCATACAAAAATGTACAATAGCTAGATAAATAGAAAAAGATAAAACCAATAACCAATATCTGGTAGATAAATAGATTTACAAGTTGCCAGCAGCAGAAGCAACAGCAGCAACAGGACAAACAATACAACAACAACAACAACAATAAATATAAAACTATTTATAGAATACTCAAGAAAACAAACAAGCCAGCAGCGAATATTTAAAGTGAAGCTGAGCAAGCAGAAAAGAGAGGGGGAGAGTAGGTGGAGGGGATGTATTGCTCACTGCCGGCTGCAGATAAAATGGTTATCTGCACATTGACATACTTGCGTGCAAACACACAAACACACACACACACACACATGCACAGCTTGAGCAGCCGGCAGGCGGCATTAGAGAAGAGATGCTGCTGTTCTTTATTGTGTGCTGAATAAATTATCAATTTACAACAAACACACAGCAAATACGGTTACACATTGTTAAGCTTATATTGAGTAACTGTAGACACTGTAATACGATGTTGGATGTTGGTGCGCATCCTTCGAGGCAAAATAGCAACAAGAACAACAATAATACTAAAAACAACAAAAATAGCAATAACAACAATAACAACTAAAACAAAGCGGAAAGCAGCAAGAAGCAGAGAAAAAACTCGCCGCCAGCCAGTTAGTTGGCAAGGTGCAACAAAAAGTGTTCAATTTGATTGAAAGTACAACAGTATCGCACATGGCAGCGCAAGGTGACAACAAAATCGTAAGCACAACGCTTCACCGGTGTAAAGGTGCAAAACTGAAATAATTAAATTAGCTTGTTATCAGCTGATAAGTGTTGCTGCATTTGTACTAAGTGTTGTTGCTAGAGAATTATTAGTTATAAAAGGTGATTAATGGCAATAGTATTGTGTGTTTCTGATAGTTGGTGATTATAAAAATAAATAATTTTTTAATATTTATATAAAGTTCGCTATCTTCAGCTGACAAAGCGTGCGCTACTAAGCCATATAGTAGCACATTAGCCTGAATTGTGTGTAAGTTAAGCAATAACGCTAATGCAAAGTACTCGTGGACACGAGCGATAACTCTCTTTAATGGCAGCATTATTATGTGCAACTCTTTAGTTAATGTTCGTCATAACGCGAGTTCACGGATCTGTGTTTGTGTTAATAGTTAGTAGCAAGTGTATGTGCTGAAATGGCGTTGCCACTTTGAACAAAATTGATATCATACTATTTTGTGTCATATAGGGTGTTTTTTGAACTTTTTCTAGAATAATTATTGTTACTGACATACCTCCAAATTCCTGAAAAATGTGGTCGAAGATTGGTCCTTTCGGCAGGAATTTATTCGTGGCGCGCTGTTCTGGACTCGGCTATAACCGCGTAAGCGTTGTCTACGCCAGTCAAGAAGAGGAAGTAACTTGTGCGAAATAAGTTAAAAAACAGAATATTCTTTATAATATAGTTAATTTCTTGACTATGAAAATCTTGTCTAAAAAACACCCTAGGTAGGTAGGTAGGTTAAGTGGATGTCTCACCACGCTCTTGGCGTTTTGCAGGCCCATAGTGAATCCACCGGGACTATAATCACCTCACACTACATGTCCTCTCTGAACCATCCAGGGGTCTTGATAAACATGCTCAATTCAACAAGTTTTATAACTACAACATCGGAAAGAACATCAAGAAAATCATATCCGATCTTTGTTTTCCTTTTTTCTTTTACTCCTCCTCTTCTACTTCTTGGCAGCTTCTACTTCTTGGCAGCTTCTACAAAAGGATGTCCCCAGTCTACTGGCATGCCTACCTATTAGTCAATGAGAGTCCATAAGTCGTTTTTTTTAATTTCAGTAAGCGGCATGTGCGACCTTTATTCCATTCAGACCACATTTATCGGCTTGTTGGACAAGTGAGTATTTGTTTCCAGCGAGACGCAGCAAAGTCTATGACAGTTTCCCTGGAATGTCGCTGTGTTCTGGAACCCATTGCAGGTTTATCATGAAATAGTCAGACACTCCCAATAAAAGTTCAAAGCATTCTTTTACAATCTGTGATGATACTCTAAGAGACTTTAGTGACTTCAAGGCCGCCTGGCTGTCTGTAAAAATAAAAAGATTTCTTGTTGTCAGCACTATCTTTGTTAGAAAGAGTAGCTCCTCTTTAATTTGTTGTAATTTCTGCATGAAAAACATTGCAATGATCTGGAAGTCGGAAGGCGTCTTTGATGTCTAATTTTTCTGAAAAGACACCACCTACCACTCGTTACTGTTGGTTGGAATCATCTGTATATATACTAATCCCTGTGTTATTATCAACCTTGCCCATATCCCGCTCCTCTTTAGTGGGAAAGGCAATATTGTGGGACGAATTTAAATTTATTTCAAACGGATTACAGAAATCAGTGACGTTTGGTAGGAACGGGAACTCGCTAAGAATAAAAAAATTTAAATATTGACAAATATTTATTGAAATATTTTCGAAGTAATATAATCAATTTTTGGTAGCCTAATATGATTAATTTTATAGGTATGATCTTATAATACTGTGAAAATTCAATCATGATTTTTGTCGATTTTTGTTCGTCTTCTTAAATCGAGTTTTGATTCTTCTCATATATAGGGTGCGGACGTTTCGAATTGCCGGTGAACCATACCTATCGAACAGGCACATCTTTGATTTAACGGGTGCTTAAATAAATGAAATTGTCTTATTTGGTCTGCGAAGAATACTTATGAGACCATCTAAGTCAACATAATCCAGAAAAAATACCTTCTGACGAACAACTTTTTAAAAGTCAAGATGAGAGCGAGTGTTTGTATATATTAAGTTCAACAAAGAATTTATAATATATTCGATCTTTGCGGTTCCTCATCTTTATATCAATCATCTAAATGCTAAATGGTTCCAACAGTACCAATCAACACTTGAAATCACATTATTAGAATGCTTTTTTTGGAGACTGAATTAGGTCAATATATGGGTCTGAAAAATAACCTCTTAAATCTTGTGATTTCAATCTCTTGGCTTTAAGCTGATAAGCTAACTATGTACCAGCGATTAGTTGGAAACCAAATATTCGGTGTGTTATTTTCTAAAAAATATCAGCTATATTGGTTAAAGTGGATCAGGCTTAGTTCATATGAAGTAAATTATTTATCAATTTACAAAAAAAAAAAAACAATTCGTAAAAAACATCGTAATAAGATTTGTGAAGTGATAAAGCCAAAGTATTGGCAATTTCATTCAATTTATTCAAAAATTATATGTTTACAGCTCTAAAAAAGCATCCTGTAAATTCATATTGGGTATGGGTATTATAAATATTTTATACTAATGTTCTTAGTAAAAAACCAATTTTGTTGGAAGCGTTGTCTTTGTTCAAAATCAGGTTTAATTATTATTAACATTTATTGCTATTGCTCTTAATATTAATATTTTTGTGTTAATTATTTTATTATTATTCTTAATTCTGTTAACTATTATTCAATTATTTTATTCTTATCATTTCCATTTTTTATATATTTTTATTATTATCATTAATTCTATAAAATTCTCATTCAATGTGGCAACACTGCCACTTTCAATACTCCAATACGTTCAATATACTCCAATATCCTCCATGAATGCACTCTTAATGGTGCTCGTGTACAATGAAGCGTGTAAAGTTTACATTTCACCAATTGACCGATAATTAAGCTGCGCCTGCGGTATTTCAAGTGCGACAGCAAATAATTCGATTTCAATTAAACAAATTAGCCAAACGTATGCTGCACATGGGACTTACATACCTACATATGTATGTATATACATATGAATATAGGAAGCAGGGAACACATAAATATATTTGTGTATAACTCAGGAAGTGACTTTTGAAGGACTATAAAAAGGTTTCATTGCTTAATGAGTGAATGAAAAAGGAAAAAAATATGGAAATATTTTTTAAAAACTGCTCAAAAATTAAAGAAAAGGATTTATTTTTAATTTTCAAAAATTCTGTACAGCTGATATTGATAATTGGAATTCATTAATCAGCGGTACGGAATTTAATAACTAAAATTCATAAAATCGAATATTTATATTCATACTTACATATTTATTCATAAACATGGAAATGGGAGATATCGGTTTATAACCACGCCCATCCTCCATATAAAGGTTTTGAAAACTACTAAAACTGTTTAAATCGTTAATAAACAAGTAAGGAAAGGCTAAGTTCGGGTGCAACCGAACATTTTATACTCTCGCAATTTATTGAAGAAATTTTATTAAGATAACATACAAATTAACCCATAAATCGTCATATATAGTATATGAGGGCTGAGATAATTCCTGAACCGATTTCATTAATTTTCATCAGCAAGGTACACTATATCCAAGACGATACGCTCACTTAATTTTGTTAAGATAGCTCACATATTAACCAATACATATATGCGGAATAAAGCTCACCGTATTTTTGAAAAACTTATAAGTAGGTATATAGGAGCTAGGAGAAGATACTTTTGAAAAACCTACAATGAGGTATATGGAGATGTCATGACCCGATTTTAATAATTTTTGGAAAAGAGACACACTATTAGAAGAAAACAATTTCCTCTGAATTAAATTGAGATACCATATTTTCGGTTAAAATTTATCCTTAGGCGCTGAATTCAACCTGTTCGATATCTGGGGCATTGAAAAGTTATGATCCGTTTTCGACAATTTTTTCGCAAGTGAAGCCAGAGATGATATGCACTATTTGTGTAAAGTTTTATTCCGCTATCTTCATTGGTTCCTTATGTTTACATTATAAAGTGAAGGAATCAGAAGGATTCAAAATTTAATTATATGGGAAGTAGGCGTAGTTGTGAGCCGATTTCTCCCATTTTTTGTCCGTGTTATCAGGGTGTCAAGAAAATATTATATACCGAATTTCATTCGAATCGGTCGAGTAGTTCCTGAGATATGGTTTTTGACCCATAAGTGGGCGATGCCATGCCCATTTTCCATTTTGTAAAAAAATCTGAGTACAGCTCCCTTCTGCTATTTCTTCTGCAAAATTTAGTGTTTCTGACGTTTTTCGTTAGTTAGTTAACCCACTTTTAGTAATTTTCTACCTAACCTTTGTATGGGAGGTGGGCGTGGTTATTATCCGATTTCAACTATTTTCATGGTGTGCGGTGGGGTACGTAAGAGAATTGACCGCAGAAAGTGTGGTTCATATAGCTTCATTGGTTTGCGAGTTAAATACAAATAACCGATTTGTGGGCGGGGCCACGCCCACTTACCCAAAAAAATTACATCCAAATATGCCCCCTCCTAGTGTGATCCTTTATTCCAAATTTTACTTTTATAACTTCATTTATGGCTTAGTTATGACCCTTTATGTGTTTTTGGTTTTCGCCATTTTGTGGGCGTGGCAATGGTCCGATTCTGCCCATTTTCGAACTTGATCTTCTTATGGTGCCAAAGAATATATGTGCCAAGTTTCGTCAAGATATCTTAATTTTTACTCAAGTTACAGCTTGCACAGACGGACAGACGGACGGACGGACAGACATCCGGATTTCAAATCTACTCGTCACCCTGATCACTTTGGTATATATGACTCTATATCTAACTCGTTTAGTTTTGGGTGTTACAAACAACCGTTATGAGAACAAAACTATAATACTCTCTAGCAACTTTGTTGTTGCGAGAGTATAAAAACACCAGAAGTTTTTATAGAAAATAGTGTACAGAGTGGCTGCACTCAAATTGGTGTAAAAAATTTAAAAGGGCGTGTCGCCGCCCAAAAACTATATCTCAGGAACTACTAGATGAATTTGAACTAAATTTGGTACATATTATTAACTTCACACGCTGATGTTAAGAACAGAAAGTGGGCGAAATCGGCTCACTACCACGCCTACTTTCTATATAACACAATTCTAAATTTAGAGAAATTCAATTTTTGAATATAATTAAGTGAATCATGAGTATTGTGTAATTTGATGACGGAAAGAGTGAAATCGGTACAGGTACCCTATCTATATACTATACCCTTATCTATATACTACATAACAGGTTTTTGGTAATCCTACGGACTTTATGCCAAATATATGGATCAGATAATGTGTTATATTAAAAAAATTATACGGAAATATGTCCTTGAGTATTGAACTTTCTCTAGACCCAATATAACTAATATAGTAGTGAAATCGGTCTAAATCTTTGTCTAACCCCTTCACCCCTAATATAAAGATCTGATTAACTTTTTTGTAGCAGCAACTGAGATCTTGAGAAATTCGATCAAACCTCGTGCTCATGTTAACTGCCTCTCCGATAAGGTTTATCTTGCAAAAACTGTATCTGGTATAACTTTTTATACTCTCGCAACAAAGTTGCTAAAGAGAGTATTACAGTTTTGTTCACATAACGGTTGTTTGTGTCACACAGAAATAAAAGAGTTAGATATGGGATTATATATATAAATGATCAGCATGACGAGTGGAGTTATACAGTCCAAAAATGATTAAAACCATTAATAATTCTTTAATTCAGCAAAGAAAAAAAAAATAGAAATCTTAAATTTCATCATAAAGAAGGTACAAAAGGGCTGCATTCAAATTGGTATACAAAATTTTAAATGGGCGTAGCTCCGCCCACCTATGGGTCAAAAATCATTTCTCCGAAATTACTCGACCAATTTCAATGAAATTCGGTTTGTAATATTTTGCTTGCATCTCAATGATATGTTGCGAAAATCGGTTCACAACCACGCCTACTTCCCATATACCAGAAGGATGAAGTCGATCTCTACAATATATAAAATAAGCACTAGTGAAGATATCGGAACAGAACTTTGCGTAAATACTGCATATGTAGTATGGCATCGTACTTCTAAAAATCGCCGCAATCAGACCATAAGTATACAAGGCCCCATGTATCAAACATGAGGTCCTCAGAGCTTGTAATCCTTTTTTATCGAAAATGTAGGTAAATCTCTCAGATATTTTAAAGAAATTCAGAGGGAATATTTTTCTTATAATAATATGTCTCCATGCCTAAAATGTGTGAAATCGGGCTATAACTTTACCTAGCTTCCATATACCTAATTTTAGGGTTTACAACTTTCAATGGACTTTATACCATATATATGACGAATATGTGTGTCAAATTGTATAATAAAATTAAATAAATAAATAACGAGAGTATAAAATATTCGATCGCCACCGAACTTAGCCCTTCCTTACTTGTTTTATGTTATATATGTATATGTATACACTATACACTATACTATGTACTATAAATATTGTAATTAACAAGTATATTTACTAAATTAACTTGTCTTTTTTTGTTACCTACAGCTAATTACTTCTATCGCCTTTTTATCGCCACACTGCGTCATTTGCATAACTTATCTGCTGAATATACACCATATACATATGTATATAATAAATACAAAGTACATGCGTGTAGACAACTAAAGCCGGTGTACAAACATATAATGGCAGTTACAGCAGTGCCGGAAAATCTGTGTCAACATCATTGAACTTTAACTGCAACGCGAGTGGTGGACTAGCAGGCAGCGGGCTTTAATTACGGCCGCATCTTATCTGGAAAAGCAAAAACACAAAACTGATAAAAATACAAATTTCATATTATTAAACTGATAAAGTGTGTAAATATTGACGGAATTTGTGCAACTATTGTGATAATAAACGAGTGCCATACGCCAAGAAGAAAGGTAGTCGACAACTACTAACGGTATATTATAAGCAAATCTCGGCAGTTCATTTTTGTTAAGCAAAACAAAAGCAACACAGCAACACGCGTTGTGTTAAAACTAGTGGTAATAACGGTTTATATTTAATAGGCGCGTAGTTGTAATAACGGCAGTGCAGTGAGTGTGTGTGTGTGTGCAGTAAAGTGAAGATAAACGCCACCACCAAACCACAAACGCCAATAAAATTTCAAAACAAACCGCATAAATGATGTTGCACTCCATGAAATTGTGCGCCGACCAACTGAATGGCATAACAGCAGCAGCAGCGCCAACTACGGACGTTGTTAATCCGTCGGCGGTGTTGCCAACACCTGTTGCCATTGTGAATGCAAATGCCAATGGCGCTATTTCTGATCATAATAATTTAAATAGTAGCAGCCCTACCATCAACAACAACAACGTCAGCAACAACAACAACAACGGTTTATTACAACGGCAACTTCATCAGTATCAAGGCAAATATTTGGATGCGCCGCTTGCCACGAAATTCCATCCATATTTGCGTCCGACAGCCAACGTGTTGGCCAATGAGAATCCATGCAACAGCAGCAGCTCCACGCCAACTGTGGCCGGATCAAGTGCATTTGCGGCGTCGGCGCCAACACTGTTTCCCGCATTTCCAAGTACGGTAAATTCCAACTTGGCCGCCAACAACAAAACAACTGCAACCACAAGTGTTGGTGTTGTTGGTAATGCTGTTAATGCAACAACAGCAGCAGCAAGTGGTTTACTAACTTTACCAACAACACCGCTGACAGTCGTTGCCAACATTGCTGCAAACAACAACAACAGCGCGACAGCAGCAGCAGCATTCATTAATTCCGATTCTAACTTTGGCAATGGCAACGCCAGCGTCAACAACTACACAACGGCACACTTCAAGAGGTAAGTAGAGAGCGCCCAGGTAGCTAAGATAACGATTTTTATTGCTTAGGCCAGGTGAATTTGAAAAAATATGAATATGAGAGAATATGAATGTTACAGGCGCAAGCTGTGATTTTCAGCATGACTTAATTACATATATTAGGTCTTTGCTTCCGTCGTTTTCCAATAGATGTCTCTAGGGTCAAGTACTGGTCGATTAAATCGATTAAATCGTTTTATATCGATCTTCGACATTTGTGTCAACATTAACCCAACAAAATATTTGTAGAGATCTGTTTGCATCCCAAACTTATTCTCAACTGAAAATGTCACTTTTTGAGCCGTATTCTCGACATTTGCGGGAAATTTTGCTTTTCTTTTTTAATTCCAAGAAAAGTGCGGCTGAGGCTCATCGAATGCTTTCGGATACGTACGGCTGTCCTAAGTGAAAGAACATGTCGCGAATGGTTTCAACGTTTTAAGAATGGTGATTATGAAGCCAAGGTCGTGCTCTGCATTTAGTGGTACCAGCGGGGGTGATATATTATGAGCTGCTTAAGCCGAGCACTAAAAGAAAAACGGCCACAGTACGAGAAAAGACACGATAAAGTCATTCTCCAGCATGACAATGCTCGACCTCACGTCGCAAAGGTGGTCAAAAAATATTTGGATACGCTGAAATGGGAGATCTTACACCACCCGCCGTATTCTCCAGACGTTGCTCCATCTGACTACCACTTGTACCGATCGATGGCATACGGTATAGCTAACGAGCACTTCAATTCTTATGAAGAAGTCAAAAATTGGATTGATACTTGGATCGACTCGAAAGATGAGGAAATCTTTCGTCACGAAATAAGCATGCTGTCGGAAAGATGGTTAAAAATAGTAGCTAGCGAGGCCAATATTTTGAATAACATTTTTGTAACCGTTTTTATATATATTTACATATATAAATCATAAAAAGCTTCCAATTCTTATATTCAAAGCTCACTGATGGCTTTCTGTATCATGAAACCTTTTAATTTTATATTATGGATGACCTATTTTGCTTTTTAATACCACAATGGAACATCCTTTAACCCTTGTTGAGGCACACATTCCACGATTTGCTAGAGATTCTGGAAAAATTGTCTGCTATATGCCTTAATGTAATTTACATATGAAGATTTCTAAAAATTTTTTAGCGTCTTAAGAAGTTAAAAATATGTTATGAAACATTCAATCAAGCCTTTCTGCTGCTTCTTCTTATCAAAACCATGTTTCCTGAAGTCAAAAATTATATTTTATATATTCAAACAATTGAGAACTATATTTCTCATATTCAAAATCAACTTAAGCAAGTCCTGTATCAATAATAGTCTTATGAACTCACACTCCTGCTTATTTTAACATCTTTTCTCAAGTTCAAAATATACCCGCTTGACCACTTATGGGTTAAACAAGGAAAATATGGAAAAATGTGCACCTGCCTTTTAAATTGAAATCGATTTTAGCTCAAAATAGTACAATTACAATTGCCAGGCTTATGATTAATTAATAGAAATGTAATTGTGGGAATAAATGGGGTGAAGTAGTGCTTTAAAGTAGGGCAAAGTATTTTACAGTCTTCTCTACAAATACACAGAAAGCATGCTTTAATGGTGTATATAAGCTCTACACATATATAAATTCCCAGAGGGCAAGTTGTGAGTGGTAAATATGATTGAAGCTAATAAATATGATACACAAACACACATGAAACCACTTTCCAAAAAAAATATATTATTATGTTCTAGAAAAGAGAGAGAGATAGAGAGAGAGAAATAGTACGTTTGACATTTTCAACATTTTTATGAGATTTAATTTTTATTTGTGATCATAAACATTCATTGCTACACACTTCTTTAGATGGAAAGGATAGAAAATTTGAGAGCACTATTCTAGCTGTGGTTATAGTGGCATAGAACTTACCAATATCAGAAAGTAATTCAGTCACCCTCATCATTCCCGCCCTACTTTATGGTGCAGAAGCCTGGACGGTGTCAATATCCGATGAGACGGCACTAGGAGTTTTCGAGAGAAAGGTTTTGCGGAAGATTTATGGTCCCTTAAACATTGGCAACGGTGAATACCGCAGAAGATGGAATGATGAGCTGTACGAGTTATACGACGACATAGACATAGTCCAGCGAATAAAAAGACAGTGGCTACGCTGGCTAAGTCATGTTGTTCGAATGGACGAAAGTGCCCCAGCTCTGATAGTTTTCGATGCAGTACCCGCTGGTGTAAGCCGAGATAGAGGGAGACCTCCACTCCGATGGAGGACCAGGTGGAGAGGGACATGTCTTCACTTGGTATAACCAATTGGCGCCGAACTGCCAAAAGGAGAGATGCGTGGCGCGCTGTTGTGGACTCGGCTATAACCGCGTAAGCGGTGTCTACACCAGTCAAGAAGAAGAAGAATTCAGTTACTTCTATATTAATCAAAAACCATATCTCAGTATCTACTAGACCGATTTCAATGAAATTATATACATAATATTTTCTTAACATCCCAATGACACGGATGAAAAATCAGGGAAATCGGTTCAAATCCACGCCCACTTAATATAAAATTCAATTTTGAAGTCCATCAGATTCGCTGACTTCATAATATATACATAAGGAACCGATGAAAATAGCGGAATAAAACTTAACACAAATACTGTATATCATCTGTGGCTTGATTTCTGGAAAATGTACGAAATCGAGCTATAACGTCTCAAGGCCCGGATATCGAACGTGAAGAACTCAGTGCCTAAGGGTAATTTTTCACCGAAAATATGATGAAATCTCTCAGATATTTTAATGTAATTCAGATGATTTTTTTCTAATAATCTGTTTCTGTACCAAAAATTATTAAAATCCGGCCATAACTTCCTCTAGCTCCCATATACCTAATTATAGGTTTCTCAAAAACACGGTGGGCTTTATTCCGCATATATCGGTTAACATGTAAAATATCTTAGTAAAATTAAATAATCGTTTAGTCTCGGATATAGTGTACCCTGGGTAAACTCGGTTCAGGAATTACGTCAGCCAATACACCATAAACATATGATGATTTTCGTTTTTGTATTGGACTTTATACCTAATATATGGGTCAAATTGTGTGTTATCTTAATAAAAATATAGCAATAAATTGCAAGAGTATAAAATTTTCGGTTGCACCCGAACATAGCCTTTCCTTACTTATTTTTAAAATTATAATTTTTTTTTAATTTTAAACAATTTTTGCACGAATATATGTGTAATTTTCAGTCTAAGTTACAAGCAGAGACTACGAGTTACTTTACTGGTAAGGAGGTTGATTTCTGATGTTTCAAAATCAACTGAATGTTTCATAGTTTATAGGGAGAGGCTAAAATGAGAATTTTTTTGAGAACTCATTTGATATGGTATAGAATTATCCTTCTAGACTTCGTCTTCCTTTTGGAAGTGTTAAACTTCTGGGTAACAGTGTAACTCTTCATTATAGAAATTAAACACCCTTTATACACTCGTATTCGTATAGTATTCTTTCTTTAGTTTATGAACAGTCATGTTGGGAACCACCAATCAAGTCTTTACTAGATAAGTGCAAAATTAGTGTTGGAAATGATGGCTCTTAAGTATTGGCCGAATTTTTAACGATTTTTAAAGCTTTTAAAGCTTTTAATTTCACTGGAAAATAAGTTACGTATACGCCACCACTTCCTTCTTTTTCTAAATATATGGGGCCATCCATAAATTACGTCACACGAATTAAGGGATTTTTAAACCCCTCCCCCCTCCTTGTCACAAGTTGTCACATTTTGAATTCACTCCCCCCCTGACGTTCCATTCCATTTTCCAATTTTATGGATTTATCATAAAATAAAAAAACAGGTTATTCTATTTATTCTTATATTTATGACTAGTCAAGAAATAATAGATACTTAATTATGCTAATTAAAAATATGTACTTTAGAATACTACGACTTAGAAATTTATGACTGTTACACGGCAGAAGACAATTGTCAAGTAAACAATGGGAACGAAGTCACTGCGCCGGCGCGAAGCATGTGCGACAGTCAGTCTTGCAAACAACAACAAGCATGCATACGCAGCGGTGAAACCACGCCACCGCCGGCAGAAGTAGCCGCGCGTGATCGCCGTGGTACAGAGCAGCCAGTCGTCTAGTACCCAGGAGCGCAGCAGAGCGGGAAACGATATTGCCCTAAATTTTGAAATGTGATGTCACAAAGCTTTTGACCCCCCCTGCCCCTTGTCACACAATGTCACTTCTGAATGATACCATCCTCCCCTTCAAGGTGTGACGTAATTTATAGATGGTCAACCTATGATGATCAACCTATTTTCGAGAATTACAATACATTTGAGAGGTCTTGTAAAACATATTCGAAGTGAATGATAACTTTGTTAGCGATTTCTTTCAAACTTTGGGCTCGAAAGTTGTTGGTATTCCAATTTCGAAAATAATATACAGTATACTCTCGAAAAGTAAATTCTGAGAAAGTAAATAATCGCGGAAAAGTTAATCACCTTTAAGATTACACATGCACCTCGAAAAAGTAAATTTTTTAATTTACTTTTCAGAGGGTGTGATAAAAAATTCGAAACGAAGCAAGCAGCGTTTTTTACGATGTTGCAAAAACACTTACTCTCTTTTTTATCGCGTCTTTTTAGTAAATAAACTCTCATTGATCCACTGGTTTAAAAATGAAAACAATGCAAATCAGGTGTCAGACAGTCAAAAAAAAAAAAAAAAAAAAGAATATTCAAGATTTTTTCTCTTCATAGTAAATATATATGTATGTATGTAAATGTAAATATGTTTTTCATGTAAATCCATATGTTTTATTGAAGGAAATAAATCAATGAATTTTTTAAGTTTAAAAATGCATTTAATATTATAAAAATAGATAATTTATGTATATATTTGGAAAAGTAAATTATTCGAAAAAGTAAATTACCCAATATACCAATCGATTAACTTTTCGAGAGTATACTGTAGTTCGGTCTAACTTAGCTATTAGGTTGAAAGGGAAGAAAATATCAATGAAATTAGTTCGGAATAATCACAATAAATATTTATTAGTTAGTCAACCAGTGATACGAAATCGCTGCCGAAATATTTACTCAAGAACTAAACTATTTTTCTTGAGGTTCAAATTTGTGCTCCATTCAGTCATAATTTTTTAAACCAATACCTTCAAGAATAATTTAATAAATTTGAATATGCTTAACGCCCAATACATAATTAGATCTCCTTTTGTTGTGATTTCACAATCTATTGCAGCCATTGTTCGAACTAAAATTGTGTTATTATAACTCCACTATAATCAACCACTCCAGCATTATGTATGTACATCAGCCAACTGCCACCTGCGGTTGTCAGCGCTTGTGCAATGCATAATTAATAAATGAAAATTTGACAATTTAATTTAATTTCGTATCTCATCATCATTTTTCATACTTTACAACATGCAGTCAGCACAGCGCCAACTGTCAGGTGACGATTGTGGCTGTGCTGGAACACAGTGTTGTACTGTGCTGTGCGGTGCTGTGCCCTGCAGGCAGCTAAGTTATCGCTTTAGAGGCACGTTTGCGCTTATGCGCTGTGATAAACTCATTTAATTGCCACAATTTGCGCACAGTGACTGAGGGTACTGAGTTGGGAAGCGGCTGCAAGACTAATACATTACGCACACATTCACTACGTGTCTGCCGAAATGGTATAATTTTTGGTTAAAATGCAAATAATACAAAAATAACAGTTGTATGAGAGCATTGAAGCAACAGCAGTTGTAGCAAAGGAATATGATTGCGACGTTAACCGAGGGGTCTTATTGATTTAAGCTGCGACTTTGGCGAGTTGTTGGTATATAGTATAAGTTAGTATGTGTATTGGTATAAGAATTGGTATAATTGGCAATGCTGTCGGTATATATGGTATCATTTGCATAATTCCGCCATAAAAAATTTCTTTTGCTACAAAAATTTATTATCCAAAATTTAAATTCTCAATCGAAGCGCCACTTATACATACATACCTACCTACCAAGGCAGCTCGACCGTCCAAAATGCCTTGTGAACCGCAACAACACTTTTACTTGTGCGCTAATAGCGAAGCCAGCACCACAGTTAGCTTTTAGTCGCTAAGTTGTTTTGTTGCTTGCGTTTCTTTCACTGCTATGAAAGACACTACACGAAGTGGCTACGCGTTTAAAAATAAAATATATATGTATGGAAGCCACACCGCCACCCACCTGTCAGTTTGCCGTTAGGCAATAAACGTGCTGGAAATTGCATTGGCATTGCAAGTGTGTGCGCTCCAAGTTTCCTCATCCGCTTCCTGCGCTACGCTTGAACGCGCCGCCAACGCCGAGACCGGTTGTTGCGTATCAAACTCTAAATCAACATCACACAACGCCCGCAGCGGAGTCAACTCGACAAGCGAGCGGCACGCGTTTCGGAAGATGCCAATGCCAGTGTTGCCAACACGCCACCCACACTCCAGCGCTTTACCTCTCCTGCTTGCTGGCATATTAATAATTCAGGATATTCAAATGCGCGCACTGCAATGGCAATGAAGATGTCAGCAGCCATCGCCGTCATGAGAAACGCATAACTGCTTCACCGGGGCAAAACAAAAGCCAAACGTAGAGCCAGCCGAAACGCTGTGTGGCAAGCTGGATGAGCTGCTCACTCCCTGTCGTGTCGCCGCATACATACGCGTACATACCAACGCACCGGCATATCAGTCGCTTAATGAGAAAATCGCCTGTGGTGGCGCTGAGGCGGCTTTGTTGGGAGACGCGTCTCTCGCACGCCTGCCGACCCTCACCTGCTGCTGGCGCGCGGCATGTGATTATCTTCCTTTAGCGAGTGTGTGGAGTGGAGTGGTTATGCGAAATATTTCACGCGGATACGAAATCCCCGCAGGCTGTAGCAAGCCACATGACAGTTCTACTTATTTTGCTTTTGTTGTTGTTGTTGTAATTTAATAGCGATAATTTAAATATACTCGTTTTTTAGTGAATTATTTCGATATAAAAAGATTTATTCCAAAGTGGCGCAGTTGCGTAGTGAATTGCTAAAGCCGTTTAGATATTCCGAAATCTCTGGCGTACGCCTTAAACACATAAATAATAAGGTAGAAAACGAAAATCTTAAATGAAAAGGTGGTTAAAGCTATCAGGGTTGCTATTAGCTATGGGAGGAAGAAAGGTGGAACAAAAGTAAGCAAGTAATTTGGAAAATAAGTGAATTTTTTGACAACACGTGGGAGCTGAAATATATCAGCGAAATTTATGAGACAACGCGACGCTGAGATTCGAAATGTGAATGTGGTTGAATTAACAGATTTATCAACAATCTTTTGAAGACTAAATTTTTATATAGAACCCCACATTTAAAAAAGTAATGTCGAGATATTAAATTTATCATCGGAAGATATTAGTTAAACATAATAAATGAAGATAGAATATTTCTTAATCTCTTAATAGGCCGTCTTTTGTAGCTATTTATCTCATCCAGCTATTGATATTTCTTCTAACTTCCATACCTCAACTATTCTCGTTTTTAAAGTAGAAGTAAACTACTGACTTTCACAAAATTCACCAGACTCGGCGAGAAGAAAAAAACTGCTTTCAAACAGCATTGACTTTAACTTTAATTAACCTTTAAGCGTGAAAGTTATGAAGACGAAAAACCATGTTTCTTCGAAATCCTCGAGTGTCAAAAGAAGCGTGTCTGAAGATCGGAAAGACCCACATATATTGCAACCGAGGAGAGTGATTATTTGGTACAAAATCTTGTGAAGTACTATTCCAGAAATTTCATTTCAAATAATAACTAATTCTGCAGATTAATGATTAAGACTAAATGGAAGACGAGCAATTCAAATGTCTTACTTGTGTCTTGTAGCTTAAAAATTCGCCACCTAAACCGAAACAAGTGCGGTAATCGTGTTGTTAGCCGTAGATGCCATATTCGTCATATTGTTGATTTTTTTTGTGGGTCCGCTTAGAAAGTGGATATTAATCAGACAATCCTCAACCTTACATGGTCTTAAGATAGAAATGCCTTGGACAAACCTTTGATAGAAGCAATTAGAATTTGCAAGGTCTTGAAAACTGATCCAACTAGGTAGCGGTGGTAGTATTAGCTACTCTTTTGATTACTATCCTCTCTATTCTGCTTGAGTGCTGCTCTCATTTTAATATAACAATAAAATTACCGTACCTTAATCAGTAGTAGTTCTTGTTGTAGTGTTAGGAAACACTTTCTCACAAACATTTGAGGAATGCTGCTGAGTTGAAAGTCTTTGGCAAGATAAAAATATGGTTCTGTTTTTACTACATATCTAGAATGTCATATTACAGACATTTCGCACAGTCAAATTAATTAAATACTTTAAGATTATAATTGAGTAACCAGTTTTTGCCTTTCCAATAGCCGACTACTTGATTAACAATCAGCTGTTATACATTTTTAGTTTGCTGTTCATAAGAAGTTCCATCAGCTGTTTGCTCTTTTATCAATAACCACAACCAAATTGACAGCGTGGATAACAACCCGTAGAGTTGAATTAAAGTCGATTTCTATACGTTTAAAATTAATGTGATAATATTTAATTTTGTATGATAAATCGATCTAAATTAGCGCGATAATAGAGCAAATGCCGGTTAATTGATCAATTAACTTCTGTGCGAAAAGGTTATTAACGCTTGCTACTTGACTTATATTTGTATTTATGCCAGTCTCTTAGACGTATACTAGTTATGTGTTCGATTCGCCACGCTGAAAGATCTAATGAAACGTATTGAACCAATACTATTATTGAACTGTTTTCAGATAATTGAGAATGACTTAAGCGCCTTCTTCTTCTTTTAAATTAAATTAAAAAAATCGAAAATCAAAATTCCAAATGCAATTTATTAGCCTATTTTATACCAAAAATTTCGGCTACGCTTGAAAGCATATATAAATTAATAACATTTGTCTGAAATCATTGCAAATGGCGCGATTTGTTCTAGAAGTAGGATAAGAGAGAGTCGTCTAACATATATTTACACATATATATATAAATTTTTCCACTTTAATCTCCGCATACCATGCATAAATTAAGATATTAGTTACATCATGGAATGGTCTTTATTTAAAAATTCCATTATCTGCTTCTCGACCTTGAATGGCTTTTATAGTCCATGTAGATTCCAACGCAGCAGCAAACCAATAATCCCTCACCAAGTTAAATTCTTAACAAATATGCCATAAATAAATATATAAAGCCATTGTGTGTGTGCGCCCTCGAAAGCTACGGTTGAGTGTCAAAGAGGACAGTGGAGGGTTGGAGTGTGAGTGCGGCATGTAATTGTCTTTTCAAATTCGTAAGGAGTTTCCCTTGCTACTTGCTTCCTGCACGCCAGCCAGTAAGTGATATACTGTGCTATGCAACCCTCCCCTTATACATATGTCGCGCAGCAGCACAGCGGCCCGCGTTTAATTTATTACAGCAGTTTGTTACGGTGTTTCTGTCACAACAGTCTACATAAAAATGACCTATCATAAATTTAATATTCTTGCTTTATTACTTAATGGCAGCAAAACATTTTATTTACACCACACCGCGTCCCAACTCACCTCATCTTCGACGCGGACTCGCGGATGTTTGTAGAACTCTCTTTTTTTTAGTCTACTATTTTATTTAATATCCCGCTCTGTTCACGCCGAGCGCGCTCGGCTATAAATCTGCGCGTATCTGGCATAAGTAGAATATGGCTTTGTCTTTATGCCTTGTCTTCTTATATTCTCTGGTTTTTTCTTGTCTTTTCATATTTTCATCTACTTCCATTTTTAATCCATCATAGTTCCACGGACACTGGGCTAAATCATTTCTCACTTATATAATTTTGATACGATGTCGGCTGTTGCTGCCGCGTCTGACAGAGCGACGTAGCGACCCGTCGACGACCCACATAGCGCCCTCCACTCTAGAACGCGCTACGCTCTCACGCTTTGAATGCAAGTGAAATATGAAAATATGTAGGTCTGTTTGGATATTTGCATATCTAATATATATACTTATTGGTCGTTCTATCATTCGTGTTGATTTCCATTGTCACTACGTCTAATTGTCTCACAAACAGACACACTCTTTCATATAGAGAGAGAGAGAGAGAGTGTGAGATAGTGCGCTCAGTATGAAGGAAAAGCCAATTAGACACTGAAAGGAAACTAAATAATAGGGCGCAACAACTACAATCACAATTCCGATAGCCTTGACTTCAATATGTAGCCATTGTTGTTGTAAAACGAAGAGAAATTATTTTGTGTTGTCCTCCTACAAGGCAGGTTGCCGTGTGCCTTGTACTGGGTGTTAAGTGCCTTTCGAAGGCAACTTTATGATTATAAATATTGTCGTCAGCATTGTGTCGATCGAACAGCTACCGCCAACTGCTTGTAATCACCAACCACCACCACCAACTACCATCAACCACCACCACCACCTTCGCTCACGCATTTATAATTAATGATATTAATAGCACGTAATTATCATTACTGTGGCTTTGGAAACCGCCTACCGTCGGCATGATTAGTGGGTGGTATGTAGTTCTTATTGTTGTTATTTTATTTTTTCTGTTTTTGTTTTTTGTTTTTGAGTACATGTGCTTGTTCCTACATTATGCAAGAGGTGATCGATTTTGTTGTGAATTTGTTGTACCGTTGAATATAAAAATTTCAATATAAGAATTTAACAGCTATTTTCTTGAAATATTAACGGTTATTTGATTGAAGTGTTGATGGTTGGAGTGCAGCTTTTTAAAGTGTGAGGATTAAAACAATTGTTTTAACGTACATATGGCTCTAATACTGCTAAGTAGTACTATATGTTATATTTAATTATACTTATCGTATATGTAAATAGTACTTGATAAGCAAATCGAGTACATCGATAAATAACAACAAAAATAAATTATGATAATAATTTAATAATAATTGTAATTAGTTTGATAATATTATTATTGAAATCAGCCATAACTTCAGATAAGATTTTGTTATAAATTGTTATCAGTTTTATTTTATTTTTATAACTGAACATCATTTATCAAATAATATCAAAACAGGCCGTGTGACTTCAATTTATTTCAGAAATTTAAGTGAAATGTAAAGCTTTGAAGCAATCAGTACGAGTACTGATGTAGAGTAAGCATTCACATGAATTTTTATTTCCACACGAAAGAAAAAATCGTATCATGAACTTCGTGAGAATAAAAACTAATATTTAAAGCAACTTGAACGGACCCACATTGGTAGCAACTTGATAATATTTTTCTATTCTGAAATCGATGGTGGCTTCATGATATCTAGAGAATCATGCTACTATTCCAAAATGCATTATCCTTATTTCATTTGTGAAAACTCTTCACTATAACAGGATTTTCCATCAAAACCTTCAACTGTGTTTTGTTATTAGACCTTAGACTAGGTTATATGGCCCACTTAGGACACTAAGGACAAGGGCTGTTCTTGGTGAAGTCAGTAAAAACCCTAATTAGATATTTAGACTCGACAAAGCGCCGCCTACTACACATCTGCATTCGCTAATTCACTAGGCTATTCAAAAAAGTGAGATCCAAGGAATTTTAGTATTAATCTCGTATAGCACCTGGTATAATTTTCAATGGCACCATGAACCCTAAAACTAAGGATGTATTACTGAGAACGAAAACATCTTACAATTTTCCTTGGATCAGAACAATTTTAGCACTGACCAGAGTTTGCCCAACTCAACTGAAGCCCAGCTGTCCAGTAGAAAATCACAAGAGATATCCTACTTGTTCCCATTCTACTGTCGGTAAGACGGACATGCCTAGCCTTGTCAGTCATCATCCTCATCCTCATCAGTCTTACAATTTCACAGGGTTCCACTATGTCCAGGCAACCAAACTTATCTAATCATGAAGATCTAATTGGCAGGCAATGAGCAAAATTTCATTTACAAATGGGGACATTTTTCGAATATGTTAGAATTTCCTTATGTGAAATTCATGATACGAAAACACAAATATGTGAGTTAATTCATTGGGAATGTCGTTCAAATGAAGTTTACAATAAAACTGATTGGCAATTCTCGGAGGGGTGTCCTCATAATTTAGCTTTGAAATTCAGGTCGAGACGCTCAGCAGTTAATAGAGATGTAAACACCTCTTAGTTTGTTTAATCAACCATTTTTTCATCAGTACGGTATGAATCTACCCCAGATTACAAGAAATTTAAGTTTTCCGATATTCCAAATGTTCTCAAGTGATTGATTGACTAATAGCCAACGTACCGTTCTCCAAACTCTCATTCGATATACCAAAATTTTATTGTGAAAACGTTCTTAAATCTTTCGCTGAAACGTTCTCATGTTCCATCTCTCCGATATATGTATTCATTATTTATTAGAGCGGGGATGATAATACATAAACTTATGTAATACATAAACTTGGTCTATCCGTCTTGAAATATACTTCTTTGGTTGGTTCCGAGATAAATGGAATCTAAAACTTCAGTATTTTTTATCTCAACGAGGAATTTAAGAACACTAAAGAAATCTTAGATGTTATAAAGATAGAGAGGATATACTTTAATAGCACTGTACAACACTCGGCTTGGTATTGCATCAAACTTGGTTTTTCCTGGAGAGTGAGTATTTTCGAATTTAGCCTCCAAAATCCAAATATGTTCAATGTTCAAAATCGAATTTTCAAAAATTCTGCAATATTTTTTGAAATTTAAAATTTTTAATATTTTTTTTTCAAAGATCCAACCTCGACCGCTTATACCATCTGTCATTTGAGCTTGATCGAAAAATGATATTTGGTCCAATACCTAGGAAAAAGCCGATTTTGTCGCATAGTGTAATTAAACCCATAATTAAATCACCACTAGATACTTCTCATATATGGACTATACGACTTCTTCTAATCATTTATGGCCAAACATTAACTCAAACAAACAATTTCTTACCTAGCCCACTTCGTTCAACAAAGGTGCCATATATCACACCCAACAACTTGTAGCTTACGTCATACACTCGACAACTCTTCACATCATCTTGAAGTTTTATTTCAACGCGCACCATTTTTATTGTCATATTATTTCTCTCCGCTCTATCTGTGACGCATCGAAAACAATTTTAACGACACTTTGAGTTGCTGTATGGGGGTGTAGGGCTCTTACACGCATTTTACATGGATATTCAATTTGTTCATATAAATATTTTACTGCTTTTGATTTTTATTTATTTCACATTGCAGCTGCTGACGAAGATGTACAAGTATTTTTGGTGTAAAGAAATGAGTGTAAAGCATTGGTGATAAATTGTGGGTCTTATATTTATGTTTGCAACAAGAAATAAAATTTTTTTTTGGCATTTTATGTCTTAATTTATTTGTCTATGTGCATATTTTGTAATTTTTAATGGTGGACAACCCAACAATGGTGCTTAGACATTAAAATTATGTCATAAATGTTAAAAAAAAAAATTATTTATTTTTACCAAATATAATTTAATAGCGTATACTTGAATTATATTCTGCATATGTGCTCACCTGGAGTTTCCCACAGTTTACATATCCGCAACTGGCTACTTCGTAATTGCCACACAAAGTATATTTTTTAGAGCATGTGTTATTTAAATTCATGCTTTAGTAGAATATTAAATAAGCTGTGTGTCACGAATCAGAAACTGTGAACAAAGTCGGTGAAAACATCTTGAAAACAGAGTAAATAACTTTTTTATTATTATTATTCCGCCAATTACCGAATTTAAAAATTTGTTTCCTTTACTGGCAACTTCCACGATTTTCCGCCATATATAGCTCCAAGCATGATAAGAGTGGTCTCTGGATATTTTGATTCATCGAACTTCGGTTCAAACGTAAGCTGTTTCTTTCTCTCTGTTTTCCAGGTAAACAATTCTCTCATCTTCCCTCGCCAAACCATTTTATGTGAGAGAGCTAAATATTTTCTTTATATAGAACTTAGATACCTTACCTTATTACATACTCCCTTTAATTGAAACATTTTCACATATTTTAATTCAGACTTTCTTATAAAGGGTGATCCACTTCGAGGTTCTCTACTTTTTTAAAGGAAAAACGCAGATAATTCAAATTTAATGGGGAATGTTTATTATCATACGAAAGAACATTCTTTGGCATTTATTTTTTAAGATTATCTCTTTCAAATGTTGGTCGCAGCTACGTCTCAGATGGTCCATCCGCTGAGTCCAATTTTCGATGACTCGTTCGAGCGTTTCGACTGTTAACTGACGAATAACACGCCTGATATTTTGCTCCAAGAGCTGAATCGAATCGGGATTGTCCGAATAGGCTTTAGACATTATATATTCCCACAGTCTAACAATGTGATATCAAACGATCTTGGTGACCAAATCGTGAAATTATCTACTCACCGAAGTGTTCTCTCAATAAATCCATTGATTGATGTGGGAAATGGCGCCGTCTTTTTGAAACCAAATGTCGCCGAGAGCACGACATTCAATTTCAGGCATCAAATAGGCGGTTATCATGGCGCGATAACGGTCGCCATTGACGGTTACGTACTCATCGGCATCATTTTTGAAGAAATCTGGACCGATAATTTCACCGGCTCACAAACCACACCAAAAAATGACAGCTTTTGAATCTCTTGAGGTTGATCTTCGTCCCAAATGCGGTGATTTTGGTTGGTCATATACCCATTGAAACGGAATATGGCCTCATCGTTTAACAGAATTTTGCTCGCAAACGTCGGATCTTCTTGGAACTTTTCAAGAGCACATAGCGATGTGGCTTGGGAAGTTCGAGCGGCTTCAGTTCTTCCTCAAGCCGTATTATGTACGCTTTCAATTTAAGATCTCGAAGTGAAATGCGTCAAGTCGTTCCATATGTCCGAGTCCGAGTTGCCGCGAACGGCGCCGAATCGCACTCTCACCTAAGGCTGCGTCTAGACATGGTCTATTCGGTCCAATATTATCCAATATAGTATTATTGCGACCTTCATATATTTAGTATAAGTAGAGGTTGGACGAGAGAGGCAGAGAAATGTTTAACCGATTTTGTTCATATCTACATTAAGACATTATTATCCATGAAAATAGTATTTCCTAAAACACTGAAGAGATCTCATGAATTAAACGACATATACGGTCTACAGTCATCAAGAGACGGGAAATACTTCTTATTAGATGTATACTTTTAGGGTCTGTCAAAAATATGGAGCAGGTTTTCAGTTATTAGTACCATACCGCATATTGGCTTAGAATGAATGGATATCTCGAGGCAAATATTAGATTCTTTACGGAATGAGAGTTGTCGTATAGCACCATCTCTCGTTAAATGAAATGTTCAAAGAATATGAATTTCAATTCTCAACTCAAAATCTATAACTGGACTATTTTAAAGTCTTAAAAACTAGCTTTTGAAGAAGAAATCTTCCTCTCAGCGAAACCTTTTGCGAAAACCCTCATCGCCTGAACTAAGAATCCTCGCATAGTACTTTGTACTATATATGTATATACATACGTATACCCAAAAAGTCTATTAAATTCTTTCCCGAACTACGACACCACACTCACCAGCCATATCACACCTAAAATATACACATGCTCATGGTCGTATGTACAAAGTGTGGTTTCCTTGCCACACACATCCAACGCACCGTTCGCCAATTGTAATCGCCCAGCAACTAATCCCGCAAAGTAAAACTGTTTACAACTTTTAGATTAGATTAGTTCGGTAATAACAATTAGTAGATACATTTTATAGTAATGCATTGTTGTTGTTGTTGTTGTTGTTGTTGTTGCCGTAGCAGTGGCTGTTTGTTTCTTTATTTGATTTCATTTTATTTGTTTGTTTCCATTGCGAGAGCGCTTTCGTATTCGTATTCAATGCGATTTCGCCACTGTCACCGACTTATTGCCATGTTATTGCCACACAAACACACACACACACACATATAGACATATGTTGGTGTGGTCGTAGTTGCCACTGTATTTGTATTTGTATTTGTTTTTTATTGTCATTAGCAAATGAAGTTGGAATAACAATTGGCGCAGCACAAATATACTCGAACTGCAGGTCTATCTAATAAAAGTTTGTTAAAAAGTTTAGCGATTGGTTTTGATGTTGCTGCTTGCTGGTGTTGTTGTTGCTGTTGTGATTGTTATTGTTGTTGCTGTTGTTGTGCTCGTGCCAAATGATTGGAAATGTTGTGCAACAAATAAAATGGAAATAAATACTTGTGTAATAAAATAATATAAAACTTTCGTTAGCTGCTGCTGGCTGGTGGTTGGGGGTCAAAACTGGGGCAACGACGTATGTGTGTTCCAAATGAAGTTGATGCTTTTTCGATTTGGAAAATTTCGCCGTTCGTAACTTTTGGGAGATAAAACAAATTTACTTGTTAGATCATTAAATAATAGAGTACTGTTTCAATTCACCGAAGTAAATTGGTTGAGAATTTAAAATTTTAATATCCAAAAATATGTGTAAGGAAAATAGGTAAATTCTCATGAAACTTCCTTATTTATGAGAACTTCGATCCATATTTCAATATAATATGGTATGTTCTTCACAATTTTTGTATAAATTTATGCTTTTGGGGACAGTTCCTTGACTATTTTAACAAGAAAAATGTCTTTAATCGGCAGGAATTCCTTGAATCCACATCAAAAAGACCTTATAAAAGGCGCCAATGTTGTCCAAAGTAAGTTATTCGTGGTTATTTCTCCAGTAATATCTTTGAAATGCCAGAAACTGTGACCAAGTTCTGAGAAAAGGTCCTGAAATATGACGTTTACCGAATTCCATACTACTAGGCGATTTAATTCATGGTTATAATGATGGCAGATTTCATGAATAATGGGAATTTTTCATCTTTCAACAGATTGATTTGTAAAAGATTGCTTCTTTGTTCATTCCCCTCTAACTTTTTGAAGAACAACAACTCCATTTTAAAGGTTGAACTCTGGACAGATAACCTAATGATATCTAGAACTCGATAAAGACCTTTTATAACTTAGGCATATAGAAATTTTTATGTCATATATAGGATCCTCGTCTTGATGTTGTATTACGGATAGAGATCTATATCTATAGTTCTAGACATATTTTGTATTCATCAATTAAAATAGCTTTCTTCTAACACTTTTCTCCTCTCTCCACAGTGAACTAAAGTCCGAAAACGAGGACATCAACAACGCTCAACAAAATAATAACGAAACAAATCGTGCCACCGAAGCTTATACCGAGTCCATGTTGACCGATGATTGCACAAATTTAATAGCACTTTCGAACAATAACTGTACAAATGGCAATGCCGCGGATAATGCAAGCGGTGATTCTGCCGAGGAGATTGAATTCAACAAAGATCAACCGGATCCGGATAATATTAAGATGTTTGTCGGACAAATACCCAAATCATGGGATGAGACGCAATTACGCAAAATGTTCGAACAATATGGACGCGTACACACTTTGAATGTGCTGCGCGACAAGGTGACGTCGGTGAGCAGAGGTGAGTTTAAGGAGTTGGTATAATGACTAATATATTTTTCATAGAATTGAAAGTGATGTGAGTATTATTTATTTTTACATTGAGTTCCAAAAAGGTTCTTATTATTATTAATTTTGAACTGTTATAAATGAAGAGCTGACTATATAAAACACAAAAGCTTGAAGACGGTTATTGCCTCTATCGAAAACCTTTGGATATATAAGATCGTTCCGTATAAAAAGCTCAATTATAAAATCACTCAAAAGTCCCTTTCAGACTAATCGTGAACTCAACTGGGACTAGTCCCATTTTGTGCAGGAGTAGTTTGACACTAGTTGATTTGACAACAAGCCGAGTACACATATACGAATATGTAGCATACTTTTAGGCTAACAGTGTTTTAGTGAAAGTATCTTATCTGACTTTCCAATTATTAAAACTGTACGTGCGGCTCAAATATATATTCAGCGGAGTCTCTAAGGTACATATTTGATTACACAACAATAAGTGCAAGTAAGATAAGCACACGAACCTTTTATAGCACCACTATCTTGGTGAAATCACCTCACTCGGCATTGTCAGCTGTGGTTCGAATAGAAATCGTTTCAATTACTTCAAAACTGTGAAACTAAAAATTATTTTACAGCTGAGCCGGCCATTAAATTTTTAGTGCCTCTCACTTATGGCCAATTTTCCGGCCCTAAATAATGTAAAGGTGCTATTATCGTCGTCTGACTGGCGCAGTAACACAAATTGTGTGACGTTGATAAGCAATATTCAATATGCCCATATGGCTATAATACTAAAAAATGTATTTCAAATATAATAATTTTTTAATGGAAGTTGAGGAAAAAGGTTGTGCATAGTAATGTTGTATGAGAATGCTCAAGATTTAAGACTTACTCAATATTTACCTAGGAAAGTACTCCGAAATATGTTTTTATAAAATCGTGTGTATATAAGATGGATGAATAATGTCATATTCCATCCGGAATAGCTTCAAGTTTAACTATCTCTATAGTCCAACTGGAATTTCCATTTTTTTCCAAAGTTCCTTCTCATTTTTGTTCCAATCATTTAAAATTGTCCAAAATAATTCTGTAAGATTTGTTTATGGGGTAGCGTGAAATAATCCCTCCAATCATCATAAGATCGTTTTCTGTTATATTTCTTCTCGTTTAAATATCTAGCCTAGTTCGAGACCTTAATTCAAGTCAGATTGTATCCAAGTGATTTTGGTTTTGAACTCATTGGAAATATTGCGACAGTACGTCATTACTAAGACCATAAGACCATATACCCGTCCTTATAAAACAAACTTTCAAAGCTCTTATGGAGTTCGTGCTAAACATCGAAAAAGTAGGGTGAGCCTGATCTTCAAGTTTTTAAATATATTTTTTTAATGCTCCACCCGTCATGATAATACCGAACCGTAAGTTTAAATAATACTTTAAAGGAAGCAGTGAAATATTACATATGTGATTAATTTTGGACGAGCTGTATAGTATTATATTTCAGTTGTGAGGAGTCAGAATTTTCATGTTTCACTTTAATGGAGGTCTCTAGTATATAGTATATAGTATATTCCAAATTGAAGAGGGTTTCTTTAATTAGCACACTACTCGCTCTCTCATTACCACATCGTATAGAGAAGAACTACGCTTAAAGCTCGCGTCTAAAAAAATCTCAGTGTGAAATTTCAGTAGGATTAAAGTTCAATACTCGCAGTTCAATAATTTTTAGTATGAAGGATTTCATATACTTTGTTTCAATATTATCAGCTAAGAAAGTTTCGAGGAGTACAGAGCGCTTACTTTTTTAGAAAGCAACTATATAATAAGTCTTTAAACATTTAGTTATTCAGCGCTTTATTCCGCTATTAGTCTCCTCAGCTGAATAAGTGCTGAATACCAAAAGGCTTCAAAACCATGTTATACAGTTTCAGCTTATTTGTAGAATACTAAAACTCTAGCCCGGAGGCAAAAATATTCTTTGATGGCTACTTTAGAATCTTAAGTCGTCATCAGAGAACCAATTTTACTTTTTAAGATCATTTTTGTGAATATACAAATATATCGTATTTAAATCAAATTTATTTTTTAATATATTTATATTTTTTTATAATTATATGAACTAGTATTTATTCTGATATATATAAGTATTTAATAAATTAATAATATTAATAAATAATCATTTAATGCAATAAGCCACATTAAATTCTAGTGCATGTTATCCTTGTTCGGATACGATTCAATGTAGTGTCAAGTCCACGTATGAGTTAAACTTAGCTTTTAGCCACAGTAATGTAAATGTTGTTCAGTTTTTTGAATGTTCAGGTTTGTTGCATGCCGTGCCGCATATTACCAATATTACATAATTATATTAAATAAAAAAAAAATAGTACACCAATTGTCTGCCAACGTATATTACGTAATTTGAAGCAAGCATTACGCGAAATTGCATGCGGCGCTTATATTAATAATATATTCGATTTATTTAAATTGACTAATTGCATTTTTACCAAGTAGAGAGTATCCATTGTCTTGAACTGTCCACGTTTGTTTTCTGATCTATGTATTTTCGTTCTTCTTTTCCGCTTTTTCTGTGTTGCAGGGTGCTGTTTTGTTACGTATTATACACGCAAGGCTGCTTTGAAGGCACAAGATGCCTTACATAATATAAAAACACTCGAAGGGGTAAGTACCTAGTATAGACATACATACATATGAGTATCTGCCATTATCATTACTGTTTAGTATTGT
Source organism: Zeugodacus cucurbitae (assembly GCF_028554725.1). Taxonomy (NCBI): domain Eukaryota; kingdom Metazoa; phylum Arthropoda; class Insecta; order Diptera; family Tephritidae; genus Zeugodacus; species Zeugodacus cucurbitae. Next base: position 20,932,931 of record NC_071668.1, read on the forward strand.
TGTTGAAACGCTCCCTCTAGCCGCCTCCCACCCCTTTTTACTGTTATGTTCATTTAAATTTTTGTCTTGTGTGTGATGTGCTCAGTTTACATTGAGAATTTTTCTTTTTTGATACTAGAAAATTCGATTTAAGAATGCTTTTGATTACTGAGATTCGGTTAGATTGCAATAGTGTTAATGTGTAAGAAACTGTAAATGTAACTGTGCTTTTGTGTGATTTTGAAGTGAACGTGAAATGAGCTGAAAAGAGAGTATACCAGCTAAAGTACAGTGGTTCTATTAGCTAAACGGTTTAATAAAAAATTAATATTAAAAAAAAATATTTTTATTCATTAAAAAATAATAAAATAATTCGTCAAAATAATTCAAGAATAAATTTTTGGAATTTAAATAAATTATTTAAACAATAGCAATATAGATTCTAAGCTTTCCTTATTTCGAAATATATTACAGTAATGCATTTAGAATATTTTTGTCTTTGCATGCTTCTCATCTAATTATGCTATATATCTAGTATATCATCAAAATAAATTATAAATATTACCATCTAATCATAAAGAAATAATAATTATTTAATAAACACTTTTTCCTTAACGACTTTAAATTTGCTGTAGAGAGACATTGACAACCAGAGTTTAAAATTTAAGCGAGTTGCAAACGGAAGCATATCTGAGTATGTGTCTAATCTTTACATCAACTGGGCTAATTTGTAGCCTTTTCGCACTGGAGCTAATTGTTCAATTAAACGGCCTTTCCTGAATTAAAGCGCTGATTTATAAAAAATAGTAAATAAAAAATAGTAATAATTTTAATCGAGCTGAAAATGAAATGCATATACTTTCTTTATCTGCGATTAGCTATATTTTTTTGATAAAATAGCATTAATAATACTCGACGGTAGATGTCGCTGCTGGAAATAATGAATGTGGTTATAGAGAAAATAGCGCTCAGCTGTTGAAACTTATCAACTTCTTATGAAAAGCAAAGACAACAATGTATAACAGCTGATCGATTATCAAGTAGTTGGCAGTACGAAGCGCAGAAACTGGTTTCTCAAGTACAATTTTAATTGATCAATTAATTTGGCTGTGTGTTTTAGTTGCTTGTTTATAAGAAAATTGGATTATGCTCAATAAGTAGAGGAAATATTCTGACATACTAGTAGAATACCAAGCCAACTTACTAAAGCTACTTACTAAACACTCTTTTCAAAGATAGCTAATCTGGGTTTAGAGCTACTTTTCAGAGTTTGTCCTCTTGTCAAAGTCTCCATATTATTATATATTATCAACTAAAAAATATAGTGTTCCACAACTTAGTAGTTGCAACTTCAGCAGAATTTATTGCAACATCTTTAGCAAAAGGACTAAAATTTTGTAAGCGCACCTAATTCATTATTACTGTCATATACATAGCCCGTTTTTAAGTACTTCTTTAATCTTCCACAAACCAAGGTTACTTAAGCATCATTTCAAATGGATAGCCATTTTTGTGGTCTTCAAATTATGTTGTTACGTAGAGCTATCTAGTTCTACAAATACATTTCTATTATCATCTTTTTTATATATATTTCTACAAAAGCCACTTTCATTAGTTATACTAGAATTAGAAGTAATTACTTCAGATTGGGGAATTAATTAATGGCTTAAGATACGATTAAAGAATTATAAATATTGGACAGAAAATTAAAAATAATTACAAACAAGAAAAAACGTTAACTTCGGCTTTACCGAAGCTAATATACCCTTCAGAGGTGCATTTCTTTTAGTAACTAAGTGTTTAAGCAAATCTAAAGACGTTAGAAGTAAGTGAAAAAAAAACATTTTACTAATTCTTTTTAGCCGGGTTGTTTGCTAGAAACACTAAGGTTCTATAGTTAACCGATCTGAACAATTTCCTCGGAGATTATATTATTACCTTAGGCAGTAATCCATGTCAAATTTCGTGAAGATATCACGTCAAATGCCAAAATTTTCCATACAAGCCATTGATTCCGATCGTTCGTTTTGTATGGCAGCTATATGATATAGTGGTCCGATATCGGCAGTTCCGACAAATGAGCAGCTTCTTGAAGAGAAAATAACATTTGCAAAATTTCAAAACGATATCTTAAAAACTGTAGGACTAGTTCGTATATATACAAAGGAACAGACAGACGGGCATGGCTAAATCGACTCAGCTCAACATACTGATCATTTATATGTATACTTTAAAGGGCATCCGACGCTTCCTTCTGGGTGTTACAAACTTCGTGACAAACTTAATATACCCTGTTCAGGGTATAAAAACAGACGAAGTTTAAAAAACACTGAAAATCTGGGTCTATTCAGCCAACATACTGAATGCCCTCAATAAAATATAGCATACTTTTAGGCAACAGAAATTTCTGCTGTATTTCATGTATGGATTTGGCATGGTGTATCAATGTAGGTGTTTGTAGACTTCGAGCATGTGTGAGGTTGTGTCATATCAGCTGCTGTGCTCATGGTACACCGAGTCGTATGAGTAATCCAATTATTGCAAGGATTTTGAAATGTGTGCTAATACTGGAAATTGTATTTATTTATGGTACCTCAAGTGTAAAAAAGATAAAAGAAAATAAAAATTTAAAAAGAAAATAAATAAATACAAATAAAGATATATAAAATTGTATAAATACATCAGTTTAAAAACTAAAAGTGTGAGAAAAATATATGAAAATATATAATACAGATTATTTGTATAGAAAAAGGTGATCAAGCGAACTTTAACTTTAAATACATTTTACAATAAACACAGATTTATATTTATTCGAAAGAACACTGACAACAAAAAATATTAAAAATTAATTATATCATCAAATGCAATGTATATTCATTTTCAGCGGAATTTATAAGTAAACATTTTTGAAAAATTCGAAAATTCAATTCTTCGATATTTTTGCTCAACACTTACATACAATACATTTAAAATAAATATAAAATAAAATACAATTTGAGTTACTGTAGCTCTGTAAAGAATGCCAGCTATTTTATTTTTATATGTATGTGTGTTTGCATCATACCAATTTTAATTAATTAACTTTCTGACTGTTTTATAAGTATTTGTGTATGCGATTTCAATGGTGTTCGGAAAAAATGTTAGTTAGCTTATTGAAATTTCTATCTCATTGTGGCATGCAATGCAACGCTGCTTGAATTTACACAAATACATACATACATACATACATTCCCCGTAATGTGTTTGCAACAATTTCAAAAGAATCACTCGAATTCTTTTTCATTAAATGCGCTGAAGTGTAAAGTGGGGAAGGAAGCAAGCTACAAATTTTATACTTGCCATTGAGAGCATTGAGAAGATGTTGGAGCTGATATTTGATAAATTGATATCTTCAGGTGATAGGTGGATTTGTATAACAGTTAGTCAATTACACAGTAGAGTATTTTTCTTTTTATTTCGAATATTTTGTGAATATTTTGTCTTGTGATGAAGTAGAAAATATAGAAAAATAATGTCAGTTTCGAAAAAGTAGTCTAATAATTACTTAGTAGCAATTGTATTTAGATATAGATTTATTAAAGGGTACCGATGGAATGTAGTGCTTACAGACCTTAACCAATTTGATTACATTCTACTCGCTTGGATAAAAAAAAAACAAAAGATTTTTTACTGTATCCAAGCGAGTGCAATGGGATCGCATGGGTTAACGGTATTCAGATAAGGAATAGAACCCAGTGTTTGACCAGCGTTTACTACAGAGCGCCATCTCTTGGTGTTTACAGTCCATGTGTGGTATCCAAAACCACCTCATTATCATATTTCGAAAAAAAAACATTAATGTCGTAAGTTCGAAAATAATTTAAAATTCGAACTAATTGAAAATTAACTATATTCAGAACCCCCTACATATTTTCTTATTATTTCAAAAATAAGGAGATGCCTTAAGTTCGAAAACATAATACAATTCACTATCACTATCAAGAAAGTACTCAACTTCGAAAATTCTGAGATGCAGTAAATCGAAAACACAATGAAATTTGAACTTGTTGAAAATTATCTAGATACCCAGAACCCACTCAGTATCTTTTTTTCGAATATACAGTGATGTCTTCGAAAAATAATAAAATTCGAACTAGTTACAAATTGTCTGGATATTAAGAAGCCACTTATTTCGAAAAAAAAGTATGTCGCTAGCTCGAAAGCATAACGGCATTCAAACTAATAGACAATTATCTGGAGATGATTCAGAACCCCCTCAGTGTATTATTTTTCTTTCGGAAATGCAGTGATGACCTAAGTTCGAAAATATAATAAAATTCGTACTCGTTGAAAATTTTCTGAGTTTACAGAACGTCTTTATTGTTTAAAATACAGTGATGTCGAAGTTCGAAAACGTTAAAAATTTTCGAGCTAGTGGAAAATTATCTGGATTCCAGAATCCATTCAGTATCATATTTATTACGAAAATTCAGTGTATATGTGAGTTCGAAAGCTTAATAAAATTCGAACAAGTGGAAAATTATTTGGTTATCAAGAAAGTCTACAATGTCTTCTTATTACTTCGAAAATGCTTTGAAGCCGTAAGTTCGAAAACACAATAAAATACAAGCTGGTTGATTGTTGTATTATATTCAGAATCCTCTCAGTGTCTTTTTTATTCCGAAAATGCAGTAATGTCGTAAGTTCGAAAACATAATCAAATTCGAACTACTTGAAATTCCAGATATTTAAACCTCCGCGATTTAATTTCGAAATGCTTATAATCGAAAACATAATAATAATTTTCGAACTAATTAAAATTTATCTCGATATTAAGAACTCACTCAGTAACGTTTTTATTTCGAAAAAAATTTATCTCGAAAACATATTAAAATTCGAACTAGTCGAAAATTACCTTTGTATTCAGAACCATATCAGTTAATTTTTTATTTCGAAAATGTAAAGATGTCCTAAGTTCGAATAAATAATCAAATTCGTACTAATTGAAAATTTTCTGAGTATATAGAACGTTTTTATTGTTTTCTCTTCATTGACAGTGATTTTTTTACATTGACTTCGAAGTTCGAAAACATTAAAAAAAGTTCGAACTAGCGGAAAATTATTTGGATATCCAGAACCCAATCAGTGTCATATTTATTTCGAAAATTCAGTAGATTCGTGAGAAAGCTTGATAAAATTCGAACAATAAATTTCGAATTCGAAAAAAATATATAATTATTATCTCCATAAGCCAATTTAGCAACTACTTTCCCATGCATATCAAAGCACAATCAAATTAACAAAAAATACCACTTTATGTTCGATTATTAATTGGTTGGCAACAACAAGCACATTATCAGCTAAGTAGTTTCGAACATATTTTGGTAATTAAATTAAATGTGTTTTTTTTTTTCAAATCGATTTTTCCTTTTCAACAATTCAGAATGAACACAACGCGTGTGTGCATTTGATGGCACTATTGTTCAAATTTTGTATACTACTATGTATGTACTGAGTGTGTGTGAGTGCGTCAGGCAGCTTAACATACAATACACATTACGACTGTCATTTCAGCTGTCATGCTGTTGCAAAAACAAAACTCCACTTTATTTGACAAACACAGTGTGACTTTTGCTGAGCGTAAATACTCCAATGCAATTAGCTGTCAAAACAGCATTTAAATGCAAAGTAAACAACCTGTGAAAAATCCTTTTCAAATACTATAAGTGTGCATACACACTCACACACGCTTACTTTTATCCAGGCACAGAGACAGATACAGCCAAACAGTCAACGGCAGAGATTTGCCGGCGCACAGGTGGAGCGCTCAGCGAAATTCATTTACATTTAACACATGCTGCCACGGGGCATCTGTGTGTGTGTGAAGTGAACACGAAAATAGTAAATACATTTGCACAAATGAATTAAGCGTTTATATATAAGCTAGAGAAAGCGAGAGATTCAATTGAAGTGCTAATTGAGTAGTATACTTTTTGTAACTAGGCCGAAACTAGTCCAAAATATATGAGTTTTGGGTTAGTTGGTTCAAACCATTATTCTAGCGGGAGTATTTTTCCAGTTTCCTAGTTGTAGCCATTTTTATAATACCTAAATATTAAATTAGTATCAACAAATTGCACTAATAGACTTCATATACCAATACCGGCTTCTAAAGAATTAGTTCAACACCACTGGAATCACATTTTAGCATACCGCTATATAGGTTAGGTTAGGTTAAGGGGTAGATCTCCGCAGATGCAGAGAATCTCACTTAGGCAGATTCGACTGTCCATTGTGACACCCGAAAAACTCCTAACGGTCCTAACGAATCACTAAGACACTTATGATGCTACGAAACGCTTGGACTCTATAGTAAAGTTCTTAAGTCGACTAATGTAGATTCCAGTCACTTCGCTGGAATCGCCGAAGATATGCCAACCGAGGTGTTTTTACCTAAGTCTGTCGAATGCTGGACATTGAAGGGGCAAGTGCTTGGACGATTCCACTTCGCCATCCTCCAAACAGCTTCGGCAACTTGCGTCTCACTTGATCCTTAACTTCACCGCTTGTTTGCCTATTGAACAATCACCAGTTAGCACTCCAATGATCGCGGAGAGATGAGCCTTACGGAGCGACAGTAGCTGCAAATACCGTTTCGATCCACTGTGGGCCAAAAAGACCTCGCTACTGCGCAGTTGCTGGTTGTTCTCCAGCGTTGGGCGAGCTCACTCGAAGACACTGTGTCCAGCGCTCTGGCGCAAGTGGAACCCGGACTATCCACATGTTTCTACTCCGGCGTCAATGTTGCTAGGGTGCCCTCTCTTGCAAGCTGTACCGCTTTGCAGTTTCCAGCGATTCCGCGGTGACCAGGTACCCACACAAGTCGGACTGCTATATAAGGAGACTATTATTTGATTGTACTGCTAGAGTTTGAGAACACTAGTCCCCAGGTTGTAGTCACTTTTTAGCTTACCGCCATGTTAGAAGACTATTAAAAAATTGTCCTAAGAGTATTCGAGTACCAGTAACAACGCCTAATGAACGAGAAAACTGCACTGAGTAAGTTCGATAACCACTACTACCTCTAAAAGAACTATTTATACAGCAGTCCCCCAGTTGTAGCCACTTTTAAGAACACTGCAATCAAGTTAAAAGAAAATGAAAAGATTAAGTTGAAGGTTTTCGTAAACCAGTATCACCTTCCAGTGAAGCAGTTCTGCGCCAGTTATCGTACTGTGGATGTTTGAGAACCAGTACCGTCTTCTAATGAACCAGTTCTACACCAATCCCCAGGTTTTAGCTAACCGCCATGTTTGGAGACTATTAAAAAAATGTTCTAAGAGAATTTGAGAACCAGTAACCTCTAACCTAATGAACTAGAAAATTGTACTCGATAACTAGTATTACCTCTAAATGAACCAGTTCTATACCAGATCCCGAGTAACACACTAGCTAGTTAGAAGAATGTGAAAATGTTAAGTTGAAGGTGTTCGAGAACCAGTACCACCTCGCAGTGAAACAGTTCTGCACCAGTTTCCAGTTTAAAGCCATTTTTTAACTTCAGATATTTGAAAAATTCTTAAAAAATCGTACAGTAAGAGTTCGAGAACCAGTACTGTCCTCTAATGAACTAGTTCTACACTAGTTTACAGGTAGAGGCACCTTTTTAAGATACTGGTATGTTAGAAAACTTCTAAAACATTGTCCTAAGAGAGTTCGAGAATCAGTACCACCTCTAATTGAACCAGTTCTACACCAGTTTCCATTCAGCTCAAATTCCCACATGCCTATATAAACCTCCGTTAAGTGCAGCGTTATTTAGAGTTTGACAACAGATGCACGGAAATAGTGTAAGCTCGCACGACAAGTATACGCCTGTCAGTTGCTTTAATGAACATTTTAGTTACTCCACACACTCACTTACCAGCCTGCATATGCAGAGTGCGGCTGATCCCCAACAAATGCGAAGATACAACAGCTTCTACGCGGCAACAGAAGGAATTGATTTTTTCCGTTGACGTGCGAGAAAATGTCAAGCTTTTAGTGCATGTTTGTTATTTCGATTATTTCAGGTAAATTAAGTAGCTCCAAGTACACGTAGACAACGCTTTATATTTTATTTACATATATGTGTGAGTGTGTGCCATTATTTAAATGTATGCCTGCATTTGTTGGGGTTTAATTTTGCAACGTAGTTAACGGGTGAGTACCAAACGAACAGTAGCAGCTGGTTACTCACTGCACACACACACACACATATACAATATACTATACTACAGAGGTGAGCCATAGCGTGCAAGGACAAGCGCATACACAAACACTCACACAAACACACATGCAAACTCGAGCCTTTAAGTGCATATGAGTGCTGCTGGTTTACGAGCTTTTCAGTGCATAAAAAGGGATTGAAAATTACGCCACTTGGTCATGGTGGCTTGTGACGCACATACATATGTACGTGTGTGGGGGGGCGCTGTGTCGTGTATTATGCGAAGCTGACCATTCGGTTTGCGCAATTACACGTGGCATTGCACGCACTCCATTTGGCACACACATCCACCTTGGTAAATGCCAACACACACAGCGTGTCGAGTGTGTGCCAGTGTTTGTATGGGCGCCGGTGCTACGTGTCGTATACGCAATGTTTTGTTTTTACAGCAAATGGCACATGGCTAAAGTCTATTCCACACCATATACTACTTCGATTTTCCATTAACATTTTGAATATGTAAATCTGTTTACAAAAACATTAGAGCCAAACGCCATGTACCGCCGCTTACTTAACACATACTACACTTGCACTAGCTTCTATGAAGGTGTGTGTGTGTAGAGGTGTGCAACATGTGTGGCAGTCGCACTAAGTTTGTATGCGTTTATTTGCATACAAGTGTCGTACACTTACAATAGGATTATGCCCAGTAATTGAATCAACTAATTGCCTAGTCATTAAGCAAACACATAACCGAGCTTTGAGTACAACTGATCAACGGTTGTTTATGTAGTCACAAATCAACGCTTATATAAGCATGTGTGTGTGTGCCTATATTGTTGGAATTCACGTGGCATGCAAGCCTGTGTTGAATTTACTATTATCTATAAGTTCTAAATAAATTTCTTGAATAAATTTGCCTTAAAAATTTATAAAATTTATTTTAGTAAATAAGTAACAAATAACAACAACAACAAATTCATATCAATGCCAGTAAATTTGGGTCTTAGAATATCAAAATTAATTTTAAATTTCATTTTCATTCCTTTAGAGCTCCAAAATGTTTCATTATTCAAACTAAAATTGCATTTTTCTCTCTTCACTCACCAATGGTCGCTGCCAGTCTCGAATTTGCACTTCAGCTGTCTACAACAAATTTCGTCATAAGCATGATTTCATTTCTTACCAAGCATGCTTGCATACAGCTTTCGTTTCCTTGCCATCATTTACTGTCATTTGGCGCACACATTTTTCTTTTAATTGCCTTTGATTGTGCTCGTTTATAGGGGGAGTGAATCGAACCGAATTCGTATGAAACGCTTTGTATTGTAAAGTAATCAGCCATTTGTTACTTCAAATAGAGCAACACCAATAGATAAAGGCAGTTCTTATGAAACAAAAGTGGTAGTACAAATGCATAGACAAAGGCATACATACATATATATAGACTCTTTCAGTGGGCACTACTAGGCTCTACGAAGCATGGGCACAAACGAATGCATGTATTGGTACATATGTATGTAGTTAATGCTGTACTGTAGGCTAGAGATGGAAGGTTTTTTCGAGCATTTCTTATTGGTGTTGCTGGTGATCTCGAGTTATTTGGTTGTGGTAGTACTAGATTGAACTATAATATATACATAATTATAAAAAATGTTAAAATAAAACCTTGAAAGGCTGTTTTAGGAAGTAAACAAAAATTTGCGAACTCGGAAATTTATTCGATATCGAAAAATTATTCGAACTTTCTTTTTAAAGAATTCTTTAGGAACTAAAACATTCATATAATGCCAAATAAAAATTAAAAAATTTTTTCGAATTCGAAATTTTATTTGAACTTTTTTGGAAACATTGAACTAAAATATATATAAATAATCATACAAAATTATAAAAGAATAAAATCTAAAAGACTGAATTAAAAAAAAATTCGAACTCGAAAATTTATTCGAATACGAAAAATTATTCGAACTTTCTTTTTTAAATTATTCTTAAGAACTAAATTAAAGCCAAATAAAATTTCGAAAATTTATTCGAATTCGAAACTTAATAGGAACTTTTTTTGGTAACTAAAATTTTATTAATATTATATTTTTGTTAGAAACTAAAATAATCATAAAATGCCAATCAAAAATTCGAAAATTTATTTGAATTCGAAAATTAATTCGACCGCTTTTGAAAGATTGTACAATAATATATGTGACCTGGTCTACGAAAAGGGAGCTAACGTGTGAAAACTAGTTTTCTGGGAGACAGCTGTTAAAAATAAACAACTCTCATCTTCAATCCGAATCAACTCAAAAGTGAAAATTGATTTTTTGACACCTAAGCTCCCTTTCCGTAGACCAGGTCACATATATGTAAATAATCATAAAAAATTATAAAATAATAAAATTTAAAAGATTGTTTTATGAAATCAAAAAAATTCGAACTCGAAAATTTATTCAATATCGAAAAATTATTCGAACTCTCTTTATTAAATTTTTCTTAGGAACCAAATTAAAACCAAATAAAATTTCGAAAATTTATTCGAATTCGAAAATTAATTCGAAATTTTTGGTTTGGTTTTATTTTTTTTCTTAGAAACTACAATATCATATAATGACAATTAAAAATTGGTAAGTTTATTTGAAATCGAAATTTTACTTGAACTTGTTTAAAAAGATTGAAGTATAATATGTAAATAATCGTAAAAAATTATAAAAGGATAAAATTTATAAGACTGTTGTATGGAGGAAAAAAATTTCGAACTCAAAAATTTATTCGAATTCGAATTTTTTTAGATTTTTTTTTAATTAATTCGAACTCGAAAATTAATTCGAACTTTGTTTGGAAACTAAAATATTCTTACACACATTGCCAAAAAACAAAAAAATTCGGAGTTCTTCAAATGTAATGTGAAAAAATGTCTTCTTTAAATTTTTCGAAGTTAATTTTCAAATTTAATGAGTCTTTTCACGAATTTGATTTATTTCATCCTTACATACACTCAAGTCATATGATTTTCCTTTTAAAAATTAAAAAATTAAACCATAATTCTATTTTAAAACTGCAACTTCTTCCACCACTTATTTAAAATAAAAAAAAATTATTGATAAATATCGATTTTCATTCGATAACATACTCACCCACCACTATTTCGAACAGCTACTATTAGCCCACAAATACCACCACTATCATCAAGCGTCCATCCACAAGCATGCAACTTCGCTAGACAGTGCATTCATCGGTTGGTAAGTAGAAAAAGTAGTGGATGAAAAAGTAATCAAAAGCCTTTCAAAATGCCGAACTGATCGACTACTTTGGCCAATTGTGCTCTTCACCACTACACCTTTTACGAGTGTGAGCGCAAAGTAGCGTAGAAAGAGGAGGAGTAGGAGCAGGAGAGAAGAGGCTGTGCTTAGAGCATACAATTGCCGTTGTTATTGAGTTTCTGTTGGTTTGTGCAGCATTCGTACAGTCCAGTCAATGGTTGCATGAATGTGGAAAATGAAAGAATGACGTTGTTACTGTTATATCATTGATGTGTGTCTGTGTTGTTTTTTGTGTTTTTGTGTTTTTGTTTTTTCTTCATACCATTCTATACTAAACCTTTGTAAAGTTTGCATTTACATTTGCGTATTGATTAAATCATTTTTTATTTCAACTTTTCTCTTCTTTTTTCTTTTGTGTTTTACAGATGCATCATCCCATTCAAATGAAGCCGGCTGATAGCGAGAATCGAAATGGTAAGTGGTTGAATGTGTTTTTTGTTTTTACTAAAGAGATCAAAGTATTAAGAGATGTATGGTAGTTTGGGATGATTAGAGGTGTTATAGAGATATATAAAATCGCTTTAATGTCGATGAATGGAATTTTCTGTTGTTCCATGAACCGAAATTGTAAGTTCTTGAAATTTATCATGCTCATTTGTATGTTTGGATAACAACGTTGCAAGAAACCCAAAATTCTCTAAAACACACTTTCTCCAATTGACTTCAGCTTAATCCTTATATGATGGCTACTTCCAATCGCAAGTCATTTCACTTACTCAAACAAAGTACGCATCATATATCGTCATATCGAAAGCGTATCCAAAAACTCCCGCATACATTGTATCCCTTCGTATAGGCATCCTTAACAAAATATGTTACTGCTTGTACGTGGCCCATTTGGTGGCAGTGCATACTTTCGAACTTATTGCTTCTCGTTGCCGATTACAGTACGCAGTTCGTCGTGTTGTTGTTGTTATTTGTGTTAGTCTTTGGCATTCGGCATATCAGTGATACTTGGGGAATGTTTATTGGAATCGTTGCGCAGATAAACACGAATTCAAGGCTTCAACTGCGAAATTGCCAAACATTTCGCAAAGGCAAAGGCACTGGCAATGCCGGCTTATTGCTAAGAAATGATATTGAATTCTCACTCGTTTTGAGTGTTGCGACTGCGAAATATTTCAGCATATTTTAACGAGCTTTTAAACGCACACACAGACGCAGTTATGGAGTATGAGCGAGACTTGGAAAATAATTTTGAACAGTTTACAAACTACGTACCTACTTCCTATGTACACATACGTAAATGTGCATTATGGAATTAAGTTTTTGCCTCTCGTTGGAATTTCGCAATTAGAGTTGGCTTTAAACTAACGGTAATTAAATTTTTTTCACTGTTATATATAAAAAAAACTAAAAGGTAAAAGTTCGAACATTCTCTATGAGGCCGCCGTTTTGTCAGAAACACCACTATAAATGACCTATCGCTTAATTCCGAACCCATACTGAGATTTTGATCTCCACCGCCAAATGGAAAGACAATCCGTGACTATCTTCTTTCTCCACCACAATATTAGACAATTTTGAAAGCTTCCTATTATCACATTTTGAGCATTTTGAATGGTTAGAAATGATTCTAGACGAATACTTCTCTCGAGATCGCCAATAGTCCGAGGATATCAAGCGTAGTCTTTTTTTTTCAATAAACCTAGGTCAGCTTAGGTTAGGCACAGTGGATGTCTGACACACTAAGGCATTTAGAACACCAACTCAAATTCTAAAACCAACGGGACTGGTCTCCTTTCGTACTATCAAGTCCTCTTTGAACCAGCCCTTGGTCTTGATAAAGTTCTATAAAATTTTAATATTTTTTTATATTTTTTAAATTTTTTCGAGACATCGTCGAGAAAACCGTGACCAAGAGTTGGGCTTATTTTGCGCTTAAAATGTGTACTACAGTATCTTCATAACAGATTCTTCAGTAATCACTGTGTGGTATCCGCATTCTGATGGCGTGTCTTCCAACCAAACACTGATACGTGATATCTGCTTCTTGAACAAGATAGGAATTTTTTCCATTGAGCACAAGCCATATCTACAACATATTTATCGATTATATATCTGCAAGTAGTCATATGCATGTGTGTTCCTTCTTTAACGGAATCTAATTGTAAGATCGTGTCTAATCTGGTTAGTTCACTTATTTCTAAGTTTCCTGGAATATCACTGCGTACTGGAACTCATTACATGTTTATCGTGAAATCTTAGTGAGTGTTCCAATAATAACTCAATGCATTATCACTTTCTACGATGAGACTCTAAGACACTTTAGTTATTTCAAAGCCGCTTGGCTTGTTTTAAGCACCCTCTTTGTCAGAACGAGTAGGCTTTCTTTGAGTGCAATAGTCTCCGCTAGGAAGACGCTACATTGATCTGGCTGCGATATGTTAGTTAGATATCTTATATGAAAGACACAACTCCCAAGATCCATCTCTGTCGATTTTCATCGACTGTTTACTAAAGCAAAGACTTTTGCTCTATTTCAGTTTAAAAAGAACTCGGTGAACCCCATCTTCTTCTTCTTCTTCACCGCTTACCCCGTTATAGCCGGTTCCACAACCAAGTGAAGACAGGTCCTTCTCCACCTGGTCCTTCCATCGGAGTGGAGGCCTTCCTCTTCCTCGGCTTCCACCAGCGGGTACTGCATCGAACACTTTCAGAGCTCGGACACTGTCATCCATTCGAAAAACATGACCTAGCCAGCGTAGTCGTTGTCTTTTTATTCGCTGGACTATGTCTATGTCGTCAAATAACATATCGTCCACGCTTCTGCACCATAAAGTAGGACGGCAATGATGATCCGAGGCTGTTGCTTGCTGTTCATTGGTTATTCGTTTTTATTTGGTGGGTCCCAAACCCTATGCACAACCGCATAAGCGGGACTCGCCTTCTTACTTTAGCTCGCCTCCAAACGGATGTCTGTTGGTTACCCAGAGGATATTTGGTCTAAGACCTGAAGTGGTGAGCTGCTTGAGCCACATGCAAAAGAATCGTTCCTGGCCACTCCCAGGTGAATGGCAGTCTTGCTGAATGAGATAAGATAGAATGCCATCTCAAAAGAACTTTTATAAATGATCTCCCACCAAAGTTGAAAAAAAAGTTTTTGGCACTGGTATTAATAAATATTTATGAGGTGTAAGGTTACTTCAAATCACGAATGAACTTTTTCTTTGTACATGGTAATACATTAGAATATAGACACCAGTTAAAGAAGAACGGTCAGAGTTCATGGAATTCTATGCAGGAAGAAGTACCTATCTTTCAAAGTATTGCATTTAGACTTTTATGGTGAGAAGTATACATCACACACATGCTGATTTCGAATTAAAGAATCATCTCATGTATATATGTACATATGTATGTATATTTCTCAAGCACCACTCAACCGGTGTTTGCAAGTATCGCGCAGCTCAGCAAACTGCAATGCCAATTTTTGTTGTTATTGACCAGCAACTTTACAACTCTGAATATATACTCGTACAAGTACAAGTACATAACGAAGTTGTTGCGTATACGCCCAGTGGCCAACAACCGCCGTTAGTGAAACACGGGGGAGTTGCGGCAACACTAAAGTCAATGCAACTACAGCAGTTTGTGCCACATTGCTGCAGTTAACCACACTAACTGTTGTTACGAACGAAAACTTTGCACGTAAATGACCAGTCTTATGTAAGGAAGGGAATGTATGTATAAGAGTGTAAGTGTATTTACTCCTTGCGCAGCCATTTAAAACAATCATTAAGCAACAATGTTTTCGCTCGCACTTCCTTCAACTAGAACTGCTTCTTTCTTCCGTGTGTTCTTCCTCCTTTAACATGAGCATACTACACTTTTATTATTATTGTTATTGTAATAGTTATCGTTGCTGCTGCTGCTGCTGATGCTGCAGTTGTTGCATATTTATTTAACGATGTTTTTCAAAATAACCTTTACAAGGCAAACGTGCCGATGTGGCATTGCTCGCCAGATATGTAATTACACATTTGTTTATGTGTATTCGCATGCCCGAACTCGTGTAAGTCGGTTGTACTATAATTACAATTTAAGAAGACGTGAGCGCTTTGGAAAATATGTTTACGCTTTTATTGAGTGGCAATGTGGGATTTGTGGTAGCTGCTTTGAAGTGGTCGGCAGGGAACTCGAAGGGTATTGATGGGAAATGAGGGGAAAATATTTTTGTTTGGTCAATTTGTATGTAATATCAATATAGATATACTCGTATACGTTGTATATAAGTACATATATGAGGATTCGAAAGGGCGTCAATATCAAAAATATCAAATCATCCGGAATGTTGAAGAATACATTGGAGATGTTCTAAAACAACATTACATAATGTCGGATGGAAGAACGGGTTTTTATAACCTTACAGTTCAAGTACGAAATTCGGGTTCCATGTGGACGGGAACAAGAAGAGAAGAGATTTCTTATAGAAACTAATCCACCAACAGATATAACCAAAATACATGACCCGAAAGGACTCCTACCATAAATTTATCCGCAGACAATATAACTACAACAACAAAAAGTAGTAAAGAGCTAAGAGAACGAAGTTCACATGTTCAATTTATAGTTGGTATTCACTGAGTAATGTTGGTGTGGTTTATAGTACTCATGGACTGAAATTTTTCCGAAGACAAGTGTCGAAAGGTGCTATTTTTATATCTCAAATGATATAATATCTAAAAAATATATTGAAAAATATCGAAAAGGTAACGAAAAAAATTATTAAAATCTTGAATTTAGAAATATTATAAAGTAGAGTTGCCACCTAGCAAGGATAGCGATACTGAATATAATCCAAAATGGGTACAACAAGAGCTCTTTTGAAAACACTACTTCAAGATATGGAAAATATATTGATTTTGTATAAATACCACAGTAGAGTTGCCACTTATCATTCAAAGTAAAACTGAAACTTCAAAGAAAATCTCATCAAACAGAAGTGTTGAACGAAATAATGAAAAAATATTCGTTATCTAATGTAAGGCATTCACCAAAATTTAAATTCTGAAATAATATGAAGTAGAGTTGCCAATTAGCAAATATATTACATCTGAAAATATTTCAAAACGTGTATAACGCAAGCCCTTTGGGAAACTATACTGAAAAACAATTAATCAATTATCGCGATTTTGCGTAAATTACGTAGTAGAGTTGCCACCTATTATTAAAAATAAAAAATTCAAATTATAAGTAAAAAATGCAATAAGGGTTTAAGAAAACATATTATGAAAAATTGTGGAGATTATAAATATTTATGAATTTTAGAATAGAGTTGCCAGCTTTCGAGGATAAAGAACCGAAAAATTAACAAAAATGTGTTTCGAACTAAATAGTTTAGAAAAATCTATAACAGATAGAAGAGGTGATCTAGAATTTGCGTACATTTTTAGGTAGAGTTGCCACCTATGCATAATAAGAAATGTGAATCAAATTATAAAACATGGGTGATAAAGAAATGGCTGTTAAGAAAGCTTTGCGGAAAATCATTTGTAGATACCTTTACATAAACTTATATTTGAACAGAGTTACCAACTATTCTTAAAATTATAATTTGTATAATTTTACGAAATGTAGCCAATTAAATGAGAAAAGAAACTAATGAGGTTTCCAAATTGTGAAAAAAACTCGACATATACCTTCGCATTTTTTAGCAAAAAATAGTGCCGTGTTTATTAGAGCACCCTGTATCATTTATTAAAAAAAAATTGTCAAAAAATCTCATTCAAATTAAAATAAACCAAAGATTTTAGACATGAGCAGCTAAACTCATATGCTCTGTATAAGTAAATATATACCTGAGCATCTCAAGTGTAAACATTTCGAAAAACATCAACGTTGAAATCTCGCTGTCAACTGGTAAATTAAATAATAATATATCATTTCAAATTGCGCCAAAAGTGAAACACACCACTGACAACGCACGCATTAGCGCGCCCAAGCCAAATGCCACCGACATACTCGTATATCTTTCGTTCACGGCCAAAAGCATACGAAATGAAACGTTTAACTAGCGTCAAGCGGATTTTAGGGAAACCATATTTTTGAAGAGTACATAAATACTAATAGAAGCAAGTGACTTTGTAGACATACCTACATACATATATATATGCATGTGATTCTGGGAATTATACTTTTCAAAAACAGCTTTCACCTTAATAGATCATTGTAGTATATTTACTAGTTGCCTTGCCTTGTAGCATAGCTATGTATATACATATGTATGAATATAATGATATTTTGTGCTCTATACAAGCGTTTTTCGCGCCAAACTTTTCAAAATAGCCAACTTAAATGCGGATGTTGAGTGCTTTACTGCGCTTTGACAAACTGCCAAGTTTATAAAAAAAGTCTATATATATTCTATATATGTATATACATATGTACTTACTTATATATTATTTTTTATACCCTCGCTACAAAGTTGCTGAGAGAGTATAATAATTTTGTTCACATAACGGTTGTTTGTAAGTTCTAAAACTAAACGAGTTAGATATAAGGTTATATATACCAAAGTGATCAGGGTGACGAGTAAAGTTCAAATCCGGATATCTGTCTGTCATCCACGCTCACAAAATGGCGTACTTTTTTTGAGGAAGTAGGCGTGGCCAAGCCCCCTATTAAGTTTTTTGTATATATCTCGCAAACTACTAAAGCTATATCAAGAAAACTTTCTAGAGTCGTTTCTTTTAGGTACTACCTTATACAGTCCAAAAATGGAGAAAATCGGATAATAACCACGCCCACCTCCCATACAAAGGTTATGTGGAAAACTACTAAAAATACTTTAATTCAGTAAGGAAAACCAACAGAAACCTTAAATTTCATTATAAAGACGGTACAGAAGGGCTGCACTTAAATTGGTGTACAAAATTTCAAATGGGCGTGATTTCGCCCACTTGTGGGTCAAAAACCATATCTCCGAAACTACTCGACCAATATCAATGAAACTTGGTTTGTAATATTTTCCTTGCCTCCGAATGATATGTTGTGAAAATAGACGAAATCGGTTCACAACTACGCCTACTTCCTATATACCAGAACATTGAAGACGATCTGAATGGTTTACTTTGCAATATATAAAGTTAGCACAGGTGAAGATATCGGAACAGAACTTTGCATAAATACTGCATTTATAGTGTGGTCGTCGAAATCGGTCCATAAGTTTTCAAGGCCCTATATATCGAATATCAGGACATCGGTGCTTCTAACAAATTTTTTACCGAAAATATCAGACATTTTGAAGAAATTCAGAGGGAATATGTTTCTTCAAATAATATGTCTCCGTGCCTAAATTGTGTGAAATCGGGTCACAACTACCCCTATCTCCCATGTACTTAAGGGGTTATATACAGTTAGACGGCCGAAAAAAAGTGAATTTTCGAAAATTTTTTCTGAGAAATTTTTTTAAATTTATTGATCCAAAAATTTATACACATATTATGGTATCTTTTAACTGTATTTTAAGACTTAGTACTAGCAAAAATATTTATTTGAAAAAGAGCTACAGCTGATCTCCCGGAGCTCGTCTCAAAAAAGAAGTTTTGCGGTGACCACTATATCTCGGAACTGGATCATCCGAAATTAAAAAACCAAACAGATTTCGTTAAAATAATGTTAAATCAAGTAATTAATCGAAGGAATAAGCAAAATAAAATTTTTTGACAAAATGAAGGTTTCTCAAAAAAAAATCGATTCTTCACCGAAATTTCGGCCTTAAATTGTTTATAAAAAAAAATATTTATCGGAGAGAAAAAATCTTCGATTAAGTACTAAAAAATATATTTCAGAAGGTCGTGTTAAAATTTGAGACTAATCGGTCTAGCCGTTTTCGAGTAATGTTGGTCACCGACTTTGAAAACACCATTTTGAGAAAAAGGCGCTTCCGCTCGGACCTTGTACTTCCAAGCCTTTTCAAATTTGCTTGTAACTTTGAAAATATTCACCGGAACGATATGAAATTTTCTGTGTGTATTCTTAAATATATGTACATTAAGGAAATGAAATAAAAAAAATTGATTTTTTGAAAATTCTAACTGTATATAACCCCTTAATATTAGGGTTTTCAAACTTTCAATGGACTTTATACCATATTCGATGACGAATATATGAGTCAAATTGTGTATTATGTTAATAAAATTAAATAAATTAATTGCGTGAGTGTAAAATGTTCGGTCACAACCGAACTTAGCCCTTCCTTACTTGTTTTTTTTTTGTTGTTTTTTTTAACTTTTTTTTGGCTCAGCCGCAAACTTTTTCCCTTCAACATTGAGCAAATTTTAATCAGGCAAATTAAATGCCACAAATGCTGTTTTCACATTGTTGTATTGCTGTTGCTATTGTTCTTATTGTTGTTGTTGTTGTATTCACGTTTAATTAATTGAAAATGTGCAGCATGTACGTTCATTGCAACAGTCGCGTTCGTCTGCAATAACACCTCTGTGTTGCACCGCAACGCCCTCAAATTGCAGCGCACAAACACGCCCACTCACACACACAGGCAGCGGCAAACAGGCGAGCGAGCGTCGTCAAAGTTGCTGTTGATTTTGCGCTTAATCGCCAACTGAACGCGTGATAAGCGCAAATTAAGCATATAAAATCATAGCCACACGTCGCTGCGCCTTGCCTACAACAACAATTGCAAACACACTCTCCTCTATATATGATTGTTGATTGCGTGTGCGTGAGCATAAACGTGTATGCACCGTAAGCAAATTTATTTATTTTTCCCGCTAATTAGTTCCTGCCGCCATGTTTAATGAATGACTTTATTAAATTTTAAATCAACAATTGTCGGCGCATTAAATCAATCACTAAAATACGGTTGCGCCACTTAAATTTCCGACCGCCACTATCACTAGCGCCGCATGCTCTCCCGCGCGGGCTACCAAACTATTCTCACTGTTCTCGCGTGGTGGCGCTCGTGTTGTTCGCGTGCCAAATTCCGTTATGCTGGCGCACCACCGCTTACGCCGGCTAATGGCTCGAATGAAGAAATGTGAAATGTGCTTGCAAATCATTAGAGGCATGCAAACATTTGTTCTCTGTTCGGGGGCAATTAATTATGTGCCATTTGAAGACGCCTTACGGGAGAACGTGCCGGCTCTAGCTCTAACAAATCTTTGCTGTGCACACACACACCAATCTATGGGTATGAGCAAATTCGTACAAATTTCGTCTATATATACACATACATATAAGATCCATGTGTGTATGTGTGTGCAGCATAAGTGATTTTGATATGTCCGCACGCTGTAATTCATATAAAAGCTATTTTCGAGTAAATTAAGTGCTGATAATTAATAAAACCTTCGGTTTTTGCTAACACCCTGAAACCTACTATATAAAAGAAATTCTCTAATATCATAATTAATAAAATTATGTACGTAAATTATGTATAATTATGTATGTGTTATTAGTGAGCAAATTGGCTGTGAAATTGTCCATTTCAATTTGTATTATGATTTATTAATTTATATGAAATTTTTTTAAATATAGAGGAAAAAATAGATCTTTTCAAATAACATCACAGCCACACAAAAACAAAATACGTCAAGTCATAGACGACTTACTATGTGTGTCTTGTGTTTTTTGGTGTCTCTCAATCTGAATCCGAGGTCCATGTACCCCATTAGAGCAGAACTCCAAAAAGTCAATATGGCGAACCGCTTTTTTAAAAATTCATCAGAATCGCTTGAAACTCGTTACTCGGGAGTTTTCCGGGTCGCTGATTACGAATCCTGTTTCGATTTTTTCCAAATTCAAAACGACGGACCAAATATGGCGGACAATTTTTAAAAGTTCATCGGAATCGCTTGAAATTCGTTACACGAGGGATTCTCCGATTGGACGTGTTTCCAATCTTCCTATGCCGATTACAAATCGGAGCTTCATGCGGTTTTGTAGACTCGACTGTAGGAAAAACCAGTGGTTCCCCTTGTGCTACACTACAAAATATGCCCAATCTCAGCACCATCTATCTGACATATGAATTCATGAATCGAATATCTCATTAAGAAAGATTGGGAGATTAAAATTGAAACAAAAAAATCGATGATAAATATAGTTTTAAGAATTATTCCGACCGTTGCACCTTATGGAGCATATATTTTGGGACCGAATATTTATTGTGGAAAAATTTTCAAGTAATTTATGTAGGCGAAAGGTATGTAGGTCCCGTGGTCCTAAGTCCTAATTTTTATTACGTTGCATCAAAATTAATTAATCCGTTTGTTGAAAGTACAACCTTGCAAATTTAAATGAGGATATATATCGATCCACTATATTATCCAAGACTTATATTTTTTATGATTCTTTAAAGCAATTATTTATGATTCTTTTTAGCAATTATTTAAAATGCATCATGGCATTTGTTGAAATATATACAGTGTCTCACAAAATTGATCGCGCTCCATTTGAACAGCCATTTCTTCTTTATTTCCATCCCACATATGCAATGAAAGACAGATCCTACTTTTGTTGGTTTAAAGTACCGTTAGCAATATGTACCTAAATAAATCATTTGTGATCGGATGGGCGCAAATGGACCTGGGTGCGAATTCACGCATAAGCCTTTGCTGAAGTTTGAGGGAGGCTCCGTTATGGTGTGGGGATGCATGATGACAATTGGTGTTGGTAGTTTGGCGAGCTGATTGGCACTGTAGGTAACTTAGTTGAAAACTCGTCAGACATTATCTTCCAACACGACAATGATCCGAAACACACACTTGCAAATAGCTCCACGACAATAACATTAGTACGCTAGATTAGCCTCCACAATCTCCGTACCTAAACTCTATTGAGCATATATGGGGTATATTAAATAAATCGGTCGCAGGCGAAATCGGCACGTTGAGCGAATTATGGTCTAAGGTGTACCAGGTGTGGGATTCTGGGTCATCAGAAACATGCGCAAATTTGTGTAGTAGTTACTATGGTAAGAAGAATCAAAGCCATTATAGACTCTAAATGTTGATCAGTTTATATATGACTAAAGATGATTATTGATCTTTAACTGCAGTACTGTACTGAACTATACTGTTTTATAAAGAACTGTATTAACTTCAAATAATTAGGTCTATAGAAGCATAAATCTTGTCCAACTTATGGTCTGTACATTATGTTGTATAAATGATCAAGCTTCTCGCTGCTGTCCTTCTACTGTCTCATCGCTTTCAAGTAATTGAAATTTATCATACGTCTAGCCACAGAGTAGTATCATTAGGATATGTGTATGTGATTGGGTTTCAAACCGTTTAGCCGGTTATAGCCGAATCGATTATAGCGCGCCACTCCTCTCTTTCCCTCGCAGTTCGGCGCCAAGTGTAACCAGGTCGTAACCATCGAACACTTTCAGAGCTGGAGTGTTTTCGTCCAATCGGACACCATGACCTGGCCAGCGTGGCCCCTGTCCTTTTATTCGCTGAACTATTCGCCGTTGCCAATGTTCTGAGGCATATATCGATTATTTTATGAGACTGCTTTTTATGACTTTTTCTTCCAGTTTTTCCCCTAAACTGCTTTAAGTAATCACTAGACGATGAATCAAATTTTCTCAAGACATAACTTTTATTGAAAGCAGCGGAAATGTACGTCATCATCAGTTTTTAAAAATTCTGAAAACATATACTCTTTTTATATTCCCGAAAAGTAATTATGTATTGTACTTATATAAAATATATGTATTATTTAAAATTGTAAAATGAAAATTCATATACCTCAATTATTTCATGCCCCCCTAATAACTTAAAACAAATGATCTTAGACAAAAGTAAAGTGAATTGAGTGATATCAGCTCTTGATTGCTATTCATACATGTATGTATGTATGTATGTATATACTCACTTGAACCTACTACATACATAGCTTCATACACACCTATAAGTTGCATCAGCGCACGTGGGTCATCCCATCAAGCATACAATCTATATGATAAATTTTAATATGCACAGTGACGAATATATCTAGTTATGTACGTGTATTGGTATGTATATTTTAACTATTCACTGTACACTCCCACAACAAGCAGCTGATCGACGCAGCAATACAAAATTACCAAAAATTTAAGAGAAACAATGTGAGTCGCCCTTTATATGCTTCAAGAGTACGCGGATGATGTGGCCACATGATTTGAAAGTGAATTTTTTGTAAAAAAAATTATTGGATTGTAACAGTAAAATCAAGAAATGTTACATTTTATTAGAAATATATCATGCGATTTTTAATGAAAAATCTCGAAAAAAATATAAAAATCTCACAATTTAGGAAAAATCGCAACAGCACCTCAAGTGAAATCGATTTCTCGTTACGCAAGTTGCTCTTGACATCATGAGACATTTACCAATAAAGAGATCAGTAGTCCATCAAAATCTCTTTAATAATTTAACTAAAGGTGGTAGTTTTCAGAAAAGGGTCTTAAAGGGTCTATTTGCCATAAGTTACAAATGAGGTCATGACGTCTAAACCAAAATCCGATTATCTCAATAGCAAACTCTTTGATCTGTTTCCTTCCACAACAACAAATTCCAAAGCCATTTCCATAGTTAATTCAGTATTTTTCTTGACTTCTCATAAAACAAATCAATGATTCTAAATAATCGCAATATGAATAAAGTGATCGTATCGAGTATAGCTGTTTTCTGCTAACATAGTCCATTCCAACATTTTCGTTTTATATATGTATAATAATTATTTACCGTTATTATTGCTATCAAATATCAAAAAATTATTTTTTTTTTGCAATCTGGCAACCACAACCGGCCATTCATGTGATCAACCTGCGACAATATTTGTGCACGCTCTCTCGTTCTCACTCTCTCCCAGTGAGCCATTCATTGATCAATTACCGCGAGCGGCATTGCCAGAACGCAGCAATAATACGTAGTAAGTAACGTTGCGCTCCAGCGACATCAATCAAGCAACGACAGCGCCAAACAAACGAAATAACAAACGCCGACCGACACAATACAAAAGCCAACAACCACCGGCATAAGTGAACAAAACAGTGGGGAATATTTGTTTAACACACATACGTGTTTGTGTGTGTGTGAGTGTGTATGTATGTATCGTGTTTATGGGCGCATGCTTGTATGGAGCATTTGGGGATATTGCAGGTTTATACGTTCGATCGGTTTCGATGCGCAATCGATGTAAGTGCGCCAACAGTGACGGTACTTGACGGCGCTACGTTATTGAAATCAATACGCAGTTCGTATCGGATGTGCTGTGTGCTTTTTTCCAATTAATGTTATTATTGTTTTTGTTGTTGCTATTGTTCTAACGCGTTTTATTCGTCTAGTTCGCGTTCAGCGTTCAGCGTTTGGATACAATTAAACGCGCAGCGAAGTTCGAATTTTTCTTCACGTAAAGTGCGTTGGTTTTTCACTTCAATTGTTTTTGAATTAATTTCGAAATTTATTAATTAAATAAAATTATTGTGTTGTTGTTGTGTCAGTGTGTTAGTGCAGCAGTATTGCAACAATGTTGCTAAAGAGTTGCTGCCTGTGTTTCTCGTGATATCGTTATTGTCGCAGGCGTTGTTGAACCCGTGTACTTTGCGCAGTCGTGTGTTTCGAAAATTGTGCTGAATTATTTTTTTTTTTTTGTAAAACAAAACCAACAATTAGTACAAGCAATGAGCTAACTAACGACAATATATAATTTTTCAGCATTATCTACGGAGTTTTGTCAGTGGTGTAGGCGTAGTGACTGCCTTAAATAATTGGCGCTTACTGACTTATTGTGTTTTAGTTGTTGTTGTTGTGTGTTTTTTGATTAAATTTTTTTTTTTGATTTAAAATTGTTTCTTCGAATTTCATTTTCGAATTTTAATTTAGATTTTTTTCGAACTTATTTTCGAAACGCTATTTTTAAATTTTTTTATCGAGATTTAAATTTTTAATTACATATTTTTTCGAAGAATATTTTCGAATTCATTTTCGAATTTCGAACTTATTTCCGAAATTTTATTTTCTATTTTTCATTCGAAATTTTAATTTTTATTTATATTTTCTTTCGAATAATATTTTCGAATTTTTTTTCTAATTTATTTTCGTATTTTTGAATTTTTACGAAATTTTATTTTTTATATTTATCTCGAAATTTTAATTTTTATTTATATATTTTTTCGAATAATATTCTCGAATTATTTTTTCGAACTTATTTACGAACTTTTATTTTAAATTTTTTTTCTATTTTTTTGTTTATATATATTTATAATTTTTTTTTCGAATTTTATTTTCGACTTTTTTCTTCGAATTTTATTTTCGATTTTTTTTCGATTATTTTGCTCAAATTGTTTTCGAACATTTTTTACGACCTTCTTTCAGAATTTTTCTGCGATGTTTTTTTAGTTTTTGATTCAAGTTTAGTGCGCATTTTACTCTGTATAAACATTCAAAGTGACATGTACATATACATAGATGATTTCTATGCTTGTCAGCGTAAAACTTCAACGCTTCACTGCACAGCTCGTCCGTGATACGAAACACAAAAAAGCAACTACAACAAACAATAAAGTATTAATGAACTTTTATTTGTTGTGCGGATTGGCAACTCAATTAAAGGCAATTTTATATCGAATCGATTCATCGATCGAAAGCAAAAGCAAAAGCGCGCATAGCAGCAACAAGAGCAGCATCAGCCGCAATAAAATACATATAAGCTCATACACAAACAACAACAAATTGTTGCATACGTGTATGTGCACACATACCTCAGCGATGACTCTTGAAAAAATGCGAATTGACGAAATGCGAATATTCACGTTTAAGTGGCCATCGATGATAGCTTAGAGTAGTTGTATAAATATATATTTTATAGCAGCGCTGCTCATAATGCTGACACTGAACACTGAAGACTGAAGCTGTAGTCACTGCTGATTCACGTTATTGTGAAAACCGGCGCTATTTAACTAACCAGTGTCGTCGCGACGCCACCAAGATGACGCTCATAACTGAAATTTTATATTTTTCTACTTTTTTCGCATATTTTTCACTGTAACTAATCTAGTTTTGCCTAATTTATGCACGGCACTGTATGTGCATACATTAACCCGCCGGTGATAATTTCGCATATTCGAAGTAACATGCCTACATATTTATATACAAAAGTGTTATTAGCATTTTTTTCCCTCATTCGTTCGAAATAGCACAATGTAGCGCGCCAAGTGCGTCGCTTTTATCGAACTAGCGACAATATGGAAATTTAAATGACACTTTAAATGCACATTGAAATGAGCACACACCGACAGCAAGCAATGGGACTTGGGTATTCACGGCACACAAATCTATTGTTTTGCGTTCAGGCAGTAATTGTAGACATCTATATACATATATATATACACATATGTATGTATGTGTGTATGTATAGCTAAAATACCTGTCATTTGCCTATCAGACTACACGTAGTTACCTTTGAGCTTTATTTGTTAGCGTTCTAGCAGCGATTTGGTATGCAAATTACAACTTTTCCACATGCATATCTTTAGTTTATATGTATGTATGTGTCTATATATAAATATGTATGTATGCAAAGCACGAACAAATGCAAAGCGAATTAAAAAGTTCGAAGAAAAAATATTTTAAATGCATATGAAGATAGGCACAAGTATATATAAGTATATGTGTATTTTAAAGTATATGTGCTCAACAATGCGCCTCAGCTACAAAAAAATTCTACACAAACAAACAATAAATAAATTCAAATTCTACTTAACGTTCATTTGCACACCTTGCGACCTCGACTCGAGAGTCAACAGTCAATCACTTAATGTGCCGCCGCAAGCCGCCGCCGCCGCCATACAGTGTATACAGTTCAATTGCATGGACGGGACTCATCAATTTGCTAATGCATGTAACTCGTTTCGAGTGCTAACGCGCTGCTTTCTGGAAAAAAAATAAAATAAAATTAATTTAAAAAAAGTTAAAAAAAAAAAATTTTAATTTAAAATGAATACCAAATATATTTTATAAAAAAAATGAAATAAAATTGTGATATTAAAAAAAAAAAAATATAATAAAAAAAAATTTAAAAATATATTATATAAAAATTAATCAAACTAATTACAAAAAAAAACTATTAAAAATATTTTATAAAAAAAAATTTTATATTTTATAAAAAGTTAAATAAAATAAGTAAATAAAAATAAAAATGTGTTTTAAAAATTAAAAAACATTCAAAAATATTTTGTAAAAAAAAAATATAATACAAAAATATTTACAAAAATTAATCAAACAAATTAAAAAAATATATTAAAATTATGTTATAAAAAAATATAAAGAAAATTATAAATATTTTGTAAAAAAATTTAATTAAATAAATTTTTAAAATTACAAATATTTTATAAAAAAATTAAATTAAATCAATTTTTGAAATTATAAATGTGATATAAAAATTAATAAAAAAAAAATTTTAAAAAATATTAAACATATTTTATTATATAAAAAATATTTAAAAAAAAAAACTTTATATTTTATAAAATAATTAAAGAAAATAAATTTTTTAAATGAAAAATGTTTTATAAAAATTAAAAAGGAAATCAAAAATATTTTGTAAAAAAATAAATTAAATTAATTCTTAAAATTATAAATGAGTTATAAAAATTAATCCTTTTTGGAAAAAAATATATATTATATAAAAACATTTCACAAAAAATTAAATAAACAACTTTTAAAAATTAAAAATATTTTATAAAAATTAATCAAAAAATACTAAATATATTTTATAAAAAAAAATATTAAAAAAAACTTAATATTTTATAAAAAAATTAAAGAAAATAAATTTTTAAAATTAAAAATGTGTTATAAAAATTAAAAAAAAAAAATAAAAGATAGTTGGAAAAAAAATAAATTAAATTTATTTTTTAAATTAAAAATCTATTATAATAATTAAAAACTATTTTGTAAAAAAATTAAATTAAATGGATTTTTAAAATTAAGAATATTTTACCAAAATTAATCAAACAAATTTAAAAAAGTATAAAAATTATTTTATAAAAAAATAAGTTTTTAAAATTAAAAATATTTTATGAAAATTAATCAAAAAAATAATTAAAAAATATAAAAAAAAAAATTAAAAATATTTTATAAAAATTAAATTAAATTAATTTTAAAAATTAAAATATTTAAAAAAAAATTATCAAAAAAAAATAAATAAAAATGTTAAAAATATTTTGTAAAAAAATGAAATTAAACAAATTATCAAAATTAAAAATATTTTATCCAAAATATAAAAAAAATTGGTTAATATTTTATAAAAAAAAAAAATTAAATGAAATAAGTTTTTAAAATTTAAATTTTTTTTAATTTACATTTTTTTAAATATTTTATAATACAAATAAAAAAAAACAAATACGAAAAAATTAACTGCAAAAAAATGAAATAAAATTCCAAAATAAGCAATCACATCAAAATTGTATCAGAGCCACTTTAAACAAGCTAAAGTCAAAAACATCATCAATTTCAGGCACTCAAGATACACACATACAAATATATACAAATATGTACAATAACAACAACCACAGTGAGCTGCTTAAAAATGTAAAAATCGCAACAACGCAAAAAAGAAAAAATTCACCACAAATGTTTTTGTTATTTTCTATAAATTCATTTGTGATCATTTCAACTTTTTTTTTCAACTCAACGGCGGAGCGAGAGCAGCGCGTCGTGAAAACCTGTTTGCAACTCGATCAGCTGTTTCTGTTTTTGTTTTGATTCACAGTCTACGTATGTACGTTGGAATTCGCACAGCATCACAAGTTGCAGCAGCAAGTTGAGATACAAATACACAAGCAAACATATAAGCACACATATACACACATATATACACATACCAGTATAGCGACTCACATTTATAGCGCCTAAATGCCAATTTTATCGCGTATTGCTGCTACTGCTGTTGTTGCTTCATCCACCACGTTGCAGTTGATTTGCTCTCCTACTTCCTAATCAAAGTGCATTTTGCAACAAACAACAACAGAAAAAAAGCAAAAACAATAATAAAAATGAAAAAAAAATAATAGTGGACAAGTTGGAAAAACAATTTGTAACTCTAGCCGCTTGCAGTTGGGGAGCCGTTGCGTTGTGTTAATTTCACTGCGGCAAACAATCGGCGGCAATTATAATGCCCCGGCTCCAGTTTCACTCAGTACTAGTTAGATGATATAGAGACAGCTCTGTATGCAATGAAATCAATCATCTGGCGGCAAATTAGTACGTTTATGTTTGAGCTATGGCGAATGACATGCGATCTCATTGACACGAAGTGGCTTTGTGGCGTACGAGTGTCGTGTGGTGGTCGATTACGAGCGTCTAATTTGAATTTTTTTGTTATGTAATTTTTTGTTGTGATTCTATAACTGTTTACTGATTCTATAACTACACTGATAGTAGATCCCTTGGTAGAACATTCATTCGAAACCTCATTGGCAACTCTTCGAAACATTCTCAACAAACTCCGAAGTTTCTTATCATTTTAATACTAAAATAGATCTGTTATAGAACCAGTAACCGAATGCTTTAATTTAAATGGCTTAACGAATGCAATGCGATCGTAATAATCTAGCTAAAACAACCCATCTCTTCGGAGCATCATCAAAAATTCGACGATGTTAGTCGCCAATATTTTAAATGAAGAAGCCTGAACTATTTTGATTTGAAATCATGTGGAGAGATATATTATTTTTAGTCTATTTAACTTCGTTCAATTCAAGAATCGAAATTCCTTAATAACTGTCTTAGATTCTAAATTTCTTTACTAAAAATATTTTTTTCGTTGCTCTTTTCTTTATAAAAATGTATATCTGAAAGCAACAACAATGTTATTCTGTAGTATTTCGTAGAAGAGTGTCGATAGATATCCCAATGAAGTACCGTTTGCCACTCTTATCACTCTTTTATTATACCAGTTTATGCGAGCTATACCAATTGGATATTCGATTCACCACTCTTCTGTGGTTAGCGAGTCTGCATTTTATGCCAGTTTATATGTTTTATACCAGTTGGTTGTTCGATTCGATACTCTCCAAGTTTTGGCGATTCGATCTTAACACTACTGTATTATGCCAGTTCACGTAATTTATACCAGTTCTTTTTACGATTCGATACTCTCCAAGACTTGGTGAGTCGATTCTATCGATTTTGCATTATGCCAGTTAATGCAATTTATACCATTCAATACACTTCCAAGTTTCGCGAGTCGAAGACTTTTATAAAGAAATTTATAAATACAGTTGAACTTCACTGACTCGAATAACCATAATCCACAAAAAAACTTCGGGTTAGAGAAACTTAGGAGGTACGGAAGGTAATTTGTTTGAAATTTGACTTCTATTGCCAATTCAAGAGCCTTACGGTCTTTCAGTGGACTCAAAATGGTTGTAAGGAAAAAGTATTTGATACTAGTTCCAGTAGATGAATCCCTTTCTCTACGGAGAACTGGTTGTGTTCTCAAACCACCACACAATATGAGCTTTGATGCTCTCAATGCTATCGAGGAGAGAAGATAAATAGTAAATGAGTATTTGTATTATCTTCTTTGAAGTACTTTCTTAGCCTTTAATAAAGGCGAAACTATGCATAACAATATAACCACTGTGCGATTCATATATGAAACTCATCAATCAATTCGCATTTCTAAACAGATCGCTGTCTTCACTCACTAAGCTAAATATTGCAAAACTGGAAGTCAAACGCCCATTTTCCACTGCATAGTACTGCTATTGTAAATGCAAGTGAGTATTGCTCTGTATACTATACAACAGAAACCTCTGTGGAATGTGTGTACGATTGCATGAGCTGTCAAGTGGCACAGCGTCTACCAACAACTACACACTCGAGACAATACACATTTTTCCAATTGATTGCGGACAAATTTCAAATTTTCTAATGAAAACTGAATGAAAAAGTGTTTTTCATTAAAAATCTAATTAAAACAAACCATATGCCTTGTATGCGGCCATGAGGTATACGAGTACATGCGATTAAAATCGCATTCCAAATGCCGGTCATAAACGAAATCAATGAGCCCTGCAAAATGTGTAATATGAGTTTGGCAGTGGCTTCAGCAACAGCACTCGCACTCGACAGCGCGCGGAGATATGGAGGGGCGGGTGAAGTGCTGCGCGCTACATAGTTCCATACTGATTGTGCCTTTGGCAACGCGCGCATGGAACTGGCGTACGCTCGCTCATTGAGTTTGCTGACGTAGTTGCGCCGCTTGAATCTGGCGTCGTCTTTGCCACTTGGCCCCACAAAGCGGACGCGCACACATTTCGATAATTGAAAATAATAATTAAAATTCTGATTGAGCAGCACTTGTGACTATGTCGTTGCCAGTTCAGCATCCCGGTACATATGGATACATATATGTGTATATATGTTTGGGTAGATTCATAGTCGGGTGATGTTAAACGCTTCGCGCATGCGTCTGCAATGGACTAATTTGTTTGATTTGCTCGAGCTGGTGGTGGTTTCAATTGTATCGCCATAAACGCTGTGAGAAATCGATAGGAAAATATTTTAAAAAAAAATAGCCAAGAATGATAATTTCAGCAAGATTATATATTATTCACTACTTTATTTCCTTAATCCAACATTTTTTTTTCATCCAGGAACCTATTGGCGAAAACATTAATCGATTTCGCTCTACTGCGCTCGTTCGTTTCGTCACTCTCTTAGTGGTCCTATATCGTAAAGCGTTCGTTTAGTGGAATTTCTCTCTGCTCGCTTTTCCCTGAGCCTGATTTCTCTGAAAATTTGAAGAAAGAAATATTAAAAATATATTTTTCCAATTTCAGATCCATTTCACTTTGGAAATATTTCCTACAGGTCCTACGCATGACTTACCCATACCATTTCTAGCTTCTCCATCTCCGAAAAAAACTTCGTAAATCAAAATTAACGCTATTGTGACTTACCGCCGATGCGCTCTGAATATTTTTAAGCTTTTATCGGCGCTCTATTAATCAGTACTGTATTTTTTAATTGATTTTACGGTTTGACATATCAACATTGGGGTGTGGCAATACTCGTTGTTCTCTAGAATTTGTTGCATTTGCATTGTCAACCCCTTTTTTTGACATTTTATGGGCATCGTCATATCGTTTTTGGATATCATTTGTTGTAAGTCGTGTTTTGCATTTCAATTAAAATAAATAATTGTGGGCGTAAATGAATTTTTGAATTTCAGATTCAGCCTTATCTTTATGTGATGCGATGATGGATGTATATATTGTATATGGCTTAAGTCATAAAGTTTCCATATTGATATTCAGTCTCAATGATTCGTGGTTCAACTCGAGATTAATTTCAAAAGTGAGCAGCATTAGATACATAACAATAAGCTAATTAGGTTGAACAGCTGAGTGAATCTTTCTGATTTAGAAGCTAAAAACTTGATTTTTCAAGCTTGACTCTGCTATATTGCCTCCTCAGCTATCTTCACTAGTATCACTGATAGTTTTCAGTGAAAAGTTGCATAAGAATTTCTCAAATTCTTGTGTGCTTATAATATGTTCTTTTCAGTTTGAAGTCATTCAATCTTCACAAGCCAGTATTTAAAGTATAAATTGAAGAATTATATAAATTGTTATTGTCTACTTATATACAGCTCAAATTTTGTGTTTACTGTATATACATACATATATACATAAACTGCATATATATTCATTTGTATATACAAATATAGATAGAATTCTACACTTATTTAAACAAGTGTTTTCATTTATAACTGTGAGGTACTGTTGACAGGCATAGCAACTTGACCGCGCAGTATACTCTATAAATATAAGTATCTCAAAATTCCCAAAAGGGAAAAAAGCAATGTTTGCCTTAGTTGGTCAAATTAAAAACTGACATAGAAAATAAACTGTTGTAAAAATAAACTGGTATAAAATAAACTGGTATAAAAATGAACTGGTATAAAAATGAACTGGTATAAACACAAACTGATATAAAAATAAACTGGTATAAAAATTAGCTTGTATAAAAACTGGTATAAAATAAACTGGAATAAAGTCAAATAAACTGGTATAAAAATTAATTGGTATAAAAACTGGTATAAAAATAAATTGGTATAACAATGAGATGGCATAATTAAACAGATAATTTTTTCGATACGCACTAAAGTTATGAATCGAACAAACTGGCATAAATTACAAAAAACTGGTATAATCATATAAAAAACATTTGCAAAAAGACATAAATGACTAAACCGATATATTATTATATTGTATAAGAGTTGAACTCTCACTGAAAAATTTTGTTAAGAAACGATCACTTGTGAACGGCTTACTATGTTCGCTTTCCAGCAGTGTAGCTGTTACTATAAAAACAAAAAAATATTTATACCAATGTCTAAATAAAGGAAATTTCCTAGCAACAGCGTTGAAATAAATAATTATTCACATTTTCCGGAATGTAAATTGTCAATATTTTTGTTCTACAAAAATATTTCTCATTTCAATTTTTGTAATTATTATTTCTGAGAAATTACGAACAATACTTCGAACTAATACTTTCTACATTTGCTCAATATGCATTAAAAAAAAATTTAGTTATTACTTACATGCCAAACAGATGAGTATAGTTTGTAACTCATATTGGAAAACGTGTGCAATTTTCCTTTTAGTTAAGCAATTGCCAAAGAAAACACGCGCCCATCTATCTTCTATTAATACATTCAAGAACTCGCGCACACACATGAGTACACACTCATTCGTATTCAACAGCGAGTGTATAATCTTACAAGCACCTTGAGTAAAAAACTGACACTTAAACGAAACTAAAAATTAAAATTACTGAAATACGATAAACTGTATGCAACAACAATAACAACTGTATGTACATTTATATGAAGCAATAACAAAAACTATAAAAATAAATACAGAGTTTGTCGAGTAAGCATTTACAGCCGAAATGAAGGCACTTTGCGAGACATTATGGAAATTTGTGCTACATATTTCACTGCTTCTTTTTTTCATTTACTTAAAAATTCGTGAAATTTGCTTGAGTTTGGGTTAAAATTTTGTAGTTTGTTCGCAGTAATCCAGTTCATGGCTGAAATCTAAATTTTTAATTTTTTTGACCTATTTAGTTCACATTTGGTATTATTTTGTATTGAAATGATATTTTTAGTGCTTTTAGAAGTTTCATATAATGAATTTAATTGTATAAATAAATCATTAACAAAAAACCAAGAATTTCTTGATTTTGACTCTTGACCTTTGACCTTTTTATAATTTAACACATTATGAATGCCTTCAATTTAGAAGCTCTTCGATGCTAAGGTCTATTTAAAATAATTCCTCCTTTTAATATTTTGCAATGAGTATATTAGAATGGTTCTTGTCAATATTTGAATATAATCAAAATAGTTTTGAGGTTATAGACACTTCAAAACAATCCGAGTAACCAGATTAATTGACTCAGTCTTACTCCGCAAGGGTTAGACAACGACCTAATGTTTGATATGATATGGTAGTACATGAGCTATATTAATTTGGAACTTTAAAATAAAAGAAAAAACATAAGAATCCAGTGTGAGAATCCCACTTAATATTAGAAAAAGGTTAACCACCCTCACCAATGCTAGAAATATGAAATTTTGTATAGTATAGGGCATATTAGGCCTCTCGATACTGATACATATATTGGTGTGGTTTCTTGATATCGTTCTTATTGGTATAGAAAATCTTATATGCTATTCTTAAGATAATGCCTTCGAATACTTATAGATCCCAAATTGCTATAGTTGGGAAATAACCTTTCATACATATTTTCTATTTGAAATCACTATGGGTAGTTCAAGCTTTATAAATACAGTTGAACATCCATAACTCGAAATTCTCCATAACTCGAACTCTTGAATTGGCATTAGAAGTCAAATTTTCTACAAATTACCTTCTATAACTCGGAAGTCTCTCTCACTCGAAGTTTTTTTTTGGATTATGGTGATTCGCGTTAGGGAAGTTCTACTCCCTAAGGTTGGTGTTAGATTTGAATAAACTTTTCAACAGTAAGTTAAACCGGTTCATGGACCCGTCTAACTGCATGTAACGAATATTCGGTTAATTTCAAAATATATCTTTGGGTTAATGCATGACTCTACTTTTTCTTAGTAGCTAAATGACTTAAGTGTTTGGACAAATAAAAATAGTTTTGAAGTCAGAATTGGATTGAAGTGTTTATTTTTGAAACTGCTGTTCAGCTGTATAGATTTTCTTTTTATAAATTTACCTTTAGGGACTTATAACTCGCATAAATTTAAAAAAATCTTGAAATATCTATATAAAAATGTATTGAAATTTTATAGAAAAAGTTAAGATAGAGTTTTTCCGTTCCAAATTCACCTACACGATGCACAGTTATACCGTATAGGACTTTTTTTGAGAATTATTTTCAAAATTAGTGGTCTACAACTTTGCTTCCGCCGTTTTCCAATAGATGTCCAATAGGGTCAAACACTGGTCGATTAAATCATTTTATATCGATATTGGACATTTGTGTCAACATAAACCCAAAAAAATATTTGTAGAGATCTATTTGCATCCCAAACTTATTCTCAATCGAAAATGACACTTTTTGAGCCGAATTCTTGACATTTTTGGGAAATTTCTGAGGCTCATCGAATGCTTTCGGATTTTAAATAATAGCACGAAGCTTCAGAGAATCATACCACTGATGAGTTCTGTAAACTTTCAAAGACCTTAACTGCGAGGTAAATAGCGCATCGTGGTGAATAATATTCTTAAAAAATATTCTAAAAAAAATATTCAAAATCATTGACCTTTCTGAGACATGAGACATACTACTTGTATAAGAACACTCTTAGATAGGTCACTGATAGCTAAAGCACTCAACCGCAATTCTTCTACAAATTCTCAAGCTCACTTTGCTAGAATGCCGCTATTTCCATAAGTGTTTCAAAAAACCCAAACGTACTTTTATTACCAATTTGTTTATTGTTCTTGTTGTAGCGCTGACAATTCATAAATTTATTATTTTCTTATCCAATGCAAGCTGCTTAAAACACACAAAAAAAGAACAATAAAAAAGCCACAATCTACCGGCACACATGCACTTAACCATGCACGCATGTATGAAATTGCTGTGGAAATGAGAAAAAAAATTGGAAAAAAGTGAACAATTTGGCAGCAAGCGAGCGAACGATACGTTTGGCAAAACAATACGCGAGTAATTCGTATTCGAATGATGTACGTATGGATGGATGGATGGATGGCTTGCTGGCTGGTTGGATGAGCGGCGGATGTTTATGCTTAAACGCGTTGTATCGAAGCGCATACTGGTGTGCATGTGGCTTTTTTTTTTTGGTTGAGTGTGTCAATGTATGTATGTCTTCATATAGATATGTTGGTATATAGTTGTATGTGTGTATGTTAACTTGTATGTATATTGGTTTGCTTGCTTGTGCCTGTATATATGTCTCTGGCTATGTGGGTTTGGCTAAAATGGGCTAGGCCTGCAAAACGTCACGTCAGTTTGTCATTCGTCAGCGTTTAAAGCGAAGCGCTCGACGACAACACCGGCATTTCACCGCTACCGACACTCTAGTAACAGCAAACGGCAACGAGACAACAACAAACAAACAAAAAAACCGAAAACGCGCACCGGCAACAGCAGCGTTCATATACATATGTACACTTGTGTATATAAAAATTGGATTGTATTGTGTTTGTGAAAAAAAATATACCGAGCGAGTACTTAGTACGTGCGGTTATATGGTTTTATATAGCTAGATAGATTTTTACATATTTATATGTATGTATATTTATACAACTGTTTGTGCGTTTGTGTGGAACCGAAGCTGTATTTATGGCGGAGCTAAAAAAATTTGTCACATCCATTAGATACAATATGAAATTTTGCGCGTACCGCTCTCGCAATTGTTGTTGTAGAGTACTGGTGTTGTTGTTGTTGTAATTTTAAATTTTCTTGTTTTTGTTGTGCGCTGTGCTTTTGCTGTATTTTGACGTGTTGTTGTTGTATTTTAAAGCATTGTTGTTGTTGTGTATTACTATGTGGTTGTTGTTGTTGTATATAACTGTGTGGTTGTTGTAGAGTACTATATTATTGCTGTATTGTACTATTTTGTTGTGTTATCCCACTGTATTATAATACATAGCACATTACCTGTTGCTCACTACAACACGCTGCTAATAGGCAACACAAAGCGCTCACCGCTTTTGAGCGCGGTGGCGCGCCATAAGTTTGTGTGGCATATTTTAGTGCGCCACTGATAATCGTCGCGCTATAACACGCCGCCTAGCTGTCAACGGTGATGCTTTTAAGTTCGTTCGTTCCAAATATATTTTTTGGCATTTCTACGACAATTATTTGAGCAAAAGTAAATTGTAATTACAAAACAAAAAATTAAAAAAAAAAAAAATTTTTAAATTAAAAAAAATTAAAATAAAAAAAATTTTAAAATTAAAAATAAAATTTGAAGAAAATAAAAAGAGTTATGCGCGTGACTGTGTAAAAAAAAATTTTAAATAAAAAAATATTTTAAAAATTAAAAAAAAAAATTAAAAAAAAAAAAATTAAAAAAATTTAAAAAAATTAGAAGAAAATAAAGAAAGTAAAGCGCGTGCCTGTGTGTGTATAAACCATTATAAATACATGCAAAATATAAACCGTTATAAATACATGCAACATTACTTTAAAGTGCCTCAATATATATATTTGCATAAGCAAGCGTGTTCGCCGCTAAGCGTTTGTGGAGTGTATTTGAACAACGTCTTGCTTTGTTGCGTTTGCATACAACAAAAACAAAAAACAAAAACAACAACATGCAAATTACATAGACATATATGCTGGCTGTTGTCTGTTTGCATATTTGTTAGTTGTTGCACGCACGTAACGAGCACATTAAATATTTGTCATTATTCTAGTGACACTAAGTGATTTTCTCTCAGCGCGCTCGACTCGGAAAACTACACATATATATGTATATAGAATATACAAAAATATATATAGCAGCTAACTACGAAAGTGGTGTGATAAACGTACAGCAACTACACGTGCACAAAAACACAAACAACAACAAAAACAAACAACAATTACACAGTGCGGTTTGACGCTGCTTGGCTTAATAGCATGCTTACAGCCACAGCCATGTATATATGTACACAGATATATATGTATGTGTGTTTGCGTGCTTTATTTGCTTAAAACGCAAACTTAAATGTCGCTTCAAATGAAATTGTCAACAAAGCGAAAATTGTATTTATACACAGTGTCTATATGTACATATGTATGTATGTCGAGTAAAAGCGTAAAAAAGCATGTGTTGATTTTATAAAGTCTGGCAACTTGTTGTTGAAGAAATCAAAACGCTGTTTCATGTTACGCGCGCGCAAAACTTTTGGAAAATGAGCCAAGTAAAATGATAGTGCCACAAACTGCATGTGAATATGCAACAACACAATATTTAAATAAATACATACATACATATGTATGTGTGTGTGTATGTGCCTGCGTGTAACCAAATGACTTCATCTCGTGCTGCAAAATGCAGTGCCATTGTTTGCTGCTGCTTCTTATTTTTTTTACACTTTTTTTTGTATTTATTAAGTTTTCCCTTACCTTGAAGTTCATTTGCGCGGCAGCGTCGTCTGTTGCAAGCAGTCAACAAGTATATGCTTACATACATACATACAAAAGTACATATTGTGAGCGAAAATACATGTAGTTGAGTGTTTGCTTTGTACACACAATGCTAAATATTTGCATATATTTGCTGATTTGTGTGCGTCAGAGTAGATGTTTTCGTGCTGACACGCAGCTCTCGTGACATATGAGTACTACTCGTACCTGCATTACTCATATTAAACATAGATATATGATTACGTCTGGAGATTTGTAATTAAATTATTACTTAAAGTTCTTATTAATATTAATAAATTGAGAATTTAATTATTGGATATTTAATTAATAATGTTTAATTAAAAGCTGGTTTTTGTGGTCACAAGTACATTTTAAAGGCCAAGAATAGCTTGGAGTAAAAAATAAATGACAAACGCTGCATAATTCTGCATTCAAATGATTTTTGAGTAGTTTAAAGTATTATTATTTATTTTAGTAGCTACAAATATTGTCACTTAACTATGAAGATAATGTACAAAAATTTATTTACAAAAATATTTATTGAAAATAATTTATTAGAATTTATTTCCAATAATATTTATTAAATATTTTTTCTTAATATTTCTCCGCAGCCTCACTGAGCTACTTTTCTCTAAATATGCCATGAAAATACTTCAAAAAGCGCTGAATTTAATCAAAAGTACTCTAAAAGTTTTTTTCTAATTTTTAATATATATTTATTAATATTTCGGAGCTCTAAACCACATGCCAGCAACAATACCTTTTCACCAAAAACAATTAATTTTCATTTTCTTTTCGTTGAAAATCTCATATTGGATTTGTGTATAACATTTCAATCAGTTAAACTAATGTTTTACTAAAATAAATAAAAACATATTTTTCACTCAATTTGAAAATTGCACCAATGTCTGTTTTAATTTCCACCGGAAATTTGAGAAATCTTTGAACTTGGCATAGTGACAGTTTATAGATATGTACACAGCATGAGTATACTAGGGTGAGCGATTATTTAATAAAAACTCTTGATATAGCTAACTGCCTAAAATTTAGAGAAAAGTCATAAAAAATATTATTTGATTAAATAAAAATAAATAAATAAAACAAAATAAAATAAAATTAAATTAAATTAAATAAAATTAAATTAAATTAAATTAATTTAAATTAAATTAAATTAAATTAAATTAAATTAAATTAAATTAATTTAAATTAAATTAAATTAAATTAAATTAAATTAAATTAATTTAAATTAAATTAAATTAAATTAAATTAAATTAAAATAAAATAAATTAAATTAAATTAAATTAAATTAAATTAAATTAAATTAAATTAAATTAAATTAAATAAAATAAAATAAAATAAAATAAAATAAAATAAAATAAAATAAAATAAAATAAAATAAAATAAAATAAAATAAAATAAAATAAAATAAAATAAAATAAAATAAAATAAAATAAAATAAAATAACATAAAATAAAATGAAATGAAATGAAATGAAATAAAATAAAATTAAATTAAATTAAATTTATAAAATAAAATAAAATTAAATTAAATTAAATTAAATTTATATAATAAAATAAAATATAATTTTTTTTTTTTTGGCGGGAGAGGGGCTGGAAAATGCCACCGCATCATCAACGCTGTCGTCGCAGCGAAGGTATGTGCCACTTGCAGGCTACTAAAAACCCCCCTCTAGGGGAACGATGAATTTAGAAAAATGAAATAAAATAAAAAAATTAAATTTTAAAATAATTTATCATTAAATTAAAACAATTTCATAGAAAATTAAAATTTTTTTTCAGAAAAAAAATAAATAAAAAATTTTAAAAGTTAAAAAAAAAAATAAAATTAAACAGGGATGCGGAAGACAGGATGGAAAATGTCTTCCGCATCATCAACGCTGTCGTCGCAGCGATGGTACATGCAATAAATAAAATAATAAATAAATTTAAAATATGCATAAAAAATGTTGAAATTAAATAAAAAAAATAAAATTATACGAAAAAATGTTTTTTCAGAAAAAGAATTAAATGAAAATTTTCATAAATTAAAAAAAATTATGCAAAGAAAATTAAAATAAAATAATTATAATATGATTAATTTAAATTAAATCGCATTAAAATATATTTTTATTTTTAAAAATAGTGTTAGTGCTAGTCAGCCACTTTTACACGCATATTCCTACACTAATTTGTAGTATTTACATCAAACAAAATACGTCACTTAACCTCATTTACATAAAGACATGCATGCAAATTAGAAAGCCAAAACAAATTTATGGTTTGTGTCTTAAGTCTTTTGTTTGCATTACGTCAATGAACTTGTTAAAGAACTAGAGCAATGTTTATGAGATAAAGATGATGAGAATGTATAATTAAATTTGTTCAATATATAAAAATACTAGTAAAAATTACTTAGACCAGTTAAATTATTCTAAATTTAAATGAAAATATATTTAATAATTTTTTTGTTTAATTTTAATGAATTTTTTAATGTAAAAATATTTTAAAATTATTTTTTATTTATTTGATTTGCAATTTCTTAATATATTCTAAAAAATTGTATTTGTTTTTATATAAAGAAAATAAAATAAAATCATTATCCGCCTTTGAATTTTAAAATCTTACAATTATTTCAAGATTCAAACTCCAAATAAGTAGTACCCACCCTAGCATACACATATCACACTATTCAGCTGACATTTCAAAAAGTCAAATATTAAATTGTATTCAATTTCGTACCAGTAAAATAAATGTTTTTCAAGTAATTAGTGAACAACAACTGTATATTGTCACTTGTCAATGAGACTGAGGCTACATGAACACAAAAAATACATACATACAACTGTATATTTATATGTGAGTATTTGCACACGTATGCCAGCGCACAATGCATACGTCTCACAAAAAGTACAACAACAGAACAAATTGACAGCTACAATTAAATATGGAATGTATGCATTGTGGCAGCAGAGAAGGCGACACGTCAGCGGCACATAAAAATTCTTTACCACCCCCTATTAACCGAAAAAATATTACATTTGTGTGTATGTATGTAAATAGCAAGTACAAAAGTACGAAAAACAAACCGAAAAACCTCACGCGTGAGTGTGTGAGTAGTAAACAGATACTCATAAAATATGCATAAATACGCTTTACAGCGTGCGGCATATTTGCAGTTACCCAAGTGCATGTG
Source organism: Zeugodacus cucurbitae (assembly GCF_028554725.1). Lineage (NCBI taxonomy): Eukaryota > Metazoa > Arthropoda > Insecta > Diptera > Tephritidae > Zeugodacus > Zeugodacus cucurbitae. Next base: position 20,975,227 of record NC_071668.1, read on the forward strand.
TGTGTGTTTGTGCCTGTGTAGTGTTGTTTGTAAAGTAGACATGTGAAATGAAAGAAATTGACATAAACCTCATTTTAAGATGCACTTTTCGGGCATAAAAACGCAATAACACAGATATTGGTACTGTGCAAGCGCGTGACGTGTGACGTATACGCCACACACCGTGCACAAAGGTATGCAATTGCGCTATGTGTGTGTGTGTCTGTATTCATATAAATAAGTAAGCAAATATTGCAATGCTGCTTAACGCATGGAAATTTTTGACATGCTGATATTATTCAAGAAAGTGTTAATCATTGTTGGTGGGTCTTGAAGGCGAGGATGAATGTATATAGCGTTATATACATGGGTATATATTTACTTATCCTAAATGTGGAAATCAGGCTACTTTGATGGACATTTTTGGTTTTCGAATAATTTTGTTGTCTCTAGTCCGAAGATATGACCCGCTCAAGTGTCCAATAGTGACTTTAGACCATTTAGTCCAGTGAAAAGAAAGTTTGAACAAGAGGAGAAGTTTGTAGCGGCAACGCTTGTCACGAGGTGAGGTCAGTTACCAATTGAGTAGGTCAAATCTTCATTAAAAAATTTCAAAATTTTTTCTTCAAATTCCATGTAATTATTTATAAGAAGAGTAGCCATCAAAAGTGACAGCAAATATTCTTACAACAACCAATTAGAAATCATTAGCTGTTCTAACACGGATTTCTAATAAATATTTTTTTGTTTTTTTTTCTACTTTTGTTATTATTTTTGTTTTAATTTTTTTGTTATTGTTGTTCCTGTTTTTTTTTTGTAATTTTTTTTTTGTTTGTTGTTTTTGTATTTTTGTTGTTATTTTTTGATTTTTGTTGTTGTTTTTTTAATTTTTCTTTTTTGTTTTTATTGTTGTTTTAACTTTTTTTTTTGATTTTGTAAGTTTTGTTGTTCTTTTTTTCGAAAAAAAAAAATTCATCTACATTACTACACAAGAAAGTGTGCCAAATTGCAGTTAGTGAAAAAAAAAACAGCATACTTACACGTACTTAAATTCCAATAAGATTCCAAAGCTGGCCGGCAGGCACTATTTCACTTCAAGCACTTATAAAACTCAAAAATAGCAATACTAAAATGGTTTAAGTGAGTGTTTGTGTGCGGTGTGGCAAAAATGCAACTTAATGACAATGGCAATGTATGGCAACAACAAAAATAAGTGCTACAACAACAACAATAATTTCTACAAGTGCCACAACAACAGCAAGTGCCACAACAACAACAAGCTATTGTTGGCCATAATCAAAAACAAAAACAATAAAAATCAAGTGAGCAGCAAAAATTCCAAAAAAACGCAAGAAAAAAGTAATACACACACAACAACAACAACAACAGCACACATAGCAAATGTCATTTTACTGACATCAACCATATTTCAATTTACCCATTGAGTCAATAATAGCGAGCAAACAAGTGTATGAACGAACGAATGAACGCAAAAGTCGAACGATCAGTCCGGCAGCTAGCGGATGGGCTAAAACAGCAGTTCCGTATTGTTGTATATGTATATACTTGCATGTTTGTATATATGTATATAGTATAGAGCAGCATATATGAGCACTTGTGCAAACATAAATACTGATATATATATGTACGCTATAAGCCTGTGTGTACATTGTGGTCAAGTGGAAATTTTGGTGCAAAAGCAGCGTTGCAATTGTGAAGAGGATTAAAAAAAAATATGTTTTAATATTTCAAATATTTTAATAACGGGTGATTTTTTTGAGGTTAGGATTTTCATGCATTAGTATTTGACAGATCACGTGGGATTTCAGACATGGTGTCAAAGAGAAAGATGCTCAGTATGCTTTGACATTTCATCATGAATAGACTTACTAACGAGCAACGCTTGCAAATCATTGAATTTTATTACCAAAATCAGTGTTCGGTTCGAAATGTGAAATCCGCTTTTTTATCGACAAATTTTGTTCAGCGATGAGGCTCATTTCTGGTTGAATGGCTACGTAAATAAGCAAAATTGCCGCATTTGGGGTGAAGAGCAACCAGAAGCCGTTCAAGAACTGCCCATGCATCCCGAAAAATGCACTGTTTGGTGTGGTTTGTACGCTGGTGGAATCATTGGACCGTATTTTTTCAAAGATGCTGTTGGACGCAACGTTACGGTGAATGGCGATCGCTATCGTTCGATGCTAACAAACTTTTTGTTGCCAAAAATGGAAGAACTGAACTTGGTTGACATGTGGTTTCAACAAGATGGCGCTACATGCCACACAGCTCGCGATTCTATGGCCATTTTGAGGGAAAACTTCGGAGAACAATTCATCTCAAGAAATGGACCCGTAAGTTGGCCACCAAGATCATGCGATTTAACGCCTTTAGACTATTTTTTGTGGGGCTACGTCAAGTCTAAAGTCTACAGAAATAAGCCAGCAACTATTCCAGCTTCCGAAGAAATTCGGGCTATTCCGGCCGAAATGCTCGAAAAAGTTGCCCAAAATTGGACTTTCCGAATGGACCACCTAAGACGCAGCCGCGGTCAACATTTAAATGAAATTATCTTCAAAAAGTAAATGTCATGAACCAATCTAACGTTTCAAATAAAGAACCGATGATTTTGCAAATTTTATGCGTTTTTTTTTTTAAAAAAGTTATCAAGCTCTTAAAAAATCACCCTTTATAAATTAAAAATATAAAAAAAAAATTTTAAATATATAATCTTCTTTCAAAACATACTTTTCAAAAAATTTTTCATAAAAAAAAATACTTTCCGTTATCAACTCAATATTATAATAGTATTCTCGAAAATTCATAAATTTTTTTTTATATTTAATTTGCCGTAAAACATATATTTTTCTATTTTTTTTCAGAAAATTATATTTACCGTTATTTTTTTTTATTTTTTAAAAATATTTAAAATTTTTTTTTTTTTTTTAATTATTTAAAATATTTTTTTATTTTTTTTAAATATTTGAATTATTTTAATATAAATTAAAAATATAAAAACAAATTTAAATATTTAATCTGCTTTAAAAACATATTTATCCAAATTTTTTCAGAAAAAAATTTGTTTCCGTTATTAACTCAATATTAGTATTCTATAAAATTCAGAAATTTTTTTTAATATTTAATGTGCCGTAAAACATTTATTTTTTATTTTTTTTTTTCAAAAAATTATATTTACCGTTTTTTTTTTGTTATTTTTTAAAAATATTTAAAATATTTTTTTTATTTTTTAAAACATTTTGTTATTTTATTTTTTAATATAAATTAAAAATATAAAAACAATTTAAATATTTAATCTGCTTTAAAAACATATTTTTCCAATTTTTTTCAGAAAAAAAAGTATTTTTCGTTATTAATTCAATATTAGTATTCTAGAAAATTCAGGAAATTCAAAATTTTTTTTAAATATTTTATATGCCATAAATTTTTTTTTCAATTTTTTTTCCAAAGAATTATATTTACCGTTATTTATCAAACTTAGTATTCTAGCAAATTGAGATTTTTTGATCTCTTCTCAACTTCAAAAGCTGCCAACCGACCATTTTCAAAATAAATATGCACATAGCTACTTATTTATAATGTACTTTCGTATAAATCCAGCTGACAGTTGCTCCACTTGCATATAAACACAGACACACTCACGCATTCATCAACAAACCTTGCTGTTTACATTTGGTCATGTGTATGCGTTGCTGAAAAGTTCATTGTTGACCAAAACGAACAGCCACTTAAAATGCCTGCTTGCCTGCCACACACATGCATACATCCACTGTAAACGCCGGGCAATGGCCAATAAACACACAAACACACACACACACCCAGCCAGGCATATAAAGCATCGCAGCACTTCGAGTACATTAACATGCTCGGTGATATGCTGCCATTCTCGACGTGTTGCAAATCTGCGCGCATCGATACAAGTTCGAGTGTCTACTAAATCAATTGTGACATAGCCGAAAACAAATGTTGGCAAGCAGCAGGCGATATGCCACCACTCTATATACACACACACATATATACTCGTACATATATTTAGAAGTATGTGTGTGTTTTTGTGTGCGACAGACAGGCATTTAGTCAATGCATAGTCGCGTACATTTTGGATAGTTTTGTGCTATTTACTTGCGCTGCTTGACCGGCTTTTAGCCAGCACGCCCGGCTAGATAGGCAAGCGCAGCGCAGTAGACGATTTATGCTGCCGCCATCACTTTCACAAAGACATTTTGCCTTCGTTCGTTCATTCGATTTATGTAGTTTAGCAGCGCTTGAGTACATTTCTTTCCTATTTGCTGTTTCGTCTTGTTTCTAGCTTTTCGATTTTTCGTATATTCAAGTAGTAAACAAGCAAGTGCTCCGAGTGACTGCGAGAATTCCATGCAAATTGAGTGTATAAAAGTTGAATTTGTTTGTTTTTTCAATGAGTTGTACTTTGTTGCATTATTGTGCTTATAAATATTAGATAATCATGTGTTGGAATTTATTTAGAGCACGTTGCTGTCAAAGATTTAAGTTCTAAAACGAAAAACCTTCGATTATTATTATAGTCTTATCTCATTCAATTTCTTTATCCAACAAAATAGTAATGGGAAATGCTACTTGTTATATATGGTCTGTTAACCTAGAAATGTAAGGGAATATGAAAGCTATATTGTCTAGAGATCACATCTTCTTTGAATTTTTATTTTTTTATATTTATAAAAGAGCAGATTGGAAAGCATTAAGGATCCATGAAAACCCATGAAAAATTAGACGATTTTCGTGAATTTTTTTAAAAGAAAGTACTCGATCGAGCGTTTCGAAGTTTTTTGGTCATAATAAGATATGTATATTTTCAGCTATATTTTAAGAATTTTTTTACAAAAATATTGAAAAATAACGGAGTTATTTGCCGTCTCCAAAAGTGTCATAGAAAAAAGTTCCCCAACTGCTGGAATGATTCCGGCGGAATGAGTAGCTAAAACAAAAAAATTAAAAATATTATTAAAGTTGAATATATTTCCTATTTCCTATTTGAAAAATATCAAAAATTAATAAAATTACGTAATTCTAAAACAAATGTTGTTTTTTAGGTAAAAAAATGGTATTTTTTTTAATGCCAAATTGACAATTTTCAACCAATCAAAAAGATCTTAGATCATGGTCAGGTTGTATATTAAATATATTCAAGAATACACAGTTTCAATTTGAAGTCGATCCGTCAATTTATCGTTGAGTTATAATGTCAGCAATTTTGAGAAATGTCGTTTCGAGTTTCTCGTTTCGTCTTTTAAATTTTCGTCTATAGCGGCTTATATGTATCTGCGAGCGGTCGCTCTTTACAACGCTGACTTTCAAAAACTATTCCAGAATCGGTCTTACCGCTTTCACTGGATATTTTTGAAAGTATAAACTGTCAAATAAGCAAAAAAACAAAAATATCGATTTTTGAAAGTGTCACACTGGCCCCTTAAGTATCACTGAATTTATTGAAGGATTATTTATGAGTGGAACTCATTCTATTTTATATATATACTCAAGAAGAGCGGTTGAAATGTAAATTTCAAAGTAATCTCTCATGAATATTCCTGCCTTTTCTCAATCCTAAAAGCACTGTTTGGTTTAGCTCATGAAACAATTCGATTTCAATCTACTCAGTGATAAAAATTGCCATATTCTTAGATCTTCACTGCTCAGAAAGCAATAAAAAGTGACAGCGCGCTATGTTCGTTGCATTCAGCGCTTTCAAAATTAAGTAATTGAATAACCAAGATACATATCTGAAACATCTTCTATAGTGGTGATCCGTAAATAGCGAGGTTCAATAATTAAATCCCCTTGATTTTTTTAATTATTGGTAACACTACCTAAGCTATGCGTTTTTGGGAAAAAATCACCACATGCCACTGTCAACATTTATAGGAACTATACTATATTTTATACAAATCCTTTCATTCATTTGATTCAACAGCAAAAAAACTTCTTTAGTTCTCAATACAACTCCAGTGATCACCGCTTAGTATCTATATTTATAGAATTGACAGGAGAACTTTGCCTTTTGACATTTGCTGGAAATTCACCACAGCTGTCAAAGGTGAAAATTTATGTTAACTCACATTGGTGATATAAGTGAGATGACATGGTTGAGATAGGAATTTATGTTAGAGCTTTAATGACATATATAAAATTATTTCTGACATTAGAAAAATACTTCTAAAATAAATTTCAAACTTTCTAGTTGGAATTATTCCTATATATTATTTCTACTTGAAATATTAATATCCATAAAATTAGCTATCTAAAATCATTATTGAAGTTAAAAGTATTTAACTAACCGCTGTAACTGACACATGACGGCAGGCAATTCTATTTCATGTGCCATCACTTTAATTGCGCAATATTCAATTTATAGCATAATATATAAGAAACGTATGTATATACGATTGCTCTGTAACCGCTGCCAACCGCAATTCACTAGTAATCTCTTATTTGTACTTCTTTAATCGACTTCATTAGGTGCTAATGAGGCACATAAGCACGCGGTCGCCATTGTCCTCGACTAAATTCGCTACTTATATACTTATGATGTTATTTTAACTGCTTTACTTTTTAGCACTTTGGCGTCGATATGTAATACTGGTGAGAAAAATCACAATAGGGAGGGAGACTACTGAATTATATGCAAACCCAGTGGTGGATTTGTTGGTTGGGTTATGAAAATAAGATAAGAGGTGGTTTATAAGCGATTTTCTGTCTATTTTCTGATAAAAGCAAAGTCAAATTTTTTTGAAGAGAGGATTTTGATAAATTTTTCCTAGACAATTAAAAATTTAATAATCATTACAAAAAGTATTTACAATAATTACAACTATTTAAAAATATATGAACATTTACAGTTATAATGCTTCATGAAAAGCTTTAAATAGATTCCTACAAAATTTAAAATTTTATTTTAGATATATTGAGGTTAGGTGGCTTGAATTTCATAACTCTTGGTAATCAAAAGTAATTGTTTGCCAATAATCATTACAAAAAGTACTTAAAATAATTAGAATTTTTTAAAAATATATGAATTTTACAGTTATAATGCTTATTCCATAAATTTGAATATATTTTTCAAATTTTTTCTTACAAATATTGAGGTTAGGTATTTTGAATTTCATACCTGTTGGTAATCAAAAGTAATTATATACCAATAATCATTACAAAAAGTATTTAAAGCAATTAAAACATTTTGAATATTAATAAATTATACAGTTTGAAGGTTGTTTAATATACTTAAATATATTTTTCAAAAAATGGCTTATAATAATTGAGGTTAGGTGTTTTGAATTTGATTACTTTTTGTAATCAATGGTAATTGTATGGCCACAATCATTATAAAAAGTGTTTAAACCAATTAGAACTGTTTGAAAATATATAAATTTCGTAGTTTAATGTTTTTTGAATAATTTTAAAAATATTTTTTCAACTTTTCCTTCCAATAACTGAGGTTAGGTATCTTGAGTTTTATTGCAGTTGGTAATCAAAAGTAATTATATGCCAATAATCATTACAAAAAGTATTTAAAATAATTACAACTGTTTAAAAATATAAAAAAATTTCACTAATAATGTATTATGAACAGCTTTAAATATGGTTTTCAAATATTTTCTTACAAAATTTGAGGTTAGGTGTCATGAATTTTTATAAAATATATGTCTTTCTCAAAATACGACCAAAAATATTAAAAGCTTACACATTAAATCGTCTTATTTGAAGTGAGCTTTATGTATTAATCCAAAAATACATATATTCATATATATATACACAATATTTATCATATTTGCTTGAGTATTTAGCGTTTCGTTTTCAACTCCGTACCTTTCCACCGCATTTACTCAACTTTTTGGATTTCTGTATCTTACGGTGTATACGCTAAGTATTTAACCTGTTCTTAGTCAAATATTTGAACGCACTTTTAGTGTCACGCCTATAACGAAACAGCTTTAACCTCGAGCCAATAACATATAACAGCAAAAGTACTCTCAACAGCAGCAGCCATTTAAATATATATAACAGCAAATAAGGCACTTAATGCGACAATTGAATGAGCAAATTCAAGTGCGCTACATATTGAAATGAAATTACTTAGTCAAATAGACTCATACACAGAGATGAAATTAAATAGCACGAAATTGAAAAATAATGACGATTATAATTGGTTTAATCAACAGGCGCAAACACAAAAATACTAACATTACGTGCGCAATGTGAATATTGCCAAACTGCGTGCAAATATAGCGTGGCGGCAAAATTGAAATTCACCACACACACACATACACATACAAACAAACAGATTTTCATACACACTCATAGATATATACTTATATTCTCATGCAAATATTTATCTACATTAAAGAGCGCAGCGCTACGTGCAGTGTGAAAATTAATAAAAAAGTACAACAACAACAACAACAAGAGTGAGTGAAATAAAATAAATTAAAAGTAATAAATAAGTGCGTGCAAATAAACGGAAAAAATTTGATCTAACAGACACAGTGCGGCGAGTAAATAAAAAAAAAATTACAACAAATATACCATATTACAACAACACACACCGAAATTGCTTCACGCAATTGCTCGTAATGAAAAATCGCAACAGGCTGGAGAGCCCGACGCCAGCAAATCCGTGTGGCAGCCCCACCACCACTGCCAACAACAACAGCAACAGCAGCAGTCTGCTTCTAGCCAACAGTAACGGTAGTAGTAGTACTAACGCCAGCGCCAGCATTCCCAGCAACAACGGCAGCAGCAATGGCTTAGCAAATGGCGCGATTAATAACAGCATCACCACCGGAAACGGAAGTGGAAATGTTAACGACGCCAGCAGTGGCACCAACATCGACGCTGGCAACATTTGCAGCAGCAACAACAACAACGCCAACAACATGTTGAGCAGCATTGGCGGCACTTTGATTTTAACAACAACAGCAGCAATGCAACAACAACAACACCACAAATCAAGCATGCACCATTCACCGCCTAACAGTTACAACAACAATCACCACCACCACAACAACAACAATACAATCACCACCACCACCACAAATGGCCATCAGTCCTATCCATCGATATCGTCCACATATTGGTTGCCGCCACCAAATCCGGCGCCATATTTAGTTCCAGGTAATTAGCGCAATTCGCAAATAAGCCAAACAGTAACAACAACAACAACAAATTTGACCATTGAAAATAAACACAAACACTACTATGTCCTTATATATGTACATATATACAGTTTGTAGGTGTATATGGTACAAACAACAATACCGTAATTTAAAGTTACTCTCGCTGTTATTGTGTGCAATGCCGCCTATTTTAATGAGTGGGGGGAGGGCGGTCGGTGTACGTTAACAATACACCGTAAATGCAACTAAAACAACATTATAACCAAACAAATCGCCAGATCCGTTATTAAATTTGTTTTTGTTGTTTCTGTTGGTGTTGTTGTTGTTTATTCAGATTAGTTAGTTAGTTTGCTTTGTATTGTGCCAGAACGGAAATGAAAGTACAAAATCGTTGTTAGCCCGCTGCCGAGCAAAGTTCATTGCAAAGCCGCGCAACGGTTAAATAAACAAATTGCCAAAGCTCAGTGTGTGTGTGCGCTGAAAGCGTGGTACTGGCGGAGTAGGGGCTGGTCAGTTAATAGACTCAGTCATTTGTTTGCTTATGTACGCATTTTGGCCTTATTTTTTCGGATATCCGACGTTAAAAGGAACAAACGCACACACACTTTGTGACTTTGCAGGGCTTTGGTGGATGCTTTGTGGGGAGAAGCAGATTCAACTAAAAGGGAAAAATGTATATATAGAAGAATCTGCAAATGTATGGTTGAAATTTCAGAACTAAATCAGGTTTGCTAAATCATGCATGATTTTTAGCCCAAGGCATATTTCTTTCCTACCACTGATGCTAGAAAAAATAATTTTTTTCATGATTCTTTAAAGTGGAATATTTAATTTAACCTTGCGCTTAAGTTAGTTTAAGGTTCAAATGATCATTATTCACTTTCAAAGAGACTTCTCTTGATAATATTCAATCTTAGTTTTTGATACTCATTTTTAGGTTCTATACATAGGCTAGTCTATTGTAAAGTTATTTCTTCTTCTTCTTAACTGGCGTAGACACCGCTTACGCGGTTATAGTCGAGTCCACAACAACGCGCCACGCATCTCTCCTTTTGGCAGTTTGGCGCCAATTGGTAATACCAAGTGAAGACAGGTCCTTCTCCACCTGGTCCTTCCATCGGAGTGGAGACCTCCCTCTTCCTCGGCTTCCACCAGCGGGTACTGCATCGAACACTTTCAGAGCTTTCAGAGTTTCGTCCATTCGAACAACATGACCTAGCCAGCGTAGACGCTGTCTTTTTATTCTCTTTACTATGTCTATGTCGTCGAATAACACATACAGCTCATCATTCCATCATCTGCGGTACTCGCCGTTGCCAATGTTTAAGGGACTTCCGCATCTTCCGCAAAACCTTTCTCTCGAAAACTCCTAGTGCCGTCTCATTGGATGTTGACACCGTCCACGCTTCTGCACCATAAAGTAGGACGGGAATGATGAGGGACTTGTAGAGTTTAGTTTTTGTTCGTCGAGAGAGGACTTTACTTTTCAATGGCCTACTCAGTTAATAGTAGCACCTGTTGAGTTGAGAGTGATTCTGCGTTAGATTTTAAGGCTGACATTATTATCGGTGTTGATGCTGGTTCCCAAGTAAACGAAATTATCTACGACTTCGAAGTTATGACTGTCAACAGTGATGTGGGAGCCAAGACGCGAATGCGCTGACTGTTTGTTTGATGACAGGAGATATTTCGTCTTGTCCTCGTTCACCGCCAGTCCCATTCGCTTCGCTTCCTTATCCAGGCGGGAAAAAGCAGAACTAACGGCGCGGGTGTAATTTCCAATGATATCGATATCAGCGGCGTACGCCATTAGCTGTACACTCTGACTCAAGTCTACTACAATATAATCTGAAGACCCTTCCGGAATTTTTGGTGCCTCCAACTTCATGGACCAACTTTCTGCAACGAAATATAATAGATGTCAAACTCATATTAGGTTTTATCTCCTTTAAACTTTATACAAATCACAAAGGAGTAAAAGAGTAGGGACTATCATACTGAAGTACATCGAGATTGAATGGAAGATTATTTCAAAAGACTACTGTCAGTAAACGTTGATCAGACCTTATATATAGATCTCTAAATGAAATTGTTACGAAAATAGTAACATTTCGAAATCAGAAGTATACAAAATTAGTTATATAATCTATGTTAAGTAGATACCTTATGCTCTAAAAAAATAATGAAGTTTAAGTACTCACTTCTCCCACTAGTGTCCGGTAAAATCATGCATAACTTCGAGATTAACTTCTTCATTTAGTTAAAAGGTCTTCTAGCCTATAGAAAATCATTTCGAAGAGAAGATTAGTTCAGAGGTCTAACACAAAAGTTACAATTTTATATTACAACTTTAACTAATTATAGAGGTATTCTAATGAGCCCTAATGTATGCATCTCTCTGCTACATGAGGTGGAACTCAAATCAACTAGGTTTCTGCGAAGCAAAGTTTATACCATAAATACTCAGACTATTTAGATAAGAAACAAACCAATAAGAGAATAACTTTCACATAAGTGGCAATAAAAATAGACTCCAAAATATCGGTTTATATACATATATAGTCGTAATACACCTCTTTTTACACAGCTATTTATGTGCAGAGTAAGCAAAAAAAAACTTTAATGGTCTTAAGAGAAGAGAGCAGCTTAACGTAGTGTTCTTTTCATTTTTGATGTGAGCACACACACTAATGAATTACATAAATACATACAAATATATTATATATAGAATATATACGCACACCATATATGAGTGTCTATGCTTGAATGCAACGAGCTGTGCGCATATGTAAATGTCAATATCGGTATATGTAGTGCACGTTTGAGATGGTTTAATATGCAAGTCATGTTCAATTTGGTTGCGCCTCACTTACGGTTACATTGCTTTACTGCGACAATTTACGTATGTATTGTCGCTTCGTTTCAGAGAAATGCATACACACACGCACGCACTCACGCCAAACAAAGAATTTTATTGTCACTATTTATAGAATGAAAATATGTATGTAGAAATATTCGACTAGAATGGGGCAACAATTTAACACAGGTACACTGTAAATATGTATAGATGCTTGTATATAAGAAAGCAAACAATTTAAAAAGTGTGTAAGCGAAGAGTGTAAATAGTGCTTTGAAGCAAAAGTCAGATGTCGAAAGTCAAATATTTGTCTAATTAAATTCTATTATTTTCGGCAAAAGGAAGAAGAAGAAAAAATATCGTCAACTTGTTTCTTTATGTAATTAGGTAATATTGTATTATACATTTTTTAACGGGTGGCAACTCTCATTAAAAAAATTAAATTTTTTTTAATATTTTCGATGATCAGTGTTTTTTTGTCAAACTGTTTTTTTGATTGTTAAAATAATTTCATCTAGGTGGCAAACTTTTTTTTTTTTATTTATTTCCAATTTTTATTTAATTCCAAGCCTCAGCTAGTTCCTAAATGTATAACTCTGAGTACACTTTAACCATTTTAGTTTGATACCCATAATAAGTTTAAAGCACAATTTTACTGAAATAAAAATATTTAACAAGTGGCAACCCTTTTCAAATATTTTTTTCAACTATAATCTTTTCAATGAAATTTTCCAATTTGATACCGATTTGCTGTATTTTTTTACCAAATTAAATTTTGAACCTAAAATGTGTAGGTGGCAACCTTTTAATTAATTGTATCAAACCATTCGATCATGCTGTGCTCAGAAATACACATACAACTTGAGCGCTTTACAAAAATTTCAATTTATCATCCAATAATTAGTTTATTGTATCAATTATATAGCATTAAAAATATTAAACAGGTGGCAACTCTAGCCAAAAAAATATTTTCAACTATGAGTTTTATCACATTTTTTCAGTTTCAGTTTCATAGGCCGTGTTTTTTATCTAAAAATTTATTCGGCTTTTAAAGCAGGTGGCAACCTTCTAAAGTATCTAAAATTAATGTACAGAGAAATATCTCCTAACGGACATCTCTATTAAACGGACACCTCGCTTGAGCGGACATTTTTTCATGCACCAAGTTAAGTGTTTAGAACAAATGACTCTCTCTTCGGCGGACATCTCTCTTGGACGGACAAAAACCACTTGACGGTGAGTGTCCGTCCAAGTGAGGTTTCACTACATTCTTAATTCTTCTATTTAACTTGTGGAATTTGGTTCGTTTGCATTACTGGGTCTCAAGGAGTTGAATGAGTCTCGAACAAACATTTGACGATCGAATCGTACCAAGGGATAGGCTACATAGACTAATTGTTTTGATTTTGGTAGTTCACTTTTTGTGCGGAAATATTAAGTTCAAGATAGACACTGATAAAATAGTTAAGATTTATCGATTTGAAACAAATAATCTGGGTTGTTTTTGGCGACACAAAGCCGAGAGAAAGTATTGGGTCTACATAAAACCCGTATTCTGTGAGCAGCCTCAAGTCTCCAATAGATCCACAACTGCAATGAAATCTGTGACTTTTTGGTGTTCTAATGAGTTTGTCTCATCTCAAATCGAGCAATATCAGTCTGTAATTTGTGATTTGCTTTAAGCCAGGTCATAAAAATAATAGCGCAAAATGGAGGATTCAATTGGCTTAGTATATATCATACTGAAAAAAACGAGCACTCATCTCTAATCAGCTGATTGCTTGGCCTTCTTTTCATCACACTATTTGTTGAATATTTTTGAGACTGTATCTGAGAGAATACCAAACTGATACGTCCTGAGAGCGTCCTAACAGAGTCAAGAATTCACAACTGTGTCAATTAGAGACATGAGACAATCGTGGCAAGCAGAATATCGGCATTAGTATCGGTGGCCAAGTAGTTAAAATTCTTGGAAATTGTGATCCATTAAACCCAAAAAAGGCATTACCTCCTAAAGTAACACCCTATATATTCCGAAAATGTAACAAATGCATATATTCATATAGACATCACTCTTATCCATCTCTAGTGTGCCTAATTTACTTAAAATTATATGCACCTTGCCAGTACTCATATGGAAAATGTAAATATGAACATCAAATGTTCGCATACAAATATATTTAGGTGGCTTTGTTGTTATTGCTGTACACGAACGCCACCAAATTAGTAATGCAATAGAAGCAACAACAACAACAGCAACTCAAACACACAATTGATTTGAATACAAAATTCACAATATTATCGCGACAAAATTCTATTACACACTATCGGAACAAGTGGACACTCATTTGTAGCTGCTGCTGCTAACTGCATTATGCATGGGAACACACATACACACTCACTCATATATGTATATATAAGCTATGCCTGTGTGTTCATTACCAAACAGCAAGTGCACTTTTCCGGTGTGGTACGTACACCTCTACTCTGTTTGTGTGTTAGTTAGCTAGGCGTACCGACACACCTAATTCAATTCATGCAACACCAATGCAACAACAACAACAACAACAGGAACAAATAACAAATTTGTCGTTATGAATTCATAACAAATATGAGTATTGTGAATATTATGAAGTTGCAGCAGAATTCGAACAAAAGTTAAACCCTCCGATACATCGGTGTGTCTGTCGATGGTGTGGCCAATAGAAGTCGAGTGTGTTGTCTATCTGACTATGCGCCCAGCAGCAGCGGTTCTTTCGGGCATTGTCGACGGGCTTGTTCGACTAAATGAACTTCTAGTTGTTGTTAAACAATGGCATATTTGGGGAATACATGCCATGAAATTTCACTGGCACAATCGGCACAATGCAATGCCGCCGTCGCCGCCGCCAACAGTAAGACTGGTTGTCGGTTGCGTTTCATTAACTGCAGACAATGCAAAATGCAATAGCAACAACAACAACAACAACAACAAACAAACATAATTCGTAAGCATTGTGTAATATTTTCACCACTTTGTTGTTGTTGTTGCTGTTTGTTGAATTTCCATTTAAATGTATGCACAAATATTGGTGTGGCTCCATCACCAAAGTGGGCTATGCAAACAAATGAGTTACACGCATGCGAAACCAAATACTCGGTCAGATAGAGAGAGCACACAGCAAATTCATAAACTCACACATTTACCATTTACATTTATATTTATTTATTTATTTGTTGTGTGTGTGTTGTTGTTGCTAAAAAGTCACAACGAAGGTTATAGTAAAAACTCAACAAACGAAAAATAATATCAACACGCCACCACACCATCACACAACAGTTACACCGAAAACTTTTTGTGCTATATGCCTTTTTTCTCAGCTGTTTATTTGCTGTTTTCTATTTTGTTGTTTAATTAACACGTGTATGTGAATTTCCACAAGCCACAACTAGCTGGTAACTATAAATACATACTATATATGTATGCTAACTGAAGTTAAGTAAATACAGACATACATACGTAGCGAGGTGCCCTTCGTAGAAAATTTAACAACTCGAGCGCAGCTTAGAAATAGCGCTTACTGTGCGAGCACTAGTCTATAGTCTAGTATTTACTGGTTTTTGAATTATTTTTTTAGAATTCGAAACTTTCGACTTAGCTCCTTTTTATGAAACATGAAATAGCGGAGTCGTTTGTTAAGCGAGTGCGAAAAGAACACTTAATTGATATATAATTTCTCAAGTCGTATTTCATTATGAATCATTCCCTATAAATCTAAACAACTTAAATGACCTTAGTAGGTTATCCGGTCAGAACATTTAGATAATACCTTTTACATATATCAAATCGATTTTGAGGTAGCTGGTTCTTTAAATAACAAATTTTAATAGATTATTTGCTTGAAACTAACAGAGAATTAATTCCATTTACAGCTTTAATCGATACAAATAAAGGATAAAATAAAAGTCGAGATAAATTGTTCTGGCAGATTGCCGCAAACAGGTTATTGATTATGGAAACGGATTCTTATCTTGTCAAGAACTGTCAAATCGAAGTTGACTGCGGTCGCTTAAATATTCACGATATCTACCGAGCAGTTATCAAGAACCCATTCAGAATGGGAGTTTTGTGTCTTGTTTTCCGACTTCTTCTTTTAAAAGTAAAAATAAATTTGAAGTAAAACATTTTCTTTCACTTTTTATCCGTTCCATCCAAGCTATCTTGCCTCGCGATCGTCTTAATTTCATGTATTTTTTTAACTCCTTTCTCGTGTCAGGCAACATATTTGAGTTAGTATATGACGGCGACGTACTCATTATCTGGACTTTTTCGTATTGATTGTCAGTATCGAAAGCACTTGATCAAACAAAACTTCCATTCCGATCAACAATACCTTTACTTAATCCTAGGCAATTATAATAGATAAATTGTATATTTTATTGTACCTCGTACGCCAGGAACAAATAGAGATCGACCGAACATCTAGCAAAGATAAGATCACACATTTTTTTATTACATTATTTGTATACCATAGTATTCAAGTATAATGTATCTCTGGGTTCCATCGAAATTAGAAGACCTTATCTCACTGACCACTATGTTACTGCCTGATTTTTCAATGATCTTTTAAACATGATCATAGAGAACTTGCCTGACATGTATCCTTAGTTAACTCGTTGTTAATTAGTCGACGGAATATGCTACAATAATCTCCCCATGGTTAATTTATGTACGAAGTAAATAAAGTTTTGATGTTTTTGAGTATTTGATGTTCTCTTTGTAGCACGGTTTTAATGCAAAAAGCACGAGTCAAAATAGTTTTTTTACACAACAGTTAACTTATCTGAAATTTATGAACCCAGACCACGTCCATCAAATATTAATATTTAAAGATCTGTGAAATATCAGTGCCACTGATTTTGTGTATCCAGCCTTCTGATGGTTTAAAATGGTTGGGTGATTAACTCCCATCTCCTGGGCGATGTCACGAGTTGCCACATGCCGGTCTAACTCGATGTTTTCCATGATTTGATCGGTATTCGTCGTCACAGGTCTTATCCGGCCGGCTTATCCATTGTGTCATTTTTCCGCATTCCACACTAGTTTCCGTTTATCTTCCTTAGAGGGTAGTTATGACCAAATAGTTATTAGCGGCACTATATCCATTACTAAAGCAGCTGTAAATATATTTATTAAAAAAAACACTCACACACATCTACGAAAATACAAGTTTGATACTTATATACTAAAAACTTTTGTAGCGAAAATGTATCAACTTTCTAGTAGAATATCTAGGTTCAGCGTTCAACATGGTGGTAGTTACATTAATATTAATATTGTTGTCGAAACAATAAGAATATGAAAATTCATAAAATCCGGCGATAAGCAAACAAAACGGTACAAACTTTTTGGGAAATTTTACTTGGACAATGGGAATAATTCAATTAGAAGCATTTACGAAGCTGTAGATTTTCATACCCGATGCATATTGTCAATGGAGTTCCACTCATATTTGTATGTATTGTGTGTGTGTGAATATATGTTTTATATGTTATATATGGATAAATTTTATATGGATAAATTGGAGGAAATTTAGAATTTCTGAAATTAATTCGGTTGTGAATTGTGGAGTTGGTGAATAATCTGTGATTTAGAAAATATAGTTCGCATAAGAGAGTTTTATAGAAATCAATAGCGAAATTTTAATGATTATCTTGAAATTGTATGGTATTCATATAGTGTAGACCAATATGAAATATTAAATTGAAAATAAAGTGAAAATAAAGTCAAAAATTTGTTGCGTTCCAGTGACTTAGTTTCGAACTCAACTCTCTGGTCTGGATCGCAAAAAGTCGTTGACAGCTGTCTCGTAAAAATTAGAATTCAAACCCATCAGTATTGAAATTTTTTATTATAGATAAACTATATAGAAATGTGGTTCATGACTCTGATAGATGAATATTCTTCAATAGGTGGTGTAGGTCCGGATATTCGACTAATAAAGGACCTGCAAGTACGAAAACGATTCCAAAAGAATATTTGAATACCAGAGAAGCCTTTTATACAAATATACAACAATAGTTTCGTCTGTCGAGTTTCAGGAAATGGGGTCGGACCCTGGTTCTTGAAGTTGTTGTAGCTGCAGAAAACATACACAAATTATTTTTTTAGATTGCTTACGAGTTGTTAGCTCTTTTTCTTCTTCTTGACTAGCGTAGACACCGCTTACGCGGTTATAGCCGAGTCCACAACAGCGCGCCACGCATCTCTCCTTTTGGCGCCAATTGGTAACACCAAGTGAAGCCAGGTCCTTCTCCACTTGGTCCTTCCATCGGAGTGGAGGTCTCCCTCTACCTCGGCTTCCTCCAGCGGGTACTGCATCGAACACTTTCAAAGCTGGAGTGTATTCGAACAACATGACCTAGCCAGCGTAGACGCTGTCTTTTTATTCGCTGAACTATGTCAATGTCGTCGTACAAATCGTAGAGCTCATCGTTCCATCGTCTGCGTTCTTAGTCGAATAAAAATCGGGAACAATCGAGTTACATAGACTGTCCTGCATCGGACCCTGGTCTCAGTAGTGCTTAAATCAGTATGCATATCACTTTTGAAATATATAATGTGCCACCTTGAGAAGTTTAAGCCACCAACCGCAGTGTAGACGCTCTAAAATCCTCGTATTTTAAACCAAGCCACATATGAGTATCACCAAAGCTCACATATAAAGATATGCTCATAAGATATGCGTCAGCATTAATGCATTTGACTTGAATGACATCACTCGCTTGCCACAGCTGCGACACATTCATGCCGCACCATCGCTAGCAACAACAACAAACAACAGCGAAAAACACTTACAACACAAGTGCCTTTATGAAACGAGCAACAACACTAACACATTAAAAATAACGTTTGCATATGTCTCCCGAGTCAACGGCAGAGCGCTTTACTTCTTTCACCTGCCAACAACAACCACCAACAATAACAAAAGCAAGAAGGTGGCTGACTGCCTGCACGAACGGCTAGACAAACTAAATAAACGCCATGGCATCTGTGTGGCTGCGTGTGTGTGTATGCAAGCGAAAGCGTTAACGTAAACACGTTGCTTTACGCGTTACGTGACGTTACGTGTCATGTCACCACACATCAGATGTCAACCAAGCAACGAAAATGTCACGTCGCAGAGACGACAGCCTCAAGGTGTTGTGTTAAACCCCCCCAGCTGCTGTCTTTTGCCTAGCTCTCTTAAGGCAACGCGCTGCTGTGGCAATCCTTTCACGTTATTATTGTTATTGTTGTTGCTTTAAACTTTTTTATTCTTATTCTTATTCACACCAATGTCGCTTTAACAAATAGACAAAATTTACAACAACAACAACAACCCGAAATTTGTTGTAAAATTACCCACATAGCGCTGCACAGGAAATAGGAAATGAATGTCGTTGAAGAAACGGAAACGATTCTACAGTGCACGCGTAGTTGCCACACTTACATGAATTTCTTATATATATTATACAGAGCTGCTGTTGTAAGGGCGCATAAATGTGTCTAGCACATGTTCAACAACGCCTGCTTTTATAGAATTGGGCTGAGTGTCTCTGTGTGTCGTAGTAGGTCCTTCAATGCCTGCCGGAAGAGACGTATTCCTGTATGTGTGTGTGAAGTGTGGCACGTGAATGCATTGCTGAGTAAAATTTTCTCTTCTAATTCGAAGTATATATGTATGTATGGAGGCATTTATCTTAAGTCATAGTGACCTTTTTTGTGCGCTATAAAGACACTTGAGGAAGTAGTATCGATAAGATCCTCGCTTATTTAGTTGGAGCATATAAAGAGAGAGTTGTAGATAATTTCGCATACCTGGGAACCAGCATCAACAATACCAACAATATCAGCCTTGAAATCCAACGCAGAATCACTCTTGCCAACAGGTGCTACTTTGGGCTGAGTAGTTAAATCCTCTCTCGACGAACCAAAACCGAACTCAACAAGTCCCTCATCATTCCCGTCCTACTTTATGGTGCAGAAGCGTGGACGATGTCGCCATCCGATGAGGCGACACTAGGACTTTTCGAGAGAAAGGTTTTGCGGAAGATTTATGGTCCCTTAAACATTGATAACGGCGAATACCGCAGACGATGGAACGATGAGCTGTACGAATTATACGACGACATTGACATAGTTCAGCAAATAAAGAGACAGCGGCTACGCTGGCGAGGTCAGGTTGTTCGAATGGACGAAAATGCTCCAGCTCCTCCAGCTCTGAAAGTGTTCGAGGCAGTACCCGCCGGAGGAAGCCGAGGTAGAGGGAGACCTCCACTCCGATGGAAGGACCAGGTGGAGAAGGACCTGGACCTGATATGGACTCGGCTATAATCGCGTAAGCGTTGTCTATGGCAGTCAAGAAGAAGATGTAAAGAGACTAGGGTTTTGAACTATTGTTTATTTTTTTTTAATTTTGTTAAGAAAATCATCTAACTCATCCAAATCAATCAAGTTCTTATTTAAATATCTTGGAACTTCATAAGAGAGTAGATAGATCTTAGTTCCTTTCGTATTTTGTTTGAAGTAGAGTCTGTTGTGGATCGAACTATGAGCTCTATATGATATCCAAGCACTTGAAAGAACTTATATACTTCTCTATTTTCTTCAAAGAGCGCGATTCTTAGCATTTGAAAATTCCTTTTTTCTATTACTGTAGGATACTAAACGTTCGACTATGACCGCCTGATTTCCAACAAACAAAATTTTTTGCTTGTACCACTGAGCTTTTGTCGAGTGCTGCCTCTATTTTCATGTGTTATAGTATTTGACTGCTGTTGCAGAAGCAGCAAGCAGTTTGACATTTTCTTGCGGTGACACAGCAGCGACGTGCAACATGGCACCATCAAACATTTCTACATTTCTACGATTTCTATTCAACTCTAGATTTAAGTATGTATGTAATCGCAATGCATAGGACTATTTACTATTGTAGCCTTTTAGGCATTTAACACAAGCACTACTCACTCTCCAACACTATCCTGGCAGGCGAGTGAATGTGTGTACTCACATTTTTCGTTGGCAACATCGGCTCTTTATAATGTTAATACAATGCAACTGCCGCCATCGACTGACAGCTTTTATTGGCCTGTCATAAAGCACCAATACAGATTGACGTGAACCTATTACATTGATGTTGCTTGCAAACGATAAATGACAGTTGTACGAGTGCTCGGTGTGGAATAATCATGCCGAAAAATGCAAACTTAAGGGAATTTGAATAGCAAAATGTTGTAGGCATAAAATTTTTTGAAAAATTTCTGTCCCTCGGGATTTTATTGGCCCAATTAGGGGGTTACTGTTGACTGCGAATGAAATTGTATTAAAAATTGATTGAACTTTTCAAAAATCTTGTTGACATATGAAGACTCTATATTTCAATGAGAGCTTCGTTACTCAGTCAATTTCAAAAAATCAAAAAATCATAATGAGTTGAGTATTGAGCACACATTTTTTGTCTCTCTATGGATATACGTACATATATTCACATATCATACCCTTTTATTCTCAAAGTTCTATAATTGAAATCACTTTATTTTTTATCTTCAATGATACATATGTACATCATTGGCTATGTACCTAGCATTTAAACTTAACTTTGGGGTTACAGAATAATTGTTTACAACGAGCTTGGCTTAGCACGTGCTCTTCGAAAACCAGTTTTATCACAATTCACATCATATTTACAACAACAAAGATTACATTAGAAGTAAAAAAACGATGATTGTGCAGTTTTTTGACATGAAGCGGCATCAAAAAGGTTCGTCAATAACTGTAAGCTTAAAACTAAAACAAAAATTATTTTTAATTTATAATTAATATTTTCAATATTTTTTTTTGGTACCGAAAGAAATTGTTTCGAACTTAAAGTAACGATTTAGTATCAAAAAAATGGCCAATAATGAAAGCCTAATAATTTTGTGCTAGAAAAATCCCGATCAGCAGATCGTACCCAATTTGGTTTGTATTGGAAATAGTTTTGTGGAAAAAATTATATTCAATATATAATTTTTATACTCTCGCAACAAAAGTTGCTAAGAGAGTATTATAGTTTTGTTCACATAACGGTTGTTTGTAACACCCAAAACTAAACTAGTTAGATATAGGGTTATATATACCA
Source organism: Zeugodacus cucurbitae (assembly GCF_028554725.1). NCBI lineage: Eukaryota > Metazoa > Arthropoda > Insecta > Diptera > Tephritidae > Zeugodacus > Zeugodacus cucurbitae. The sequence goes on from NC_071668.1 coordinate 20,997,369, forward strand.
AAGTGATCAGGCTGACGAATAGATTTGAAATCCGGATGTCTTGGAAACTTGGCACAAATATTCCTTGGGACCGAGAGAGGCTTGCTTTCAAAAATGGGCGGAATCGCACCATTGCCACGCCCACAAAATGGCAGTCGGTTCTCTTACGTACATAACCACACACCATGAAAATAGTTGAAATCGGATAATAACCACGCCCACCTCCCATACAAAGGTTAGGTTGAAAATGACTAAAAGTGGTTTAACTCACTAACAAAAAACGTCAACATTAAATTTTACAGAAGGAATAGCAGAAGGAAGCTGCGCTCAGATTTTTTTACAAAATGCCCATTGCATTGCCCACTTATGGGTCAAAAACCATATCTCAGGAACTACTCGACCGATTCGAATGAAATTCGGTACATAATATTTTCTTGACACCCTGATAACACGGACAAAAAATGGGCGAAATCGGTTCACAACCACTACTACATTCCTTATAACTCAATTTTGAATTCCATCTGATTTCTTCAATTTATAATGTATATATAAGGAACCTATGAAGATTGCGGAATAAAACTTTACACAAATACTGTATATCATCTCTGGCTTCACTTGTGAAAAATTGTCGAAAACGGACTATAACTTTTCAAGGCCCCAGATATCGAACATGTTGAACTCAGCGCCTAAGGAAAAATTTTAACCAAAAATATAGGTAAATCTCCCAGATAATTTAATGTGATTCAGGGGAAACTGTTTTCTTCTAATAGTGTGTCTATGTTCCAAAAATTATTAAAATCGGGTCATAACATATCCTAGCTCCCATATACCTAATTATAGGTTTTTCAAAAATACGGTGGGCTTTATTCCGCATATATGTATTGGTTAATATGTGAGATATTTTAGCCAAATCAATTGAGCGTATAGTCTTGGTTATAATGTACCTAGCTGGTGAAATTGAATGAAATCGGTTCTGGAATTGTCTCAGCCCTCATATCTATATATGACGATTTTCGTTATTCTATTAAACTTTATGCCGAATTTATGGGTAAATTTGTGCGTTATCTTAATAAAATTTCTTCAATAAATTGCGAGAGTATAAAATATTCGGTTACACCCGAACTTAGCCTTTCCTTACTTGTTCAATTTTGTTTAGAGATATTTCATTTTCATTTCAAGTAAAGAATATGAATTTTTTCAACAATAAATTCAAGATTTTCATATACGCTACCAATTAGCTGCTTGTTATTAAAATAAATGAAATCAAATTTTATTGTTAGTTTTCTGTTACTTAAAATAAATATTTTTTCTTAACTAATAAGAATAAAGCACTTCACATTTAATTGGTGATATGAGTATGTATGTATGTATATATTATATGCTTTCCAGAAAGCCAATAAACATTTCGAAATGTTTATAAACAAAATTGTAGCAACATTGTATGTGTATGCGCTGCAATTAGTGCAATTAACTCAAGTTGTCTTCACTTTTCAGCATATAAAGTTTACGCTTATTCGCATTTGGTTTTGTTTAGAAGTTTCTCCGATTTCAATTCGACTTAAAACAAAAGATATACGCATGATAAAATGCATGTGCACTACACTCATACGCACATATATGGCTTTGAATCTTTTCATTTTTATTTGGGCATAAAGTACTTCAACTCTGACCTGATTCTGGCATCATAAAATCTCATTCAACTTTGCTGCTTTGCTACAACAAACTTACTTTTCACTACAACTACAAAATACGTTTACTTTTGTGCCAGCACACAGATACACAGGCAGACACATGTGTTTACAAGTAAACTCATATAATGTTGTATTACTCGCAAGTATGCGCTCGTGTGTGCGTGTGTGTGTGAGCATATAAATGCATGAAAAAAGCAAAGCTTGTAGCGAAGTCATATTTCACAAATGAAAAGTAAGTTGCGAAGAAGCGTTTCTTATTTGTTAACACACAAGTGCACACACTCGATTTTTTATCCATGCAAATCTGGCACTTGTTTACATCAAGTGTCGTCGCTGCTGTGGATGTGTGTGCTAATGTTGTTAGTGTGAGTGTTAGCTCATGTGCGGAGTTGTTATGAATTTCATTTTTATTTTTTCCTAGTTCAAGGTTGTGTTAGATACGGTGCTTTGTTTGCGTCATGCCAAAAGCGTCGTGCAGCAGAAATAATGAAATTATGATGCGCGCATGTGTGCTTGTGGGTGAGCGTGTGTGGCTACAGACGACTAGCGGAAAAACTTTTCAACTTTTTCGATTTTGTTGCGGTCGGAAAGTAAATTTGACTCAATTTTTTGTTATTAAATGATGTTTTGCGGTTATGTAACTAAATGAAAGCGGATGATGAGAACTGCTAATTTTCCATATTTTCATAGAAATATACCGTAAATAAAATAAAATAAAATAAAATGAAATTAAATTAATTAAAATTAAACTAATTTAAACAAAATCAAATTAAAGTAAATTAAATTAAATTAAATTTAAACACAATTCAATTAAATTAAATCAAATTAAATTAAATTAAATTAAATTAAATTAAATAAATTAAATTAAATTAAATTAAATTAAATTAAATTAAATTAAATAAATTAAATTAAATTAAATAAAATTAAATTAAATTAAAATAAATTAAATTAAATGACATAAACTAAATTAAAATAAAATAAAATAAAACACAATAAAATAAAATAAAATAAATTAAATTAAATTAAATTAAATTAAATCAATTAAAATTAAATTAAATTAAATTAAACAAAATTAAATTAAACTAAATTAAACAAAATCAAATTAAATTAAATTAAACTAAATTAAAATAAATTAAATTAAATAAATTAAATTAAATTAAATTAAATTAAATTAAATTAAATTAAATTAAATTAAATTAAATTAATTAAATTAAATTAAATTAAATTAAATTAAATTAAATTAAAATAAAATAAATTAAATTAAATAACATAAACTAAATTAAAATAAAATAAAATAAAACACAATAAAATAAAATAAAATAAATTAAATTAAATTAAATTAAATTAAATTAAATTAAATTAAATTAAATTAAATTAAATTAAATCAATTAAAATTAAATTAAATTAAACAAAATTAAATTAAACTAAATTAAACAAAATCAAATTAAATTAAATTAAATTAAAATAAATTAAATTAAATTAAAGTAAATTAAATCAAATAACATAAAATAAAATTAAATTAAATAACATAAACTAAATTAAAATAAAATAAAATAAAACACAATAAAATAAAATAAAATAAATTAAATTAAATTAAATTAAATTAAATTAAATTAAATTAAATTAAATTAAATTAAATTAAATTAAATCAATTAAAATTAAATTAAATTAAACAAAATTAAATTAAACTAAATTAAACAAAATCAAATTAAATTAAATTAAATTAAAATAAATTAAATTAAATTAAAGTAAATTAAATCAAATAACATAAAATAAAATTAAATTAAATAACATAAACTAAATTAAAATAAAATACATAAAATAAAATAAAATAAATTAAATTAAATTAAATTAAATTAAATTAAATTAAATTAAATTAAATTAAATTAAATTAAATTAAATCAATTAAAATTAAATTAAATTAAACAAAATTAAATTAAACTAAATTAAACAAAATCAAATTAAATTAAATTAAATTAAAATAAATTAAATTAAATTAAAGTAAATTAAATCAAATAACATAAAATAAAATTAAATTAAATAACATAACCTAAATTAAAATAAAATACATAAAATAAAATAAAATAAATTAAATTAAATTAAATTAAATTAAATTAAATCAAATAACATAAAATAAAATTAAATAACATAAATTAAATTAAAATAAAATAAAATAAAATACATAAAATAAAATAAAATAAATTAAATTAAATTAAATTAAATAACATTAAATTAAATTAAGCTAAATTAAATTAAATTAAATTAAATTAAATTAAAAAAAAAATTCAGAATTATCCTCAAATAATTATCATAAAATCAATATTTTACACAAATCCAACTTTGCTAGTTGAAATAAATTGCATTTGTAGCTTGCACTGTACTACCTGATATTACTTGTCAATTGCCAACAGCCATGAAAAACCGATTGCTTGCAATTCGCATGGCAGTCACGCACATTCGGTTATTGCAGCATTTATGATTTGGAAATGCAACTATAAAATAATTTAAAATAATTATCTATGGTGTGATTGAGTTTATAATGGCGGTTGCACAGTTGCTTGCAGCGAATTTCGAGCTGAAAATGTTATTATGGCAAATGTTATGTGCAACAAAAAAAGCTAATTTTTGCTATATTAGTCAGCACTTTTTGGAATCTCAAATTCAAATTATTCTTTTACCGATTTTTATATTTCAATACTAGCTGAAAATTAAAATAATTAATGTAGTAATTAATGGGGGTTTACTGTATATTCATTAAAATTTTTGTTTACAAATATTTATTGCATACACACACCCGCTTATATAGGCTTACTGTTGCCACTTGAAAATGTCATTAATTAACACATGTACTTTCAGACTCAAGTAGCCAATTTGTTGCAGATGCAATTAAGGTACGCATTCACAATGCAAACTAACACTACTACAAGCCTATTAATATCATATACAATATATGTGTTATCTAGTGTTTGTCCAACAGTATTATTTAGTGCAACAAATTAGCGTTATAGCATTTCAATATGCACTCAAATATACTTTGTGGTTATAAACAAAGTGTCATTGAAGGTTTTACGTGCGACAATTGTAGAATTGATTTAATTAACAGACATTAACACAGGCAAACGCTGGGGTCAGCATACGAAATTGCATAATAACAACTGGCATATAACTCATGCGTGTTATTTATTGTTATTGTAAGAAATAAATAATCATTTCTGTGGTTAAAATAAGTGTATATGTATATTATGTATATACATGTATATGAAATAAGAATTTCGAAATGAAGCTGAACAAGTGGCTTACATATACATATATATAGCTAACTGTTTACACAGCTGCAACATGAAAATATCAAATGCTTTTCTTCTCGATAAGGCAATTAGATGCTCATACATTCATACAAACATACAAAATTAACATTTAAGTCAGTGTTAATGCATATAGATACTACCTCAAATGAACAATTGCATGCCATTTTCCAAATTGCTCTTTCTAAACGCAGCGTTTCATTGAAACAAAACAACAAAAGCAAATGCGAGATATCTCTTAATGATCCTTTCAATAAATTGCTGCCACAAATACTAACATGTATTCACACACACACATACAGACACAGAAATAGATATATACACATACATACAAGTGAATCGAAATATATATGAAAGCAAGTCTAAATATATATTCCAAAGATAGATATATATTATATATGCAACCTCATAACTACTTGCATATTACATTTATAGTACAACAACAACAACAAATAATTACAACAACAATCGTAGTCAAAGCGGATTAAGCAATCAACGTCATTGTATTCTAATTTCAATTGTGCATAGACAGTGTCTGCTAGCTGGCCTACAGTCATCGTCGTGTATTCAAGCACTTTAAGTTCAGTTCCCTTTGTCTTCCAACGTCACAAGTTGGCGACGTCGAGTAGCTAGCAATGCTGATTTTGTCTGAATTGTCGGCATTGGGCGCTGTTTTATTACTTAAATCAACTTGGGTGCTGCACTGGAGCAGAAATGCATTTTCCATACATTTTCTTGAACTCTATGATTTTTACAGTGGTGAGCTGAAAAAGTTTCAAAAAACAGCAAGAAATATGACAGCAAAAGAATTTTTGACTGAATCTTGCTGGATGTCAGACTAGCACTAGATTCAGTTGAGTGCTGACAGAAAGTTGACAGACAGTTTACAACGCATATAAAGCAGAAATTTACATCCGACAGCAAAAGAATTTTTGACTTACTCTCGCTGAACGGTATACTAGTTTTAGTTTCATTTGAGAGCTGACAGAAAGTTGATAGACAGATGACAACGCGAAGTAATGAATTTTCAACTAAGATTAGACAGAAACTAACATCTGATTGAGGAAGCTTTAGGTTACCTCCTAAATTCCTAGAATCGAATTTCAATTGAGAACTGACAGAAAGATGACAGACAGATGACAGTTGGAAATAATGAATTTTCAACTAAGATAAGACAGAAACTAACATCGGAGGAAGCCTTGGGTTACTTCCTAAATTCGTAGAATCGAAATTCAATTGAGAACTGACAGAAAGTTGACAGACAGATGACAACGCGAAGTAAGGAATTTTCAACTAAGATAAGACAGAAACTTAGATCTGATTGAGGAAGCTTTAGGTTACCTATTAAATTCGTAGAGGATTTCATGGAATATTTCACATAATATTCCACCGAAATACAGTCACTTCTTTAGTGACGTCATACTAGCACTTATTTTCTTAAAAAGAACTGACAAAATATTGACAAGCAGATGACAGGTATGTATGTATGTGATTGGCGTGGAAACCGTTTAGCCGGTTAAAGCCGAATTGATGATAGCGCGACACTCCTCTCTTTCCCTCGCAGTTCTGAGCCAGTTGGAGATCCCAAGTGTAACCAGGTCGCTCTCCACCTGGTCCCTCCAACTCCACCAAGTCGACAGGTAGAAATACAAAATTCTTGTGTATTGAAAATGACGCTGAGAATATATTTAAATGAGCAAAATAGTCAGAGGCGAAAATAATATATTGTCAAACTTCATAAATGACATCAGAATAGTTGTCAAACTCACTGAAAATCTAGTTGCGTAAAGGCTAATGGAGGAAGCTTGATAATACTTTAATCACGTTCAAGATTTTAGATTGACTAATAGACTGTAACATTATATTTTCAGCTCAAAAAGTAAACATAAATCATAGAACTGGTCTACTCACTTATAGAACTAATTTTGCAAACTCTATCCTACAGCAGTATTGCATTATACCTTCTCACCACTGTACTTCACAAACAGCAATGAATTAAATGAAGTTTATTGAGTTTATCTACAGCGGGAAAATTGAAGAGCAAGCAAGTTTTTTTATTCAGCAATAACAGCGACTGTACTAGAATAAACGCGAATAATGAAAAGAATTGTTGCAAGCAAAAATCTTCAAGCAGCTGCCAGCAGTCAGCAACCAGCAACCACTTGAAGGTCGAGTGCTGCATAGAATTGTGCTTGACGTTTGAACGCGGTTGCGGGCGAAAAATGTGCGACAATTGTTTAGTGTAATATTCGCTGTAGTTATCATTGCTTGCGGCAGCATTTTTCAAGTGCCGCTGAGAGAGCTGAGGGCACAGCCACGAACGTCCTCGTACAGCGCCATTGTCAGCAGCACACAACCACCGCTGGATGGGGCACACAAGCGGAACATTATCGAACATTTCCGGGTCGCATAATTGGGGGGCGGATAATGCCAAACAATAAGATAGAGAGTCGTATATATATATCGAGTGAAATTCTTTTTTTTTACTGATTGTTGAAATTGTGTTTGTTAAGCGCGTTGATTTAGTCGGAGTAGATATTTTTTGTGCTGCGTAATTAATAAGAATTTTGGTGTTGTGATTTCAATGTGTGTAGTCTTTAGTCTTTATTGATTCAATTTAGGGGCGTAAAAGCAGCGCACACAGTATTTTAGTTAACATTTGAATTTTGATAAAATAATTTTGACAGTTTTATATTGGATTACATATAAAAGAGACTGACTGCCATCATTTTCAATACATAACAGCTCTATATTTGCACCTGTCATCTGTCTGTCAGTTTTTTGTCACCCTTTTTTAACGAAGTAGTTCTAGTATGACGACGACTAAAGCCTTTATTTAGTTCAGTGGAAGATTACGAGACCTATTTGATGGATACCATTACCCATTTAATGGCATTCTAAAGGTTCCTCCATCAGTTGCTACTTTCTTTTTTGTTTTTTAACGAAATTGACAGCTATATTGACGTCAATTAAGAAACTTGACAACTTCTGAATTTCATCTGTAATCCGCCTGTTGATTTTTTGTCAGCTATTTGAAGGAGCTAGTTCTAGTGCACGGCACGCAAGTGCCAGTCATAAATTATGTCGCTCCAATCTTACAGAAATAAGAATATTCCGAGTCGTCACTATTCTGCTTACTATCTCTCTTTCCCTCTCTCGCACCCTCTATCTCTCTCTGATTGATTATGCCAGTATGTTTGATTTAAGCGAGTTCGTTGTTTGATTCGCTACTCTCTAAGGCTAGCCCAATCGCAATGGTTGCAAAGGAACTGTCTTTCGTGAACTCGCATATCTGTTTGTTATTTTCTGGACAGAGTAGATACAAGAGCTGTATTGAATTTTAAATTTCATAAGGGACAATATACTTATTGACAATTTTAACTGGGTTTTCTGTATTTTTATGTCAACATTAGCGTCTCTTCAATACACTATAAGAACTTAGTGAATTCTTAAGACAACAAAAAAAAAAAAAAAGAAAAAAATAGTTCCTATAATCAAATATATGTATAATATATGTATAAAAAATGTGACCCGTCTTCAGCCATTATCTGAGAATGAGAGTGGTAACTAGTCTTTCAAAATGAAAAATATGGTATTTTTCCCCAGTTGATTTTAGTTATGATGATACGATCTCCCGAAACTTGATTGAAAGAAAAGTATAACCTTAACCTTCTTTATATTGGTCTGACTATCTAGCATATTTTCAATCAATTGGTTTTTTGAACTTTAAGTTAATCTAGTGAATCAGCTGAAATATGTTGGGGCCACGATTCTACAAAGATACCTCTCTCCTTTTTGAAAGATTTCTGTAAAGATTTATCTACTGAACATCGTCCATCATTATATTTTAAGATTCAATAGGTGAATCGTTGGATGAATCAAGCTCTACAGTTACTACGGTCCGGGGAAACGATTCTACAAAGATACTATCCTTTTTGAAACATTTTCTAACTGACCATCGTCTATCGTTCCAAGAATCAAGTACTCGTCTACCGTTACCACAGAAAAAAACGTCTTAATTTTCTCTGGAACATGATTTCTGTATAATTAAGCTTCGAAAGTAAAGCCACTACAAACGGTTGCTTATGTCCTTGATACGTTGAAAAAGATCAGGAGTACCGGTTTCTCTTTTCAAACTTCAATAATGTGGAGAATAGGCTTGAGATTGAGAGTAATTACGCCTGATTCTGAAAATATTGATGAAACCGGGATGAAATATATTGCAATAACTCGTTTTCGAAACAATTTCTTACTTCCAAAAATCAAAGTGCCTTAACTTAATTTATCACTTTCACATTATCATTAACTTCAGACAATTCTAACTCAACCACACATAGTGAACCTTAAATCACACGTATCCACACAGCAATCTAATTGGACACCCACACACCTCCTCCGCCCACGTCCGTAAATCTCACAAATCTCTGCGCCTTCCAATGGGTATTGAGTTAATTCATTTAGCAAAGTAAACACTCTGCAAGCGCATTCCACCATACAATACACCTGCCAATATACTCCGGTACTCGAACGATTAAAACAAAAGAATGTATGGCCGGTGCTAACCTGACCCATTGGATCAATGATTTTTATCACACTAAGCCAGAAAGAGCGTGTGTGGAGTGCATAGAAACCCATTTGAGCGACCGGAATGTGATTGCAACACTGCGCCGTCGTTTGTACACACACACACACACACACAGAATTGTGCTGATGACTTTTGGCACCGACCAACATCAACACTTGCTACCGACAGCAGCGAAATTGTAGTTGAAATGGGCGGTGGGACTAACAAATGAAATGAAAGGCGGGAGCGCAGGCGACGACGACGGCCAGCCACGCTGTGTGCGTTGCATGGCGCGTGTTGACTGCAACAGCTGCGGAACTGCGGTGCCAATGCTGCACAGCATAGCATATGTTGCCAATAATACGGGCGACTAACTGACAACAACAACAGCAAAGCGAGTGAAATTGCTGCTGTTAGGCGTGCAACAGAGTGTTGTTGTAGGAAAATTTTTGTTTTTTTTTTGTTATTTTCGCTATATAAACGAGCGAACTACGATTGCTTTTCGTTTTTTTGTTTTGTTTTTGTTTTTGTAATTTTTTTTTTAATTTTTTTTTGTAGTTTTTTGTTGTAATTTTTGTTTTTGTTTTTTTTTTTCTTTTCTGTGCGCTTTGATTAGAAATCGCCGCATTTGCACCCGCGAAAGGGTCACCATGTCCTTGCGACTCACTCTTGCTCCTTCCACCTCCTCTTCGCTCTCAAATTGGCGCCACTTCGCTCGCCGACAATCGCTAGCGCAACGAGCCAACAGTGGCTGGCGTATGTGGCGAATGTCATTATCTTTTATTGTCATTATGTGTGATTTTTATTCACTATCGTGCCATATTGGTATTATCGCAGTTCCACCTCCTGATTTGCCAACGACTGTGGCTGCCGAGTGTTTTGCCGATTATCATTTGGTCGAATGCGGCACATACACATATATACTTATACACATAGAGCAATGAATTTGTGTGTCACTTGAGCGCTAACATAACGGCACATTGTAATTTTTGCGTCTATGTGTGTCTCTCTGTGTGTTTGTGTATAATGGGCGTTTGGCTCGTGAGTGCGAAATTGAAATTAAAATTGAAAATTGTAATCGGTATAAATTAATTGGGTGGACAGACAGAGTCGTTTATGTTATGGCGTTGCACGGTCGCAGCGTTTATGGCAATTGCATTTCGAATAGGTAATTAAATTTACGTGATCACTGCGTGAATTTTTAAGCGGCATGTGCTAAGAATATGTTTACAGGATATTCAATTAAATAAACTTAATTATTAAATTTTTTGGTGGAATTTAATATTTTTTATATAATGCATGAAAATCTATCAAAATTTATTTACTTTTTTTTTAATTTTTTTTTTTAATTTTTAGTGGAATTTAATATTTTTTATAGAATGCATGAAATTCTATCGAAATTAAATTTTTTTTAAAATTAATTAAATTGTTTTAAATTTTTATAGAATGCATGAAATTCTATCGAAATTAAATTTTTTTATTTTTTTTTTTATTTTTTTTAATTTTTAGTGGAATTTAATATTTTTTATATAATGCATGAAATTCTATCGAAATTAAATTTTTTTATTTTTTTCAATTTTTTTTTTTTTTTTTTTTTTAATTTTTAGTGGAATTTAATATTTTTTATATAATGCATGAAAATCTATCGAAATTTATTTTTTTTAATTTTTTTTTCAATTTTTTTTTTTTAATTTTTAGTGGAATTTACTATTTTTTGTAAAATGCATGAAATTCTATCAAAATTTTTTTTTTTTTTTATTTTTTAATTAATTTTTTTTTTTTAATTGTTAGTGGAATTTAATATTTTTTATATAATGCATGAAAATCTATCGTAATTTATTATTTTTTTAATTTTTTAATTAAAATTTTTTTTTTAATTGTTAGTGGAATTTAATATTTTTTATAAAATGCATGAAATTCTATCGAAATTTATTTTTTTATTTTAATTTTTTTTTCAATTTTATTTTCATTAAAATTTTTTTGTTTTTAATTTTTTTTTTTTTTTTCAATTTTTATTGCATATTTTTTATCGTTTTCAAATGCTCCTTGCCTTCTATACTCACTACATTACTGATATTTAGTAGTAATCATATAACATTTCTGTGAAATTCTTCGCTCACAATAAACACTTACTCAAATTCCTCGCACTATGCTAACAGACACCATACTTGAAGCAAATAAATATATTTATTTATTTATTTATATATATATGTATCTATATTTATGTATTTATTTTAACGCAATTATTTGCTCACATTAATACTCACATATATACAAATATATAATCCTCTATACAAAACACTTTAAGTCCGCTTGGAATTCATTGCTGCCATGAAATTCAATCTGCAATGCAACGCACTCAATACTCAGGCAATTAGCGTAACAACAATAAACACATGAGCGCTTCATACTTCAGCTAGCTTGCAATTTGCACAAACAATTCAATGTAAATTAGTGGAGTTGAGTTAAGAAAATTGTTATCATTCGAAAGGAAAATGCGTGTAGTCACGCAAGCACGCAGTCTAATACATATACAAAGTATACTTTGTTAGTGTAAGTATATGTGCATGCAAACAGATTAGGCTTAATGCCAAGAGCAGAAAACAGGTGTGGCATGAAGTTCAAATATGTTGTTGCTGGGAGAATTTAATTACTTACATACATATGTGACGCACATAGTGGTCTAAAGTAGCGCTAACTGTTTGAAAAGTTAATCCTTTAAGCTATACATTTATCTAGAATCATCAGAATCAGAATAGATAGCACTTCTATATACTCTCGAAGAAATATTTCTAAGACTGAAAGGAGTTCTAATATCATTCATAAATCGATAAAAAGCAACATTTGCAACATTTAAAGGTTTTACTAAAGAAACCTTACCATTTATTGCCAACATTTACTTCGAAGATTTTATTTGTTCACCAGAAAGTATACATCCCGAAATCCATTTCATTATGGCAAGACTAACACCTGCGCAACGGTTACAAATTGTTCAATCTTATTACGAGAATTCATGTTCTATAAAGAAGATGTTTCACGCGCTTCCCTCAAGTTAAGGTCAATATAAGCGGCCTACAAACAAAAAGCGTACTATTCGCAACACTATCACCCATCTTGAGACCCAGCATTTATGATTGGTTAATATTCGACCGAATAGACCACGTCCAGCACGCAGTGAAGAAAATAAAGCAGGCGTAGCTGAGAGTGTTCACGAAGACCGTGGAGCGTCTATTTGGCGCTGTTCGCAGCTAATCCGACTGATAACGGATTATTTGCTGCCTGAAATTGAAGCTTGAGATCTCGGCGACATTTGGTTTCCACATGACAGCGCCATTTCCCACACATCAATGGATTTATTGAGAGCACACTCTGGTGTGCACATAATTTCACGATTTGGGCCGGTCGATTGGCCAGCAAGATCACACCGTTAGACTTTTTCTTGTGGGGATGTGTAAAGTCTAAAGTCTATGCGTACAATCTCGCTTCGATTCAGGTCTTGGAGCAAAACATCATTCGTGTCATTCGGCATTTACCAGTCGAAATGCTCGAACGAGTCATCTTAAATTGGACTCAACGGATGGACCATCTGAGACCATCGACGCGATCAAACTTTGAAAGAGAGAATCTTTAAAAAATAAATACTAAAGAATATTCTTTCGGATGATAATAAACGTTCCGCATTAATTTTGGGTTTTTCTGTTTTTTTATTCAAAAAAGTAAGGAGCTTCGATCACCCTTTAATAGTAATTTTATACTATCATCCTGAGCTGTAATTACATCACGTTTCAGTATTCTAATGTCTCTGACCTTATGCCATTAATAACTAATGATTTCAACTGGAAATCAGAATGACTGAGGGAGGTTTCCTTAATGACTATTATTTCAACTTGGAATAACTTTCATTGATTGATCTCATTTTCGTAAACTTTTCCACAGATCGTACCTTCCAATTCTTTGAAAGATCAGATTTTTCCATGTGATATATATTAATTTCTCTTGAGATTTCTCCCAAGATTAGTTTAGACATGTGAAAAATACTTTTACATGTACTTATTGCACCATCAAGACTCCTAATATAGTAGAACAGTAGAACAACTCAGATTAAGAATAAATTTCTCAGAATATCACCATCAAGACTCCTAATATAGTAGAACAGTAGAACAACTCAGATTAAGAATAAATTTCTCAGAATGCCAATACATTTCTTCAAGTCTTGCTCTTGACTCTCTCTTTAACGTAAGACTTTTGAAGATATTATTTTCTAATATAGCCAGATCTTTGATGAAGTGAGATTGTCATATATACACTAACCTGGAATCGTCGGGATTTATCCGATAGCTAAATTGGATTTGATTTTATACCAGAACCAGAAAAACTGTCTTTGAAGTTTTTCGGGAAAAAATATTAAATTGGGAGACTTTTGGTGCTTTAAACTCTTGTACCACCTCAGAACGTATAGCTCTTTACTTTCCAGCACACATATCAGCTTCAATGTCATTTGTAGCACTCAACTACCGCGCAACCGTTGAATACCGTAAAGTAAATCTTGGTATTTACTTAAGTGCAGACGTGTGTACACATTTAAGAACAGTTACACGGTTGTATTTAAGCGCTTACCTATGCATATTTGCATGCGTTTGCCATTCTTGAAACACCGAAATGCACGATATTGTTGCATATGTTGTTGTACAATGCGGCATTGTAAAGTTATATATTTGTAAGGTAACAGAGTTGCCATTTAAATTGTTTTTCGTAAAAAACCTGTAAGTGATATTTGAAGAAATAGCATTCACCAACAAAATAAAAATTTTGCTTCTAATTATTTATGAGACTTTGAAAAAATTTTAACAAAATTTTGAACCGTTCACCAGTCTCAATACCACTTTTCACAAATCCACTCACCTGGCAACACTGCCAAACCAAATATGACTGCATATCGCCAACCTGATGAGCGCTATGTGAGCTATGTCTGAAATGTAGCTGTGCAACGCTGCGCATACGCTTAGTATGCGTTTGCCTGCGAGAGTGTATGTGAGTGTGAGTGTGTGTGTGTTGATGTGCCGTTCGTTTGCTTTGTGTTTATGAATTCACGCAAATACCAAGTGTGCATTATATTATTTTGGGGTAAAATGAATGATTATAGCTGGTTTTGTTGTTTGCTGTCTGTTGTCTGTTGTCTCGTTGTGCATAAAATATTTGCTGCAAGCGGAAATGTAAACAGCGGAAGCGGAAAATGCATCAAACTGTTTTCATGAATGCAAAAAGTTGTACGAGTAGAGCAAAATTCGCTTTTTACCAAAGCGTCGGTATGCTCAGATGTGGCATCTCACATATACATATATTTCACTGTGTTCATACTCATACCTTTCATGGCTTACAATCACTTATATGTGTATATACTCCTATATGGATATACGGTATTATAGCAAATATCTGATTCAATGAAATTGATCCGTAAGCAGCGTTGTTACTTTTCATGTACTTTCAATTATACAAGCAATAAGTTAATTGAGTTTTCAATTCACTGCCAATATAACGGTAGTGTCCTGTGCCAGCTGCAAGTATGTATTGAATAATGTATATATGTATGTGTGTAAAAATACCGGATTTTGTGGAGATGCTACGATATTTATTTTTTATAAGATTTTTCGAATATTTCACTGATTTGATAGCCCATATAATGTCTTAAAGCTCAAAGAGAAGTGTTCTCAGGATTTTTTGGATGAAAGTCATCCAAGAATATAGTTAAAAAATCCAAGCCAAAAGAATTCAAAGTAACCTCAAACCATCTGAGGTCACTGTAACGTCGGCTTATTCAGCAATATCCAATAATGATCTATTTAAAAATCAATATTGATAAAACGGTACTTTTTTCAGAAATAACGTGACTTAACTTCAGATTACTAACTCTCACAGACAGCATTCCTAATACTTATGGTGAAGCGTGATATTCTACTCCATAAACTCTTCTACTTCCTAAACTCTTCTTTACTATTTTTTTATTTCTTGGTGATCACTTAAAGTGGGGTACTCTTCGAGTTTTAAATCCTCGTTATTTTAGAAAAAATATGTCTACCTGTTTCGTAAGCTTTTATAAATCATATGAAAGAGATTTCGGGTTATCGGTTTTATAAGAGGTTAGGTCTGTCTAGAACTATGATAATCTTTTCTGAGCCCCAGCAAGGCTTATATGGACAATTGTGATTCTTAGAACTCGTGATATGTATCTGTAACAACTGTTGTTACGGAGTAAGTCTCTACATTATCAAATAGAAAACAAAATTGAGTATAAATCTAATTACGAAAAAGATATCGCCTCATTGAATACCCCACGTCTAAAAACAATATCAATTATATGATATTATTTTACTATTCTAGCAATTGTAGGATATTTTCAGGACCCTAGAGCCACAGAATATTATGGAAGAGGAAAAATAATATAATTTACCAAATTCTTGACTGTCTAACTCCTTAAGTACCGCCAACTTTGGATACTTTTAACAGATTTATGTACTGACAATCCTTTGACAAATTTAACTTCTCCGAGAACTTCAAATGGTTATCTCGATTTTGCCTTAAAACTACTACTCTTCACCAAATTCTCGAAATAATTTTTTCGAGAGATTGGGTCGTAAGTAAAAAACTAATCTTTCTGGTTTTCGAAGTTATCTTCGAAATTCGAATTTTTTTGTTTCGAATTTCGAAAATAAACTTACTGAAAAACATTTTATTATTGATTACAGGAATAAGAAAGAAAGAAATAACAAATATATAACAGATAAAGCATAAAATTTGGATCTTCGAAAAAAATTAAAATTTTATATTTCGCAATTTTCTTCTTCTTCTTTTTTTGAGAGATTGGGTTGTATGTAAACAACGATTTTTTTTGGGTTTTCGAAGTTAACTTCGAAATTCGAAATTTTGTTTTTCGAATCTTCGAAAAATTTAAAATTTTATATATCGCAATTTTCTTTGCTTTTCTTCAAATTTAATATTAGCCCATTCGCTTTATTTTAAAAAAATTATAATATTCGTTTCAAGTATTCGCATTCGCTTTCGCCTCCGATCACTTGCAGTTTCAACATCCCTAATTATAAGAAGAATAATTTCCATTTGTTTCAAAACCCCCACGGCAGCACTTTCGTACACTTTCTGTGTGTCAGTCATCCTTTCATCTCCACTTTTTTCAACATTCTACTATATGCATATATACACATACACAAGTATATATGGTATAAGCATCTGCTAAATGCCTCAACTCCTTCTTTAGCGCGCTACAGCTTTATTAAAATGAAATGTTAAATGTGAACGCCAATTCCATTAACGCACTGCCATGAATGCAGATAAAAAAGAGTTGCAATTCAAAAAGCAAAAATAAAAAAAAAAACAGAAAAGTAGAGAAAATCGAAGAGAGAGAGTGCAAAAGAGAGTCGTCGTCTGTATAAATAAATATTGTTAAATTGAAAAATTCGGTACGCACAACGGCAATGAATTCCGCCTCTTAGTATAATTGCAAAATTATGCAAATAATGCAGCAGCAGCAGCAGCAGCTCACCCACAGCCTCAATAGTCTTTCCGCCAGCGTCAGTTTGACAACGTCAACGTGCGCCAAGAATATGCAGACGCATACTTTACACAGACACACACACACATACATGCAAGCAAGCATTTGTAGGTGAGTGTATTGATGGAGTGAAAATGAGTAGTGGAGTTGCGTGGCATTTCGCTACAGTGGCAACGTGCCACACACCTGCAGCTGTAGTTTACACTGCTCACTCGCTGCTTGTTGCTGGCACGTGGGTGTATAACGGTGTTGCAAGTTTTCTGCATTTTACAACTTAATTGAATTAATTTTCATTTTCTTCGTTTTTTTCTGCTTTTTTCTCTCTTCTCTCACACACACACAATCCAACTCCCTTTACTGGCGTAGCGCTAGCCAACCCCTCAATCTACGTTGCCAAAACTTGGCAACTCTTGCTTGATTGCTGTAACGCATACGCCCTGGAGGCCATCAAACTGGAATTTCTGCATAAAATGTAAATTTAAACTTACCAACTTATTCTTTGCAGCGCGCGCTCAGTGCTGTTTTCTACTTTTTCACTTTTAATTCGCTTCATGCATAACGGCACCTTTTTTCAATTTTTTTTTCATATTTATTTTGTGTGTGTGTGTGTGTGTGTGTTGGTTCATAGTTTACAGTTTTCACAACAAATGCGAACATTTTTTTTCTGCATGCAAATAGTTGAAGTGCGCGTCGTTGGCATTGCATTGCATTGCTGCAGAATGTGCGGTGACTGGCGACACTCTGAATTCAATTGCTGCTTGCCAATGCGCTAACATGCGCAAATATTTGCAAATGTATGCGTCTGTGTGTGTGTGTGTGTATTTTATAAAAATTAATATGAGAGCATATATATTTACACTAAATCACAATTCAGTGTTAGATGTGGAAAAATATTATTTTATCAAATTTTTTAAAATATTTACAGCTCATGTGGCTATACATATATTCTATTTTTTTTTTTTATAAAAACGTATTTACATAACTATGCATTTTATTAGCATTAAACTCTTTGGAAATTGCTTGAATTTTTACTTTCATATTCAATAGTTCAATAAGCATGCATTTATGCTGAAAAAAAATTAAAACAAGTGACAGAATTTTAACCAATAGAAGGCGCTGTGGTCGCATTATTTCTTAGAACTATATTTAATAACCGATCTAAGACACATTTGGAACAAAATGTATTTAAAAAAAAAATTTAAAAATAAATAAAATATCATAAATCTAACCGATAGATGGCGCTGGTAACGAATTGTCTCAAAAATTCTATCTACCATATTTTCTAAATATTTTAAAAATATATATTTTACTTGTTTCAAATCAACATTTGTGTGTTACACTCTCAAATCAATACGATTGTCATTATGTCACATTGAATGACCTAATTGCTATCGTCATTACGTCAAATTAAATGACGTAATTGCGATTGTCAAATTTAATGACCTAAATTGGCGTCCGTCTTCTCTGTAATAAATTATAAAATGTTTCAAATCGAATTAATTTTCTTCACCAGTTTGTCAAATTGACTCAGCAAATGTGTTACTAAATTGTCAAAAAAATTACAAAATTTTTAAATTGATTTGGCTATCAAAATCCACACCTTAAGGCGGGGTAAGGTTTGTTTCGTCGAAAAAAGACCTTTTTTTATGAATTTTTTTAGAAAAAATTATTGCTGTAGGTTTATTTTACTTATTATTATATGAAAGTACAACATTTGAAGGATACTTAAAAAAAGTTTTATCGAAAAATAGCAAGGAATAATGGATTTATCGTCGATCTCTGCAGGGACCTCGAAAAGAATATTTGTGCGGTGACCAGCCTACAGCATCACTGGATCATCCGAAACCAAAAAATCAAAATGCTTTCTTTAGTTTATTAGTTTATCATTCAATTGACGTCGAGTTTTTTTTTAATTTTTCAATTAAACCATATGGTACCATTTTCAAGCCAAAATAACGATTTTAGACGAAAAAATCGACCTATTTGTTATTGTAAAATTGTTAGTACTTAAAATTTTTTGGAAAAACTCGACATCATTCGAGAGCTATATATATGTAGAATATTTGTTCAAAATTTCAAAACGATCGATGCAGTAGTTTTTTCTGTAGGCTGGCCGACTTTAAAAATGGCATATTTGGGAAAATCGATTCAAAATTGTGTACACACAGCGCAGGTAGCTGGAGGTACCGTTATTCAACCTGCTGTAACTTCGTTAGTTTTTCTCCGAATGACCTAAAACTTTCACACAATATTCTTGAGATGTTGATGGTTCAGAAAAAAAATATAAAAAAAATGAAAAAAAGTTGTCAAGCCTTACACCCCCCCACCCCTTAAGAAGAATCCTCACGAATTGATAAATTTGGTTCGAAAAATGTTGTCAAGATGTCGCAGCAAATGTGTTCTGAAATTTTCATAAACGTTTTAAATATTTTGTCTATTAGTGTCATTAAATTTGACACAATGCAAACCACTCCCTTATCAAGAAACCACATGAATTAATCAATTTTGTTCGGAAAATATTGCGTAGATTGTTACAAAAGTTCAATGGAAGTGATTTTTATTTATTGAATTACAACTGTCATTAAATTTGGCATAATGGAACACGCTCATTTAAAAAGAAAAGTCACTATTTGAACAATTTAACTCGAAAATTAATGTATAAATCGTTACAGATATAATTTGAAACAAATTTTTTTGACTTGACACGACTGTCATTAAATTTGACATAATCAATGGATTAAACTGAATATGCAAAAATTAAAATATTGAATTTAAAAGGAAATGTAGGTTTATGCTTGTTGTTAAAATAAAAATTGGCTATCAAAATCCAAACCTGAAGAAGAATCCTCACGAATTGAGCTATTTTGTTCGAAAAATATTGTCAAAATGGCTCAGCTAGTGTGCTCCTAAATTCTCATAGAAAATGACAAGCTTTTTAATTAATTTGTCTATTGCTGTCATTAAATTTGCCATAATGGAAACCACTCCCTTATGAAGAAACCACATGAATTGATGAATTTTGTTCGGAAAATATTGCGTAGATTGTTACAAAAGTTCAATTAAAGCGATTTTTATGTCAACTTACATTAAATTACAACTGTCATTAAATTTGACATAATGAAAAATGCTCATTATAAAAATATTGAATTATTTGACTCGACAAGTAATGTATGAATTGTTACAGTAATAATTTTAAACTAAGTTTTTCTTTTAATTGAGACGACTGTCATTCAATTTGACATAATTAAATTTGACATGGATTTAATTGGATATGCAAAAATGAAAATACTGAATTTAAAAGGAAATATAATTTACTTTGATATTTTAGACGTTACCCTTTGATGTTAATTTTATACTCTCTCTCAGTGTACGAAAACCATTAAAAATCTTGAAAAATTTGTGTATATGGTTAATTTGACAGCAATTATGACAACATTTTGGCATAACTGGAATGCATAAACTGTAACCTACTATTTTATAAAACAAAAATTCTGCAATAATAGTAATATTATCTCTTTTTCTTTCTTAGTTTTGTTCCCTAATTGCTTCATAGCAGTAATTTATCAAGAAGTGTTTGTCAAATAAATGTCAAAAAAGTAAAAAGTTGTTTGATTGTAATTCCTTATTGGATTTATTGTTTTGCTTACTAAGTTTTTCTTTTAAGTTAGTCTACATAACAAAAGAGCTGCGAAATTGATCAGTTATAAGTGTACCTTTCGAAGGGTGTTTATAGTACTATTTACAATATTGTCAGTGAGTGTCAGACTAATATGAAAGTATATTAGTTTGAAATATTTTTTACTTAAACGCAATCGAAGTTTTAAATTACAGAAAACGATAGGATTTTACCAGATTCAAAGAAATATTTCATTATAAAAAAACCGAATTTGACTTGTCAAAATTTTTGACACACTTGTCAGTTTTTCAATTTTAAAAGTTTTACAAGTAGTGTAATAAAAATAGGTTATATTATGTTAAAATATATCACATTAAAAGAAATAAAAACCCTCTCAAGCATAAGACGCCACTCCCAATCAATGGCAATTAAAAACTTCTGATTCTTTCTCTCCGTTTTAAAACTGCGACACCTCTTTGAAAATGCGACAACTGCATGCTACAAAGCAAGTATCACACGAAACGCACTCAAAAATTTCTACAAAGAGAAAGTAGAAAAGCTAACACAAAAGCCATTTGCAGCATTCAGCAATCAAGCTGTCAAACAAATGCAAAAGTATACGTTAGACATGTTGCATATAGTATTAAGTGCGACTGGCGGCTCTAAATACTCGTATAAAACTATTAGAGTGCCGCACTTGTGAATTTATTTCACTTTTTTGATTTTAATTTTTTTCTTTTTCATTTCGTTTTTGGCTGCTACACCTCGCACATCACACACATTATGCCGGTATAACGAAATTTAATGAGATAACTTTTTGACATTTAAGTGAATCATATCAAAAAAGTTTGGTTTTTACGATTTCATGTCTATTGCGCGAGACACGGGCATACGCAGCTGCGAAAGGTTATACCTGCTGAAGTTATTAAGACTTGCAGAGAATGTGTGGATGTGTGTGTATGTATAGAGAGATGTATATCTGAGTTAAAGTATATATGTATAAATATGTGATATATATATACATATGTAAGAGATGTATATATGTTCATATGCATTCAAGGAAGCACTTTGAATTTCGCTGGCATAAGTTCACTTCCTGTGTGGCATGCAACATGCTACATATGTATGTTTCTCTGCTTATATATATGTATGTGTATATATCGTCTCTGTCTCAAGTTAAGCGCGCAGCTATGCAATCATAGACGCATGCCAACTGGGAATTCAGTTGCATATGCATGTTCAAGGGTATTTGTGTGTGTGTGTGTGAGTGAGGTAAGGCGCTGATATGAGTTGCTGAGACATTCGCTGTTGCTACGTTTGCACTATAATTTTCGCACGCACACAGACACACATGTATATATATATATGTGTGTATATGAAAGGCGCATGTCTCCAACTTCTTTTGGCGCTTTATTATTATTATTTTTTTTTTTTTTGCATTTCATGAAATTACAATTCCACCACCAATTACGGCAAATTGACATTGCATTTTAAATTACTTACTTACATGCTTCACACTGTAATTTTGCCACGGCAGTTACTTTTCGACGACGTTGTTGCAATTTTTTTGTTGTTTTTGTAATTTTTTGTTCTTGTAGTTGCATATATAGCTGCATAAAGCATTTTTTGCGCACATAACTTGAGTTGCAACTCACTTTTACGAGCTTTTCTCATATATTTTTTCTTCCAATGTTTGTATGGAAGAAAACACATCTCTCTGTGTGCGTCTTCTTCTTCTTCCACCACTGCCACTCCGTCAAATTTGTCGCATATCTGCATATTTAAAAAATTAATCGCCAACATAAAGCAAAGCAACTACACTACTCCCTTCTAGTGCTGCACAGCTTAACACTTTCTGTTTTTAAGTGCCCTAAAGTCAAATGGCAAGCCGTGGCGTATACGTGATATATTTCGTAGAACTTTAAGCTTGCACAATAAATGCAACTTATTGTACCCAAAAGTGTTGCATATGTCACCAAGCAGTGTAGTGTTAGAGTGCAGTATAGTTGTGTGCAAAAAGTTTGGTAGTAAGCGGGGGTAAGACGCACAAAAGCTACAGCTGAGTCACAGCGCCATTGCATAAGCGTCGACTTAACTCAACAGTTTTCAGTTGCAATTGCACATTTTATTGCATTTGCGGCACACACACGCACACACAAAACGCATGAATAAAGATTTATATGGCGACACACACACACATATACATATATTTGCAACTTGGCACACACACACAGTTGAAAGTGGATTTGTTGCGCGCTTTGCATGTAGTTGACAAAACTTCTTCTCCTGCTCAAACACATGCAAAGTAAATCACAATTGCAGCAAATCGAATCATCACAAAAGTTTTCGCACACACACACTCACACATAGCGATAAATTTGTTTGAGTATCATGCCCAAGCGCGCTGTGGCAGTGTCTTAAATATGCGACGAAGTTTATGCAACATTTTACAGCATGCCACAAGCACAACAGCTAGACAAATATACAGAAAGACACACAAATATTTCTGCAACTATCCATCTTAGCGCACACACACATGTCTTTGCCACACGTGCACTCACAAACTTGCAACACAAACGCATTGCTAACTGCGCTAAGCGCGCTCAACTGTGTTCGCCATTGCAATTTGTTCAAATTCCGCTATGCTGCGGTGGCACACGCACATTAATGCCACACACATGTATATTATGTTAGATATATAGACAATCACACAGCGAAATCCATTGATACACGCATGTTGCATGTTGCATGCTGCAATGCTTTTGTTGCACATTTTCCTTGGCCAAAGTTGTACGTAAATAAACTTGCCTGCATTGCTTCTTTTATCTGTGTGCAACGGAAGTGATTGGAAATTGTTTCGTTTTGCAGCTGAAAAGTTTACTTTTTCACTTTGTCAACTTGCAACAACCGCCTCAACTATAGATAAATCACTCTACTGAGTACTACCTTATAGTTAGAACAACTTGAAAATTTTCTTTATACCACTTTTAGTGTTGTTGTTGTAGTGGGTTTGTTGTATTTTTGGTACTGTTGTTGTTGTTTTTGCATTTTTGTTGTTATTGTATTTTTTATTTTTGTTGTTGTTGTTGTACAGCATCTTGTTTGTTTATAAAATACGTCAGGCGCTTATTCTCATACAAATTTCTTTCATTCTTTATTTTTTTTTTTATTTTTTTTTTTGTTTTTTCTTCTTCAACTACTTTCCACTTCTTCTTCTTCTTCTTCTTCTTCCACTTTCTTAGTGAACACAATTTATTTGAGGTTAGTTTTTGGACGTGTGTCACTTGTACTGTATCCACCTGTATACCCCGCTTTCGTATGCCATGCAAAAATGTGTTGTTGTTGTGGAAATAAAATATATTTTCATTGCAAGTGTCGTCTACGACCACGTCGTTTGGCATGCTCGTACGCATGTATACATATATACATACATACATATATATGTTTGTTTGGGACATAAACCGTTAGTCGTACACGTTCTCAGATTATTGGGTAAATTTTTCTTCGCATTGAAGTGTTTGTTAACGAATACTATTGCCAATGCACTTTAGCTTAAGAGTTGTGCAACTTGCAACACTGCTTTGTTGCTGTTGTTGTTTAGTTTGTTGTTGTTGTGCGACTACCGAAAGTAAGTTTGCGGCGTGATAATGCGAAAGTTTCATGTATTCAAGCCATTTCTCACTAGCACACACACACAATGTAGCGTTGTTGGAGTAAGTCTTTAAGTTGCATAATGAAATGAATGTCGATTCTAAGAGTTTTTGGGGTAAATGATGATACTAGCGGTGGCTTTATTTTATATTCGATTGGCAAAATATGCGGAATAAAATTTATAAAGGCAGTGTTACCAGAATATAATTGAGTAAAATAATAAAAATTCTTTATAACAACCAAATCATGGAAGAGTGGCGAATCGCACATGAAGCTGGTATAAATACAAAATACTGATCTAATCAAATGGTTATCTCTCTTATAAATAGTCTAAGTCGGTTGCCGAATCCCTTTTTTAACACAAGTAACTGCAAGTTCTCATTTATTGATGTCCTATAGTAGTCAGATAACAGATTTTGCTCAGAACTAAACCAGTTTGTTACTAGTCCCTAACAGATACATAACTGCCTAATCCACCTATGACCTCAGGAGAAAATTTTAATAAAAATGTATCTTTTCTCTGAATCTTTTTTTTTTTTTTTGAATTATTATCTACTGATTAATATAATTATGATATATTTCTGAAGCAACTTACCGAAGAACGGGTACAATTTCGCTTGATTTTGAGACTAGTTCGTTGTTATACTGGTCTTATCATTAATTTCTATCTAATTACTTCCATAGTGTGTTGTATCAGCTCTTTTTAAGAGCATTTTGTTGTGGGATGTGTCCTACATTTGGACAGAAACATATGTCGTCAAAGTATTAGGAATTCTATAATTTTTTTCTATCTCTATTTCCTTTCCGCTCATATAAGAACACATTTTATCAGAATTTGAGACCACCATTCTCCGATTGCACAACTCTCACTGAATGAACTTGACTCTGCTGTCTAATCTATAAAAGTTATTCACTCAATATTAGGTTAGGATAGGATAGGTTAGGTTAGGTGAGGTGAGGTTAGGTTAGATTAAGTTAAGTTCTAAGGCTGTTTCCCAAAACGAACTTCTATATTCGCTATTACGCGATCTTGTTCGAAAAAGTGAGATCCGAGATATATTTTCATTAATCTCGCAAAGTCAGGACATTCCAAAAGAAAGTGATGAGATGATTCCAGCTCAACATCTTCCATGCAACTTCTACAGCTTTATTTTCAATCTTACAGCGCGGATCTCGTTAAAACAATGACCAGTTATAACCCCCACGACTAAGAAGAAGTAAACTTTACTGAGGGCGAAGAGCTCGATAGACCTCCTGCGGTTTAACGTAGACCAAAAGTATCTGGCGACTGCGCAAGTGCAGTCACTAGCACTAGACCAGCGCCTACCCAGCTCAGACGATGTCCATCTGTACATTAGCAAACTGCAACATCACAACGGTGAGCTTAGATGTTTTATGCTACTAATAGTGAGACTGACGTTCCTGATCTTGCAAGCGCATCAGTCTTACTATTTCCAACGATTCCGCTGTGGCCAGGAACTCTGAGTAATCTAACCTAAAATTATATCGATGTCACCGATAGTGAAAATAAGGATTCCTTTACCAACCTTGAGCGCATAGTCAGGCTAGTATCGCCGCTCTACTATCGTAGAGTGGATCGTCACCTCCATAAAGGTTGCTGCGTTTCGAAACAATATATACGCCATTGCCTTAATAGCAGCCACTTCCGCTTGAAAAACGCAGCAATAGTCGGAACGTCTGAAATTAAGGTTAATGCGGAGCTCCCGACAGTAAACTCCTCCACCCAACTTTTCTTTTTTTCCACTTCCACCCATCAGTGAAGTAGCTTACCGCGCCACTCCTCCAGCGACTCCTATCCGCCCAAACTTCCCTCGATGTAATAAGAGCAGAGAAGTTGATTTATACAAAAAATATGCAGAAGTGGCTAAAAGAACCATTTTTTAATGCTCTACTAAAAGGATAGGTTAAGTTATTCTGGTGGGCCAGCAGGCCCCACATAGACCAATTATGGTCCTTCCGTTCTACCAAAAGCTTAAGCGAATTTCTTTTTGGAATGTGTTCTTATACAACACAAGAACTACCCCTTTTTGAGTTCTAAGTCTACTTTATAGTAAAGAGGAAATTGATAATATTGTCTGCTGCGGATTAATCGGAATTAAAATTTAATGTCAATAATTTTAGAGTATAATTTGTTGTAATTTGAGATCTCTACCCTACGATTGAAAGAGCCCTCACTTGATACTCATGCCTATAGCGGTTGTAATCGGTCAAAGTGCTGACTAAAATGTTTTTTATAGCAAAAATCCGAAAATATTACTAAAAATAATAACTGTACTCATTAGCGTAATTTTCAAAATAATTTGCAACCAACTTTAAGCACGCAGAGTACTTATTTACCTACAAAAACAACTACCTATAGGTTAATATTATATATATAAATACATATGTAACTATTATAAGTGTCAACGGCTTTAATAAGTCAAAATGCGTATAAACTCGCATATAACCCGCAGTCAGCACGGCCACAGAAGCTCAAGCGCAACGCCTACTCATGTGGCAATTGAAGCATGCCGTGTCGACAGCGTTGCCTGTTTTTCGTAGCATATGCGCAGGCGCTCTGGCAACTAGCAGCCGTCTAGCAGTTAATGTCGGTGATATAATTGCCTATAAAGTGTTGTAGGTGTGCTTGCAACACTCACCAGTGCCACAAATTTAACGTTGCTGCTTTCATATTTTATTTGTATGTGTATATATGTATGTATGTGTATGTGTGTGTGTGTTTGTGGTAATTTTAGTAATGAACACTTGGGTTTTTCGGTGCGCAGCTGCTACGGCTGCGGTGCGCGCCCATCAACTACTCATAAATACTCGTAAATATGCCGCTTTCAAGTGCATTCATTATTGTTGCAATTATGGTGAAAACACACACACAACTTTTCTGTGGTTTTGAGGGCGGTGAAAAATATTTTTTTTTGATTTATTTTTTTTTTTTGGATTTTTTTTTTAATTTTTATAATGTTTTTTCCATTTTTTACTTTTTTATTTTTTATTATTTTACTATTTTTTTCTTCTTGCCGCTGCCTCATACAGACTTACCCTACAGCAGCGTCCATCAACCACTTCCCGAAGCAAAATAATTTTTGTAGTTTGTTTAAAGTTCAGTTTTTGTGAGTGTATATATGTGTGTGTGTGTTTGCGTTGAAGTTTGTAATTTGCACATTATGTGCTTATATTCGGCCATATGCAAGCATAAGTACAACAACAACAACAACATAAGTGTATAGTTTATGTTCATATACAAGCAAAGTCATGTTTTTGTTGTTATTCCACGGAGTTACAGCCACCGTTGGTACTATAGTTTTACCGTTATTTTTGTTTTGTTTTTTTCTGCAGTCAGCAAGCTTTTCACAACATTCCGTTTCTGTTTTTTCCTCATTTCAGAGCGTAAACTTTTCGTTGGCATGCTGAATAAAAAGTATAATGAGGCCGATGTGAGGCAGCTGTTCACGGGCCATGGCACCATCGAGGAGTGTACGGTGTTGCGCGACCAAAATGGGCAGAGCAAAGGTTGCGCTTTTGTGACGTTTGCAACGAAGCACAATGCCATTGGAGCGATTAAGGTAAGTGCGAGTGTGTGTTTAAATGTGTGTTTCTGTATGCGTATGGCTGGCTAAATGAGTGTTGCTCAGTTGCCCAGTTGCCACTTGCCACTTGCCACTTACCACTAACCACTTGTGTTGGCACCGCAACGATCAACGATGCGCATAAGTAGAACGCGATTTGGTTATGGCGTCGGAATTTTTAAATACCCTTGTACTTGTACTCAAGCGTCAAGCGAACTTTCGCATGCGTAATCCTTGCCACTACTTGCTGCAAGCCAACAACGGAAACTGCTGGTTTTCTCGTCTTAAAGATTTCGTGCTTGCGCTTTTCTTCAATCCACAGCGCTCGCTTTGTTTTGCACAATTTCTCATAAGGCGCCCACTTACACTTCGTAGTCCCCATGGAAAGACCGCAATGCCGACGGCAGCAGACTGTCGCACGACTTACCCAACGCACTGCCTCCCGCCAACACACCCAGCACTTCATTTCTTCTATGTGTATGTGTGTGTGCGGCTGTTGGGGGTTCAAGCGTTAAGCGCCCACATCCGAGTGCGCAGCATGCATGTACGAGTTGGAGGTAAATGACCCAAGAAAATAAAAGTTAAACGCTGTGCAGCACCCAGCAAAAGCGCTTAAATAAAATGCATGTAGTTGCTTGCAACCCAAGCCGCGTGGCTCAGTGTGTAGCACTTGACAAATTGGCGACGGTATCATTTTGGCTGAAATGCAGTGACTGTGGCAACAGCAGCAATAAAATAACGTCGGCAACAACTACTTCAATCACACACAATGCAGCTCAACTGCAACGGGAAATCATGAAATAACAAGTTAAATAAAACCAGTAAGGTGTGGCTAAGTTCGGGTGCGACCGCATTTTATGGACTCGCGATCTGATAAATACAGAAACATATAATATAAGTTGCTCGCATTACTTTAAATGAAAAAATTTTGAATTAAATACCCACCGAAGCTCAGATCCCCACTTTAGGTATATACGGATAATATATGTTCCGATCGATTGATTGTTAGCAGCAATCTTAATCAACCCATCTAAATCTTTTTATGTCGAAAATCATATGTGTCCTCAATGCAAATAAAGTGTCTTACATATCAATCCATATATTCGATATAAGGTTATCGGAGAGGTCGAAAGTACTTTTAAGTACACTTGGTATATGTCAGTAATTCATGAATCGATTTCACTCATTTTCGGTATTAAACCGGAGTATGTCAAAAACTAAGGGTTCACTTGGCCGGTATGCATTTATGTAATTGACGTAGGAACCGTTATTCAATTATAACAGAATCAATTATAGCGCGCCGTTCTTATCTTTTCCTTGAAATTCGGCGCCAGTTGGAAATCCCAAGTGAAACCAGACCGCTCTTCACCTGATCTTTCCAACGGAGTGGATGTCTTCTTCTTTCTCTGTTTCCACCTCTACTTCCAAGCTTTAGGAAAATGAAATATCAAAATAATTTGATGGACCAAATTTGGTTCAAATAAGTCGAGTTGCTGAGTTATGACCCCTATAAGTGGACCCTGTCACTCCCATGATCTAATTCCAAAGATCAAATCCGCTAGAGAAACGTTCCGTGAGATTAATGGTGTTTTGAGGGATGGTACTCTATCACTTCGAACTACGGAAGAATGGTTTCGACGTTTCAGAGCGGGTGAAAACGACACCATGGATAAGCCAGTCGGCAGAATACCTGTAGCGACGAATACCGATCAAATCATGGACATAGCCCAGGAGATGGGAGTTAGTCACCAAACCATTTTAAACCATCTGCAGAAGGCTGCATACACAAAAAAGCTTGATGTTTGGGTGCCGCATGATTTGATCCAAAAAAACAATCTGGACCGAATAAACGACTGCGATATGCTGATGAAACGGAACGAACTCGACCTATTTTTGAAGTGGAGAGTGACTGTCAGTCAGAAGCTACGGGAGCTCGGATGGGATCCACCATATAGACCGGACATAGCGCCAAGTGATTACCACCTGTTCCTGCCCATGGCGCACGGCCTTGGTGGTGTAAAGTAGAACCCAAAAGAGGCTCGTGAAAAGTGGCTGTCCGAGTTCTTCGCAAATAAGGAGGTGGACTTCTACGAGGAGGGTATTATGAAGTTGCCGTCTAGATGGAAACGAACGATTATCGAACGAAACGGCGCATATTTAAAATAAATCCGAACACTGTAACACTTTTTATAAATTTGACAACCTAATGTATCATCACGCTTCCCCGACTCTTATCAGGATGATGATCATATTATGAAATCGAATTCTATATCTATCTCGATTAATTTAAATGTTTCACAAGCTACACAAACAAAATGATTATACTCCGTGCAACATGTTGCGAGACTATAAATATGCTTGACTATTGGAATAACCTTGCCAGATTGAAGCGATTCCCAGCAATATTTCTCGGAAAGCATACCCTCAAAGCTGCATAGCTTACTTCGAGACTTTTATTCACAAATAATCATCAAGTTTTGAAATTATCCGAGGACAAGCCATTGCCATTTATAACTGTAGATGTGCAAAAAATATCAATAAATACCGCTGATTACATCTGGCAACATTGCATTGTTGCAACACTGCGACAAGAACAAAAGCTGCAACATGGGTGGATGGCTAGAGCAAGCAATGTCAAAATCATACGTTGTTGCATGGCACAAAACTTGCCACGTACCGCATGCCATATGCACTGCATGCACTCCCTAATCAGGCAACCATATCCTTATATAAATATATATATATTGTAGTTTATATATGCATGTGGCAAATAAAACATAAGCCCTTTTGATCAGCTGTGCGGCAGGCAGGCAGGCGGAAGAACAACGACGACGAGGACGTCGTCAACAGCATCGCTACAAGAAAATAAATTGCAACGGATAAGCATTACACATAAATATTAAATGCAACGTGAAGTGGAATGCAACTAGGATGCAAGCGCTACGGCCACGACAAACTATAAACAGTTAAAAGTGGCGCTCATATAGTTGTATTTGTAGTTGTGTGTGTAGGTTGAGCCTCCACTACCACGCGCTATCACAATCCTGCGCCGTCTTTACCCACTCTCAACCCACTCCACCCTTTCCTACCTCCTTTAGCATTACAATAAAGTTTCAGTCGGCGCAGCGCAACTGAGTTGTGGCATGTTTTGCTACTTATTTCCTATGCTTACAACTTTTCACGCGAATTTTTAAATTTATAGCGCAAATGTGTTGCACGTTTCGTGCCGCCGTTGAAAAAATATCGCTTGCTCATATCGATTTTATGTGTCTTTACACGCCTATGCCTGTGTGTGTGTGTGTGTGGCGTGTTTGTCTCTATTTGCACTTGAGTACACACGTCTGCTGCATCTTCGCCAATGGCAACAAATTATACCAGCAACATTTTTTGTCTACCATGGCCGCATTCTACTTGACACTTGCCTTCAAATGAAATAAATCGCGTAAACTTGTATGAGTATGCATTTGTAGATAATGCAATTTTATTTCTTTAAAGCCGCTTTGACTTAAGGAAGATTCTATTTTCGAGCAAACTCAAACTTAGATACCCAAGTATTAAATTTCAGCTTTAATAGTGCCTTAGAAGTGTTTCAGAAGTTCTAATATTCAGAAAATTTGGTTTTGACACGAATTCGAGTTCGAAACTGCTGTTTTCGAAAGCGAAATTCTAACGGTAAATCCGAAATAAGTTTCATACTAAAATTATTACAGTTATAAAGTAAATAACCAAGTAAATATGCGACAAAATTTATCGTGTTCGATTCGCCACTTCTTCGCTTATTAAGTTTGCTCTCTTCCCAGCAAATTCATAAGAGAAACGAACAACAATTCTGTTCAATATAAATGAGTCAGAGTTTCTTTAAAGTACTATAATGCTTTATTCACTTGATTTTGCTGGATTTTTCATTTATACCAGTTTTTTTTTGCGAGCATCTCTAAGTTTTGGTCAACCAAATAACTTGTTTAAGCAGTAATTATTTATTATTTGGTAAATTAAAATGGTATAATCGCTGACTTTGTCATAAAAACTTGATTTTTCTGGTATAATTTTTTATACCAGTTGATTTTGCGATTCATTACAAGGTTTGTCGAATCCAATTAGTATCGAATACCTTTTATAAGCTTAATAAAATGATTGTATGTCCTTCCATTGTATTTCTACTTCATTATGTTAGTCTTCTAACTTATACCAGTTCTTTTTTTTTAATATCTCTAAGGTTTAGCGACGCGAATAACTTCTTTAAACGGTAATTATCATTAATTAGTGAATTAAAGTGGTATAATCGCTGACTTTGTCATATAAACATGATTTTTCTGGTATAATTTTTTATACCAGTTCACTTTTCAATCCATTTCAAGGTTTGTCGAATCCAATTAGTATCAAATA
The DNA here is from genome assembly GCF_028554725.1 of Zeugodacus cucurbitae. Classification (NCBI taxonomy): domain Eukaryota; kingdom Metazoa; phylum Arthropoda; class Insecta; order Diptera; family Tephritidae; genus Zeugodacus; species Zeugodacus cucurbitae. The sequence goes on from NC_071668.1 coordinate 21,029,709, forward strand.
CCTTATATAAGCATACTAAAATGATTCTATGTCTTCCCATTATATTACTACATCATTATGTTAGTCTTCTAAGTTATACCAGTTTTTTTTGGTGAGCATCTCTATGTTTTGGTCAAACAAATAACTTGTTAACATAGTAATTATTCATTAGTTAGTTAATTAAAGTGGTATAATCGCTGGCTTCGTCAGATAAACTTGATTTTTCTGGTATAATTTTTTATACCAGTTGGTTTTTTCGATTAGTTTAAAGTTTTTTGGAGACCACTTGGTACAAAATAACTAGGTAAGATAACTCTACGTCGTATTATTATATTTTTATATCATTATGTTAGGCTTTTGATTTATACCAGTTCTTTGTTCGATTCGCTTCTAACGGAATTTGGATGAATTAAAGTTCTCTTATTAACTTAAACTCTGACGTCACTCAAAACCATAATTAAAGTTTTATTTATCAGTTTAAAGTCACCATTATGTAAAATGTTGGATATCAATTTCTTCTGAAATTTTACTGCTCGAAGAGTTCAATGTTCGTTGATTGATCAAATGTAATTAAGTTTGGTAACCAAGTCATAATTTTAAATAGAAAAGTTTTCAAGAGACTTTTCGTCATTAGCGATATATAAGGGGGTCTTTCGAGGCTATATCTGTTTATATATCAGCTATAGTGCTTCCTTCAAAATTTTTGTAGCATTAACACTCTTTAAATCAAACTCCATCAGACCTTATTTCCGTTTAAAGCTTAAAGCTTAAAGCAATTATAATTACAATCCCATTGTTGCATAAATAATTTCTTCGCATAATGCCATAGAAAATTATGCCTCAGCCCTTTTGAAAATTCAGCCTCTCAGTCTTATTAGAATAAATGTACAACTAAATGCATATATACTCATATATACATTTATGCATTGTCCCTTAATGTCCATCTGCAGCGGAAGTTTGTGATTTTACTTCATTTCCCATGTACTAATAGTTGACCTCTTCCGCTGTTATGCTTGTAAATGCATGTACCTATGTATGTGCCTGTACATGTGTCTACGAATGTCTTCAATGCAGGCTGGGGCATACGTTCGCCTTGGCGCAACCCTCATACATACTGACAACTTACCTCGTGTAGTCTCTCACACAGAAACATGGCAAATATCATAGGAACGAGCATGCAACAAGCGTTGGTGTTGGTGCAATTAATCATCTTGACAGTTACTGCAAAAATATAACCGCGACTTATTGCAAAAAGATACGGAAATTCTCAAAAAGTGCGATAAAGTATAACCTAGAAATGTATACATACATTGAAATAGAAATAGAAATGATAGTCGGTATAGAATTCTCAAGTGTTTCCAATTTGTATTTAAGTTGGTTGAAGTTTGCTTTAAGTTGGCTTTGAAGAATTGAAAGTAGGCGATATGAAGAACGACTTTAGTTTAGTTAGCTGAGTGAAGCAATTTAAAAACTTAGTTTTCAATGAAGATTAATTGATCTTTAATGGATAGTTTTTCTCTAGTAATTTTATGTTTATATAGGGTGGTCTTATATATATACGAACTAGATAGAGTACAAGTGTTTTCAGGCCCATCGTAAATCTTGAAGAGTCGTACTTTTTAATCTCACTACAACTCCGACATCGATAAGACTTAAGTTATGCTTCTCTCCACCAGATGTGAATTTCTTCCACCTTTTCGACGATTTCAACATTTCGTGTTCTATCCGTGATCTCATGTTTACCCCATACAGAAAAAGTGATGGATGCAATCATACGAACGTGATCAGTAAGACGATCAGTAAAGCGTTCGGTAATGGAATCGCAACCAATAACCATTCTGAGGTTATTTAATGGACAACTAAAGCACTGACACTGACTGACTGAGAATGACACTAGTTGGACTGAAAGTTGTTAGATCAGCATACTGATGGTCGACTTCTTGTTCATGGGAGCCGAATACATACGAACGTGATCAGTACGGCGATCAGACTTGATCGTGAAATGTCAAATTCAGAATATTCTGATTGAAAGAGATATGTTGGCGGTTTATTAAACGTTTATTGGAACCCAACAAATCCCAAAAGTTAAACGCCAAGTCCGTGTTCTTAAAATATATGATTTTGAGAAACAGTTTGTCCCAGAAAAAGAGGTTTCTTCATTCGGGAAAGGTATCTACCGTTTCCTATAGCCTTTGGTTCCTTTGGTAAAAAGTGAAAATCTTAGGAACTTGGGAACAATTCGAAACTGTCGTTTCATTTTTGTGATATGTTCCTGCTTTCGACATTTCTTCAAAGCCGATTCTTTCCATATTTAACATTTCTAAGAGCGAGTTGGAATAATCTATTTTTATTGCATTTTAAGTTCAGTTCCTTCCTGCTGGTTAGAATAAATCTAACTTTCCTTTCCTTTATTACTTAAAAAAGTTTAAAAGCACTCTTGTAGTTACCTATATACTCTTTCCCATTAGACACAATGTCCTCGTAGCAACTGTAAGTGCCAGCTACAACGCGGTTGTAATGTGATCTCTCTGCTGGCTTAAAAGCGCTTCCACGTATTTGGGGCTTGTTGCGGCGTGTTGCCGATTTCTAGCGTAGACTGCAATAAACGCTGCATGCAGACAGTGTTTAACGGCAGTGGTCTTTAATTACCGTCACCATAATTCCTGGCCACCACAGGCTTTGCGGCAGTATTGTCTTACATAGCATGAGAGAGTAATTAGGAAAATTTCCTGCGCGTTAACCCAACAGCAGCAACGTTTAAGACAAACACTGCTGGGGCAAAGCGACACACAGCGTCGGAAATATGTATTTAAATACTCGAAATGGAATAAACCCCCCTTACCCAATATCGCTTAGCTTATGCCGTGGCGTTAAATTAAAAACACATTTTCTCAACTTGTCGGAAATAAAATGCGCAAACTTTTGCATTTAAACCGTATGCTTGTAAAACGTTTAGAACTACACACCAACAACTGTTTTAACACTCGACTACAATGCGAATTTCACATACCATTTCAGGCACTGCATCAAAGCCGCACCATGGAGGGCTGTTCGGCGCCGCTCGTTGTCAAATTCGCCGACACACAAAAGGAGAAGGACCAAAAGAAAATGCAGCAGCTGCAAGCGAGTCTTGTCGGCATCACCGCACTGACGACCCCCAGCAGCGGCAGCATTGCCGGACTGGCTGCGACACCCGCCAACGGTTTGAGTCCGGCCTCCGGTGCTACGCTGGTACCCAGTCCCATTACAGCGGCTAGTGTGCGCTCAAATTCCTCAATGTCGGCAGCATTAGCGGCAGTGGCCGCAGCACCACAACCCACCGCTATCGCCAGCCCCACCTCTGCGTTGGTACCCACATCGGCAGCGATCTCAGTGTCGCCATCGCTACTAACAGCCGCCGGCCAAGCGCCACAGCAGGCATCGCCATACCTGACCACCACGGACGCAATGAACGCGTCGGCCGCACAGCTCCATCTATTCCAGCAATTGCAGGCCTTCGGTCTACATCCAGCGCAGTATTTACAAGGTGAGTGACAAATGAGTAGCGCACCTTTGATGATGATGAAACAACAAGTATACTCTTACTTATAATAAGCAGTGGCGTTGTGTTTGAGTTTCCCACCAAACCCAGCTTTCAGTTCTGCTGGCAATCCTGTAGCCTTGGAAGCTGGCGTTTTTGGCGGGCAGCTCAGTCACAGCCCCGCATATACATACATAATTCTTTTTTTACTCGAAATTCGTTAATTTTCATACTTCATTGATTGCCGAAGTTGTTTGAAGAAGCGTTGTCTTCTCTCAAAATTTACAACATACGCCCTTTACCGTTGACTCCCATCTTTTCCCCACCAAGTTATCTGTCTGTGTCAAGAAGAAACTAAATTTTGTTTGCACACTTCTTGTATAGTTTTTGTTGTGATTATTATAATTTTTTTTGTTTTGTGCCTTGATTACTTGTTTTAGTTGTTGTTGTTATTTCTCGTATCGTGAGTCTATTAAAGCATACATATTTCTACATGTGAATAACTCAGTCTACAAATGCATAAATATATATAGTTAGACAAGCCGATTTATAAGCTTTCAATATATATATAAATATTTATATGTATGTGTGTCTAGTGTGTACCGAACCGAACCGCCATTGGCCATATGAAACAGCTGCAATCCATGTAGCTGCCAAAAAGTAACAAGTCAGTTGCCACACGAGTGTAACAACAGTTTTAGTTGATACTAAACTATTTTTTACTGGTAATACTTTGACAGTCAACAAGAAAACTTTTGTTTTTAGATTTAAGTGAGTAAAAGACAGATTAAAGGGTGTTCTTTTTACAGTATACAAATTTCCTAGAGAAATAGCTGTCATAGAAGCAGTCAAATGTGTTTGACATTTACGTTTAATTTACAGTACCTATTCATAACATTAAATAGTCCACCGATTTATGCTGAAACAAGACTTCTGGACAGACTACATCTTGTTAAGTTAGTTAAGTCAATATATTATATTTTATACTTTAACTAACATTCAGTTCGGTACTGACGCGATAAAGGTGACTCTGCTGGGAAAATAAATGCAAAATTCGATCAATCCATTATTTTAAGCTGGATCACTGGGGTCTCGGAATTCTGCTCTGTTTAAATACTAAACCATTTAATAAATTTTTCTTTGCCTTACTTGCCAAATTTTTAATCCCATGCCTCTAAAACAATATCCGACCAACATATCAAAATTATCTACTTCTAGCTGATATATAATATGTATAAACATTTATGAACGTGGAACACCAAAGAAGTTATTGAGCTGCTAAAGAAAATACAAAATTATTTATATAAGATCATTTCGACATAACCTCCTTTTAGGCCGACATACTTCGAACACTTCTAAACTTTATTTCTCAAAGCATCAGTCAAGCATCTCAATTAATTTAATCTTTATATATACGCAATATTTTAGATTCCAAAAAATAATATGAGATCCGTTTTTGTGTCGGATCGGATTAAATAAAAAAAATAATAAATTTTAGATCTAAAACATGGGACCTCTTTCAAAATTTGTTGAAGTATCAAGAGATTACACACGCGGTTTCCAGAATATTCTATGCTTTTATTTGAAGTCGATGATTTTTTAAACAACCTCGGATAACTTGAAAGAGATGGTGTAGATTTTCTTATTGCTTTGAGCCACTTCGTTATTTTAGCGAGTATTCTTTTACCACTCGCTTACTTAAGAACTGTTTCAAATTTTTGGAAAATTATTTATGAAACTCAACATCTCTCCGGGTTACCCAAATTAATTTTTGTTTGATCATCAGAATTTTTAGCAAAGTGATCTGACTGGCTTCAACGTGATGTTAGTTCTCTTCACTCTAAGACCTCACTTAAATAAAAATAAATTAATTTCTACCGATTTCATGTTTAAACTTTTATATTTGGGATTCAAATATTATATTAATTAACGGACATCACTGCTTTATAAGCTCTCTTGGAGAGTGGTAAATCAAACAAACAACTGGTATAACATAAATAAACTGGTATAGTGAAATATAGTTGAGCTTCCATAACTCGGAAATCTCCCTTAACTCGAAATTTTGAATTGGCAATAGGGTTTAGAAATCAAATTTCATACAAATTCATAATTAAAACAAATTGGCAATAGAAGTAAAATTTCATAAATAAAAATTTACATCCATAAATCGAACTTTTCGACCAGAGCATAGTACTGAATTTAAAATTTCACTATCGAGGGAGAATTTTAAAAGAGTCCCTATATAGAGTTAGGGAATTTCAACTGTATAAGATATCTTCGATAGTCAACATTGATAAATTAGTGAATCGATCCCAACTGGTATAAAATAAATAAACTGGTATAATACAATATGAGGTGTCATTGATCGCTATACTTCGTAAAATGTTGAATAGAACACAACTGGTATAAAAAAATAAACTAGTGTAAATGAATATGGGATTTCTTCGAAAGCTATACTTGTTCAAATGATGATTTAAAGAAATATCTGGCATAAATTAAATAGATAGGTATATTCAAAGAAGAAATATAAGCGAGTTATATCACTTTATTGAACTTCTTAGGCATAAAGAGTTGATAAGTGTCGAATCGTTGATCCCCTCAAGTTAGTATCTTCAACGTATTAGATTATAAATAAATGTATTTTTTTAATATAAAGATTATCGCTAATGCTAAAATTCAAAACTAATAAATTGTTTAAACAAATAAAAAAAATAATAATAATTTTTAAAATCATATTTGCACTTCTGCCACTTTGCACAAAGCGAGAGTTAACAAAAATCTCTCGACTTTCGACAAAACCTATGAGGCGCTTTGCACGGATTAACAAAAACCGGAAAGCATTAACTCGTCCACACATACATATAAACTACAATTATTAATGTATATGCTTAGTGTAAGTAGATGTTTTAAAGGACCTGTCGCAGGACATATGCGCATATACAAAAAAGTATAATGGACGGCACACTTGTAAGCGGATTAAATGTGCAGGCGCTGACATATGTACTGCACACACATATAATACAAGCCTGTGAACTGTCACTACAACAACAAACGAGTGCAAATATATTTATATGATTTTGTGTAGAAAAAAACTGCATTTACATAAGCATATATGTGCTCATAATACATAATACATTGAAGCTGCTTTGTTTAAATTCACTTAGAAGCATTTTTGGTGAGTCAGCCGACAAGGCAACACCCACGGTCGGCATGACAGAAGATGACCTGCATAATGATGATCGTCTGTATGGTATGTGTGTTGCTGCATGAGCGCCAACATGAGAGTCACGTCAATCATTTAGAACCATATTTCCATTTTGCCACCCTACAACAACAACAACAGCAACAACACGGAACTGTACAGTTTTAAGCAATTTTCACAGCTTTGTTTGAGATGAAAATTTACACTAAGCGAATGCGAAAACTGTAAGGCAACAACTGTGTTTGAGTTTTGCTGATATGACTGTGGACATATTTACAATTATTTTATGTGTTAAAATAAATTTCATTTTATTTATATGTGTAGTATGCACTTTAATATACAAAAAAAAAGATGAAAATTATTTCGCTTTACTATTCATAAATACAAAAGCATATACGAATATATCTAAATATACAAAAAGTGTTGTCCTTCAACTATAATGACACCAAACGTATGCACCACCGTAGGCCATGCTTTGCATTTTGCAACTAACTTAAGTGCAAGTCCACACTAAGTACGAATGCTGCAAAGAATCGTCCATTGTGCTTTGCACTCAACTTTCGCCATACTCTTAGCGGTGCTTTGTAGCTGACTATTTGTATATATACAACATTTAAAATGTCAACAGCGTTGAGTGCTGCCTCGGCAGGACCTTTAAAAATTTCAACAAAAAAATTTAAATTGCAAGCTGACAGTGGAATGAAAGCTTTCAGTGTAGTCAGTATGTGCCACATGGGAAACAATAAAGCAGTAGTGTACCCATGGCAAACTGCTACTTGTGTATTGGTTTGTATTTACGAATGTTGAAATAAAAATTTAAGTAAATATCAGCAGAATAACGATTGTCTATACGGATTAGAAGGCTCCCAGTATACTCGTTATTGCACTAAATAGAATGTCAAGTGCTTATTTAGTTTTAATATTTGAATAGAAGTGAATTAAACTAGAAATGGAGTTTATATAAAATTGTAGAAAGGTGCTCAAAATCGTAAAAGAACATTTCGCAAATCTACATTGTTGAAACTAATGAATTTTCACTCAGATAGTGGTTATTAGAATGACGAGACTTACACATTAAGTCCTACTTTTTTTCTCTTACTCTTCTTCTCTCTCTCTCTGTCTTTTTCTCTCTCTCTCTACCTTCTTCTCTCTCTCTCTTTATTTTCTCAGTCTGTCATCCGTCCCCTTATCTTTTGGTCTAAGCATAGCAGTCATTATTCTTTAGTTAAAGTGAAAATTGAGATATTTCAAAAGAAATTGTGATATTGTCGGATTCGATTCACAACTTTACAGATACATTTATTTCTCCCCACATTCCACATTCCCCTTATTCAAGTATTTACATAATATTTTCCATCCCAGAAATTTGGAAAAAAAAATTGGAAAAAGAAAAAATGCGGCTGGATTTGCAGTAGCCCAGTTATACAGACGGTTTCCATCTCTTTTTCATGAACGGATTTCCCTATATCCGCTAGAACAGTAGGAGTTGATGATTCAAAATCAATCTTCTTCCGTACCTCACAAGATCCATCGCCGAGATGTCTGATAAAAACATTGCCCTTCCTTCCCTAACAAAATGTTCGCATCAAAGACCACCCAAAAACATAAATCCAATTCCCAATCCCCTATTATTTCTACAACGAATCTGTGCCCTCACCATTAATATAAATTGAATTTCATCAGCATTTTCAAAAAACCAACGGTTTAGAAATAGACCCGTTCCAAAATTCACACCAAACTCTCAACCCTGAGAAAGTATTATAACTTCGACATCTAGTTTAATCTTATTCCGTTCTCTCGACGATTATTCGAATATGTTCCGGTTATTAAATATGGGAGCGCCGTCTATTAATTTTATAAAAAGTCGAAAACCTTCTAATATAGATTTATTTTTATATACGTGGAGATCTTTTACTAACTTTTTGACAAGGTATTATATGAGAATGATTCCATCAAACTGTTAAAAAATTACCAGAAACACTAAAATATGATATAGTTTGTTCGATTAGATACTCGCCACTACTTGCTAAAATGAGGATAGTTTGAGGAAGGCTTGTAATATTACCGAAGAAAGCGGTTTCTAGTAATATAATGCTTTATAGGAAATATAAGAAGCAATTGATTTGAGGAAAATATTTTCTATAAAATAATTAAAAAATTTGAAATTATTTAGTACATCACAAAATGTGATCAATTAGAGATATCATCAAATAAAAATATGATATTAAATATGATTACAAATATATCTCCCTCAACTGTTGTTACGCTCGTACTTTGGCAAACACTTGATAATTGAAAGCAGCTATATTGTAAAAAGAACAACAGTGCACCATTTTTCTCTTTCTGTTGTGTATATGTGTGTATGTATATGTGTGTTGTTAATCGTCGTGATTGCAATGAAACCATAAGCCACACGAAAATAATTATTTGCTCTGTTTTTTTTTCTATTTTGTTTTTACTAAAATATATACGAGGTTTGTTCGAAACATGAGGTAGAATTTCAAATATTGAGCACTAAAGAAATTCAAATGTCAAGACTATAAAATGATTGTTTCTAGCTTTTTGAGTACCACTGGAACCTTACTAAAGTCATTCAACGGCTCCCAAATGATGTTCATGCGTTAGTTCTTCTCCTTGATATTACACAATTTGAGCACAATGTTTGCTGAAACACTTCTCATGCTCAAAATGATCAGAACAGACAAGGCAAGTATGAACTGAGATTCCAAAGTCAAGCACCATATTTCTAGTAGTGATTCAACTATTTTATTCACTTCTTTAATGTTCTTCAATATATCTGAACTTGCTGGATTGTTCTGAACAAGAATATTGCAGTTTCGCGACGGTCTCGGAGGTATTTTTGTTGAGATTTATTACTTCTAAATGTGATTTTACTTATGGCATACTCGTTGAAAGCCCTTATAATAATTTCCAGTAATTTGGCACTGTTAATACTTAACGACTTCAAGAAAATTTCAGTCAACACCTTCATATATAATAAAAAAAAAAATAAAAAAAAAAATATTTTAAACTCTGATCATAGAGTGTTTTTTTAGATACGTGGTTTTCAAGAAATAATAAAACTCATATAAAGTTATGATCAAGAATTAAGCTTTATAATAAAGATAAGGTTTTCGTTATGTTTTAAGAATGATTGCCGGCAAGTTACCGTCACGTCACAGCTCGAATAAATACCAGACGAGAGGCTCAATTTTCGCCCATTTTTGGTAATTGGGGTCGTATGTCAGTACTAAACGTTGTTCCGAAGTTCTGTTCATTATCATAATGGCAAGCCAAGCTGAGTATAAATCAAGTAACAACTTTCAAAAAGATCAACTCTGTATAAAGTATTGTCTAAATCTCAAAACACCACCCGTGTTCAAGCAATAATTGAGTTGCTGGTTCAAAAGTAGATCAGAACATTTTCATTCATTAGTAATAACTGCCTTCGAACTATTTCCATTTTTCGAACTCTCGAAATATTAATAACCTCAGTAGTGAACATTAACGGGCTATACCAGTGTAACCCATGAACAATTAGGCGATTTTCGTGAATTTTTTTAAAAGAAAGTACTCGATTGATTGTTTCGAAGTTTTTTACACATAATAATTTTCAGCTACATTGCAACATTTTTTGTTTATAAAAATATCGAAAAATAACGGAGTTATATGCTGTCTTCGGAGGTACCAAAAAAAAAAAAATCCATAACTGCTGACATGATTCCTGCCGAATGAGTTGCTGAAACAAAAAAATTCAAAAAGACTATTCAAGTTAAATATATTTCCTATACAATGACCTACGATTTTTGGAAAATTTCAGAAATTGACAAAATGGCTGAATCGATTTTCTGAAAATATCACACTAGTATAGCCCCTTAAACTATACGCAAAGCTTAGGTTGTGTTCTAGACCGAAGAGAGTACAGAATAGCAACATTTTGATATATGAATATACTTAACTCGCGGAATTTGAAAGTTAAACTCATATTTTTAACAAACCTCGTAAATTTTTTTAAACAGATATAAATATTTTATAAGTATGTATGCTCAAAAAAATAATAATCTCACAAAAATATACATACATACCATATGTCATAGTAACTGAGCTGAGATTTCGCAACCACATTCGTGCTCATCGCCTGTCTGTCTCTACCCACACCACGACGACCACCGCCCACCCACTCTACTCGCGTTCTATCTCACATTTCTCTTATGATTTCATGACTTCTAAATCATTTTTTTTGTATACTTAATGTCTCGCATGCAATTAAATCGAATTCTCGTCTGTGTCTATTGTATTAGTAAGCGCATACATACATACATACATACTTGTGAAATAAATTTATTAACGCTGAACCGCCGCACACAATGCAATTTGATGACTTACATATACGCTAATACAATAATGACATTAATTAATTCACACACACACACACACAAAGCTTTAACGCCGTGCAATTGGCTAGCGTAACACATTCTAGCCGCGAAATAATACGCTGGCGGCGCAAATTAATAAATGCGATCGAGTCGCGTTTACACTTTTTTTAAATAATTTTTGCATTGAATTTGCTCATTTTAATTTAGTTTAATTTGTTATTGTTGTTGTTGTTTATTGCTAACCGCAACTTTTTTCTTATTTTTGTTGTAATTTATATTTTTATTATATATTTTCTGAAGTGATTTTGAACGCTCTACTCATTAGTTATTAGGTCTACAACTTTGCTTTCGCAATTTTCAAATAAATATCTCTATCTAGTCGATTAAATCGATTAAATCGTTTTATATCGATCTTGGACATTTGTGTCAACATTAACCCAACACAATTTTGTAGAGATCTGTTTGCATCCCAAACTTATTCTCAACAGAAAATGTCACTTTTTGAGCCGAATTCTCGACATTTCCAAGAAAAGTGCGGCTGAGGCTCATCGAAATTTGTAACCGTTTTTATACAAAAAAGCCTTAAATTTACAAAAAAAAACGACGGAAGCAAAGTTGTAGACCTAATATTTACATTAAACTATAATTATTGAGTTTATTCTAATTATTTTATTTTCTATATGTATAAAAGTAGCTGATATTTTGTGTATGATTTTTGACACACCGTCGTCGTACACCTTTTGTATTGTTATTGTATATGTATGTATTGTTTATATGTATATGTATTTGTTTTTATGAATTATTAGTTGTTGTTTTTTCATTTTATTATTCTTGAATTACTTTACAAATTAAAACTGCAAATAGCAAAAATTAATTTTTTTGTAAATGTAAATAATCCAATTGGGTGTGTGTTTTCTTCTATGTTTATTTTTATATTCGTTGAAACATTTTTTGGTATGTCTCTATGATTGACTCTGTGGTCATGTACAAAAACCAAAAATCAAAATCATAAAACCACAATCAAATTCAAACAAAAAAACCAAAAAACCAAAAATACAAAAACCTTTGATAAAAACCAAAAACAAAAACAAAAAAACACATAAAATGGAAATATCAGGACTAAATTTCCCACCGGATCACAGTGTCACAACCGCATCTCTATCGGCCGCTGCCGCCGCCGCCGCCGCCAACGCAGCCGTCAACCATGCCACCGCCAATGCAGCTGATGCGTCTGGCCAATCCGGCAACACTGTTGGCAATGGACTACTCTCAGCTCGATCCATTCCGATGCAGAACCTGGTAACGCTGGCCGCATTAGGCGCACACCAATATGCACCCAGTCAAACGCTGCAGCAAACGCACCACAGTCATCTCGTCACCTCAGCACACCAGCAGCAACAACAACAACAGCAACAGTCTCAACAACAACAACAACACCAACAGCAACAACGTCAAATCCATGGTTTAACATATGCGCCCACACAGGCGTTGAGCACCAGCAATCAAGCGCAGATGGCCCAACTACTACAAACGCCCCTAACCATGAGCGCACAGCTGACGGGAGCCACTGCGGCCAATCTTTGTAAGTATGCGCCAACCTGCCACAGTATGGATTTGGGTCTGTATTTATTTATTAATAAATATAATAATATTTCTATAATATAATAAACTGTCTATAGTAGCAACATAAAGCGCTAAACTCGTGTTTAAGCAATTTTGAAAAATAAATTGTTAACTCGAGTTTAACATTTTTGTTTTTTGTCCTCTCATATATTTGTGCGTGTTTCTAATGTTACCCTAGTAGCGCACTGCATGTCTTATTTAATTTGAAATTTATTATATTTAATTGCTCATTAACATTGCATCTCTTAGAGAATTTAGTTTTTATTTGTTGCGCCTTAATTGAGCACATTTGCATGTCATAAAATGTGTAATAACGTTCATACAACTAATTGCGTAATAACAATATAATAGTCATACTGTAATAAGAATCGTCGATTATATGTGGGCACAAATAATACTTATTTAGAAAAGCAGTTCCACGTAGTAACGCCGCTAATATGCATACCAATTATATAATACAAGGTTCATTGGGAGACTTCTACTAAAACAAGTTGATCATAAATAAACTTAAATAATTTTGGTTGCAAATCCTGAGACCATAAACATTTCCCAAGCACCCGACTCATATGTTCATAAAAAGTCAAGAAAAATGGAGAAAATACAGACTTCTGGTTGTTTGGAAAATTAAATTAAACAGTTCCAGACCTATAAAAGAACAGCATTAAAAAGGAGTACAAAATTAGGCAATTTTTCCCTTAATTGGCCTTTATAATCGACAACATCCTACTCATCTGCCTTGATTCCGACAATAAGGCTCTGTTTGATATAACACTTAGATTCGAATGGAACTCTATTACTAGTGTTAGAAAGCTTATACAGTTTCTTTTTTAAAAATAATTGTTATTCGTCGGTTCCTCCTTGACGATCTACCAACTCTCGCAATAACCTCTTCTCAAATATTTACTTCCTCAAAACAAACCCTTATTAGATCCTCGAAACATCGTTCTGATAGGTAGGTAAGAGTGTATCCATATATTTAATGGGCTCAATTAGAACTAAATATGAAATTTTGATACATTAATCGTAGACCTAATATTTTACTGCTATCAAGTTTCATCTTTCCGTTCAAACAACTTTGTGGTTTCGATGAAACTACTTATGTCCAATATATTTTATGAATTTTGGTATGCATCAATTCAAGGTTTGATGTCTGATGAATTCCAAGTGTCCTGTGTGGGATCTGTGCTATGGCTGGTCATTCACAGAGAAAGTCAAATGTTATTGTAGGACATGCTCATTTTCATCGCATGTTCTCCAAATGGACTATGCCCCATTTTAGTAACTGTATGTCTGAAGTTACTTTTCCTGGACATATTTAATAAGACCCGAGTCCTTGTCTTATATATTTTGGCCATATCTATTTAGTTATTTTACATTGAATTCTGATAGGATTAATTCTACGTAATCGAAAAGCACCGGAATTTAGAAATATCTATCTGAGGACCGTCAACTTGATAGCAGTTCCCGAAAATATTCAAGTTTTCGAAAATATCCATCCATCATACCAACAGATTACATTTTATTCGAAAAGAACAGTCCGTCAACATATGGAAAGATATATGGAGATCATATTGCTAGGATAACAAATCTGTTATAGCCCTAAAACTTATAGGTAGGTGTCCGCTTGACCATTGTAGTTCCTAAAATTGTATAGACCAACTAGGAAAACATCTGAAAATATTACTATCAAAACGGTTTTCTATTAGGGGATAGTAGTCTTCGAGTTTATCTAAAGTTAGGTTCGAAAAGCGAGCTACTTTGATGGGATTGGACCGTAGGGATTGGTACGTGAATGAGAGTTTAGTAAAATACCGTGTGTTAAAATTAGGTAATACTGAAAAATTAAACTGAACAGTAATAGATATTTAGTTTATATAGAGTGACTGTTGTAGAAACTTTCAAAAAATATTTTGAAATAACCCAGACATTATTAATGAAATGAGATCATTAAAAACTCAATGTACTGATATTCTCTAGATATAGAGTTTATTTCTCAAAATAATTTCAATATAGTATTTTCATGGTAAATTAAATATATATTTAGGTATTTTTACCCAAATTATTTACCACTTCTGACTTCAGCTGCCAACTTCAAGCCATAGCTTACTATTAAAATAGAAATTCTATAAGCTTGAAGCTCTCTTGGACTGGAAAAGTTTTTTGATTTTTTTATGTTTGACATAAACATCAGTGTTCAGTGATTCAATGAATACAAAATTCAGCTGACATGACAAAGGCATTTTAGAGTCATAAACTTTGAGAAGAAGGTTGTTGAAAATATTAACAATCAGAGCAATATGAATTCGGTATTTTTTTATTAAAAAGAAAAATAAATAAATTTACAAAATTTTAACAAATATTTTGTCTAACACAAAGCAAGAAAAAAATTTCATACAACAGAAAGGCTGATCCTGTTGCTGTCAACTCATAGAGAGACACGCCTACACAAACAAGACAGCAGCCTATTATTTCACAAAGAATGCCAAAAAAAAGTATTATTTTCAATATTAGTATTTAGTTGCATAAGCAGGTGGACCAGCAAGGTTTATAAGCGCCCTCCTTTATGCATGTCAACGTCCTTTTATTGAGTAGGTTGTTGCAGTAAACTCGTGTATGTACATACATATATGTATGCCAATGAATGTCAATGTATTTACCCATATCAATGTATGTTCGTATGTCCCGTGCATTTGTGTGATTGTGATATTTATTACACAGACATTTGTGGCTGACATTTTGAAGCAACCAAGTGAGCCACAACAAACTGAACAACCAAAAGTGTTATGAGCATATTTCTATTTGGCAATGCAATATATTTAAATAATATTTTATTACATTCCGTTTAGGGCCTGGTGGAGAAAGCCTTTCCTCACCCTATGCACAGACACTAAGTCCCTTAACTAATGGTGGCGCCTTTGCAACCACAACTTCACCGCTCACCGCCGCAGCACTACAAGCCGCCGCAGCTGGTGTCGCTGGGAAACAAGTCGAAGGTAAGTGGAGTATCATAAATTTTAAAAATTCATTTGAAAGAAATTTTAAAGCATAATTTCACTCACACAAATATTTGCTCTCCTTAGGACCGGACGGCAGTAATCTTTTCATTTACCATCTACCTCAGGAATTCACCGACACTGATCTCGCATCCACATTTCTACCATTCGGCAGTGTGCTGTCCGCCAAAGTGTTCATCGACAAACAAACTAATCTGTCCAAATGTTTCGGTTTTGTATCCTACGATAATCCGTTGTCGGCGAGCGCCGCCATACAGGCGATGCATGGTTTCCAAATCGGCACCAAACGTTTGAAGGTACAACTGAAGCGCTCCAAGGATGCAGCTAAGCCATATTGAAGCAGCTAACTAACGTGCAAGGCAGCTGATAAATGAGATGATGAAGTGGAAGCAGAAAATGTAGTAAAATAGAATAGCCTGCAGCGACAAATAAACCAAAGGACCCAAATTTTCATAGTGAAAATACAAGTTCAAGTCAAAGTGCTTACAAGCACACAAACATACATGCATATATATATATATTTAATTGCATATACAAATATATATCTATATATATAGAAGACCAAAGAAAGAGCTTAAACTAAAAACAAAAAAGAAAAACAAAGAAAGAAAATAATTGTTAGGAAAGCAAGAGCTTAAACTAAAAGAAAGAGAAAAATTTTTAGGGACAGAGCTTTCCTGCAGCATGATTACATTAAATCAAATTTGCTGAATTGATTAGTTATAAATGTTAAAGCAAAATAAAAGGCAAACTAAAATGTTGTAAACTGTAGCTATACATAAATATTTTCAGCAACAATTGTTATACTTAGTATATAGTAAAAATTTGAAAAGTCCATATTTACAAGAAAAAACAAAATTGTTTTTGTAATGAAAGGTACAACAATTACAGTTCATTTGAGTACGATGTGTTATATACTACAAAAATTTATTATATAAAAATCTATAAATCAGAGCTATCACATAAAGCGATCTACAATTTCACAATGCCTTGAAGTAAACATTTCCTAACTGCACCTAATCTAAGACGTATAACACATTTAAAGTAAGGCTTGAAGGAAGTTTAAGCGCCTTCTGTTACCACAGCACACTTTTCTTTAAGTTTTTTCAGTTTTTTATAGTTGACTGACTTCCAAAATATACTAAAGTTATTAATCATTATCAAAAATATAATATTATTTAATTTAGAAACTTTTCCATATATGATTTCTCCAACACAAATCGTCTTTAAACCAGTTTATGCGATTTATACCAGTTCTTTGTTCGATTCGCCACTCTCTTAAGTTTGACGAATTGCTGGCAGCTATAGTGAGAGCTTTTTTTTAGGATCAGCAGACATTTTTTAGAAATAAAATAAAAAATTGAGAGTGATTCACATCAGCTAAGAAAAGTTATATTCATAGTAGAATGGTATACATGATTTATACCACTTTTTAAGATTTTTAAATCTATTATGGAATAAAAAGAATTAGCAATCCACTAAACTGTAATTTTATACCAGTTTGTTGAGCCTAAACTGTCAAATTTTGAAAGATTCTTGTCAGTTCCCATACAGAATATTTTTTAACTTTTCATAACCTCACTTTTAACAAAACTGGTATAAATGTAATTCATATTTATGGCATATTAGTAAAAGAAGAAGAATCAAGAAGCATTTTCGTTAACTTTAGCATTCTCAGTTCTCATACAGAATATTTTTTTTACCCATAACCTCACTTTTAACAAAACTGGTATAAATGTAAATCTTATTATTTTGTTATGGTATAAATAGGAAAAGTTAAAAATAAATTGAAAAATTTTAATATTATTTTGGAAGTCAGTTGCACCAATTAATTCAACCCTAAATCATTATCTATAATAAGTTCCTTATTACACTTACGGTAGTCTCTTAATTTACCCTACATGGCAGCTTGAAGAGTCACCGCTTTGTTAATATTTTTATTAAACTTAAATATTTTATTAAAACCTCGACTTTTAGCATACCAAACATTGCAATTAAACTTCATAAAAAAGTGATTAAGTATAATGAGAGCATTTCTCTCTAGTTCGAGACCTTAGTTACCACAATTAGATCTTAAATTTACTAAGCCGTCATTGCACATGTACTATAATAGAGAATATATAATCTACATAAAGAAAAGCATAAACTAAAGCATACTGTTGATCGTAAGCGAGTAGCAAAAGAACAAACAACTCGCTTAAAATTTCCACAAAAGAAATTAGTATTATTTCAGAAGTCAAACAAGTGCTCTATTTTTGTTGGTATTTAAAAAAATATTTAAAAATATTTACAGTGATTTTGAAGATCCCTAATTTTTTATTTATTATTAATTTAAATTAATTAATTTATTTTTATTTTTTTTTAATATTGTTCTAGTTTTTATTTAAATTTATTATTAATTTTTTATTTTTTTATTTTTTATTTATTATTAATTTATTATTTTTGTTATTATTTTTTAATTTTTTTTATCTTTTATTTATTATTAATTTTAAATTATTATTTTTATTATTTATTTAATTTTTTTTTTTATTAATTTAAATTAATTAATTTATTTTTATTTTTTTTTAATATTGTTCTAGTTTTTATTTTAATTTATTATTAATTTTTATTATTTTTTTATTTTTTTTTAATTTTTATTTATTATTAATTTCAATTATTATTAATTTTAAATTTGTTTTATTTTTTTATTTATTATTAATTTTTATTATTTTTTATTTATTATTAATTTTAATTTTATATTATTTTTTAATAATTTTTTATTTATTATTAATTTTAATTTATTAATAATTTTTGCTATTTTTCAATTTTTTATTTTTAATTTATTATTAATTTTTATTATTTTTTAATATTTTTTTATTTATTATTAATTTTAATCTTTTATTAATTTTTAATGTTTTTTATTTTTTATTTCTTATTAATTTTAATTTATTATTAAATTTTATTATTTTTTTTTGTTTTTTATTTTATTTTTTTGAACTACTGTATTTTTAGTCGTTTAATTCCTACCCACCCCCAAAAAAATCCGTTGAAACCGGAGTGAAGTCGATGTTATTCTTTTTTAAGCACATTCTTATATTTTGAACGCGTGTTCTTTTGGTACTCTCTTAAAAGATAACGGTACTTATTATAACACTGCAACACTAAACCCCAACCTTCTACGCAGCCATGCCGTCATGAAGCGTGCATTTCTATGTGGACCCAATGTAATCATTATCACAAATGTTAACTGTAACACACATAGCTACACAATTTAAACAGTTACATTTGCATAATTTTTTTGTTTTTGTTAAACCCACAATAAGTTTAAGTCAAGCTCTTAATGCAAACACTACTTAGTCATATGAAACTTTCGCACCAAATAAAGTTTGCAAAAAAAATCAAAGAAAAATTTGTTGGTCACAAATTGAGTCATAGTAATTACAAAGAGTCAAATACATACATACATACATATGTTATAAAAAACATCTCCGTATATGCCACGCTTTGTTTTAACACACATAACAAAACATAAATCAAATTTACAAATTTTTAATGAAAATTACACATAGTTATGTGTCTTAGACTTAAGCCAAACATTCGTAGTAAATTAGTAGAGTTTTTAATTAATTTCCGTTAAATTTAAATGTAAATGTGCAACAATTTGTTGCAAGTAGTAATTTTATATTGTAGGCATACAAACAGACATATACATAAACATGTGTCTGCTAACAAAAGTGTACTTACTATTTAAATAGCGGTAAATTTAATGGTTTACCTACAGACAGCTTCATAGCGCCTTTAATATGAATGCATATATTAATATATAATTATATATACATACATACATACACTATGCTACAATTTTGTAGTATAATTTTTTTTTTCTTTTCTGTGGAAATCTGTAAAACGGAAAACTTATTTTTAGCGCATAATATTAAATATTAATAAATGTATTATTGAATTATTATTTAATGAAATAAAGAAACTAGTAAATGCATTAATGGGAATATACTAAATGTGGAAATTTTTATTTTATTTACATACAGTTCTTCTAATTATAATATATTATTCACAAGGTGCCCCTACTGTAAGTATATTTTTTTTTTATTAATTTTTAAGGATATACGAAAATCATATCGACACTTATCCAAGCTCAGTTGGTTTACCAGTGACCTCCCTTGTCGCCAAATACAGAGGTCTAAAAACTAAAAGTTTTACAGAGGACCCACAGGTTTCTGATATTGTGTACCGCATTCCATATATAGCAATACCTTTAGCGTCTTCAAACTTCTGTAACACCACAGCCAATAAAATCATTCACAGACTATAACCTAGTCTAACCGGTTAATCTGTAAGGCAATAATCTACATGTAGACCAGTCTTGGTCCTACCAGATGGAGTCCTTTACGATACCAGTGCTTGACGCGAATTTGTAAATTTTATCTGGGCTCACTAACGATATCTCTTCCAGTTTCTTATATTTCCCTCTATTTACCGCCATTTGGAATTATGTGTATTTCTGATCTATCACTTTACATAGCATTATTTGCGATTTTACATCCCGGTAGATCCTCCAACGCTCTTTGATCTTCCTCGCCATGCTCCTTACCAGATGAACGTATTGACAATACATGCGTTCTCAAAGTCGGTCACGCTTCCTGACGACTGCTTAACTCCTGACTCTTAATAATCTCGTTGACTAACTCCTTAACCTTGGTAGATCCTTTCAAAGCTCTTTTATCTTACTTGCCGTGCTCATTCCCAAATCGTTGTATATACAATGCATAGGTTCCCAAGTCGGCCACGCTTCGGATGACAGCTGTACACAACTCTCAACAATCTCATCTACTATCTCATTACCCTCGAAGCTTTTGTGACTGGCACGCAGTAGAGGTGAAGTCGCGTGTTCCTGGTGACATGCTCCACGTCCAACACGTTACCCAAAATAGTTTTGGGCGATATATTAAACGAAGTTATTGCAGGATTGCTGCATCACGGTCTATAAATAATTTGATTAAAAACTACCGTAGGTTAGTTGATTGGAAAATGCACGGGTTCTCCATTTATGATCCGAAGGAAAGTCTCGTTGAAACGTCTATTTCTTATTATCGAACTACTGTCAAAGAGATCTTATACATAAATGAATTTAAAAACATATAATAATTTACCATGATGTTAGCATAGACCACATTCGAAACGAAGAAATATTAGATTAGGTTTTAATTAAATAATACCTGATTCGCCAGTTGTGGCCTCAGGGAATATTTTCTCCTTTCCTAGACTCAAAAAGTGGCTCCCTTCAAAAATGTTTCACTCAAATGAAGAGATCAAGCTGGAAGCAAATACCTACAGTGAGTGCCACTCAAAATTGAAAGTGCAGAGGGTTCTAAAAAAAGAAGTAAAGTTACAGCCAAGTCTGAATATTCCAAATCTTCGAGATATGTTAGCAGAACAATTTAATCCAAATGCAGTGCGACAACCATCAGAAGGATTCTTAACAAAACTTGTTTACATGGAAAAATTGCCCGGAGAAACCATTTCTTAGTGAGAAAAACAAGAAAATTCATTTAGAATAAGCTCACAACTACCAAATAACAAATTTTGAGTTTTGGAAAATACATAATTTTTGTACAGAAATCCAAATGCTTCGGGAGACCAAGTAGATTCTATTAGCTATCATTGCCACTGGTCCTAGTTTTTCTGCAATTTCTCTAGAAACACTTTTTGTAAACTTTTCAGAGGTGAGCCATTTTGAGTGGCACTCACTTATATTTAAGCCATTGAAGTTCCATACTATTAAAATGCTTTCGAAATGTTGGAGGACCGGTTTTATTGGTTGCATTACTCTATATATAGATTATTTTGAAGCCAAATTTCACCCGAAAAATGGGTTTTTCCCATCTAGTAAAAGTTATTACCACTTGCTTTTTCATTATACCAGTCTATTAGACTTATACCAGTTGTTTGTTCGATTCGCAATTCAGGAAGTTTAGCGAAATCGAAGAATCAGAATTTAACACATGTTCCATGACTATCGATCGGCAGTTAAGATCAAAGTTCAAATGCAATGCAGCCTAAAACTATGCAACAAAACCGGAAATTACGGTAAAAACTTTAAAATGATATAGTACACTTTAGAGCAGTCTTCGCTAATGAAAAATAAACATAGTTAAACGAAAATGAAATATTGCAACTAACTATAAACGTACATATAGATTAAAAGAAAAAAGAAAAATTAACAAAAGGTAACAAAAGAGTTACCGTTCGTAACGCGATGTACATTGTTTAAATTTTTGTTAGTGCAACAAACAAACACTAAATGCAAACAAAATTGGAAGCGATGCACTGTGTGACATAAATGATGAAAAAGTAATACACACAGTATTTTTATACTCTCTCAACAAAAGTTGCTAAGAGATTATTATAGTGTTGTTCACATAACGGTTGTTTGTAAGTCGTAAAACTAAACTATAGAGTTATATATATCAAAGGCGAGTCAATATCCGGATATCTGTCTGCCCGTCTGTCCGTGCAAGGGATAACTTGAGTAAAAAATGAGATATCTTAACGAAACTTGGAACACGTATTTCTTGGCACCCTGAGGAGGTTGTTTTAGAAGATGGCAAAATCTACCCACTGCCACGCCCACAAAATGCCGAAAACCAAAAACCTATAAAGTGTCATAACTAAGCCATTAATAAAGTTATCAAAGCAAAATTTAGAATAAAGGATCGCACTAGGAAGGGGCATATTTGGTTTTTTGTTTTTTTTTTTTTTGATAAGTGGGCGTGGTCCCGCCCCCAAATTGGTTATTTGTATATATCTCGCAAACCAATAAAGCTATATAAACCAAACTTCCTGCAGTCGGTTCTCTTACGCACTTATGGGTCAAAAACCATATCTCAGCAACAACTAATGTAAATCGGTGTATAATATTTTTCACGAAAGAAAATGGGCGAAATCAGTTCACAACCACGACTACTTTCCTTATAACTCAATTTTTAATTCCATCTTATTCCTTCACTTTATAATGCAAACATAAGGAACCAATGAAGACAGCGGAATAAAACTTTACACAAATAGTTCATATCATCTCTGGCTTCACTTGTGAAAAAATTGTCGAAAACGGACTATAACTTTTCAAGGCCCCAGATATCGAACATGTTGAACTCAGCGCCTAAAGGAAAATTTTAAACGAAAATATGGGTAAATCTCTCAGATAATTTAATGTAATTCAGAGGAAATCGTTTTCTTCTAATAGTGTGTCTCTTTTCCAAAAATTATTAAAAGCGGGTCATAACATCTCTTAGCTCCCATATACCTAATTATAGGTTTTTCAAAAATATCATCTCCTAGCTTCCTTATAGGTTATAAGTTTTTTAAAAATACGGTGAGCTTTATTCCGCATATATGTATTAGTTAATATGTGAGATATCTTAGCAAAATTAAGTGAGCGTATAGATTTGGGTATTGTGTACCTTGCTGGCGAAAATGAATGAAATCGGTTCAGGAATTACCTCAGCCCTCATATCTATATATGCTGATTTTCGTTATTGTATTAAACTTTATGTCGAATTTATGGGTAAATTTGTGGATTATGTAAATAAAATTTCTTTAATAAATTGCGAGAGTATAAAATGTTCGGTTGCACCCGAAGTTCGCCTTTCCTTGCTTGTTTTTTTATCTTTTATTAAAATTTAATATATTTTCGACATATTTGATTTTTGTAAACCTGAAAAAAAAAACCCATAAAATTTTTATAGAACTGGAACAGAGCATTCCAATCGATCAGTAGCAGTAACAGTAGCTCAAGAGTTATATAAATAAATATTATATTTTCTATGTTCTCAACCTTGATTTCCAAGTCACCAAATATTCCCCACTTCTTTGTTATGTTTTGTCCTACTGTGCCTTCAAACAGTAAAAAACCAAAGAATACAGTTGCAGGCTATAAAAGTGAAAACAAATAAGAGAAGCAGTGAAAAGAAATTACTTGCCAATTTATGTTTTCACACCGACAACACCGAAGTCACCCGCGGCACTGGCAACAACGCGAGCCGCGCCACAGCGTTTGGCTTCGTTGGCTGGGCCAGCTACAGACACGGCGCACAGCGGCTGTTGCAACAAATCGAAGCAAATAAAATAAGAAATACATATTCGTAGAGCATACATACAAAGCCAACAACATGGCTATTGAAACCGAAAATCCAACATAAAAACAACAACAACAGCAACAGCAACAAAATGCTGCAACAATATTTGCAACTATTTCAGCAGTTTCGGCAACAATAACACACCTTTGACACCTCAAACTGAAAGAAGCGCGAGAAAAAAGGCAGTAAAATTGCTGGCAAACGCTGAAATTGGCAGGCGGTAGGGGATTGAGAACGGTAACAGGACGAACGTACTAAAAGGCGAGGGCAAGGGGAAGGGGGGATTGAGGTACCGCCAAGCTTTGCTGTTTAAATATTTCATGTGTTGATAGCAAACATTGACGCGGCCTACTGCCGCAGCGCGCCATTACTTGTTGTTATTATTGGTGTTCTTGTTGCACCGTAGCAGACGGACAACCGTTGCCTGATTTATGACTTTAAGGATAACGGCAAGCATTCATGATCTGCACAGCTGTAACGTCAACATTGTAACGGATGAACATGGCAAACGAAAGTTGCCCTCTCCTCAAAACGGTGAGCGGTGCAAAGTGCCATGCGTCGCAGGTGGCAGAGCAGCAAGCGAAGGCGTAACGCTGCAGTGGAGAAAAATTGTAGCAACAAAAAGATATAAAAAATAGATATATATATCCTGTGTATCCTGTGAGTAAACTGATTTCGCGGATGCCGCACAGACATTTCGTTGCAGTTGATATTATTAGTAAATCAAATTTACAGAAAGCATCAAGTAACGGTGTTTTATATGTGCGGCGTTGGAAAACACACGCTTTTTTATGACGGTGCATATTAGTTGTGTGTTTATTTAGTTGTGGTATTTTTTAAATGCAACGGTTTATATATTAATTTCATAAATATTTTAGATATGCATAGTTTTGGGTCTGTTAGAATCAACGCCTGCGATATGCTGCTGAAACTGAACGAACTCCTCCCATTTTTGAAGCGGATGGTGACTGGCGACGAAAAATGGATCACATACGACAATATCAAGCGAAAACGGTCGTGATCGAAGGTCGATGAATCCCAACAGTGGCCAAGCCGAGATTGACGGCTAGGTAGGTCTTGCTGTGTGTTTGATGGGATTGGAAGGGAATCATCCACGATGAGCTGCTCCCATATGACCAGACGCTTTATTCAACCATATACTGCGAACAACTGGACCGCTTGAAATGGCGACCAGAAGCGTCCAGAACTGGCCAACAGGAAGGGTGTAGTGCTCCACCAGGACAACGCCAGACCACACACTTCGTTGATGACTCGTCAGAAGCTACGAGAGCGAATTTTTATCGGCTACTGCGTTACCAATCATTAAGAATTCAGACTAAGTATGTAAAGGGGAGGTCATCTCTTGTCGAACCTCATTTAATTTCCCGGGATTGGATAACGCCGTTCAATCGACAGTCGATGCTACGTAACCAGAACGGACCCGGAATTTTATCCAGCCAAGGACTGTCAAATCGGCCGCATTCCTCAAAATTATTTGGAGGATGTTTTATACCTCTACAACAACAACAACGAACTAAATACCGTTCTTAGCCGAAACCGCCTACCGCTCATGCTAAGGTGAACATCCCAGAGGCTTAGCATTATCAAACAATTTTCAAACCATAAGCACTTATCATATTACGTCCCGGAATTGCGCACAATTCATATGGACAAGTTAATGAATGTCTGCTCAAAAAAGTAAGTAAGGAAGATGGAGAAATATGGGCAATCAGATAGCTGAAGGGAAATATGATCAACTAGTTTAGAAATTAGCCAAAACTTACCAATCCAAACAGGGTTAATCGCCGAAAGGACAGCTCTTGGCCGAATAAAATCCGGTACCCGTGAACCGGCTGTCGTAGAAATCGTTTTTTAGGTCAAGTTTTCTCGCAAAAAAATGTGACCTTTGCAGAACTAAGTTCTGATTAGGAAACTATAGCAGTCTAAACTCCTACTTATCGAGACTGGACCCCGACTTACACAACTTGCAAAGAATTCCCGCGAGACACAAACAATTTTAACCGCACTCATCTAACACCCCTTTTTCTTTGGTCCGACCCCTTCGAAACAACCATATTCCTGGGTCACCCATTAGATGGAGTTCTTTTTATGTATGTACGATTCATTCGAACTTATTTTCCAACGTTCAGGAAAAATTTCAGGCCTTATTCAAAACAATTTTTAATAGGTTTCTGAACTGGCATTAAATCTCTCAGTTTTTGTTATTACTTTATTAGGTTAGGATAGGTTTGTCTGGTGGTCCAGCAGTCCCCGCATAGAAAAGTTATGGTCTTTAGCGATACCAGATTGAGTCCCGTCAAGTATTCCCTAAATAGTAGTTATCGGTTAGGATGCCCGCGCTTGACGCGAATTTTAATAGACTACGAGCCTCACTAACGATATCTCTTAAAACTTATCATACTGTGGGGCCCCTAGATTCCTGAAGCGTTGTCTTGCTAACGAGAGCAAACGCTCCAAATGCTCTACTGTTTCCTTTGTCCTTTTCTTTTGACATTTCCTGCATTCCTCCCGATCTGACAACCCCATCTTATAGGCATGTGCCGCTACTAGGCTGTGACCAGTAAAAAATACATATGCCACTCATGGTCCTACAGACCTTTCTATAGAGTGCTAATAAGAAAATTGTATATTTCTAATGAACTTTGTGGTTTTGCAACCCGCTTTGCTTTATTAAATATTACATAATGTTTTTTGCAAGAAGGTTCATCATAAAAATGGAACAAATGTTAACCAGAAATTTCAAATTTAAAAAAGTTATGTAACTCTTAATCAGTATGAATTCCAAAATGAATTTTGGCCGAGTTTCAAAATTACTAGAAAAATTATTAAATCCACTGAAAAGTTTTCAAATAATAATTATCAGCTACACGAATATGTATATAATATGTGTGCCAGATGCATATGTATATGTGGATTATTCTACCACTCCCAGATCCTTACTTATTACATTTTACTTAATTACCGAACTGGAAAACTAAATATAAATGAAAGCACACACCTACTGTAGAATGAATGTAGAATTTAATAACAACGAATATGTGCGAATACAATAACCAACTCACTACCACTCACCACTCACTCACTACATATATGTATGTGTATATATCCGCTCATATCCTGCACACAATGAATACTCGTACCTTGCCACTTCAAGTTAGTGGCGTGGGAGTGTGTTCCCTACATACCACCGACGGACAGATTTTTAATCTGGCCAACTATTTTACAGTAACAACAAAGTTTAAGTTTCAATAATGAAAGGGTAAATTTTTCAAAAAAAAAAAAGAAAGCTCCTTTCCAACTAACAATGGCAACAGGCTGAATAATGTCGAAACACAATGGAATTTGGAAATTGAAAAGCGAATATGTGAGAAGAGGCAAACAAAAAAAAAACTGAATTTCTAAGGCATAACGGTGTGAGTTGTTAAATACATAAATGTAAATATGTATTTTTATGCAGATGTATATATTT
Organism: Zeugodacus cucurbitae; assembly: GCF_028554725.1. Lineage (NCBI taxonomy): Eukaryota > Metazoa > Arthropoda > Insecta > Diptera > Tephritidae > Zeugodacus > Zeugodacus cucurbitae. Next base: position 21,057,045 of record NC_071668.1, read on the forward strand.
AACTATACATTTGTATGTATGTCTGTCAGTTCATATCCAAATTTTTGTTGAACATTTCTAAATACAGCAAAATTTCAATTCAAAATTATTATTTTATGAATGCGTATTTGTGATTCATACTTGTTAACTCGAGTACTTTTTACATGAACATTTTAGTTTTTTCTTTATTTTCATATCTAAATGGTAAGCTTATTTCGTAAACTTCTTGACTTAAATCCTCTTGCTTTTCTAAGTAAAGTTTTAATTAACGTATTTATTTACATGGAAAGGTGTAGTGCGAATTTGAAATTTACCTTGGAAATTCTTTAGCAGAATTGTCTACTCATATGAATACAGGGTGTGGCATAACTTTTACCAACCGATTCAGAAGTCTTCAATCATGCTTCACATTGTATACAATAATCGAGTTTGGAAACAAATTTTGATAAGTGGTGGAACCCATTCCCATATATCTTTCCAATTTCCATTTAATACCTAATCCATCTAATATTCATTAGAGATCCGCGCAATGTACTTGCATTATCTAAAAGAGTCATGTTACAAACGGAATGAAATATCCGATGAGAATCAAGATCAAGGGATGTGGGTCCACCAGTTCTAAATTGTTATAGGCTTCAACTAAACGGTGCAGTCTTCAATTCCGGATCACACTATACAGTTTCTGCTAAAAAGATCTTAAATCTTAAATATGAGACTATGAGACCCCGACTGACAACTCAGTTCTCAAGATTTGACTTTCCCCTACTTGGATATTCTTTTTATAAGATCCATTGAAAATAAAATGTATTCCTATTTAATATCTAATCAATCTAATATTCATTAAAGATCCGTCAAATGAGTCTACTTACAGACGGAACGAAATATTCGATGAGAATCAAGATCCACGGATGTTGGTCTACCAGATCTAAATTGTTACATGTCATACAGTATATTATTATTCAAATATTTATTCAAGATTCTTCTAATGAGCTTACATTATCTGAAAGAGTCTAGTCTAGAATCCAGATCAATGGATGTTGGTCCGCCAGTTCTAAATTGTTACAGGCTTCAACAAAATGGTGGTCAGTTTCACACTCCGAATCTACCTATACAATTTCTGCAAGAAGAACACTCTAAACGACGGATCCTAAAAATATGAGACCCCGACTGACAACTCAGTTCTCAAGATTTGACTTTCCCCGACTTCTTTTTGTAAGATCCATTGAAAATAAAATGTATTTCCGTAATCTTCGGACCATAGCTAATCACAACATTCGTGTCGAAATCATAACTATTTCACTCGAAATACAGCAAAAGATGACACACCCTATATATATCTAAACACTTTATTTGATTTTATATCATTCTAATTCAACAAATTTTAATTGGCGTTATGAGCGTTTGCACATAAACTGTTCTTTAAATACAATATTTACAGCTGCATTTAAATTTGGCATTATGTGTCCAATTAAAATTATGAAATTCAATGGCTTCAATCAAATACATATATGTAATTTATGCGATAAATTTAATAACACTTTAACTAAATAAATCATTGACTTTAAAATGAAAATGTGTGTGTATTTAGCATGAGGACACACAAATACTTTTTCAACAGATACAAATTTTATTTAATTAAAAAATATGCAAACGAATTCCGGGAATACCTACCAGAGCCAAACAGTGTTGAGAAAAAAAATCGTCCTTGGGATATTAAATTAGGAAATATATTTTTAATAAGTTGGAAGAATAAGAAATAGTTCCTAACATAAAGTTGGGTTACATAAAGTTTTTTTACAGTACAAGGATGGTAACTTCAGTTTGAATACAAATTATCCAACTAATAGATGATGGAACATCTTCGAAAATCTATTGGATATCTATAGAGAAAAGTTTCATATAAGACGAACCCTCGCATTTTTTTTTCTATTAAACACCATAGACCTTTGGTCTCAGAAAAACAGCCCTCGAGTAAATATATATATAGGTATGGAACCCAATCAACTAATACACCACAACTGTATTTAAAATTTACCTGTTTATTATTTTCCCTTATTAATATATCCATAAGCTCAAATATTTTGTACATAATTAACTTGACAGGAAGTTGACCATAATTAATACCGAATAAGTAATAAATAAATACGTTTTTGTCGCATTTTCAACCGACCGGAATGAGTTGTAATATAACTAATTATCATTTAGTTAATATATTGGTGTCCTATTGTGCTAGTTAAAGTGTGCATGGAATTTAATTTTCACATTTTTTAAAGTAATAATTAAAAGTAAAATAATAAACAAATGGTGGGAGGCATACAAATTTATTATTTATTAAAGACAAAGCAAAAATATGAAATGAAAAATAAGATCAATATGAGTACAATTTTTACTAATTGAGTAATTAATAAAGGCATTAAATTTTATAATTAAAAACAATAAATTTTATGGATCCATTTTCGTAAAAAACGAGTAATAACATCAAAAAGGTGAAAGTCTAGAGCTCAAAAGACCTCTCGTTAACAGTAAAACGAAAGTAGAGAAACATTATAGCGTTTCCAGACAGCCAAATTAATTGATCAATTAAAATTTATATTGAGAAACCAGTCTCTGACCTTCGCACTGCAGGCTATTCGATCGATACATTATACATTTTTGTTTTTGCTTTTCATAGGAAGTTTGTAAGTTTCATCAGCTGATAGATATTTTTAGCAGCGACATCTACCGTAGCTTTTTCTTATCAAAAAAATCAGCCAATCGCAGACAAAGAACGTATATCGTACGTCTTTGTCGCAGAGTTGCATTTGATTTTCAAGTCGATTAAAATTCAATTATAAATAAATAGAGATTTTATTTTGTAAGGAAAATCTATCTTAATAACCGTTTTAATCGAGCAAAGGCCGGTTAATTTATCAGTTAGAACCTATCTAAAAACGCTATTATCCCGAAACTTACACAGTCACTTCAGAGAATCCCTTACCAGTTCATAGAAATCACTCAAAGTTCCGACAAACCTATTATTTGCAGAGATAGCACAGAGACGAGATCGCTAAAGACACTCTGAATAACATTACAGGTGATAAGACTTGGACAAGCTCGAAAGACCTGATGTGAAGCTCGAAAGACCTTTCGTTATCAGTTCAAAGTTTCGACAAGCCTATTAGTTGCAAAGAGACGAGATCGCTAAAGACACTCTGAGTATCATTACAGGTGATAAGACTTGGGTTTATATTTATATAAAATTAACAGCAATCTAGTGCTTGATATATTAAAAATTCATCGAGATTGAAAAAAAGTCTGTCAAGAATATACATAGGTTGGATATTCTGAGCCGTATGTGGGAAATACTTGGTCTAATTGAGCCGGAACAATCAAAAATGAACGTTCAATCAATTATTGGTCCAGATTAAGTCCCATGAGCCCTTTTTCTGTTTCCTTATTCCTAATATTTAATACGGAGATGCCGTCGAAAGACGATTGAGGTCAATAAAACAAATTGAAACTGAAGACGATTCGGATTAAGGCATAAAACAAGGTCTAAACCAAAATTTTAATAAATATTATGTGCTATCCGGAAACGAGCATTATATGTGGTTTTTAATAAAATTCATTATTATCATTTGACAGCTACATATTCACCCAAATAAAATATCAACTCTGAAAAATTTTTCAACACTTTAATGGCAATTATTTTTTTATGCCACAAGCAACTTTTTTCGGATTGTGAATTGATGGAAAACCATTTAAATATTTTATTAGAAAAACACATAAAACTTTGCAGAACATAAACGAATATATCCGCGGACATGATGGATGCGCGAGCCCGCTAAGGCGATTGTGTGGGGATATAAGTTTATGGGTTTATGAAAACTTTTGGAAAATAGCTAACTCTGTGGATGTGTATTTTTTGGGAGTGCTATGCGCGATTTTATTTTATGCATTTGTTGGGGTATATGTAGATATGTGCCACGCAGTGAAAACCTTTATAGATGATAGTTTCGTACAGAACTAGTATTTTTCGGAGCGGAAATGAACTACTTCGAAAGAAACTAAACTAGTACTAGAATGAGAGAGATTTCGATGAGCCAAATCGGAAATAGTCTGATTTGAACTGGCCTTTCTTATCCAATTTAATTCTACCATCTACAGCGGAAAACTGGACCGCTTGAACCAGGCGATCGACCAGAAGCGTTCAGAATTGGCCAACAGGAAGGGTGTACTGTTCCACCAAGATAACGCCAGACCACACACTTCGTTGACGACTCGTCAGAAGCTACAGGAGCTCGGATGGGATATTTTATCGAATCCACCATATAGCCCAGACATAGCGCCAAGTGATTACCACCTGTTCCTGGCCATGGCGAACGCCCTTGGTGGTGTAAAGTTGACCTCAAAAGAGGCTTGTGGAAAGTGGCTGTCCGAGTTCTTCGCAAATAAGGAGGGGTGGCTTCTGCGAGGAGGGGTATTATGAAGTGGCCGTCTAGATGGAAACAGATTATCGAACTAAATCCGATCCGATGAAGAGCAAAAAAGCGGAAGAGAGATATTGCAGACCTAATATAACTGACTACTTGAAATTACAGTATAAACTGGTCGCAAAGTAGCTAGTCCATTTCACTGCAGCACAATATCATACTGATACAGGGTACACATTTCTCATAGTTTGCATATTACAACAACATGCTGGTATGTATCCCAAAAAAAATTCAGAAACTAGTCAACAAGCAAAAACATCGTCAACCTATTACACAGCAAATAAAATAAATGTCCACTAAGCCCCCCATGTACAGCCGGATATGAGTGAGTTTTTCATGAGTTTCGTTAATAAAACACAATTTATTTGTCACAAAATGCCAATTTGAAACTCGCGGGAGTTGCGTGTTTTTCGCGAGCCACACACACACACAGCACTGGCGTGGAAGCACTTATGTTGCACATACACAAGCATAGTTCCGTAGAGAACTTGAAACTTCATGTTGCAGGCATGAAATAAAATCATAAATGGAATATAGTCATATGAACATGCATCCACCTATAAGCACAACAACATCAACGTTGCAAAGTCAACCTGAAAGCGCATCAAATTGACAGAACAATTTTTAAATATTTCAGGTTTTTTCCGAAAGTCAGCAATTTTTTTTTTGTGTAATATGTTGCATGCCCCGACAGATTACAATGAAAATGATAGACATAAAGAGCTGTGTACTACTCTTTTTTGTTTTTGTTATATGTGTGTTGTTGTTGTTTTATGGAAAAATGCTACTGTAAAGCGAGATTTTAACTGATAACGAGTAAGTGGGTGTTATGGTGTGAGGGGATTAAGTTGGGAAGTTGATGACAAATTTTTTCAAAGTTAAAAAATTTCTTTCTCAGACAATATCTTCTATAATATAAAAATGAATCGCAAAATGTGTTGCTAAGCGCATAACTCGAGAACCGCTGAACCGATTTCGCAAATTCTTTGTTTAGAATGTTTTTAGAGGTACCGGGATGGTTCTTACGGAGAGAAAAATTAGAAAAATTGCCTGAAAAAGTCTTAAATCCACAATTTTCTAATCACCCAAACAAACAATTTGTGTCGTTAGTCTCGAAAAAAGTCGAGAAGGGCCAAACCAATCTGGCTAATTTTAGTTTTGAAATATTTATGGAAGGCCAGGGAAGGATTAGAAAGTAAGTATATTTCGAAAAATTGTGAGTAATATAACAAGAATATGATTTTATTTGAATTGACAACAAAATTATAAAAAAAAAAAAACAAAAAATAATAATATTTTGAAAGTTGTCATTGTTGCTTTGTTAAAATATTTTTATCATTGTTCAATTGTATAAGGCTGTGTCAATAGCAAAACAATTTGTAACAAGTAGGGAAAGGCAACCGAACATTTCATACTCTCGCAATTTATTGATGTAATTTTATTACACACAATTTGAAATAAAGTCCAATAGAATAACGAAAATCAGCATATATAGTACATGAGGGTTGCGGTAATTCCTGAACCGATTTCACTCATTTTCAACGCCCAGTTATGATGGGAATAGCACCTGTTAGTAGGCAGACAAACGGAAATTCGGCCTGGAAATTACTCCTAAATTGCAAATCAACGAAACACCAGTCTGCAAAATCGCCAAAAAAAAGAGCTATAAAGAAGATTTTCCAGATATTCAAGTCGCTGGAGGTACTGCACAGGACTTTAAAATATTTACGCGACAATGAAAATATTTTTGGTGAAGCCATGATTCTGTTGGCAGGTGATTTTCGCCAGACTATTCCTGGATCAACTGTTGCTGACGAACTATCACATTCCTAAAATCATCTAATTTGTGGCGACACATAAAGAATCGCCAATTAACAAATAGCATACGAGTGTTTTTCCAACAATATCATACTGCGATTGTAGAAATAGTTGAAAATGGTAGCGACACCTCGATGGATTAATAACATTTTTAACGGGTTTCTGTCACTTCATGGCCTCGAAAGAGGAGCTTATTCATCGTGTTTTTCCAGACATGAAACCATAATATAATAAAGATAAATGGCTGATTGAATAACCTATATTGGTGGTAAAAAACAATGATCTCTTTGATCTTAATGCGACAATTTAGAATTTCGTTAAAGGAGAGTTGACACAGCTACAAACCAGGATGACGTATTCAATTATCCCACAGACTATTTTAAATTGCTGTACTATCCCCACTCACTTGCAATTAAAAGACAACATCAAACTTTGCAAAAAAACAATACTGGCTGTGAAGAAGGTAAATAATATCGTCACCAAAACCAAGATAAAGCCAACTATGAAATTTGGTCATTTGTTACTTTCTCCAATATACCATTTAAAAAATTTAAGTTTTACAAATTATGATGATTTACGCTATAATGTTTTCGTCTTTATGCGTAAGAATTTCTTCTCTGCATTGAAAGATTTACTAATTTAATGTATAGTATACCTTAGCCACTGTGGCCGGGTCTGCTTGTTTTATAAATAAAAATAAGAAAGGGTTTTTAAATAAAAAAAAAAATCTCTTAAAAATTGTGAGAGTTTTATTTTAAGGGATGTGTACTCAAATATCTCAATTTAAGGGGCTATGCCAGTGTGACATTTTCAAAAATAGATTTTTTTTATTTTTTACTTATTCGATAGTTTAACCTCCAAGGATATCCTGTGAAATCGGCAAGATGGTATCTTGAATAGTTGTTGAATGGCAGCGTTTTAAAGAGCGACCGCTTGCAGATATGAACCTCTGAAACTTTAAACGCGTTTTTCACGAATCGACATTTTGCAAGAATTTTTTTATCTAAAAAAACGACACTTTTTCAGAACTACACCAGTTTGTTAATTTCTGATATTTTTCAAAAATCTTAGGTCATTGTATAGGAAAAACCTTCAACTTTAATACTATTTTAATACTGGGTTACACTGACTCTTAAAGAAGTTGAAGTTACATAAAATGGAGGCCTGCATTCAGCTTTTCGAATACAACCTGAGGTTTATGTTATAATCAGTCCGAAAATTCTGAAGGAAAATTTCTTGAGTTTCAACATTTAATATCTCTCCTAGAATGCTTTTTAGGATTTACTATGTGAATAGAGAGGTCAAGGTCAAAGTGACCTTATTTCATATTCATCAAAGGGTTAAAATATCTCAGCAAGTTTTCCGTTATTGAAAATCCGTACTTGATTCAAATTTTATTCCATGCGGGCTCTGTAATATTTAATAATTTTGAGAAAACAAGAACTACAGCCTCTTATTTGAAACCACTTTCTAAATAAGGGCATCAACTTTCAAAAAACCCAGAGAGAGGTTCTTACGAAATTTATTCTCACACATTTTTGAACCATTAGACTCTCTTTCAAGATTACTTTTGAGAGTTGTACCACAATGACCTGGCATCTAAGGGTTAAGGTGTTTCTGAAAAGGTATTCTATCAACAAAGCAAAAATCAAAATCGATTTTTAAATGCATTTATTTTTCAATATGGTCCTTCAAAAGTCAGAGAAATTTGATATGATATGAACTAGAGTGTGCCCTTTACGACTTAAGCAAGCAAGAGCGTGATTTTTAAAAATCCTGAGTAAGATTGTCTCAAGATCAGTCTCACAGATTGTTTTAAGTATTCATTTCTCTTAACAAACCCCTTTTGGGAGTCATTGGAATAAACGAGTCACAATGGCCCGTACATCGACTTCAGACGGTTAAAATATACCAAATATTTTTTTGTCAATATTACTGATAACTTCTATAACTACAGATACTTTTACATTACATTTTTAAACGTATTATATAAATACTTCAAAATAGGCTTTAAAACCCGAAAAAAGTTGATAAGATGGGAACTATACTATACGTAAAGTATTGATCTTTCAAAAATAATACCAGTAGTTTCCGCAAGTATATCTATCAATTGATGATTTTTGTCATTCATCTCCCTCTTAAGAAAACAAGGAGACCCTAGCAATCCTGAGTGGATATCAAAGGGTTAAATTATGCCAAAATTAACTTTTTTTAGATTTTAACTATATTTAATGAATGAATTTTGAACAATAATTCATTCATAATATCAGTCTATATCAATGAAAAACAACAATTTTTCTAGTAGAATCCAGAAACAATGATCTTCTATGGGCTTCCATAGTTCTATATCACTTTATGTATAAAATTTTCAAGCAAATCTATAATAAAACTCAATTCAAACAGCTTATAAACTATTATCTCTCATATCCACAAACACCAAAGTGCCTAATTAAGCCTTAAATTACACAGATTTTTTATCGGCGGTTGGCAAACTTTACTCCGCAACTCGTTGAACCCAACTCTTGTGTCAAAATTGTAGCTGAGACATTAAAAGCGGATTAAGCAACAAAACTTAAAATTTTGATTACACAACACCGACACCTACAGTAAAATATGCGCTAGACAAAATTAATTCCTGTACTACCAGCTTCACCAACCCCGCCCTTATGGCGCTAGCTAAGGAAAATCCTGCTGGAATCAAGTGCTATGTACCAATGTTGTTGACGATAAGCAAGAGATTGAATAATTCAGTATGGACATTCGTGCCTTCCACAAGAAAGTGCCTTACATTATACACAAACAACTACAAATGTACTTTTGTACTAGACGTAATAGTGGTGATAGTGCCATGAACTTTATCAAAGAAAAACATTGCCAAATACATAGAAACTCCTTGCTCAGGCCTTATCTACCCCCGCACGCACCCAAAATTTACATTGTTCTTCTGCTTAGCAGCTCTAGTTGTTCCCCTCCCACCACAGTCCCTGAATGGATCATAGATGCAGGAGATAAAGGATAACAGGCCGACAACGCATCCTCTCCGTGTCAGTATTTTTCGTCGTCAGATTGCCATTGTTAAGTTACTTTTGCACTTTTGATGAGTTCATGTTTTTCTTGTTGACGTTGTCGTTCTTAAGCATCGGCCCGACGCATTGGTGAGAAGCTTCAACTGCTTATCTGCATTGAATGTCGGCGCTTCGGCTGTGCGGCGGGGGCTTGTACACAGTTGACTTCATATTTAAGTTGAGCGGTTTTTGTGCTGACTCGTCGCAACGGTCGTTTGGTCCATTCCCCGACCCGCTGTATTTCATTTTTGCGACGTTTGTTGAGATTACGAAACTACTTAACATGCAAATGATTTAATTGGAGACTTATGCATTAAATTTCTTACCCGGATTAAGTGTTACAATGTCTTTGCAGTTGACACTTTTCGTTGTTTGGCGCAACAATGACGTTATTATACTTTGCTCCACCGGAAATAGCTGGCCGAAATGAGAGACACAATACTAAGGGAAATGGAAATGTACTCTAAAACAGGTCTGCAAATAGTTAAACAGATATAATGGTGTATATAGATAGTGTATTTAAATGGTTTTGGATGCGTTAGTGGTGCTAATAATGTCAAGTACCTACCTGGTGAAAAGTTATTAAATTAAGTGCGAACTCGGCATTACATATTTGGGATACTCGAACATTACAATAAAATTTTACTCATAGAAGTGACGATATTGGCTGCCAAAAGTTAGGATAACCCTACCCAGAAGAAAATAAGCTCCTATAGTGAGTTCTAATGTACATAGGGCTCGACCCACACAGGTTTAGTCAAGACGTATTTTCTTGTCTGAGACAAAAACGCATGTTCGCTTGATGTGGGTTAGAACAAAATATGTTTCTGTGTCTTATTAGTCGAAGAAGTTTTTGACTAATCCGGTGTGGGTTGAGCCTAAAGACATAAGATCGGTGGCCCTTAATCGTAATCTCGCAGTCACGTAAGGTTTGTTTCCTTCAAGCAACTTCGACAACAATTTCTAATCTTACCTTGTGGACAACGATCAGTTAAAATCTGTACAACCAGGGAGAGCTATACCTTACTGAGTACGAAGAGTTCAATAGACATCTTACAATTTATCTCTGTCCATGCAATTGCTTAAGTATAAGTAATTAGCCACAGCTTGGTAAGTTTACGTGAGACCAGTAGTAAAAGGCAAGAAGACATCGCCCAATCATCTTCTAATGTAGCTCTCTTTAAAAAGATATTTAAGGTATTTTTGTTCTTTTAACCAGAAATGATTGTAATTATGAATTCAATTCAAACGCCTATTGATGATAGAGGATACTGATTATGTTTAATTCTCTTGATTCTCTCAAATCATAATTGCTCAGAGAGTATCGCTGCAGCAGATGTCACTTAGTACGTTGTTGTTGCTGCATAAATAGTCAATGCCTCTGGTATAATACAATTAGCTCCAGACAAGCAACCGCTAATTAATTTAAGGGGGGGTAAGGTTTGTTTCGTCGAAAAAAGACCATTTTTCATGAATTTTTTTAGAAAAAATTATTGTTGTAGGTTTATTTTACTTATTATTATATGAAAGTGCAACATTTGAAGGATACTTAAAAAAAGTTTTATCGAAAAATAGCGAGGAATAACGGATTTATCGGCGATCTCTGCAGGCACCTCGAAAAAAAGTTGTTGTGCGGTGACCAGCCTACAGCATCACTGGATCATCCGAAACCAAAAAATCAAAATGCTCTCTTTAGTTTATTAGTTTATCTTTCAATTGACGTCGAGTTTTTTTTAATTTTTAAATTTTTCAATTTTTGGTACCATTCTCAAGCCAAAATGACGATTTTAGACGAAAAAATCGACCTATTTGTTATTGTAAAATTGTTAGTAATTAAAATTTTTGGAAAAACTCGACGTCATTCGAGAGCTATATATATGTAGAATATTTGTTCAAAATTTCAAAACGATCGATGCAGTAGTTTTTTCTGTAGGCTGGTCACCGACTTTAAAAATGACATATTTGGGAAAATCGATTCAAAGTTTTGTACACCCAGCGCAGATAGCTGGAGGTATCGTTATTCAACCTCCTGTAACTTCGTTAGTTTTTCTCCGAATGGCCTAAAATTTTAACACAATATTCTTGAGATATTGATGGTTCAGAAAAAAAATTAAAAAACAAAATTTGTCAAACCTTGCCCCCCCCCCCTTAATTACAATTACCTAATGTAGGCAATTTGTTAATTGGATAATTTAACCAGAAATCTTTATTGCAATTGGGAAATTGTCTTTATGTAACAAATGTCTTTGGATTATAAGGTTCGAAATAATAAGAAGTAGCTTAGTCAATTAAGGATTTTATCCTGTACAATGTACTTATTATAAACAACTTATTAATTGAGTTCAATTAAGAAATATTATTAAGTTAAAATTTTTTCTGAGACTTGAATTTTTTTTTTATACTTAAATCGTCTCAATTTGTTTAACTCTCAATCAGACCGATTTAGTAGAATTGATAAGTGAATTAAATTAGTCTTGCTAAGGTACGAAGGTCTGCACTCGATCAGAGTCACATGTTACGTGCTCAGATTTATAAAATTACTGGACCATCAACTAAAAGCTTACTTAATTATTTACTGAATCTAGGAAAAAAGGATTCAGGATTTTATAAATGTATAATTAATATAGTAAATAAAACCCCTTTAATAGAGTTCCCATTTCTTCTGTATTGTTCGGAAGATGATTTTCCGATATTCTAGAATTGTGTAACCACTTTAAGTCTATTTTAACCTAGGGTTCACAGGGTTTACCAGTTTTGAAGAAAATTATATAATATAAACTTATCTAATTGAACATTAGGCATAAGGGTATCAAATTTTGACCATGAATGCAAAAATTGAGCTTTAATCTGTTGAGCTTTTATTTTCCGGTGTAATTAAACCATTGCCATTGGAGATTAAAATTTATAGGTGATATCTTGGAACATAGTTGCTCTAAGGAATGAGGATTACAGACACGGATGCATTATTATATTTTCCCTACATTCCACAATAGGGTCTATCTAACCGATATGAACCGAATTTATAGTCGACTGTAGACTATCGTCCCAATACCGCCTTACCATTTATTTAGGGATACTTTCTGTCGCTACAGAATATCATATGATAAGGTTTCAGAACATATGCAGCCTAATCGTTCTAGTCGAATATGAGATCTATCTCTGTGGAAAATAAACAATTTTAAGTCTAAATAATATGTAGGGTATACACCTTTTGTAGTTAACTGAGTCCAATGGGTTTAGTACTGAAAAAATATATACAAATACCAAATTCAAATATACAGAGTTATAGTTTATTATAATTTATTATTATTTCATATAGTATATGTATATAAATAGGTGTAAAATCTAAAAACACAATGTGTATGAAATTTCGCTTTAGTCTTTTCGGTTAAAACAAGTGTAAATTATTAAAATTTAAATGCGCTGTGATATGTATAAGTAACTGTAATAAAATATATAGCATATGCAACGGGTGATGAGTATTATATTAAAGCGATTTTTTAGACTCAAAAATACAAAATTTAATTAAGTGGCATAAAGGTAATTACGCGGAAAACTAAATAATAATTACAAATATACTGATAAAGCTTCGCTTGCATTTACGCTCAATTTTACTTAATTAAACATCAATGAAATACTATAAACTTAGCGCTGCGTAGAAATCTTGGAGTATGACTCATATTACCCGAGCGCTGCGGTGAACCACACAGAGCATTGTAAGTCTTACAAAATTCGTAAATAGTTCACTACTAGCTTTAACTTAAACTAAAAATCTCGCAAATTTTCGCAACACTCAACTTAAATACTACAGCTGAGAGCGTTTGGCACTAGTTATGAATAAGTCTAAAAGGTAGGTAGCTACTCAACACACACTTCCTATTTGGCAGGCTCAGCGTTTTCCGAAATGGTCAGCTTTTCGAACATCGGCACAGCGCCGGGATTTTTCAAAGCATTCGCATCAAACACTTCCGCATCGGGATTTGTGGGAAAATCGGGATTTGCCGCTGCTATATCATTGACGGCAATGTCATTGGACAAATCCACCGGCACCGCCTCGAAGGCATCAATGTCATTACTCAAATCATTTTGTTCATTGGAGGCACGCGCCAGATCTTCCTTTAAATCACCCCACTCGGAGTCGAAACCAGGATTCATCTCCACTTCCTCACCCTCCGCCTCGTCATCGGACGATGAGAGATCTTCACGATTCTTGTTGTTTGCATAATTTGCGTAACGTTTCTCATTTGGTTCGTCGTTGTCAACCTCGTCAATGCCAGGAACAGCATCTGCATCTTCACCCAACCATTCAGCCGTTTCATCAACAGTTGATTTCACTGGCTCAGTTACTTCATCGATTCCGGCTGCTGCTGCTTCATCACTAGCTGTTTCGTTAATATTTTCCGCATCCAATTCAGCGCGCAAATCATCTTCAGCCTCAGTGGTTGCCTCATCAGCGGCGACGGCGGCGGCGGCCTCTTCAACGTTAGTTGCATAATCATCAGTCGCTGCTTCGGCCTCAGCTTCCTCATCTCCAGCTTCTGCTGCTGCTACGGCATCACTATTTGATGACTCATTTCGGCTGTTATTCGCTACCGTTTCCTCATTATTTTCAATTGTAAGCTCGCCATCCTCGTTGTTCTCAACATCATCCTGTGCTGTTGCTTGTGCTGTTGTCAGCTCCTCAACTTCAGCTGTAGTATTTTCGAGGTTTTCCATTCCGGTTGCTTTTATCTCGCTGTTGTTAACAGACTTATTGGTTTCCGCTTCGATATTTCCGTCTATTTCAACTACCTCGGCGATTTCTTCTTCCGAACTCTGTTCAGCGTTTCCTTTGCCGTTGCCGTCTGCCACTTCAAGACTATTGTCTGTAACAAATGCAGCATTTAAGTTGGCGGCATTGTCCTCATTTGTTATTGGCAACATTGTGTCTTCGTGTATGAGTTGATGCGCTAGTGGCTGGGGATCAGTATGCTGCAGTGCGGATGTGAGTGTTGTGTAGCGGATGGTATTTGTGGGTAGATAGTGCGGGTGTAGAGCCAAGTGTTCAGCGCGTTGATAGGTGGTGACAATGCGGATTCAAGAAAACGGTTGATGTGCCAAAATGTGGGATTAAAGTTGGAGTTATAGTTGGAATTTCGTTTGCAGTGGATGTGTGTGTGTGTGTATGAAAAGATAAGAGAAGATTTAGGAAATTCAATTAGTTTGTGGTAAGTTATTGTGCGGATCACTCTTCTTTCAACAATGAATGTGTATATGTAGTGCTTGAGAAAATTAGTTGGTTTATTAGTAATACTCACGCAATAAATTCGAAATCGAAATCGAGACTAAAACTAGTTAACTTGCTGTTTATGCTATAATACTTAAATGATTGCTAAAACCAGTCGACCGCGCTTTATATATGGGCAAGAAAACCGCGAATCTACTATTGATAAACAAAAAACCTACGCTCTTTAAAAATATTGATTTACGCTCAAGCTCAAGACGCCAGCAGTGTCGCTCTCACAAACCACATGTGTAATTATAGCCCCGCATCGACTGCACAAAACCGCTCTTAGCAGGTTTGAGTCATGATACTACGCTACAATGTTGTACTCTGCATTGTTTTCTTATTGTTGTAGACTACATTTGTAGCCAATATACGCGCTCTCTATTATTAAATATTTTTTGCGTTTCACACAATTTTTTTTTTTGTAGCGCACTTTATACTCTTGGCATTACTCATTAAGATTCCGCTGCGTTGCCGTGAGTCACCTTCAACGACGCCGAATTACCATATTTCCTGAACAGTCAAGAATTTCAAAAATCCTACGCGTCAAGTGCTAACCACAGTCGCGTCGCAGAGTAGTAACTTATGCCGCTGACTGGTAGCTGCCACCTTAGTATGACGTTTCATGTGACAGATCACTTTGCAACTGCTTTATCGCTATTATTATGTACCCAGTAGGAAATGTGAGAGGTTGGTTATTTATTTTATTCAAATTCTGCATGAAAGATATACTTAATGAATTTGGCAAAGCTTTTCAGAAGGCTTATATTAGGTTGGCAAATATCTGCCAACTGCAGAGGAATGGTTTCGACGATTCAGCGCGGGTGAAAACGACACCTGTGACGACGAATAGCGTTCAAATCATGAAAAACACCGAGTTAGACCGGCATGTGGCATCTCATGGAGATGGCAGTTAGTCACCAAACCATTTTAAACCACCTGCAGACGGTTGGATACACAGAAAAGCTTGATGTTTGGGTGCCGCATGATTTGACGCAAAAAAAAACCTTCTGGACCAATTCATCGCTTGCGATATGCTGCTGAAACGGAACGAATTCGACCCATGGATGGTTACTGGCGACGAAAAATGGATCACATACGGCAATATTAATCGAAAACGGTCTTGTTCGAAGGTCGGTGAATCGTCTCAAACAGTGGCCAAGCCGGGATTGATGATCAGGAAGGTTTTTTTGTCTGTTTGGTGGGAATGGAAGGGATGCATTCACTATGAGCTGCTCCCATATGGCCAGACGCATAATTCTACCATCTACTGCGAACAACTGGAGCGCTTGAAGCAGCCGATTGACCAGAAACGTCCAGAATTGTCCAACAGGAAGTGTGTAGTGTTCCACCAGGACAACGCCAGACCACATACTTCGTTGATGACTCGTCAGAAGCTACGGGAGCTCGGATGGGAGGTTTTATCGCATCACCTGTTTCTGTCCATGACAAACGCCCTTGGTGGTGTAAAGTTGAACTCAAAAGAGGCTTGTGAAAAGTGGCTGTCCGAGTTCTTCGCAAATAGGGAGCAGGGTTTCTACGAGGGGGTATTATGAAGTTGTCGTCTAGATGGAAACAGATTATCTAACTAAACGACGCAAATTTTAACTAAATCCGATCACTGAAACAGTTTTTAAAAAGCATTGAATAAAGAGCAAAAAAGCGGAATATTTGATAACCTAATATATGAAATTGAATAGAACGAAGTATACTTTTTAGTTGAAATGGAAACATATGATCATGAAGAGTGGAGGAATATGAAAAAAACCGATTCGAATATATGTATATATCGAACCCAAAATTCGGTTACCAAGCTAACAAGAAATTTCCTACTGGGTAGGTATGCGTAATTCATACGGGATTGTATATAAACAACAATGTTCTTGAGTAAATATATACGTACAATCATCTAGATGTAGGTGTAATACTAACATGTTTACAAGCGTAGCTGAGAGCAATTTTAATTTTAGCTGCCTGTTCACACATTTCTTCGTTATATTTTCGTGGAATTATAAAAATAGCGTTTTTTTTTAATTAATCACCGGTATTTTTTGAACTTAAGCATCGCAGGGAAACAAATATTGATGACTTGTCGCTTTTGTGAAAGATGTGCAAAATCTATCGCGAATTTATGCCAAAATAAAGAATTGATGCTGGAGCTACAAAAAGAAATATATTATGAAGAAAGCGCATCTATATGAAGACACGTCTTTTGAAAATTTGAAAAGGAATTTTAAAACTATTTAGAATTAACGGACTTCTACAAGAATTGTTTCCAATTATGCCTTTGTAAGATAGGCTCATCAATACTGTAGTTAATCGGACCACCATCGGTGTCTACATATAGTGATTTGATATCCGAATTTTCTAATGTAACATTACGGAAGTCAAATCATCTCAGTGTCGTTGCACTTTGTGGTCTTTGAACCACACATCGCCTAACTTTGTGATTTTTATCATCTTTACTTTCTCCCGCGTCTAAGCTTATTGAGACATTCTTACATACTAGTTTGAATTTGGAAGAAGAAACTGTCAACTTCATAGCTAATTCACAGATGGGCACAACCAAGCAGTCGTTTCACAACCACGCCTACTTTTCTTATACTACAATTTTGAAGTCCATCTTATTCGTTCACTTTACAGTATTTAAATTAAGCACCAGTAAAGGTGCCGTTATAAGATTTTGCACCATATTAAATTTCGAGTGAGCCATAACCCCTAAATTCGTAAAATTGCCGATAACTTTTCAAGACCCCAGATATCGAATTCGGCGACCTCTGAGCTTGTGTCTAATTTTTAGTTGAAAATATCGATAAATCTCTCAGTGTGTTTCTTAAAATAGTGTGCCTCTGTGCCAGAAATAGGCAAAATAAGGTAAATTCTTTCTCTAGGTCATATGTACCTCATATACGGTTTAAAACATCCGGTGAACTTTATACCGTATATATCGGGTAATACGTGAGATATCTTAGCAAATCTGGAACACTACTTCACCTTATGCTGATATGTGCATAACGTCTTGAGGGACTTGATTTTATATTGCTGTCGAGCATTATGAATACCGAAAAAAACAAGGGACCCCATTGCAACGACATCTAACATCGAACATGTTCGCGATTACACGAGTTATCTTAGTTCAAAGCTAGCTCATCTAACACCAGTAATTTCTGCGTTCAGCATATGGAAGTTGTACACTTTCTGAGACTAAATGCTGCAATAAAAATACTTCAAAAAGAGTTCGGGTCGATAGAACTTAGATAATGAGGTATAATGATTTAATAACGATGGTTCTACCTTTCTATCCTACCTTCCTATCACGTTAGTCTCAGGTTCAAGTTGATTTATATACGAGAGTTTAAGAGGATTTAAGATGGGAAGATGTTCGACACTATATCTTCCATGGAAAATGATTTACTAAATCTTTCAAATAAAAATTTCTGCACCGTTTATTCTCTACTAAGCGTCCATTTTGATAAACCCTGTATATAACAAAATATTATTAATTTTTTTCGCAACCACGTAGATTAATGATTTACAGCAGTGACATACAAAAAGCCACAATAATAAAAATATTACAATGAAACGCTTTAATTATTAATGCAATTACAAATGACGTATTAAAAATTAATTACGATTTTTTCTATGCAAATAATGGCATGAGTGGTATATGGCCGGCAATTAAATGGTCAAAAATTAATGGTAAAAATTCGACGCCATTCGATGAATTATTAAATTAACAAATGAAAATATATATGTATGTAGGTATATATGCTAAGTAAATGCGCAATTAACGCGCGAGGCATGAATGACACTCATTAAAACGAAATTAATTTGTAACCAAATGTAAATGTGATGGCAAAAAAAAATAGAAAAAAACAACAACAGAAATACCGTAATAAAATAAAGTAGATACTATAATGAAATTCTAAATTTTTCACCGCATATTACAAATTACTGCGGCCAGAATTGTTAATTATACAAATATTTTAGAATTCTTTCATTTGGTTTTGTGACAACTTATTTAAGCACAGGCTCATATTTATATTATATATGTGTATATATATATATATATATATTTATATTATATTTGCTCAAAGCGGTATGCGAGCGCATTTAATCCAATCAGCAGGTAAATATGTGCTAACGCTACTTTTTGTTGTTGTCCATGCATAATACAAATTTCACATTAATTTAATATTAACCGTTAATGTAGCAAAATAATATAGAATTTATTTTTAATGTATATTTTTTTGCAAACTAACGGTGGTTTTAATGACATGAAATGACACACGCGCTCTCACAGTTGAGATTTGAACAGATTTGATTATTTACATTTTTTGTGAAATTTGTTTGTTCAAAGTTTCTGTTAACTTTTTCAAATTTTGTTCAAATTTTTTCAAAGATTTTGTTAAATATTTTAAATTTTTTTTCTACATTTTTTTAATTTTTTTTATAATTTTCTTTTCAAAGTTTTTATTAAATTTTTTAAATTTCCTTTTAAATTTTTAAATTTTTTTTCAAATTTTTTATTTAAAAAGTTTTTTTTTCAAAATTAAATTTTTTTATATTTTCTACCCTTCTGTGTGTGCATTTGCTCATTTGCATGAACAAATCACTGTCGAAATTAACAAAATTTAATATATGAAATCACAACGCAACGAATACTTCAATTGAAATCACGGCATAAATGAAATTTCATACCCTTTGGTTACATTACAAAAATAAAAAAAATATTAAAAACTTAAAAAAAATATTAAAAAAAAAAATTTTAATAAAAAAAATTAAAATTTCCAAAAAATATTTTCGCCGACCTTTTGCCAGCATTTAAAGGATTTTTATGCATGCTCACCAAATCATTTTTATGTTTTACGCTGTCTGTGGCATGCAACACCTACATACATTTTTATTTTACAGCTATCTGCGCATAGATTTGCTACCTAGCCGCTGTTATGAGCAATACACACATGCACACACACATATATATCTACAAGCGAATTTATGTTTATGTTTGTACTTGTCGCTGTGCGAACTGGACATTTCATATTTATAGTCATAAATATTAACTGTACAGAAAATAACAAACAAGATATTTTGCGCCAACAGCCGTCATATTGTAACATTGTTTGATTCTTTTGCCGCAGCTAACGGTAATAAATTGCCAATACATAGCGAGGTAGGTGTGTATGTCGATATACATATATATAGCAATCAAACCCTTCCCTTACTCACTGAAGCCACGTCTCATAGGCATTCAGGAGCGCTCGCCTGCATTTGTGCGCATTTGTGAATATCCGCTGCGTTCAAAACCACGTACCTACGTGTATTTGTTCGTTGGCAGCCAAGCAGTGGCAGTTAGCGTTACACCTAGAGCTATGTTTTCAATTTCAGTTACAAATATGCTGTCATTAGGGGATTCATAAATTTGATCTGATTTTTTATAACGGCTGCCAAACGATGCATTCCAGCAATAACGATACACCTAGATCTATATATTTACTACATAAATATCGATATTTGCGCATACAGATATAAATACGTAAGTAGGCACATGAAATAAAGCGCTCAAATGGCGCTTGCTCATTCACCCATTGTTTTATTACGTATTTATTTCGAACAAATTAAAAAGAAAAGTATTGACAAATGTGCACCTTCAAAAGCAATCAGACTTTAGTAGCATATGCATGTCATAAAAAAGTGAAAAGGACAACTTCAGATTTTTAATTTGCTTTTAGTAGATATTAGATTCAATGCGTTTGTGTGTGGTTAACTAAGGTTGGATAGCAAGTGCCCTAATCAAACTGAAGTTATCAAAAGAAAACGGTCATAGAAGCGATACTAAAACAGTAATTTGATGGAACTCGGAAGGTTTTTTTATCGGCTTAAAAATAATAAAATAACCGCATGATGGAGTTATGGACCGGTATCGTCTCTCTAGTAACCACTCCAATGAGACCTACTAAAATAAATGCATCTAAAATATATCAGAGTCAAATGTGGCTGTAAAAGGTTTTAAAAAAGCACGCTAAAGAAATAGACCTATAGGGACAGCAAACGACGCCATATATTTCACCGCTCTTTTGACATTTCTTTTCAGTAAGGTTTGCCTTTCCATCATTGAAAGATGTACTATTTACTATTGAAATTCGGAGTCAGTGGTCTCAACTTTGAGAGCGCTATGTCCAATTTATGGTCATTATAATAGTCCTGCCTGTCCGCTCAATGGTAACTGAATATTTTTCGCCTGAATTGGATGATATGGACTTGGACAAAAACCAAGTTTGGTGAACGTGTTATCTGACGAAAATTGGGATCAGCGTCTGGGCTTCTGCAAGCGTGCCCATGGTGGTCATGCAAAAGAAATCGAGCTCTGTACATAATGACATCGAATGTACTTTCACAGGAATAAAGAATTTAATTGATATCCCAAACCGTTTTTGTTTTATTTAAACTTAGCGCTCTTATTGAAAACCCCTTTATAAGGGCTGTAAAGGAAGAAATGCCTATTTCAAGATCCATTAAGTTAATAGTATTCAAATTCGTAATATTTGGAAAGTAGGTGTGGTACAATTTCGTTTACTGTCAAACTATATCTACAGATCAATAAACAGCATTGCTCGAGTGGTTTTATGAATACCAAGTTCGTCGTACAGTAATATACATATGTACGTTTCACAGTTTGGAATTTTTCTATATCTAAAATCGTATAATTCTCCAACATATTCAGTGAGATTTATGATACGGTCTCCTATTGGAAAAATAAAATTGGAAACAAAACTGATTCAATTATTATCTGTCAAATTACAAAATAATCTGAAAAAGAAATTCTCTCACCAATGTAAAATTTTATAAGATAGTCTAATAATCATTTTCATTACTATCTATTGAGTTACATATATATATGTATATATCCTGACATGTATATGATGAAAAAAAATTGTACCGGAAGAAAATGTGTGGAAATATTTCATGTTGCTTCACCCAACTCATAAAAAATTAACATACTCATATCAGCTTTGAATTCGATCTTGCTATAGATGAGGTTAATAAAACACAACTGAATGAATATTCATGTCTTCAAGTACTATTATTATGTTACTTTAAAAATTTTTCATATATAAGCTCCCAGAAGGTATTTCTTTCATCTTCCAAAAGCTAATAAAGCCTCTGATTATAAGGCGACCTTTTATTCTTTGTATTTCTAAAATTCAATTTATTTCTAAATCTGACATCTGATTCGATTGATATTTATATATATATTTTTAAACTTGATATTCCATAAAATATACGTCAGATTTACCTAACCTTTCATTTACATTTTTATCAGTAGTAGTGCTACTCATACGACATGGTATATCAAATACCCTAATACAGTTTATTAATGTTACTTATACGTCGTGCCTCACCATATGGCCCAGTACAATTCTCCCATGTTACTTATACGACACGTACAATTTAAGAAAATTCAAAGCACAAAGTGACTTTCAAACTATGCCTAACTTTTTTTTCATTTTTTTATAAAAAATTATACAGAATTTGAAGCCTATGTTGCTAACATGAGGATTTTATTCAATAAAAATACTCTTAAAGTGAACATGGACTAATTTCCTTTTTTAATGATCATGTGAAACTTTTTTAAACTATATATTTGATAATTTTGCATTATTATTTGCATTGAGAGGCAAAATTTAGTTATTTTTTTTCTCATACTATCTCAGTGGTCAACGTCTATCTTCATAAGATTATTCGAAATTAATTGCAGAATAAAAACTGATTAGATATGGACTCCATAAGAAGAAGAACAACTTTTCATATGGAAATTCCAATGTTGGAAAATTCTCTATTTCCAATCATTTTCGGAAATTGTTTAAATAGTGCAAGAGTACACAAACCAAAAAAGGATAATTTAAGCGGTCTTTTACATGGCAAAAACACCAAATAAATTCATAAATATTTATAGTTTAATCCGAAAAAATGCAATGATACTATTTACCCCTTTCTGTTCTGATACAATTATAATTTTTCCATTACTTAAATCAGCTAAAGGCAGTTAGATGGTTTTATCTATATGGTCCCCTTACCAATTTTAAATTGCTTAGCTCCGTAGAAATTCGTACTATAATTAGTATAAGCCTAATATTTTTTTGACTAAATGAATTTCAGTCAACAATTTCCTATTTTAAA
Organism: Zeugodacus cucurbitae; assembly: GCF_028554725.1. Classification (NCBI taxonomy): domain Eukaryota; kingdom Metazoa; phylum Arthropoda; class Insecta; order Diptera; family Tephritidae; genus Zeugodacus; species Zeugodacus cucurbitae. The sequence goes on from NC_071668.1 coordinate 21,079,826, forward strand.
CATTCTAAACCCTTCAATATGGTTGCGAAACATGGCATCATCTAAAAGCTACAACTTTTTTCAAATCATTACATTTTCTGACCTGTCACCGTTACTATCAGGGACTTATGGTAACGCACAAGCCAAACACCTCTATTAGCCGCAATGCTCGAAAGAAAATGGAGCTGGATCAGACATGTTCTGAGACGAGATCCAGATACAAATACGCGGAATGCTATCGACAGGAATCCACAAGGTAGCCAGAGAAAAGGCCCGCTCTAACCTGGATAATGAATTTTGACATCGAAATATCTAAGATCCAAAAAAATTGCAGTAAAATCAAGAGGCTAGTACAAGATGAAGAAATCTCATTGTGGGCATTGCTCCCCCGCGAAGCTATTGTACTATATATATATATATTTACAAACATGTTGGATACTTGGCTGCAAGAAAACTAAAGAAATTTATGGAAACAGATTTAAATCACCTGTTTTTAGAACCTTACGATCGTTTGAAAACTAACAAACCTTTACTCCACCATGACTGTTTGTGTGAAGACGCGTCTAAAGTTAAATATTGCTGGTTTGGAATGAAAAAAGGTATTCACGCAGCAGCCAACGACGCTATATTTAGTTCACGACAGTCGGTTCTATGTAACCGGAACGGACCCGGAATTTTATCCGGCCAAGGACTGTCAAATCGGCAGCATTCCTCAAAATTATTTGAGAAATGTTTTATGCCGCTCCTACAACAACAACAACGCTATTTTTACAGTTAATAATAAAAATTACACTTTTGACTAAACCAGCTTAATTGAGGAATGCACGGAATTCATTGAATATATTAGTAGATATTTGATTAGTTCAAAGCAATACTCACCACTTTATTTTATTTATTTTCTAAAAAATGCATTTTTATTAAATTTCAAAAATATTTACAGTTATGCGTATATATACAGCTTACCTTTACCGTATTAAGCCCAAACCAATTTTATTAAATTTATTAACGGCACAATCGCATATATGTACAGTTTAGTAATAATATATATATATTTTTTTCATATAGATATGTATCTTATATATGTATGTAAGTATGTAAATATGTACATATGTATTCGAAATACACCCACGAGTATGCCTTAATTTAACTGTTTTCCAACAAAAGCATATTTACAAGTACGAAAGTTACTTCGAAAATAAACAACTTTATTTATTTGAAAATAAAATCGTTTTCGTTTTTTTATATGAAACTATACAAAGTTATATATTTTTGTTTATTAAGTAGCTATATATATTTTAGAATATATAATACAAATATTAGTTGCAGCAAAACTTTGTAGAACGCAATACAAGCATACAGGTTAGTAATTGTTTATTTTATTTATTTGCTTCATCGAAAAAAACCATAAAAGCCACTAAATAATGCATTTAAAAAAATATTGTAGTTTTCGTAAATGCCTTTTTTGAGATTTGCTCATATTCGATATTCGATATATGTATATGTATATATGTAGTATATAAGTACACATATGTATATAAACTCATATTCTTTCACATAAGCATAAGCAAAAATATAATAGAAGTAATGTAAATGTAGATATGTTTCAAATATATATCGCACAAAAAAAATATTGAAATTTATATAGTACAAAGCAGCGAAGAGAATCAAATTAGTTTCAGAATTTCTACAATTGGCGAAATGATTAATTGTTTCAAAATAGTATACAAAAAAGTAATGAAAATATACAAAACTTTACAATGTTATTGTTATTGTTGTTGTTATTGATAAAAGTGAATTGCGTTGCTCCAGCGCTTAATATTTTACCTCGGGATCGTCGATGTTATGCTTGATCTCATTCTCATAGGAATTCTTCTCCAACGGCTCACGACGCTCATCCGATTCGCTCTCTTCAGCATTTTTATTCGGTGCTGATGTAACTGGATTTCCATTTGGTGTCTTGGCATCCGGTGTTTCGTCAACTTCTTCGCCCGACTCGAGCGGACGAATGTTGACCAAACGCACCTTGAAGAGATTGTCAGCATCACCGTATACGGTCTCGTTCACCTCAATCTTGTGACCATCAACAACCTAAAATTGAGGTAATGTGGTTAGTGGTGAATTAATATGTTTTGTAAGTAATGGTACCTTAACAGTTGAGGTTGTATTGCCTTTGGAGCTATCGAAAGAGCCCAAACCGTCTTCGGTTGAGGACCACAGCTGACTACGTAGGCGACGGAAAATATCTACGAGAAAAAAATTGGTAGAATAAATTATTTATTTGGAAATCGACGGAATTTTTATATACAACTTATATTAAGAAATTCCAAAATAACCTCACAAAATGCAGTATAACTTAGCAAACGGGTAGTTTGTATAAACTCAAACTCAATTAACCGGCCTCTGCTCGATTAAAACGCTGATTAAGATCGATTTACAATATAAAATAAAAATTACATTTATTTTTTATCTGTGAAATATGATTTATCTGTAAAAGATCTTGACATAACCTACAAAACGATTCTATGCATGATTAGTTCGGATATTGCGTTCAACAGTTATAGACGTGTTAGAGTTCACTAACGCCGAAATTCGCGCTATTTTAAAGTTTTCCTTCGTTAAAGGCAAATCCGCTACAGAAACGTTCCGTGAGATTAATGGTATTTTGGGGGAAGGTACTCTATCACTTCCCATTGCGGAGAAACGGTTTCGACGATTCAGAGCGGGTGAAAACGACACCATGTATAAGCCAACCGGCGGAAGACCTGTGACGACGAATACTGATCAAATCATAGAAAACATCGTATTAGACCGACATGTGGCATCTCCTGACATCGCCCATGAGATGAGAGTTAGTCACCAAATCATTTTAAACCATCTGCCGAAGACTGGATACATTACATATTTGAGTGTCGCATGAATTGACGCAAAAAAACCTTCTGGACTGAATCAACGCCTGCAATATGCTGCTGAAATGGAACGAACTCGACCCTTTTTTGAAGCGGATGGTGACTGACCACGAAAAATGTATCACACACGACAATATCAAGCGAAAACGGTCGTGGTCGAAGGCCGGTGAATTGTCCCAAACAGTGGCCAAGCCGGGATTGACTGCCAGGAAGGTTTTACTATGTGTTTCGTGGGATTGGAAAGGAATCCACTATGAGCTGCTCCCATATGGCCAGACGCTTAATTCTACCATATACTACGAACAACTCGACCGCTTGAAGCAGGCGATCGAACAGAATCGTCCACAATTGGCCAACAGGAAGGGTGTAGTGTTCCCCAGCACAACGCCAGACCACGGACTTCGCTGATGACTCGTCAGAAGCTACGGGAGCTCGGGTGATAGGTTTTATCGCATCCTCCATATAGCCCGGACATAGAGCCAAGTGATTACCATCTGTCCCTGGCCATGGCGAACGCCCTTTGTGGTGTAAAGTTAAACTCAAAAGAGACTTGTGAAAAGTGGCTGTCCGAGTTCTTCGCGAATAAGGAGGCGGACTTCTACGAGGGGGTATTATGAAGTTGTCGTCTAGATGGAAACAGATTATCGAACGAAAAGGCGCCTATTTGAACTAAATGCGATCCCTGTAACACTTTTTATAAAGAAAATAATACCTTGACATCAACGCCACCTAGCGGTTGATTGTTTTTTTGGACAAACAGATTAAGTATAATTTTTTTATCGAATACTAATTAATTATTAATCAATTTTTAATTTCTTTTGTGAATAATAAAATGATAAATCAACAAATCAATTTTTTTTTTCAAAAAATCTAAGAATCTCTCGAAAAAGTACAAATACTTAAGCTGGAATCACAACAGTTGACTAATCCAAAATTCCATTTCATTCATATTTATTATATGCAGAAAACCCATTTTTTATTAACTTCTTTATTTATCTTAATGAAATGATTTTTTTTTTAAGAACTCGCTTTGCTCTCAATCGTACCTCTCAAGCATGATGTCGCTCATATAAACTCGTATTATTCTCCTATTCAGACATATGCTCTCTAAACTCGACTTTGTAGCGTTAAGAGAGTTGCACTTCTCGTATATAATCCCTCTTTTCATTTATTGTCAAGTTTTGTTTTCTTCTTGAATAATGCTTTCTTTGTTAGCTTTGAAATGTATTCCCCCAATTTGATTGTTGCCGGATGTGGAACAGTGGGATTGTCATGAATTGAATGAATTTAATGTGTCAAGAGGCAAAATAAACACATTCTATATAGATGGTGTATACAAATGCAAATGTGAAGAAGCTTCTTTGACCTTAATTTAAATAATAAATGCGACGGTGTATCTTATCGCCTCGCCTCAGTACTTATTGTAATGAAATAGTGAACTCGGAGCTACAAATTGTTTTGTTGCCTTGATCATATGCGTACTAGAATTTCTTCAATGTCATATTGAACTAATAAATAGCCGATATTTCAATTCATTTCGGTACTCTTCTTGTCACTTTTAAACTTTACTCTCTTACACAGAATATTATAATGATACTTCAGTAAAGTAGTATAATCGTTTACTATTCAATTCATATTTTTATACCAGTTTATACACGTTCTGTTCGATTCACCACTCCAAAAAAATTTAAAATTGAATACCGCTATTTATTTTGCCTGAAGCAGCTAGACAACAGCAATTGACAAGTAAAAAATTCTGTATCACAAAAATCGCACACCCTATATTGCGTATTATTTTACATTTATAAAAGTAAGGTTATGTGCATTTGTTAGGAAATGGACTTTGCATGCACATTTACAAGCTGTTTTGTTGAATTTTTTATTTCCATTGCGTGATTATTTGTTGTCTCGCTATTTCCAAGTTTCTATTCTTAGCCTTGTTCCTAATAGTCTACCGTATTCTTAAAGGTTACGTGGGCTCTGGTTTTGTATTCTTTGCAGTTTTTTATGTATTTTTTGCTTTCAGTAGACGTCTTACAAAACACAATTGATTGTGCACGACACCGTATGAAAAAACCTATTTAGGCTAATTTTCTATGGCATTTAGATGTTTCAGGGCTTCACTTAGGTGACTTGTATATGAGTACTTATAGTTTGGTATGTTAATATATGTACGAGTATAATGAGTATACATTTGTCTGATTTATATACGTGTTCTTAAATAAATTAACCGTTTCATTTTACAATTATGTAATTGTAACCTATAGTATATCTTGTATATGTAATAGGTATTTAACAATATGTAAACCCTGAACTCGAATAATCGTTCTACTACGGACTATTCGAATAATCGTTCTACTACGGTTATTCGAATAGTTGTTCTGCTGTGACTATTCGAATAGTTGCTCCGCTGGAAGCATTTGAATAAATGAAAATTGTTTGAAATCCAAGCAGCCTTTGATTTTTGTTTGTTTTTATTTGTGAAAATGTCAATTATTCGTATTTTTCGTGAGTTTCATATTTTTCAATAAACATAGAAATTGAATGAACTTTCACTATTCGAATAGTCGACAACGAACCGTTAACCGAATAGTCGAAAATGGGCGGTTAATCGAATCGTCGATGACTGACGATTATACGAATAGTGCAAACCGAATATTATTATTCGAATAATGCCATATTCGGTAAATTCGGTTAGTCGATTAGTCGAATACCGAGAGCTCTAGTGCAAACATATTGAATATTTATTTACAATAACAACTGCATGCAGTTGGAAGAAGACTGCGAGAGTGTGAAATCCAATTTATTTCGAAAAGAGGTAATGAAAATAGTATTAGACATCACTTAACTTCAAAAAAAAATTAACTATTTCAAGTCCCATATTGCTTATAAATATAATACCTCTGTATATCTACTACGAGATTTCACTCTTGTAGTCGCTTACTTTCGAGTTAAAAGCAAGAACTCAACTCTTAGTTCTGTTAGTTGTCTCTCTAAAATTGCAATGTCAATTACCGGAGAGAGTCGGGTCGAGAACTAGTTCTATATCCTACCAATGATCCCTAAACATTACGTTCCAAGGTTATATACTGCCACTACCACAAAGACAAATCTTATGGAATAACTATATCATTCAAAAATCGATCCCAACTTATCTCTTTTTTATTAATTCGACAGATCATATACTCCAAAAAAAATATATGGAGGTAGATTGGAACCTCATAAATTTCTTAGTATGATCTAGAAGTTCTAGTCTACAACTTTGCTTCCGCCGTTTTTTGTAAATTTAACGCTTTTATATATCCGAAAGCATTCGATGAGCCTCAGCCGCACTTTTCTTGGAATTAAAAAAGAAAAGCAAAATTTCCCTCAAATGTCGGGAATTCGGCTCAAAAAGTGACATTTTCAGTTGAGAAAAAGTTTGGGATGCAAACAGATCGCTACAAAATTGTGTTGGGTTAATGTTGACACAAATGTCCAAGATCGATATAAAACGAACTTTCCCTTAGTGGAAAGTGATTTCCCTAAAAACTAAACCTCCACATATTTTGTTCCTAACCAGACAATTAAATAAACTAAATATATGTCAAATATCAAAACCAAGCTTTAAATAAACTGTGAAAGCTTCCTCACTTATAAATTGAAACTCTTACATACCTTCAAAGGCATCGAAGAATCCCAAATTGAATGAGAACGGCAATGGATGCGGCTGCAGGAATGGATAGCCCACACCAGTATCGATGACACCCTTGAAATCTTTGAAGTCAGGTTCACCGGCTGAACTTTCATCCGAATTGGCATAACTGTGGCGACGTGGCACATCAATCACCTCGGCATCGTCTCGTGGAGAGCCGGCTGTAAAGAGAGAGGGAAAAAACAGTAAAATCAATTAGCGCCTATGAAAATGCAAATCAGTCTAACACAACATGGCTAATTAACTGTAACAGTGGTATATACTATACATGAAGCGAGTCTATGTGCTACTGTCTGTGCTTTATTACCAAATTAATATTCAGCACAAATGCGCCGCATTTAATTTGCCACATGTCAGCGTATTTAAAAATTATTTAGCAAAATTTATCAAATCACCCGCCGAACAGGCACTACATTTCCCCCGGGGATGTGCTGTTAACAAATTATGTAGCTCCGACGCGCTTCAGGCAAAATTTTGACGCCACAAAAGTTAGGCAAACCTTCGCAAACAGCCGCCGGTTTTCGAATTGTTACGTCAGCGGTTTATACGCTATATTTTACCGTTACTATTAAATGTGCGCGATTTTTGTTTCGCCACCCGCACCCACACCGCCCGCTAATCACTGGCTTTTCCGCATCATCATTTCTCTCAATTATTTTGTGGCGACCTCAGCTCTTCATTACCGCCTGTTTTATATAATGCATGGGTATTTAACAAAACCAAAAATTGCGCATAATTACGAATGGGAATCAAAGGCGTTTGCTGGAATAATAATATTCCTCCCCTCAACAGCCACACATGACGAAACCGCGGTTCTTACGTGAATGCTTTAGTATATTCGAAAGGCTTTCGCGGCAGCTAACTTGCTGTACGAGTCGTAATGCGGATTCATTAATCTTATGTCTTCTTCTGTCGTCTAATAAAAACAGTTATGTTGAAATGTAATGCGATTAGTTCCAGTACACGCATGCTTTCAGATTTTTATTGTCGCGACGTGTTTTTATCTCATTTCTCGTCATGGAGGCGTTAGATATACAATCATTTAAGTATCAAAGTCATAAATTAACGAAACAATTGTTTTAGAAATTATATAAAACAAGTAAGGAAAGGGTCAATTCGGGTGCAACCGAACATTTTATACTCTCGCAATTTATTTAGAGATTTACCTATATTTTCGCTGAAAAATTACCCTTAGGCACTGAGTTCTTCATGTTTGATATCAGGGGCCTTGAAAAGTCATGGTTCGATTTTGACAATTTTTCCACAAGAGATGTCACAGCTCTAATACATTATTTGTGTAAAGTTTTATTTCGCTATTTTATCGGTTCCTTATGTATACATTATAAAGTGAACGAATCAGAAGGATTCAAAATTGAGTTATATGGGAAGTAGGCGTAGTTGTGAACCGATTTCGCCCATATTCCACCAGTGTCATCAGGGCGACACGACAGTTGGGTCTCCGTAACGAGCTTGGAACCATAAGACTCTCAGATAACCGATTGAAATCAGAAAGAGTTACTGATTTTTTTTCAGATCTGTTCGGCATATATAACTGTGATTTGAGCTTCTAGATTCTTTTAAATGATCAGACAACTCAGTACATAAGTTCGTATGAACTATATTTGTTACAGATAGTTTCCTCTTGAAACCTAATTAGTTCTTAAGGTACTGAAAAGATACGCAATGTAAAGCTGAACCCTATTTATTGAGAAAAATCTTAGGAGTCCATATATCTATGTACAAAATGGGTTATAAATTGTGCTATAAAATCTATTCGGTAATGTTCATACGAATGTATGCCTTCAAAAAATATAAAAAATCTGAAAACATTTATATGTGACCACTTTGAATGATGAACTTCAAGAAGAACTGTCTATATTATTTATAATACTAGAGGATTGATAAATGATAATAAAGAATGATAATGCTCCAGATTACAAGTATTATAATGGGTGATCCTAGTAGAGGTATTTTTTGTGACAGAACACGGATGAGTCGTGTCGAGCTTTTTTCTCATTTTTGTTATGTATTGTTTGACATTTCATCATAGAAAGACTTACGTCTGAACAACTTTTACAAATTGCTTAACTTTATTATGAAAATTTACGTTCTGTAAAGAATGTATCTAGGGGCTTCGCTCAACTTATGGTCAACATAATCGAGCATTCGTTATTCGTTATTGGATACTATTCGACCAAATAGACGAACGCACGGAGTGAAGAAAATATAGTCGCCGTAGCTGAGAGCGTTCAGGAAGACCGTAGAGAGTCGACTCGGCACCGTTCGCAGATAATTCGACTGTTATCACGCCATGATAACCGACTATTTGATGCCTGAAATTGAAGCTCGTGATCTCGGTGACATTTGGTTTCAACAAGAAGGCGCCATTTCCCACACATCGTATCAATCAATAGATTTAGTAAAAGAACACTTCGGTGAGTAGATAATATCTCGTTTTGAGCCACCAAGATCGTGAGATATTTAAAGTCTAAAGTCTATTCGGACAATCCCGCTTCAAATGCTCGAACGAGTCAACGAAAATTGTACTCAACGGATGGATCATCTGAGACCTAGCCGCGGTAAACGTTTGGAAAAGATAATCTTTAAAAAATAAATTCCAAATAAGGTTCTTTCGACTCTTCAATGTTTTTTCGTCTGTTATAAATCTATAAAAGTTTTGCTTTCCATTTTTGAAATGAGGTGACATATACCAAAATCGGAGCTCTTTTAAGGGACCCACTAGAGTAAAGAATCAGGCAGTTTTAGAGATTATTTATTTCCACATTTATAGTATCATATCACTATGCGAGGATAGGGCTTTCAAGAAGTTCTAATAAATTATATCTGATCGCTATCTGTAAATGCTACTCTCTACAGCTGGCATAGTTAATTTGATACACAACTATCCACAGTTTGCCGAATCGGACATAGCTTTAATGAAATTGCAACCTGTTTTAAAGTATTCTCTCACTTAATACTATTTAAAAGGTTCAGATTAATTGAACGAAATCAAAAAACAAAAGTATTTTCACATTTTAGCAACAACAAAATCTCAAATTTACCCACATACAAAATCAAAAATATGCTCTACAACTAACTAAAATCACATGTATTTATATATAATTAAAACGAAAATCTGCATCGCTTGCATTGTATGTGTAGATATTATGTTAGTTAAATATTGTCACAAATGTGTGCATTATATCAAGCTAAGCACCCAATTAAAAAGGCATTGTGCCACACAGATAGCTTTTAAGTATTTATGCATACAATTTAAACCTGAAAACAAACATTATTGCACAAATTATGAATTTCGCACACAATACACTACAAATAATAAATTAATTAAATACGCGAGTTGTCACACGTTTCCACACACACACACACATATGCAGCAGTATTAATGTGTTGACGAAATGTTGTGTTTAATAGACTTTGTTTACGCCAAAATATAATACATAGTAGTTTCAAATTTAATCGCCCTGACAACGAAAATCAAAACATGAAACAACGCAACGCACAAAAACCTCCACGCCAAACAATAGAAAATGTCGAAGTTAAACAGGTGATTATTTATGAGTTTATTGTAAATAAAGGCCCGGTAAGGAAAAATTTACACCAATTTTTTGCAATACTAAAGTGGAGTTCATTATACAACTCCAACATTGCTTCCGCCGTTTTCCAATAGATGTCTCTAGGGTCAAGCACTGGTCGATTAAATCGATTAAATCGTTTTATATCGATCTTGGACATTTGTGTCAACATTAACCCAACAAAATTTTGTAGAGATCTGTTTGCATCCCAAACTTATTCTCGACTGAAAATGTCACTTTTTGAGACGAATTCTCGACATTTGCGGGAAATATTGCTTTTCTTTTTTGATTCTTTTTTTATACCATATTATATGATTTATACCAGTTATTTCTTCGTTTTACCAGTCTCCAAGTTTTGGAAAATCAAGTAGAGATTCTTAAAAGGTTGAATCTAATAATCATATTTATATAGCATTAGTTACCCTACTGGGCATACCCACACATTCGCGGTATATTTACCTAACTAAATACTCATGTAAATATAATATTTCAACCTTATGGAGTATCAATGTTTTCTATATATGCAGATATCTATTTTTAAATGCTCTCTGTTTGTATGATAAATATTGACACTTTTCATTAAAGTCAACGCATTTTACAGCGTTCGAAATGAGTCAATGCAATTCGGCGAAAATGTTTTACATATTTTACTAATAAGGTATGGTATTGTTATTTTATATGTGATCATGTGGATCAAAATATGGTCACAGAATCATAATGCATTTGGATTTCGAGAAAAAGTATCAACAGTATATTTATGGACAATAATAGATGAGTATTAGATCTATTAGAGCTATTAAAGCCAATCCTATTTTTAAGCAATATATTTAACAGCAGCTCATAAACTGAATTAGAAAGTTCGAATTGAAAACAGTCACTTATATACATATGTGGAGGGTGAGGTCATGTCTAAAAATTCTCGCAAGTGAGGAAAGTTTTTGACTGCCTTTTACTTGGGAGTAGCCAGCAACTTGTGGTTTTAGACCAAGTATCGTCTGGGTAGCCAACAGACATCCGTTTGGAGGCGAGCGAAAATAAGAAGGTGCACCCACCCCGTGATTGTGCGTAGGGCTTGGGACCCACTACATTAAAAAGAATCACCAAATGCAAAATTCAAACACAAAATGGCCACCTACTATGGTAATAATAATCGTCTTCTAACCGACTATTATTTTACCGCTTTATCTTGATGTCTTATCAAAGAGAACCAGTTGGAGATCAAAAAACATTTTAAGGTGTCAGAAGAAGAGAATAGCTTTATGAAAATTTGTAATAAAAACTTCTTTGGCAGTTAAGTTCTCACCAATTCAAATTTGAGGAACTTTGTATATAAAATCAAGGAAACTCATCAAAATTGAGAAAATATTTAGTGAACTTAATAAACGAATATAAACTTAATCAACGTGCGGAAGGACAGCAGTGGAGGATGTCGCCAGAAATAGGCTACTTCAATCCTACTGGGTGCCTGGCCATAAGGGCATAGAGGGTAATGAGGTAGTAGACGAAACTGCCAAAAGAGGTAAAAAACTGTCATCTGAAAGCATGACTAGATGATGATCTAGACAGAAAATATTGAATAAATTTCAAAGCGCGCTGGAAGAATCTACCGGGGTGCAAAACCGCAGCGGTAAATCATAAGCACACGAGATTTCTGCTGACGCTCGACAGAAGGAAATGTAGGAATATGGTCGACATACTCACTAGAGTAAAGAGCAAGGTACCAGAGAAACAATGGATCAATAATGGAAGAGATTTCGATAGTGAAGCCATAAAACCTTTTGAAATTCGCGTCAAGCGCAGGCATACTAAAAGAAGGTTACTCCGTAGTTAATGACGTGACAGCACTCCATCTGGTATCACAAAGACCCAAAACTGGTCTATGTGTGGCTTTCTGGCCTACCAGTTTAACCTAACCTAACCTAATAAACGAATTAGTGTTGCATTTAGAACGAAACCGAATCATTTAATATGATATTGATCCATTTTGAAGATATAGAAACTCTCCTCTAGTGTTTCTAAGCTTAATTTAAAAATTTTTTTTTTTTTTTAAATCCGGATTATGATTCTTCAGCAGATAGAACTAGGTGATCTATTCTCAAAATGCTTTTTCTAACCAGCAAATTATTCTAGAGTAGGCTCAGAGTCAATTAAATGGATAATGTTTTAGAAGTCAGGTTGTTGCTGAACTATTTCCATCCGTTTTATTAAAAAATTAATATTTTTTAGTTAAAAAAATTTAAAAATTTCGAATTTTCTTTCTTTATTACCGAATTCTAATATGTACAGGCATGTTGTATTCGAAGTATTTTATATGGTTAGAGGCATTTCGAAGGTATTTTGGAACTTAAGAAAACCTCAAATATTTGCTAAAACTAGAGATGGGTATATATCAATCGAAATTGAAAACATTTGTAGTAAATTTTAAGTTTTTATTTAAAAATAAAAAATGTAATGTACTATGCATTGAATATTTTCAGATTTATTGAATGAAATACTTGATTTTATAATCCCATTTCAAATAAAAAAAAAAATATTTGAAAGCTCTCCAACCACAGCAACATTTATCACACCCACGTGCAACCAAGCACAAAAAATATTGATGCACCGTTTCAATAAAAATGCTCATATATTTGCACACACTCAAGCACATGTGTATGTAAATCCAGGCAATATAATATATAGTATACTCGTACATACATACAGACACACCTTAAGTAATTCTTCTAGCGCGCTTTATCCCGACGAATGTCTGAAGTGGTAATTCGGGCGAAAACTTTTTATACACCAGCGTTAAAATATTGCGAGCCATTTTTTCACTTTATTTATAAGTAGTAAATATTTGCAGTCAACACGGTGTGCAAGGTGCACCACGAGCACACACAATAAATGGTGGATCTATATATATAGATGTGTGTTCTCATGTGTGTCAGCGTATGGCCCACATTTTTCATACTTTACTTTAATTTATCACTGAACAGTTAAAATGCGAACACTTGGCATCGCAAAAGAGATTTTCTTGTCTTTTTTTTTGTTTTTTTTTTTTTTGTTTTTTTGGTTAAATCGGCTTAAAAGTGCAGTTGACACATAAATGCCAATGTAAGCTCCTGCAAGTGTCACGTTCACGTACAGCAGCGACACGCCGACACACACACACCACTGTAGCCACCAACTCACCGTCATCTGTCAACACGTTTGCGGGCGCCGCGCCCCACTTTTGATCCGCATAAGAAACTGTTAAATGAAATGAGCATTCATATTGTAAGGAATGTGCAGTTATATGACACTATATAATTCTATATATGTATATTGGTAAGCTTGTTCGATTGGAAGATGTCTATACGGATTTATTGGGCGTGAATTTCTACTGTTTTAAGAATCTAGAACAGTATGAATATAAGTAGATACGTATGTATGCCTCAAAGTAGGTTAAGTGAAGAATGATTTTGAATAAAATCGGAAAACAGTTATTCCATACTCCACCCTTGATTGATGTGTCCTAATTTGCATTTATTGGCTAAAAACGCTAAAGAAAGGGATAAACGATAATCACCGTTACATTTAGTATAAACGTGGTTTCAATTTTTGCTTTAGGCAAATCTAGAATGCTAAAAATAATTTATTAAAGCAATTTGAATGTAAATATCTAGAATATTAAAATATTTGCTTGTCACAGAGTTTTCACTCAACGACTCCACTATTCTAGGAAAAAACCTTGTTGGTACTACAAATGCATAATTGAGAATATGCCTCCACTATTTAAATTTCATATTTTCCTCGGTAGATGTCACTATAAGCGATATATTCGATTTATTTTTATTTTTGAGACTGCAAAAAATCGGTTTCCGCTAGGTGGCGCTGTAGTCAAATCGATCTTATTTTCCCATTTACTGTATTTTCAATATTTATGCAAAATTTTGAGGTAAACAATACTCTTTTTGCAAGAAAATACAACCCGCTGTAACTGCATTTACATTGCCATTTGATTCATTTCGGGAATCTATATTAATAATAAGAGGAGATTCAATGTTCCAAACTTATATCGGTTGTTGTTTGAACTCTTGTATCTTCTTTGTAAATTATGATAATATGAAGACAGTGTATCCATAAGTAACTAACGGTAATATCCCTGAGGTAACCATTCAGAATAGGTCGAATAGAACAACACAAAGAATCTAAGGTATATCCTCAGGCTTGCCCTTTTTAAGTAAACTTGTTCAGATTTGGTATCTAGATGACCTCAAAGTGAGGATATTGTCATATTTCAACTTATAGAGGACCCGAAATACCCAACCAAAGTTATCAAGAAATGGCTTGATATAAAAATTCAGTTCTAAAAGGGTCATTCAAAATATAGATATTAACTTCATGAAAGACAAGTTACCGATTCTATTGAGAATGTTTAATAATGAGAATACGAATAAATTCAAGGAAACATTTTAGCTTTAAGAGTGAGTACTCGGACTTGGGAATAGTATTTCAAATAAAAGCATATAAAACAAGTAATGAAGGGCTAAGTTCGGGTGTAACCGAACATTTTATACTCTCGCAATTTATTTATTTAACTTTATTTATATTATATAATACACAATTTGACCCACATATTCGTCATATATATTGTATAAAGTCCATTGAAATTGGAAACCATAATATTAGGTTAGAAGCACCGAGGTCCTCGTGTTCGATATATGGGGCCTTAAAAACCTATGGTCCGATTTCGGCGATTTTTAGAATGGGGCTGCCACACTATTAACATAGTATTTGTGCAAAATTCTGCACCGATATCTTCACTAGTACTTACTTTATATATTGTAAAGTAAACGATTCAGATCGTCTTCAAAGTTCTGGTATATAGGAAGTAGGCGTGGTTGTGAAGCTATTTGGCCTATTTTCACAACATATCATTGGGATGTAAGGAAACTATTACAAACCAAGTTTCATTGAAATCGGTCGAGTAGTTCCTGAGGTATGGTTTTTGACCCATAAGTGGGCGACGCCACGCCCATTTTCCATTTTGTAAAAAAGTGAGTGCAGTTTCCACCTGCCATTTCTTATGTGAAATTTAGTGTTTCTGACGTTTTTCGTTAGTGAGTTAACCCGCTTTTAATAATTTTCAACCTAACTTTTGTATGGGAGGTGGGCGTGGTTATGATCCGATTTCTTTCATTTTTGGACTGCATTAGGAAGTGGCAAAAAAAACGACTGCAGAAAGTTTGGTTTATATAGCTCTATTGGTTTGCGAAATATGTACAAAAAACTTAGTAGGGGGCGGGCCCCTTCATAGTGCGATCCTTCATACCAAATTTTATTTCAATAGCTTTATTTATGGCTTAGTTATGGCACTTTATTTGTTTTCGGTTTTCGCCATTTTGTGGGCGTGGCAGTGGTCCGATTTTGCTCATTTTCGAAAGCAACCTTCCTATGGTGCCAAGTCCTAAGTGTGCCAAGTTTCATCAAGATATCTTAATTTTTACTCAAGTTACAGCTTACACAGACGGACGGACGGACAGACAGACATTCGGATTTGAACTCCACTCTTCACCCTGATCACTTTGGTATATATAACCCTATATCTAACTCGTTTAGTTTTGGGTGTTACAAACAACCGTTATGTGAACAAAACTATAATACTCTCTTTAGAAACATTTGTTGCGAGAGTGTAAAAATATTGAAAAATATAGTAAATCATCAAAAAAATATTCTACTAAAACCATACTTTCCTTCCTAATCTATGTAAGAGTAGAAACTAGAATAGTTCTGGAAAATCCATAAATACAAGTTTAAAAAACAACGCAATTAGCATTAACTTCTAAATATAATTGGTTACAAAGTTTAGCGATAAGAGAGCATTTCAACAATGGCTATAGAATTACCTCAACCTCACACGTTTTTTCTAAGTTTTCTGTACTGAGTACTGAGCCAGTGCCACATTTCATAAACAATAGTTCTACTTTCAATTTGTTAAATTAAGTATGCGAGTGACAAATAAGTGCACAGTGTTTATTAACTGGGTTTGCAGGTTAGCCAACAGGTGACTTGAAACTGAAACTCAACACAAAAATATTTAAATTATTTGTAATATTATTGATGTCACCTTTGCACAAACTGGGTTCTTATCTCTATATGGCAAACAGTGGCGAAAACGGTACGAGTGCAAAGCAGTTGTATACCAACAAGACCATACTTATAGGCTGTTTGTAAGTAAAGAAATACATACCCGTGCATGACACTTGCGTGCTAATAAATCAGATATACAGTTTTTCTACGCTACTTCATACGCTATTCATATTAAGGTAACCCATTCGTTATGTGTGGAATTCAAGATGTCACGTGAAGTACATATTCTGTAGTGCGATTATATAGAGTTATCGTTTAGAAGGTTCCGCTTTGGTGGTTATATGGGAAATTATCATTATTTTCACGGTTGACTTTCTATTTTAATTAAATTGAAAGAGTAAGACACCGTTTTATACTTCTTGCTAAGGAAATCTATAAAATGCAAATATATAATAGTTTTTCGACAGATTTCTTCGAAATGAGAGGCTAATCACTTTCTTGATCATTCGCTATAATATTTGCTGGATCTATCCTTTATTCTAATTTCACTAACAAATCTCGCACGAAATAATAAAAATACATATTTGGGATCAAAGAAATGTTATAAATTTTCAGTTATGTTTCCAAAGATCTTTGGGAACTCATTGCTGAACTTCCTCACGGAAGTGTAGTAAGATCTACTATATGGTTCTACAGACGTTTTCGTTGTAGAATTGTTATTCTTTAAGAGATTTATATACTGAATACATAAATATGATTATCTTATATAAACGTATAGGGGTTTTCGAGATGTCGTAAAATAATTTTTTTTGAGTAGAGGCCCAAGAACTATATACATAAATATGTCAAAGACGACGATAGTCATGGACAACAAAACTGTCAATAATAAAACAAAAGTTCTCCTATGACGTCAAGTTCTAAGAATAGATCCGTTAAACCCTTACAAAAAATGTTCTAAGAATAGATCTGTCAAGTCCATACAAAAAATGTTCTAAGCATAGATCTGTCAAGCCCATACAAAAAATGTTTTAAGAATAGATCTGTCAAGTAAATACAAAAAATGTTTTAAGGAGAGATCTGTCAAGTCCATACAAAAAATGTTCTAAGAATAGATCTGTCAAGTCCATACAAAAAATGTTCTAAGAATAGATCTGTCAAGCCCATACAAAAAGTGTTCTAAGAATAGATCTGTCAAGTAAATACAAAAAATGTTTTAAGGAGAGATCTGTCAAGTCCATACAAAAAATGTTCTAAGAATAGATCTGTCAAGTCCATACAAAAAATGTTCTAAGAATAGATCTGTCAAGCCCATACAAAAAGTGTTCTAAGAATAGATCTGTCAAGTAAATACAAAAGATGTTTTAAGGAGAGATCTGTCAAGTCCATACAAAAAATGTTCTAAGAATAGATCTGTCAAGTCCATACAAAAAATGTTCTAATCATAGATCTGTCAATCCCATATACAAAGAAGGGTAACAAGGCGATACTGACGCAATTTATATTTCTTTATTCTTCTGAAAGAGTATATAATGTCAAGGAACTCCCACTGTACTGTATTACATACTCAGTCTTATTCGTTTATGCTCTCTAGTCGACTCGGTACTCCCGTCAGCGAGAGACAGCGCTTAAGAATTCGATACATTGCGGATGCAAGAGACATATTTTAAGGGTGTTTAAGTTATGTGGGTCTAAGAAATGTATATTCAATTATACGGGGAAAATTAAGGTCTCTTCGAGCCTTTTAAATTGAAAAATTATTTTTTCAATATCTTCATTCAATGTTTGATGTCTAAGGAATTTTAAATGAACATACATATATTTCGTTGACTGCACCAAATTGTATATATTTCTATATGAATGTACTTACATGGATATATTATATACTCTCAGTACATATAAGTTTAAATATAAATGTACATCTATACGAAAATACACAAGCTCAATGATTACATAAGCACCTACCGTGCAAATAAGTAGCGGTAAATGGTGTAAGCAATATGTTTACACACGTAACCAGCTATCAATACAACCACACCACCGCATCACCGCCACGCCCGTACTTAAAAGTATTTCAATATGCCATCAAAATAATTAGTTCGCAACGCATTGATGTGGAAGTCTGACTTTGTAGATATGCAATTAGAACCGCAAAATATGCAACAACAACAACAACAACAACAACAACAACAGCAGCAACAATATTGCGGCTACAAGCAATGTTGTATAGAGAACTTTGCAAACACACACGCACAGACACAAGTAAACATATGTGAGTAAATACACACACACACACAGACGCACACATTGATAACCATTTAGATACTGTTATGAGTTTAGTTGAGCGGCCGCAGCGTACATTTCACTCGATTGTGGCTATCCTCAGCGAGATATAGGCCATTGAGCATATGTAGCTGCAGCGCTCAGCTCACGGCAGCAGCGAGAAAGGATGACGCGTTGGCTTATTTACCCGCTGTTGAATGGGTGGGTGGGTGTTTGGTTGATTGGATGGGTCGTTTGGAGTTTTTCGTGGTGTTGCCGCTGTGGCTTACAATATAATCGCATCAAATGCAATCATGAGTAAACAATTTTGCACGATTTTATTTCGCTGACATGGCAGCGGCAAATCATCTACAATATGATATGCAAAAACAAGCAACACGACCAACAACAACAATAACTATTATTCATATTAAACGCCAAAGAGGTTATTGTTTTCATAATCTACACGATTATTGGCACGTAAAACTATTACACACGCACACACATACATACATATGTACGTATATACATATATATTCTATATTTTCCATATATTCCATATGTATGTATGTATTAATCCATTGGCGCATCGTATGTGTGACTGCACAAGTTAATAAAATTCAAATCGTCTGTATTTATGGTTATTGACAATCGAATATTTCAAATGTTTATTTCATTTTCGGTTTTGCAATCAAATTTTAATAAACGTTGCAAACAGCTTGTTGCACAATATTATTGACGTGCCGTTAGCATAGAAGAAATGATTTGCTTTCACTGGCATTAACTGTGCTGTTAAAACACTATTTTGGTTTTTATATGTAATATATGTGGCAACTCTATGGCAAGCAAGTGGAAATCTGTTAGCGTTTATGGGACGAATAAAGAACTCAGATCTCGCAAGTTGACTTCAAATTATATCTATCGAGGAATATACCAGATATTTTAAAGAAATTTAATAAAAATGAAGTTTTGTACTCTAATTGGTCGAAATTTATCTGAGGCATATATTTCTCCCGTGGAGGATGGGATCATGTGTAGAAGTTCACGCAAGTGAGGAAAGTTTTTGATTGTCACTCACTTGGGAGTGGCCAGAAACGATTCTTCTCCACATGGTTCAAGCAGCTCACGACTTCCGGTTTTAGACCAAGTATCCTCTGGGTAGCCAACAGACATCCGTTTGAAGGCGAGCTAAAGTGAGAAGGCGAAGCCCGCTTATGCGGTTGTGCGTAGGGTTTGGGACCCACCACATAAAAACACCCCCCAATGAAAAATCTACGAAAGCCTCGGATGAGACACCCCCCTTTTGATGACGACCCCTGCAAACGTTTTAAGGATAATGATATAAGGGCATGCACCTGGAATGTCCGGACCCTTAATTGGGAAGGTGCCTCTGCCCAGCTGGTTGATGTCCTCATACGACTTAAGGCTGACATCACCGCCATCCAAGAAGTGCGATGGACGGGACAAGGACGGAAGAAGGTGGGTCCTTGTGACATCTACTACAGCGGCCATATAAAGGAGCGCAAATTTGGTGTTGGATTTGTGGTGGGAGAGAGACTCCGTCGCAGAGTCCTGGCATTCACCCCGGTGGATGAATTTCTCCCGTATATACCTATTAGATCAACATGAGTGAAATCATAAACAAAATGAAATATTGCCATTCTTAACTCGCACAAACAAGGTTATAGTAATTGTAATCCATTCCCCAAGCCTTTGAGAGTGACGAATCGAACACACAACTGGTATAAAACATAACAAAATGAGAATATGTCACAGATATATCAACCATACAAAGAAATAGTAATTGTAATCCTTTCTCAAAACATTAGAGAGTAGTGAATCGAACACACAACTGGTATAAATCATAACAAATTAAAAATGTTCCAGTCTTTTCTCACACAAAGTAATTTTAGCTGAAATCACTTCTCCAAACATTTGAGAGTGTCTGTTCGAGAAAAAAACTGGTATAAATCATAATGAAATGAGAATGTGTCAGAAATATTTCGACCAAACAAGGAAATAGTAGTTGTAATGCACTCCCTAAACCTATGAGAGTGTCTAATAGGACATACAACTGGTATAAATCATAACAAAATGACAAAAATGCGTCTGAGTTATTTTGGCAAAACAAGGTTATAGTAGCTGTAATTTCCAAAACATTAGAGAGACGCGAATCGAACACCGAATCGAACTGGTATAAATTAAAAAAAAAACTCGAATGTGTCAAACTCAGCTCGATCAAATGAGGTCAAGGTATCTTTAATCAAATCTAAAAACATTGAATAGTAGTGAATTGAAACACAACTGGTATAAAACATATAGATTCAATTAGTATAAAATGTATATGACGAGCAAACAAGACGATATTGATTAAAGATTATATAAACTAATAAAATTCAATTAGTAAAGCCATAACAAACTCTATTAGGAAAACATTATTGAAAGCTGCAACTTTTTAAGAGTGCCCAAAAATTGGGCCATTGTTAATGAATTCAAGTAATTATTTTAATACCAACGGTAGTATACGTTTTATAGAATTATATATAATTTTCTTATTTTAATTTTTAAAATAGTTGGCAACACTGTTCTAAAACTTTTCTGACGTAAACCCTTCAAAACTGTTTCTGATTTGTAAAGAAAGAAATATTTCACTTAAATTTTCTTTAATTTAAAGGTGGCAACTCTCTGGAAAATATATTTTCTTAATTACTTTTTTTTCTTAATTTTTCGACAATAAGAAAAAGCTAAGTTCGGGTGGAATTGAGCATTTTAAATTCTCCCAATTTATTGATATAATTTTATAAAGATAACACGAAAATCATCATATATAGTATATGAGGGCTGAGGTAATTCCTTAACAGATTTCACTCATTTTCACCACCAAGGTACACTATATCCAAGAATATAGGCTCACTTAAATTTATTAAGATATCTCACATATTAATCGATATTTGCGGAATAAAGGTCACCGGATGTTTGATAATCTGAATATAGGGGAGCTAGGGGAAGTTATGGCCCAATTTTAACAATTTTTGGTACAGAGAAACACTATTAGAAGGAAAAAAATCCCTCTGAAGTCCAAGTCAAGTCGCAGATGATATACAGTATTTGTGCATAGGTTTCTTTTGAATATATTATAAAGCGAAGGAATCAGATGGAATTCAAAATTGAGTTATATGGGAAGTACACATGGTTGTGAACGGATTTCGCCCACTTTCCATCAATGTCTGGGGGTGTCAAGAAATATTATGTACCGATTTTCATTGAAATCAGTCGAGTAGTTACCGAGTTTCATTTCAGTTATTCGTAAAGTTTCAACGAAAGTATTTTGAAATCAAAGAAAAGTATTAGGTCTACAACTTTGCTTCCGCCGTTTTCAAATAGATGTCTCTACGGTCAAGCACTGGTCGATTAAATCGATTAAATCGCTTTATATCGATCTTGGACATTTGTGTCAACATTAACCCAACAAAATATTTGTAGAGATCTGTTTGCATTCCAAACTTATTCTCAACTGAAAATGTCACTTTTTGAGCCGAATTCTCGACATTTGCGGGAAATTTTGATTTTCTTTTTTAATTACAAAAAAAGTACGGCTGAGGCTTATCGAATGCTTTCGGATACGTACGGCTGTCCTAAGTGAAAGAACATGTCGCGAATGGTTTCAAGGTTTTAGGAATGGTGATTATGAAGCCAAGGTCGTGCTCTGCATTTGGTGGGACCAGCTGGGGGTGATATATTATGAGCTGCTAAAGCTAAGTGAAACCATCACAGGAGATCGATTCCGAACGCAATTGATGCGTTTCAGCCGAGCACTAAAAGAAAAACGGCCACAGTACGAGGAAAGACACGATAAAGTCATTCTCCAGCATGACAATGATCGGCCTCACGTCGCAAAGGTGGTCAAAAAATATTTGGAGAAAAGGGAAATGGGAGATCTTACACCACCCGCCGTATTCTCCAGACGTTGCTCCATCTGACCAATCGATTCCAATCGATGGCACACGGTCTAGCTAATGAGCACTTCAGTTCTTATGAAGAAGTCAAAAATTGGATTGATACTTGGATCGACTCGAAAGATGTGGAGTGCTTTCGTCACGGAATACGCATGCTGCCAGAAAGATGGTCAAAAGTAGTAGCTAGCGACGGCCAAAATTTTGAATAACATTTTTGAAAGCGTCTTTATACAATAAAGCCTTAAATTTCAAAAAAAAACGGCGGAAGCAAAGTTGTAGTTTTAATTTAAATTGTTTCCAGGAACATTAAATCAATGTAAATCAATTAACTACATCACTTAATTAGTGGCTGCTAGCTTCTTTTGAGCGCCTTTTTAAAGTCGCAACTACACACGGTAGTCTAACAAGCCTACAAAGGCTCGGCTGGGCTCAGCTGCCTAATGGAGACACGTTATCAATGCAAAGCCATTCACCGTATCTGGTTCGATTACCACCATTACCACTACCATTAACAACATTGTCAGCAACAATAATACAAACAAAATCCCCAACAAACGACGAAGAGAGTTCCATGTGCGGTAGGCAATGGTGCAACCGCATTTGATGTTGATGACCGCTATCACTGATAATAACTCGTGCAACACGCACAACGTGCAACCAATAAACATATATGTATATGTAGTAAGTACGTCATAGATGCATTTCAAAGCTCGTTTGTAGATTTGTAATTGAGGCTTTATGCATTTAGACACGGAGATAGATATGTATGTAGGTTCTCATATACATATATACACATCTGGTTCCATCTACATACATGTGTTAATAAATCTAGATTCCATCAACACACATACATACAAACATAAGCCTCAGCACATCCGCATATCGATCCAATGCACCGTTGCATTGCGCAACACTTGCAAAAGTTGGCAATATTTAGTTGCGAGTTAGTGCACTTGGTTTGGTCAATCCAGCACAATCCGTGCACCAGCTGTAGGCGACCACCCGCTGCGTTGACCCTCTCCAGGCATTTGTCACCGTCGTCAGCGCACGCTCGCTCACTTGCGTCGTCAGTCAACTAGCATAGCCGCCGAGGTTACTACGCTTGTGGTCGTTGTAAATTTAATGAGATTTCTGTCAAATTAATTTCCGGTTATGATTAGATTTTCGTTAATAGCAATTTGCGGTTTTCAACCAAATATTCGAATGCTCAGCTGGGAACGCATGTGGGCTCATCCTCAACCACACACATACTGGAGTGCTGTTGTATATATGTGCCCCAGATATGTTCGTTTGTCAATGATGTTGTTGGAATGTGTATGTAAGTGTCAAAATGGTTGCAAAAAATAACGGTATGCACAACTATTATGGGTAGAACAATTAATTCAGAGTTTTTGAAGGAGTAAAAGGCGGACAACAGTTATAAATGGTATTATAGAGCTCAGGAGCTGAACACTATACGTCTATCCTATTCGGAAAGTGACAGCATGATTCTTGAAACACCCCCTACATAACACGGCATATATAGCTTCCTTCTGTTTTGGTCGAAAACTTTCAAGCAGATACTACTTCGACCCAAAGCCAATTTCCAGCAATATCTACAGAAAGTTTCTCAATAATACTAACACAGCCTGAAACTTCATATAACACGCAACGGACGAGATTTCCTTCAGATGGACATTTAGAGAGATCCAAAGAGAAATTATCAGTACCTCCGCAGTGAATAACTTTCTGGTTACCAAAGTAGCATCTCATCTAGAACAAAAGTTCAAATTGCTTGTCGAGATGAACACGATTACATCCTGAATATTGTAGCAGATCAAACTTCTATATATCGAGATTTAACTCAATTATACCAAAATATACTCTCCTTGCAGCGAGTTCCCACGTGACAACAATCACCTCTTGAAATGCTAATTCAAACGTCTTCATCAAATATAACTCTGTTCGCACTTAGACCTCTACGAAAGAGCTGGTTTCTTGAACTGTCGTTTCCACAATAAGAAAGAACCAATATTGGTACCGTAAATTTATTTACTTAAATATTTTTAATAACACACTTTGAACTCTAATCTGTCATTATATACCCCTAAATTTCGGGTTTTCCGTTATTTGATGTGAATGCTCTTGAAATAGTTCTGAGAAACGGTTTTATAAGAGATTGGTGTGGTTCTTGACCGATTTTATCTATTTTTTACAATGTGGATGAGGAAACGAAACTCTTTTACCAAGTTTGTTTGATATAGCTCTAGTTCTAGTTCTACAGTTTAAGGGCTGATAATAGTTGACAAGTTTAAAAAGTTTTTTTCAAAAGTTTTCGAATCATATTTGTACCTCCCTTCTTCCCATGTTTCTAAAACAAACAACAAACGACATCTAGCCCATCTGAGCTCGCGTAGTTTCTGACGAGTCATCAACGAAGTGTGTGGTCTAGCGTTGTCCTGATGAAACACTACACTCTTCCTGTTGGCCAATTCTGGACGCTTCTGGTTGATCGTCTGCTTCAAGCGGTCCAGTTGTTCACAGTAGATGGTAAAATTAAGCGTCTGGCCATATGGGAGCAGTTTATAGTTTATGATTTCCTTCAAATTCCACCAAACACACAGCAAAACCTTCCTGGCCGTCAATCTCGGCTTGGCCACTGTTTGGGACGATTCACCGACCTTCGATCACGACCGTTTTCGCTTGATATTGTCGTATGTGATCCTCGCCAGTCACCATCCGTTTCAAAAATGGGCCGAGTTCGTACCGTTTCAGCAGCATATCGCAGGCGTTGATTCGGTCCAGAAAGTTTTTTGCGGTTTCATGCGGCACCCAAACATCGATTTTTTTTTGTGTATCCAGCCTTCTGCAGATGATTTAAAATGGTTTGGTGACTAACTCCCATCTCCTGGTCTAACTCGATGTTTTCCATGATTTGATCGGTATTCGTCGTCACAGGTCTTCCGCCGGCTGGCTTATCCATGGTGTCGTTTTCAACCGCTCTGAATTGTAGAAATCATTCCAAGTGATAGGGCACTATCCCCCAGAACACCATTTATCTCACGGAACGTTTCTCTAGCAAAATAAAACTTGAAAATAGCGCGAATTACGGCGTTAGTGAATTCCATATCCAAACTAATCATGCATAGCGTCGTTTTGTAGGTTATGTCAAGACCTTTCAAAGATGTATAGTACTGCCAGATACGAGCTATGTAGTGCTTTATATATAGGCGCGAAATTCAAAGTGATATTAGACAATCCATATATTATTCACTATTTATTATATTATACTTTCAATATTTTATTCTCAACTACATCAATAGCTCAGTTAATTTATGTAACCGACATTAATTCCAGCGAAGGAGTGTCACCTAGCTACACTTTTACTGAATATTCGAGAGTTTAATTAGAATAAAAATTTAATATTTTTAAGGGCTAGTCAGGCACTACAGCTAATCAACAATTGTAAATCGAGACAATCGCTCAACTCAGATATTTTTTTGTGTTAGAAACGTAGAAGATTCTTTAAAACACTATATACAATTATTTATTTGGGAAAATTAAAAAAAATGGAAAATTATGTCTCTTATCTATAATAAATCACGTTTAAATCGACACTGCAAAACGCAAAAACATCTAAAATGTAAAAGTAGTATCTTATATCTAACGCTTTGATTTCATGCAAATCTATATATGTAGATATTATAAAAAACAATTTCAATAATTCTGTAAATTAATTTCTGTAGATTTTAGTTATGATTAGCACTGAATTATAACTCATTATATTCAATTTAAACCGGTAGTTACGCTCAAACGAACATGCAAAGACACTTACAATTCATAGATACATAGACACATACATTTGTATGCAAATCGTTTAATGAATGCATTCACTAATTAGTTGTGTTGAGGTGATTCATCGCTGAATTTTTTCCACATTTGTTTTTTGCATTACATGACTTGCGATAACATTAACGAAGCAATTAACACTCGGTGACTTTAATAGGCGCATGATAATTTGAAGACAGCTGGTTTCTAGAATTTACTAATGTTGAAAATATGCAAGTGCGCTCAGCGAAAATTAGCAACTGAATTGTGATTTTCTTACACATATAAATTAGTTGAAAAATTATTTGTAAAAATAATTATTACTTAACGGTTAAAAACTAGTGTGGATTACGTGGCTTTAAAGCTTTGCTGTTAATGTAAATTTTGCTGTAAAAAAATATTAAAGTGTGACTATTGACTCATACTCTCAAGTATTATAGTTAATTTAAAATAATTCTTAATTACATATTTCCTAATTGAGTCACTGCAATCATTTTCCAGTAATGCGCTTTTATCTGTATAACTAGCTTTTTCTATATATACATGTGTATTTCTACTCCTCTAAATTAGATATCAAGCATCACGAGACATTTTCTCTGAATAGGCTTTGTTAAATCAGCACGCAATCATCATTACTTTAATTATATAGTTCAGTATTTTTTGTGATTTTAAATTGTGGGAAATTTAATATCCATAACTACTATATAGCTTCTACCTTTAATAGTATATACGAGCGTGATTCGTTAAGTACTTGGGCTTATCGCCAGATGGCGCCACTTTCACAAGACTATATATGGTAGATCTTATCCGATGATTTATTTGCTAGTAAACTCTGTAATATATTGGAGAAAATTCAGATCAGATATAAAATATCACGCTCTATGACTATATATTAGGTTTTCCTTTTCCCTTTTGTCTTTTGAATTTCGCGGTTATATATAAAGCGCTACAGAACTCGTATCTGGCAACACTATAGATCTTTGAAAGGTCTTGACATAACCCACAAAACTACGCTATGCATGATTAGTTGGGATATTGCGTTCAACATTTATAGACGTGTAAACATGGAGTTCACTAACGCCGAAAATCGCGCTATTTTAAAGTTTTCCTTCGTTAAAGGCAAATTCGTGAGATTAATGGTGTTTTGGGGGATGGTACACTATCACTTCAAACTGCGGAGGAAAGGTTTCGACGACTCAGTGCGGGTGAAAACGACACCATGGATAAGCCAGCCGGCGGAAGACCTGTGACGACGAATACCGATCAAATCATGGAAAACATCGAGTTACACCGCCCAGGAGATGGGAGTTAGTCACCAAATCATTTCAAACGATCTGCAGAAGGCTGGATACACAAAAAAGTTTGATTTTTGAGTGCCGCATGATTTGACGCAAGAAAACCTTCTGGACCGAATCAACGCCTGCGATATGCTGCTGAAACGGAACGAACTCGACCCATTTTTGAAACGGATGGTGACTGGCGAGGATCACATACGACAATATCAAGCGAAAACGGTCGTGATCGAAGGTCGGTGAATCGTCCCAAACAGTGGCCAAGCCGGGTTTGACGACCAGGAAGGTTTTGCTGTGTATTTTGTGGGATTGGCAGGGAATCATCCATTATGAGCTGCTCCCATATGGCACTTATCCTAATTCTACCATATACTGCGAACAACTGGACCACTTTAAGCAGGCGATCAACAACAAGCGTCCAGAATTATCCAACTGGAAAGGTGTAGTATTCCACCAGGACAACGCCAGACCACATACTTCGTTGATGACTCGTCAGTAGCTGCGGGAGCTCGGACGGGAGGTTTCATTGCAACCACCATTTAGCCCGGATATAGAGCCAAGTGATTACCACCTGTTCCTGTCAATGGCGAACGCCCTTGGTGGTGTAAAGTTGAACTCAAAAGAGGCTTGTGAAAAGTGGCTCTCCGAGTTCTTCGCAAATAAGGAAGGGGGGGTTCTACGAGGGGGGTATTATGAAGTTGCCGTCTAGATGCAAACAGATTATCGAACGAAACGTCGCATACTTTAACTAAATCCGATCACTATAACACTTTTTACATATAAAGCATTGGATAAAGAGCAAAAAAGCGGAAGGGTGATATTTAACAACCTACTAATCATGTTTTCAAACAAAATTAAAAGTCATAAAGACTGCCTTGCGCCTAATATATAGTTCTGTACACAAAATTTATAATTACTTTTAACACCATATAATCCACTGCAGTACTACAGCTAAATGCACAAGCCTATAATTAGCACCGTTAGTCGGTCACCGAAAGAATAAGCAAGAATTATGTAAGTGAGAACAGAAATCACACTTTTTAATAAAAAAAAAATTACAAATTCATGTGTGTATATTTTTAAGCTTGAAATCAAAAATCTGATGCGACACTGCTAGCGCGGTGAAAAAAAGATTACAAACAACAGCAAGCCACCGCCAACAACAATAGCTTACGTGCAACGAAATACCGTGCATAACACAAACAAAGCAAAAAAAGAAAGAAAAGCTACAATAAGAACTGCGAAATAAATTTTAAAAAGTTAATTTGCCTGTCGCTTTCGTTGTCAACTGCAGGCGCAAGTATCAGAATACACACACACACATACAAACACACAACCAAGTACAGATCGAGTACATTCGTTATGCGAAATCCGCAGTTAACTATGCCGAAACGGGGCATCTGCAAATAAATGCAATGACGAACAACAACAACAACAGCAACAGCAATTTGTTGAAAAAAGAACCAGCAACAGCAGCAATGGACAGACGGCGAGTGAGAGCAATTGCTGCTGCTGCAGCAAAAGAATTAAAGTCACCAACAAGTACAACAACACATAACCACACACAAATCCATGTAAATATAGTATATATATTCATATATAAATACATGCCATGCATTGTTCATGCACGCCGCAGTCGAAAAGTCACCGATACCACGGTTCTTTGGCTTCCATGGAAATGCTGCTGTGACGATATTTATGCTTATAGGATTTTATTGTGACAAGCATTTCACGAAAATTGTGCACTTTATTATCGCACTGATTAACGCATCATAAATTACCAACAAAAAAGGGCAAATATGAATGCCAACGCCAGCAGCGGAAGAGACTTCTTCAAAATACTCAGACTCAGACATCTGTATGTAAATAAGCTTGCGTGTAATACAAGAATTAATTTAATTTAATTAATTGGTTAGCGGTGCAGACATACAAATAAATATTCACTTGGATTATTTATGAATAAGTACGTAAAGGGTTGTGTGGTATATATACATGGACAATATATACATATGAGTATTGAGGGTCAAAGAGGCAACAAAACGATTATCGTTCACTGAGAAAAAACTCTTCTCATATCTTAAAGAGATGCTGAGCGATAGTATATACAGTTAAAATCCGATACATATATATAGGCCCTAACTCTATGAAAATATCCTATACATCAACTGTGAAATTCTGAAAACTGTGTTCCAGGGTATATAGACCAGAATTTCTGTTACCGATCTAGAGAGATATCTACTAACATTTATCAAAGATTTACTAAACTCTATAAGATCCAAACAGTTCAGATCAAGGTCGAAATCTTCTTGAGTTGTGGCATGTATTTAAACTCAATAAAGAGTCGATGTCGATCGACGCACCCAGGACATAGGAGGCCCATTCTGATACCACCGGGACTGAAATACCCTCACACAACCATGCCCACATTATACTACTCAGTGGTCATGATGAAATTAATTCGTTCAAAAAGTTGTAACTGTGCAACTTCCGAGATATCCTCGAGGAAACCGTGATCGATAGTTGCCATTCTTTTCCTATATATTCTTCAGTTCAATTTCTTCTTCTTCTATTTCATTGTATGGTATCCCCAACCTATCAAACAGTGTCCCGTTAGAACTCCTACAAGAATTCATATATATCGCCCCTTTTAAATTTTAAAATGCGGCCGATCATATTCCATTCAGGTCACGTTTGTCTGCTTGTCTGCTTGTTGAGCAAGTCAGCGATTGCTTCCATTGAGACTCAGACTTAAAAAACTCTATGATATATTTGTCGTATAGGTGTTTACATGTGGCCAAAGGCATGTTAACTTCCTCTTTATCGGATTCCAATTGTGAAGTTGTGCCTAATCTGGCAAGCTCATGCTTCACATTTACCTGGAATATCAGTGTGTCCTCGAACCCATTGTAGATTTATCGTAAATTAGGAAGCTAGTTCTATTAACAGCTCAAATCATTCCAGCACCAACTTCAAAGAAACCCTTAGGGACTTTAGTGATTTTAAAGCCGCTTGGCCGACTGTGGATATAAATATGTTTCTTGTTGTAAGCACCTTCCCTGTCAGAACAAAAGGACCATCTTTAATTGCAGTAACCCCCGCTTGAAATGCACTACAATAAACTGGTAGACGGACGGCGCTTCTCGTATCTAGCTTTGCTGAAAAGACATCTCCTCCCACTCGTTTATCCAGCTTGGTTCAGTCTGTAGAGATGCTTATCACTGTATCTTTATCCACCTCGCCTCTATTCCACTTTTCTCTGAAGGACAAGGCAATATTGAGAGCTGAATTGAGATTTAATTCCAATGGATGACAAAAATCCGTATTATCAGTTATAAAAGGGAACTTACTAAGTGTACAAGAATGTCCCTAATTATAGGTAACTAGTACGCAGGATTCCCTCGGTCTAAGTGCCGAATTTGCTCCCTCTTGTTTACAAAATAAGTTTATAGGCAGTATAACCTTTAATGCCTGACTAGGCGTTGACCATGCAGTCTGAAAGGCATCGTTTCTATTAATAGACGGTACAAGTATCTAATCCAGACGTTTTGATATTAGACCTAACCTTCAAAACTTCTTTTAAACTCCGTATAGGCTATTTGACTACTAAATTTGATGAATTGAACATTCAAAAGTCTACAAAATCTTACTTGAGACCCCATTTTCCGATCAGATACGTGACAAGGAATCGAAATTGATTCCATATTTTCTCTCCAAAGAAAATCGGCACTTATTCCAACGTACTTCCAAACTTCATTCGATCGAATTCAAACTATTTTAAACCACATCCTCCATATTCTCTGGAACTCGTGTAACGCTTTCCTCTTTGCTCTCAAGTCGCAAGATAATGCTTGCTGGAAAGAAATTTTGGAACAATAAAGAGGTTATCGTCGAGATCGATGTACATTTTGAAAGAGTCTTCTCGAAATTATAACTAAAATGGTATCCAGAAGATCGCTATAATCGGTTTATCGATCTCGATGACAATCATCTTGAAAAATAAAGTAAAAATTTATTTAAAAAAAGTTTTCTTTCAAACTACTCAAACTCTTCTTATCCAGCTAGTATACTGAAAACCTTATCTTTCCCAAGAAATTATGTAAGACTAACCCGAGAACTTAATAATCTTATTTCTATTAAAAAAGAATAAACAAAATTTGTTTATTAAAAGCATATGAATATAAATATTTAAATAAATATGAATATAAAACACGGAAGCAACGCATGAGTGACACGATTATACTTCAATACATCCCTACATATATACATAAATCTACGAGTGCATCAAAGTTTAATCTCTGGCGAGCATTGTACGAATAAAAAAATCAATGATTGAATGCAATAGAAAAAACCAACAACAAAAACGAACAACAACTGCATTGTGAATTTAAAAATTCTATCTAGTGGAAATGATTTGCACAGAGTAGAGTAGTTTGCCATCATTGTAATCCAAATATTGTAGAGCACTGCAAATGAGATACTTCATTACAAGTGCTATACAGTACGAAAATACTGATAAGTACCGGGTAAGTACTGCCACTACTACTACAGTTATATGCAAAAACTGCAAAAAATAAACCAACGAAAAAAGGGAATATACTATATATATGTATATATGAAATACGAAATTGCACACTTGAAATTTCCGGTGATTTCTCGTTCATTTATTCACCGTAAATCGCTGCATCAGTCAACGCATCAAAGCACCAACGCCGACTTTTTCCAAGGGGAACGATGAGCTGGTGGGGGAAAAGATGAGCTGTAAATGCAAATGAAAAACGCGAATATGAATACGAATGCGCGTGTGAATGCAAATGGAAATGCGAATATCGATGGCAATGTTGAATTTGTTGGATTGTTGAGGTTGTTGCTGTCGTATTATTGTTGTTTTGTTTTATTTATTTTTGCAGGCTATTACATAGGTACTCGTGGCATTATTTTATTGTTTATGTTTTTGCTGATGTACACGATAATATGAAAATATTTTTTCAACTTATTGATTTTAACTACGGTTTAACATTTTTTATTTAATATTTTCTGCAATTTGCCAGAAAGTATTAAATTTTATGTAAGCAAAAAATATATAAACTTCCATAGTAAGCTGATTTTAATATTACAAGTGAAGTTGTGTAATATTTTGTTGCTTAAAAGGTATTTAAAAAAATTGTTGTAATTTAAGTATGTCAGAAGTTGCAGTGTTGCGGTTTTAAATTACATGCCTTTTTAGGAAGACATATAAGGTACGAAATATTGTTTTAAAGCACTTTAATTTCAATCCACTAAATACCAATTTGAACAAGGTGAAACAATTAAGGGACGATCGCTGAGTGTATTGAATAAAAACCGAAAAGCTCAAGCAAGGAGCAGGTCGGCGCCGGAATTATAAAAAAAATTCTGAGGAGGTTACACGAGGGTTCTGACATGACAAAGCCTCGCACAGCATCCGTCAGCTGATCAGAGGTGATTCATTATTTGTGTTGGCCCTTAATTTGTCGGATAACGAGAAGTATGATGTGAAATCAGGGTAAATGTAAAGACTTGTAAGGAAAACTCTCCTTTTTCCGCTTATGACGTCACGAATTAATGTATTTTTTTTTTTTCAAAGCTTTCCCAAAATGTCAATAGATAAAAGCTCTATTTTTAAAATATCAAATAACAACAATACCGTCGTCATAAGTTCAGATGAAGCTCGGACCAATAACTGGTAAAGGTCCTTACGCACAACAGCCGGGTCTACATAACCGGAAAGGTACCAGATCTTTATTCGGCCATTGAATCTTAACTCAGTAGTTTCAGCAATATTTTTTTTCTTCGGGTACAACAACAACAATGATCTAATAAAGGTATGAGTCCCGATTGTGTATATTGTAATTATGTATCTGCTAAGGATCAACTATTTCCTTTATTGAGCAATGTAGTTAATCCGATAAACTGGCTTCTCTATCAGAATTTATATACTGAGCTTTATACCATACTAGCAGACCGCTCCGGCTTCGCACGGGTTTACGCATACATTTCAAAAAAAGAAAGTTGTCTTTCTCTCTGATTATGAAGGCATTGGGAACGCTCAGAGCTCGACGCTCTAGTGCGAGCTTGTATATTTCTAATATTTTGTTTTTCAAGACACTGCACACGCTCCATACTCGACCCTCAAGCTCGTACTTGGGAGGTTTTGAAATTTTGTTCAGCAAGCAGCTGCGAGCGCGCGTTACTCGACATGTGATTGCGATGCGAAGAGAATGACTTGCAAGACGATTTTCAGTTTCAGATTAAGATTCTCCATCACGGAGTCTTTTCGATACCCTCATCTGGGAACTATTTCCAGAAAGTTGAGATTCTAGCAATATAGCCTATGTTACTAGGGGTGAATGTAGCTTTCCAATGGTGAAAGAATTTTTGAAATTGGCACAGTAGTTTTTCAGTTTATTCATTACAAATCTTTCCTCGAATAAAATATCCAAATGGCTTGCAAGATACGTAATTCTGAAACCTTGTAATCCCTGATTTTAATCTCTTCGAAGTAATCGTCAAGCCATCTCATACAATCGAAGAAAATAGGCAAGGACCACAGGACCAAGGTTAAACTTTGTACAAAAAAAAAAATTTAAAGGGTAAAAAATATCTTTTAGAGGAAGGTATATATTTAATATCTATTTCTAGACCTCGATCGTTTTCCGAGAAATACACGATTTCTGTGGATTTTAACATTGTTTGAGAGGAATTAAAAGTACGCATTTCGCACAAAAGAGTTGCCACTTTTTGCAAAACGAAAATGTGAAAATATTCAAAAAAAATTATGGAAAAAGTATCACGTTTAAGGAAGCGGAGTAGAATATCATATATATAATAAAAATTTTGAATTTAACTGCTTTTTGGCATAGTGTTGCCACCTATTGTAAAATGTAAAAAACGAAAAAATTACCAAAATTAGTTCAGAACGTGAAAAGTTCGGGAAAGTATGATTATAATTTAATATTATTAACCCTCTCATGCCCGAATTAAAATGGGCAGATCTAACATTTTTTTAGGACAGATATATATTAGTCTTAACTCAAATATGAAGTGATATAAATTTCAAAGTCCTATGTATCCTGGTTCATTAGTTACAGGATGTTGCTTTTAGGCACAAATTAAATTATTACAAATAAACTAAACACTTTTCTCTGAAATTCTGAAATTTATTTTTTAAAGAACTCTCTTATCTTTACTTATTTATATAATTCATTTTTGTTTTAAATAAAATAATTTTTTTATGTTTTTGAACATATTTTATATAACCACTTTTTTCGCGAAACCGATTTTGACAATTCCACTCTGCGGGGAACGACTACTGAATGAATACGTGCACAGATCATATCAGAAAAAGTAACTGTAGGTTGCACAACACATGAGTCTACATAATAGGCAACATTGGGCATGAAAGGGTTAACAAAATTTTTTTTTAAATTTGCTATTTTTTGTTTTCTAATAAATTTGTTATATTCAAGAGAAATCACTCATTGCTACCTGTATGCCTATTCACCACTCATTACAACTTTTTACCTATAACCTTATTATCATACTTATGCCAATTATCACTAATTATCTACACCCATATATTTATATTATACAATAATTGTACGATCACTTCATACCGTTCCAAAAAAATTACTATACTGCTCCCCGTAGATTATCCAATATTATTATAGAATTAATATTAATATTTATTATTATTTTAATAGTACAAAATATAGTCCGAATATATGTATTTTGAAGAACTCAGTTATATACTTCCCTAGAGTCTTTATATGGAAAATAATTACTAATAACAAAAACCAAAGGCAATTCGCCATATACTACTCATGTAATGTACTCGTATATGTATTTCCACACTCAACTTAAGCCAACTTTTAATTAAAAACTGTGATATTACAGTAATTAAACAGCAGGAAAATATTGCTACGCAGTTACTTATATAAGCACTGGTTAGAGGGAATAACAGTTTAACTATTTTTATTTTTTTTATAAATTCTTTTTTATATAAATATTAATTACTGTAAAATTCTTACTCACCCGGTACGCAAAGCACACCGCCCACAGCCAAAGATGCAACAAGTAATCCGATGAGGAACTTCATGGTTTTGTGATTTCTTTTGTAGACAACACTTTTAAAGCACAGCCACACAACTGTCGTTTAATTTTTATGAACTTTTGTAGAAGAATGTGAAAATAAAATTATTAAAAAAAAAATTTAAACACAATTGAAAAATATAAAATTTTAATTTTTTTTACTGATTTTCAATTTAACAACACAATATTCATAGCATTTATCAGACAATATTTATTGCAACCGCCTACTAAACAATTTAAATTTCCAAGAATATTTTTTTACAACCAAATTCACTACCTGTTTGAATGCAGTTAGTCTTGTGTTATTAGTTTGAGAATTGAGCTGAACCGTTTGCACTGCTCGAAAGCTTTTTGTTCGTCTATACCCGTTTGATGTCTATGGCGATATGGCGAGAACCTGACAACGCAGCGTGTAGTTAAAGCGGCAAGCGCTGGTGGCGCTGGTGTCACACATATACAAATGTATATATAAACAGCGGCTTAGCTGCGACGCGGCTGCCTGACACTTATACATATATGTACGTATGTGTAAATATATGTATATATATTTCCTATATTATATATAAACATTAGTTACATCGCTTTACACCCACCACACTGCACTGCGTTTTGCACTTTTCATTATTGTGCACTTCCTCCCCACCTTTCTGGCTTTGCTGAGGCTTTCTTTTTCACAATTCTGTTTTATTATTACGCGTTTATTGAATAAAGCAGAACGTATGGCACACAAGCACACAAACAGAAACGCTAAATAATAAACAAAGTATAAACAAAAAAAAATTAACTTTTAGTAAAAAAAAGAAAAAAAACAGAGAATTGTACGCCGGCACATTCACTGTCACAGTCAGCGCAGACGTCGACGTCATACATACATACAAATGTATGACAATACAAACAGTGATTTTAATTCATCACTCTCTTTCAATGCAGTCGTCGTTTGCTCAAATCTACACAAATAAATGGTTGTTTGTATGTATGCATGTAGGAACAAAACATTTGGCGCTGACTAATTTAGTGACATATGCATAGCTATACAGTGAGACATACAAACATCCATACAATTGTTGTAGCTTAAAGCTACTCATTGTGTGGAACACCGGCAAATTAATAACAATTGTATTATCACATATACATACAAACATTTAAGCGTGGTTATAGACATGAGTATTATATTTAAGTAGACAGCTAATATGCGTATGAAAGTATACTACATCCCTACAACTAAATATGTTTATCAAGGCAAATTAGTTTGTTGTAACTCCCCTATTGATCAAAGGGATAAAACGCAGACTAATCAAAATCAAAACTACAGTTAGTTTTTGCGACCTAGACAAGCATATATACATACATATGTCTGCACAAGTACGTACTTAATATTAAAATGGCATAAGTAGACAAACTTGATTTTAAGAATAAGCATTGAGCATTTTAGAAAAATAAAATTTGAACTACTTTTAATAATAATATCTTCCTTCCACCTTTTTGTCTTTTGAATAAAGCGCTACAGAACTCGTATCTGGTAATACTATGCATCTTTGAAAGGTCTTGACATAACCTACAAAACGACGGTAGGCATGATTAGTTTGGATATTGCGTTCAACAGTTATAGACGTGTAAACATGGAGTTCACTAACGCCGAAATTCGCGCTATTTTAAAGTTTTCCTTCGCTAAAGGCAAATCCGCTAGAGAAACGGTCCATGAGATTAATGGTGTTTTGGGGGATGGTACACTATCAATTCAAACTGCGGAGGAATGGGTGAAAACGACACCATGGATAAGCCAGTCGTCGGAAAACCTGTGACGACGAATACCGATGAAATCATGGAAAACATTGAGTTAGACCGGCTCGTGACATCGCCCAGGAAATGGGATTTAGTCAGCAAACCATTTTATACCATCTGCAGAGGGCTGGATACACAAAAAAGTTTGATGTTTGAGTGCCGCATGATTTGACACAAAAAAACCTTCTGGACCGAATCAACGCCTGTGATATGCTGCTGAAACGGAACGATCTCTACCCATTTTTGAAGCGGATGGTGACTGGCGATGAAAAATTGATCATATTCGACAATATCAAGCGAAAACGGTCGTGGTCGAAGGTCAGCGAATCGTCACAAACAGTGGCCATGCCGGGATTGACGGCCAGCAAGGTCTCCGAGATCATCATGTTCGGTGGTCGG
Organism: Zeugodacus cucurbitae; assembly: GCF_028554725.1. Classification (NCBI taxonomy): domain Eukaryota; kingdom Metazoa; phylum Arthropoda; class Insecta; order Diptera; family Tephritidae; genus Zeugodacus; species Zeugodacus cucurbitae. Next base: position 21,117,653 of record NC_071668.1, read on the forward strand.
ATTGTGAAATATACGGTCTGTTTGAATATTTAATAATAATTTCAAAGTTTTTTTGTACACAAATTAACTGGATATTCTCATTAGCTACCTCCGACGGCACAAATTTGAAATCGGATAAATAAATTGAAAGTGATGTATCGAAACACCAACTGGTATAAATGAAAAAAATTGGCATAATCAATTAAATTTTGAGTTTAGGAACGAAACAATTATAATAAATAACTGGTATAAATTAAAATACAGACATAATTACAAAACAAATAACTGGTATAAATAAAACTTAGTAACTGGTATAAAGGAAAAAATCTGGCATAATCATAGATACTTTGCTTATGGATGTGAATCGAGTAAAAAAAACAAATAAAATAAATAACTGGTATAAATAAAAAGAACTGGTATAATCAAATAGTTGTTGTCTAGAATGGTGAATTGAACACAAATAACAAATCAAATACTGGTATTAATGAATAACTGGTATAAATGAAAAATCACACATATTTTGATTAGGGAGGCGAACAAGCAACAAATAAATTTAAAAACTGGTATAAATGATAAAGACTACCATAATTAAAAAGACGTTGGCTGGAGAGGCGAATCGAATAAAGTATCGAAAATAAAATGGATTACTGGTATAAATGAAAACTACTAGCGTAATGGAATAGATTTTGTCTAAATTAAAGAAACGTAAATACAATAAATAAAAAATAAATAACTGGTATAAATGAAAAATATTGACATAATCACAGATATTTTGTTTAGCGAGAAGATTCGAAGAAACAACAAATTACTTCATTTGTAACTGGTATAAATTAAAAATACTTGCTAAATCTAGTAGATGAATTCAACAAATGACAAATAAGTTAAAAAACTGGTATAAATTAAAAAAATACTGTCATAATCAATAAATAACCGGTATAAATGAAATCCACTGACAAACTTTCGAATCGATGCAACTTGTGGAGCAGCGAGTCTAACAGAGCATTAATTTAAAAGAAATGTACTGGTATAATCAAATAGAGTAAAGATGTAAAGGGGTTTTCTATAGGGTAGCTACAAAAGTAGACCGATAGGGACAGCAAACGAACCAAATTTTTTCTCTCTCTTTTGACATTTCTCTTCGGTAAGGCTTGCCATTTCATTATGGAAAGATATACGATCCAACAACGAGTCGAAATTATTAAAATTTACTATCGATTTTCGGAACAGAGGCCTCAACTTTAAGAGCGCTACGTGCAATTTATGGTCGTCATAATAGTTCTGTCAGATCAACAATTGAGCGTCAGTGGAAAATTTGAATCCACCGGCACTGTACAAAATGTTCTCGTTATAGTGAGACAAAGAAGTGCCCATAGAGTCGAGAATATTGCTGCCGTCAACCTTGCCGCCGCTTGACCACCAGAATCATCGTATGTTCGTGAATTGGGCTGAGCAAAAATTTGAAAATGATTCGGATTTTCATTGAAAAACTATCTTCAGCGATGAGGCTCATTTCTGGCTGAATGGCTTCGTCAATAAGCAAAATATTATTGGTCAGGTACCAAGCCACACGCACTTCATGAGTCACCATTGCATCGCGAAAAAATTACGGTTTGGTGCGGTTTATGGGCCGGCGGCGCCATTGGGCCGTACTTCTTCCTTGATGATCAAGACCGGCACGTTACTGTGAATGGGAATCGCTACTGTTCAATGATAACCGAATTGTTTTAGCCCGAATTGGATGATATGGATTTGGACAATGTGTGTCAATGTCACAATCGAATTATTGAACAACAATTTTGGTGAACGTGTTATCTCAGGAAATGCCCGCTTGGGTCGTGAGATTTGACGCCGTTATACTAGTTTGGAATTCAACCAAAAATATGATGGAGATCAGTACGAGGCTTCCTCTAGCTCTCCTACCTGGGGATGATATCACCAGAGGACAACTTTTTTCAGGAGGTTTAAAGTCACATTAGGCAGTATAGGTAACTCGGACAGTCTGGCAATTGAAACGTTACTCAAAGGCTGCTCTCTACACTAGTACACGCATGCCAATGGGCATGTTCCCTAGCATATTCCAAGCGGAAGTCTATGCTATATACCGATGCGCCGAGGCCAACATCGAGCGCAGATATCGGAATGAACGCATTGCTTTTGTGAGTGACAGCCAAGCGGCACTTACAGCTATCTCTTCTTATGAGACAAAGTCCCGCTTGATCAAAGAGCGCATTGATAGGCTTAATATTCTATATTTGCAAAACAGCGTTCACCTAATCTGGGTGCCGGGATACAAAGGGATAGCAGGGCACGAAGCAGCTGATGAACTAGCGCGATCGGCAGCCTCAACTAAGCTGCTTGGCCCAGTGGCCAGTGACCCTTTATAGCAGTGGGACCACACACAATTAGGGAGGCGTTCCGGAATGAACTGAGAAAAGACAGGGAAAGGTACTGGCGGCAGGCTACGGGTCTACGCTAAGCAAAGCGTTTGGAGGGTATAACACTAAAAGATTTAGATGTGTAATAAACCTCCCCAGAAATAAACTAAGAGTCTTGGTGGGACTATACACAGGCCACTGTAAGCTTAGGTACCACCTACACAACCTGGGCATGGTCTCATCTTCCTGCTCTTTGATTGTGTAGCACTTTACAGAAGTAGGAGTCGATTATTGGGTCTCAGCAACCCAACCGAGGATCGCATCGAGTCCCTCACCTCAAGCTCCATTCTTGAATTTGTAAGAGTGCTGGGACTGGTGGCATTGTTGTCGACTTTGGGAGGGTACAAAAGACCACAGGTCGTAGTGCTTTCCTCTAAAATTTCTATTCTATACTAGTTCCTGTGAGGCTACGTCAAGTCTATGGTCTATGCCAACAAGCCAGCGGCATTTGATGAAGTTCATTCGAATATGGAACGTGAAATTACAGCAGTATCGGTCGATTTATGCTTGAAAACCGTCGAAAATTGAGTTCAGAGACTGGACTTCCGCAAGCGTGCCCATGGTAGCCTTGCAAAAGCAATCGAGTTCCATACATAGTAACATAAAAAAACTTGTATTGTATTTGTATTGCTCTTATTGAAAAACCCTTTAGCGGCCAAAATTTTACGACTAATTTGCAATATTATATTGTTTTGACCTCTGTCTATTCTTACTATGAAAATATATCACAAACTCTATAATGCGATGTATCTTTGTTTACAGGCACCTACAGCTACCTTGATAGGTCTATACTAAGAATATATAAATTTTAATAAACATTAAATATATATATATACATATTTATACAATAAACATAACAAAGTAAGAAGAGCATCATTATTACCTCAAAGCCGGATTGAGGGTAGTGCTAGTAACGTTTCACACGATTCAGTTGCGTCAAAATGCATGAACTTAAGTTTTTGCGAAAAACATCTTCAATATAAATTGTGTTTTTGTTCTTGTTTAGTGTTTGATTATTTACGGTTAATACGTAAAACGAATTAATTACTTATACATCACGGCGATTCAAAGAAACCAATAATTCTTGTTTGTATACAACATACTATATGTTCGTAACTAATCGTGAGACTTGAAAGGCACTTTTGATGAGTTAGCTAAGTTTGCTAAGTTTAATGTAATTGATTGCCTTGGTGCAGATTACATAAGAGCGGATGCTACTTTAGTAGAGGTATAAGTATACAAATGCAAAAATTAATTTATTGACGAGTTGATTCATTAAAATAATATAGTAAGGAAATAATTTTGTTAGTTTAATTGAATAAGCTACATTATGGAACTTATTTGATATAGAAAGGTATAGACGAAAGAAAGGAAAAGAACTTTTAGAATACAAATAAAGATAGAATTATAACTATAGCGGGCTTACTATACTGAAGCAGATTGATATTGAAAGTTATCACCGGATTTTGTTCAGATTGTTTGCGGCGCTTATCAAAGCTTCATTTTAATTGTTAGGCACAATGTGATAAATGCTCGAGCAAATGCAAAATACTAAATGCTTACTAATTAAGTTAGCACTTAATCACACCTTCAGCTAATGCGGGAAATACTAAAGGGTTAGGCAGTATTTTTTATTTGCCACTGATTTCGTGATGGTTGTCAACTTTCTGTAATATATTCAAATACGTGAATCGTTTACATAATATATGTAAATGAGGCTCACTTTTAACATCGGATGATTTCTTTTGTTCTCAATAATGTGACAATAAGAAAAGAAAAGCTTAAACAAGTTTGGTGCTTCAGTTGAAGTTTTTTAGAGAGAAATCTGTACAATATGCTACCAAAACAAATAAATTAAAAAAAAAAATGCAAGAAGCTCAGACGAGAACACGTTTAGAAATCGTGGCAGCTGTTTTCAAAACTCGTGTTCTAACCAATAAAGTTATTTTTATATTTTAAAAGTCAAATCATCTACAGTAGCCTAACAGGTAAGTACACTGAATAAGCAAAACTACAAGCAATACCCCTACCATTTAGAAAAAGTGAATGAACTTAAGAAGTTAATCTATCAGGACTATTCAAATTATATATCTTAATAACATTATTCAAATAATATCGTCATTTCAGGACTCTCCAAAGGATTCGCGACATTTTGATTTACCACTCCATAATCAATCGACATAGGGAACCCCGCACTGAAATCAAGGACGGTAAATTTTTTCCTGCTAAGGCGATTATCAAAATTTGATGATTAATTATTTATATTTATATGACGCGCGTCAATTTTATATTAACCATGCCCAGGTGTTCCAAAATCGCTACCAAGAAGAATAAAGTGGCAATAGTCCACAATCTCGTATACCGATAAAAGGTGCTTGAGACCGCTAAGACAGTAGGCATTCGAAATCCAATATAAAATATAAAATATTATGGCTTTTCTATTGACGGAAAGGTTAATGGCCTCTTCTTCTTCTTAGTTGGCGTCAGGACCGCTTTAGCGGTTATAGCCGAGTTTACAACAGCGCGCAATTCGTTCCTACTTTTGACAGTTTGGCGCCAATTGGAAATCGCAAGTGCTGTGAGGTCCTTCTCCACCTAGTCTTTCCAAACGAATGGAGTTCTTCCTCTTCCTCGGGTACCACCAGCGGCTATTGCATCGAACACAATCAAAAGCTTTCGTTCTTTCAAACAACATGACCTAGCCAGCGTAGCCACTGTCTTTTTATTCCCTGAACTATGTCGATGTCGTCGTATAACATTCGCCGTTGCTAATGTTCTGAGAACCATAAATCTTCCGCAAAACCCTTCTCTCGAAAACTCCTCGGATATTGACTTCGTCCACGCTTCTGCACCTTAAAGTAGGACGGTAATGATGAGGCACTTGTAGAATTTGGTTTTTGTTCGTCGAGAGAAGAATTTACTTTTCAATTGCCTACACAGTCGAAAGTAGCACCTGTTGGCAACAGTGATTCGGCATTGGATTTCTGGGCTGACTTTGTTATTGCTGTTAATACTGATTCCATGATAGACGAAATTACCTACGGTTTCAATTGACAGTGACGTGGGAGTCAACGAGCCTCTACTATGCCAAATTATTGTCCCGATTGAAAGCTGAATGATGGAAAAAGACCTGGTGGACTATGTCGTATTTGAATTCCGAGCAGAAATTTGAATACCCGCAACGCAGGAAACGTATGTTTAGACAGGTTAAGGAAATTGGAACATCGCTGATTCAAGTGCATTGAGTCAAATGTACCCCCTTAAGTGAAGGAAGCATTAAGCTACGCCAAAGTTATTATAGCCCCTGTTAGGAATCCGAAGTCACACTCTCTCGGATTTTTCTTCTTCGTTTATTTTTCATACCCGATCCAGACCCATCAAAATAGTCGAAGTTGTGAACCGACTGAACAAGTGAAACATCTGTTAATATTCACCTTATTGTAGTACGATAGCTCAGTTTAGAAAACTGAATACTGATCTTCCAAGCAATCAATTGAAGAATCATATTAAAAACAAAGATAATAACTAATTACTCGAAGAAAAATTGTGGCTGTGTTCAGATTTCGTTATTTTCGAACTTTACATATGTGTTCTTTCTTAGTTGAGTGATTTCCCAATATTAGGAACATTGGAAAAAATATGAAATATTCTAGGTGAGATGAAGATGTATTATATAAATAAGAAATAATTCCTAAAAATTTATTACAAGATATAGTTTTATTTGGACGGACTAAGTGGATAAGAGCATCTTTTAACTCACATAACAATATCTTCATATATTTGAAAAAGATTACAGAAACTGTTTTCAAAAGACAATTTCAATATTATTTTGAAACAGCGGTCTTGCTAAATATATAAAAAATTACAAAACATCATTATTTTGAAATTTATCATTGCATAATATTTCGAAAAAAAAAATGTTGGAACACTTTCAAAACCACATTACACCTCTCATTAAAAGTTCACTGCTGCATGAATGACTGTGCAAGCACGATTTGGAAGAACCCGAGACACTCATCCCGCCCATTTATTTATCACTTTGTGTATTCTTCAACTTATAATTAATAATAATTTTCTTGGGATGCACATCTACACATAAGTATAAGCACAACGTGTTGGAGCCCAACAAAAACTTTCAAGGTCAACAAGTTGATATACACATTCGTATGTATGTATGCGTGCATATGGTTAATTTTCCATTATTGCCGCCGATTATTTCAACACTTTCACACTGTTTCGCATTAATCACTGCTAATTATAAATTAATGTTTACCGGGAATTTCGCTACAACTCTTCAACGCAACGGTACGTCAATTATATCTCGCGCCACGATCTCGAACTCTGCTTGCTGCGTGCACACAGGAGTGTATAAATGCGTACGCTTGTGTATTATTTCTTATTTCTTTATTCACGACCGAAAGAATTCTTTTCTACACTAAATTTTTTTTCAAGACTACGTAAAAGACGTAGTACTCTTGCGAAAAGACACGTTTAAACTAAAATAATGCGTGCCAATTCGTATGATTTTATAACAACAGCATCGGCACTTTAAGAGAACGCGACCAAAAACCGATCATGCTGCCACACTTGTAGGTATATTTGTATGTTTGTATGGACCAGATGGCCACAGCATCAAGAAAAACCAATTTGACTCTCGCACAGGTATTCTTGCACGAATTTATATATGTATGTATATATGTATGCATTGGCGATTCGAACTAAAGAAAGAACTGGATTGGTGGAATATAAAAAATATAAAAGAGCGGAGGTACTTAAGTGTGTCTGCAAGTCGGTGGATGCGATTGCAATGTACATATTATACATACACACACAAACAACTGTCTTGTGATCAAGCCGCATCTCCGCTGATGCTGATGACGCGGCGGAAGGTCGCAGCGAGATTGAAAGTAAACAAAAAACCTGAGGAATGCCGGTGTGCGGTTGACAATAAGTCGCCAGTCGTAAAAAACACCATGAAAACGTGTATTATGAAGAAGGTGTAAGCTTAAATTTGAATTGTTGATTATTAAAATTTTGTTCAAGTTATTTAATAAATTTATCTTTTTTTTGAGTTAGTAAGTATAAAGCAGCAACTTGAAGTTAAACTAACCAATATTCGTAGGCCACTTCAAACAAAGTCTGAGCTCAGTCTTCAGAATACAATTTTGTTCATTAGCTCACCCACGAACAAAATCGCGAGTATCAATGGAGTACATATTCAACCAATTCTATCTGAAGTATCTTTTGTAAATCGTACTCGATGATTTCATTTATCATAATATTGAAATTACATACTCTATTATTATAAATGAAGAGGCTTGCATAAAATAAGCTATGAACAATAGTTCTTTAGTAAATCAAAAATATTGCAAATACCTTTAAGATGGATTATCACATAGCCAACACTGAAATGAATACACAAATTTACCAGAAAATATGATAAATAAGTTTACAACTTACTAGAAAGTTCTTCTTGGATTCTACTTTGATTCCTTCATATATGTATATGTATCACAAGTCTTCTGCCTACTGCCATCAGCTATATTTGCATGCAAATTCGCAAAATACAAGTTCAAAATAGCCACTATATAAACACTATAACACTGATAAACAAATGCAATTGTTAATTTCCAGTTTCTTAATTTTTTAAAAACAATTTCTCAAGAAAAAATCGCAATTTGCAGTAAAACCAAAGCGCAATGAAATGAAAGTACGATGACAACTGTCAGTTCCGTTTCCCACACACACACGCCTTCCGCTTTATTGCTTAATTCCTCTTCTTGTCATTTCCTTTTAATTTTGGTGTTGCCAGATCTAGTAAATAGTTTTAGTAGAACTGACTGACAAATTTATTAAAACGTGCCTAACTTTTATATATTTTTGTGCTTTAACAAACTAAAAGTGAATTTCCAGTATTCACCAGTACATCAGCACAACACCGAGAGATTATCAAATGATTTGTTGGTTAATGCTCACTAACTTATAGGTCATAGAAGTGCAGCTTTAATCTTCCACTACAGTGGAACTTCCATAACTCGAAGATCTCTTTAACTCGAACTCTTGAATTAGCAATCAAATCTCATACAAATTTCATTCCATAACTCAAAGTTCCCAAACTCGAAGTTCTCCGTAACTCGAACTCTTGAATTGGCAATAGAAGTCAAAATTCATACATTTCCTTCTATAAATAGAATTTTATGAAGGAGTCCCTCTATATCGTATGGAGGCGAACAAAAAATACGCTATTACTCTAATGGATTTCATAAATCATGTAACAAAGGCATGGTATATAGACGTCAAGAGCCAAACAATAAAAAACTGCAACAAAGAAAATTACAGAATACATGTTTTAATGTATTTTAATAAAACTTTAGGCGAAGTAAATAACTAAAACTGTGTAAAAATCTATATTTTACCACTTTTTAAAAAAAGTAAGTTTTATTGAAAATGTCTATAACCTGAAGTATCGAAGTTTTTTTGTGGATTATGGTGCTTCGAGTTAAAGAAGTTCCACTGTATTTTCATTCAAAGTCATATATGCCACATATGAATTTATTTCAAAAATCAATTTAAATTTAAAATCGTTTTAATTTTTTGTTTAAAAATTTTAATATCTAATATAATCTATAAGAAAATTTATTTTAATTCAATATCACATTACTTTGGTTTATTATTTTTCTACTTTCATTTTTCCATATTTTACTAATAACATTTTAGTTTATGAAATAGTTTAACAATAAAATAAAGTAGTTCCCATCAAAAGACTAAAATAATAATTATATACATGAAAAAATTACCATCTGGCATCCTTGCACCGGAATGTCAAACTAAAGTTCAGTGCGCCGGAAAAGCAAATAACGCGAGCACGTCCGCTCAATTGTGCAGAAAAAGTGAAGCCTTTGCAATTTTCAATAGTTTAAAGTGAATTAATTAATATAAAATTGAACTATAACTAATTAAAAAAGTGTTGAAGTTCATTTGAAATACATTTTTAATGTTTTACTGTATTAAGCGGAAATAAAAACTGAAATTTAGCTCCTGCAAAATTAGCAAGAATTTGTGGTTAGAGACATGCCTAAAAGTGCATTGGCTTCAGCTCGGGTCGTTTCGGTGCGGTTTTCTTTTGAAAGGCTTTGCTAAGTAAAAATGTCGGGAGATTGTGCGGATATCGACGTAATTTTCGGGTTTAAAATATTAACTTTATATGTTTCGAGTCGGTCGCGTGCGTAAGAAGTTAAAGTGAAATTTGGACTAAACAGCAACATGTGAAAATATTCAAAGAAACCGAAAGAAAGCTAGAAGCTGCTTCGACGCTTGATTAGAGGAACTGCGGTTTAGTAGTGAGTGAATTACATTGTATTATTTGAATATAGATTTATTTATTATATAAATTATTCACAGAAATCAGCCAAGCTGGAAGCTGCTACGACTCGTCATTAGAGGTTAAGTGGTGAGTGAATTTCATTGTATTATTTGCATATAAATTTATTTGGAATATATTGTTGCGAATTGCAAATTTTGGAATTTTGCTTAAAACGATCACATATCCTGGTATTAACACTCGCAGCAACTTTATGTACAAATAACCAAAAGGTTTACCACAGCGAACCCAAAGTCAAAACCTTACTACCGCCCAGTAGATGTCGCGCTGAGTGATGAAATGTGTATTTGCTATGTAACAGTTAATTTTTCTCCGCTAGAGGCCCCAATTATGAGAACTGTTCCTGCAACCTGAACTCTGCTCAGATCGAAAAGCAACTTGTTTATAAAATACATGTTGCTGCAACATGTTGCTGGGTTTTATAGAAGGTATTTAGCCAAATCAAGCACCCAGTAGTGTTTGAGGTGTGTTTGATAAAGCGACGATTTTCTACACTAGATGGCTTGTGATTTGAATAAATAATTGTGTGAGGTATAGAAATTATATATCTTATAAGAAATTGTATATAATCTACCATATGTTTTGAGTCTAGTTGAAAACTAGTAATTTTAATATAAGATCTCGCCATTGAACTAACTAACGGTAAATTTTGAAGTTAACGAACCCCTTAAAAAAGATGCGTTACTGTTATTAATAGCAAAGAGCTGTTTTGAAGCGACAGTTTTGGTAACAAATGGGACTAGTTGATAACTAGTTTCATAGGATGTAGTTCGCGACAAGCAGCTCAACTATCTGAGCAAAAGAGACTGGCTAATAATTAATTATTGCTGTTAATAACCGTTAAAGACACGGTTATATTTTTATTAAAAGTATTTATGGCATTTCCAGTTGCTGGATCCTTCAACTCTCAACCGCAGTTCGCACTTTTGAAAATCGAAAAAATTATTAATAATTTTAATATATAAACGATTCTTCTCATCTCGATAAATTTGAAATTAAAAATTAATAAGCATATTTTCGCTCTGAAGGCAACACCTTGCCTACACGCTTCTGACTTTCGTTGACACACATAGAGTTTTCGTTTTAAGTTTTGTGAATTTATTTTGAACGATGCCCAAATGCAGGAGCCGTTCGGTCGCGCACGCGTCTATCTCACCCTGCTGCTGTTGTCGGAAATCTTGCTCGGATTGGCGATTATAATCGTGACAGCGATTTATCAACGCATACTGGGCGCTTACATGGCCGATGTCGAACGCAAAATGTTGGGCGGTCAATTCTTCAACACCTATATACTCGGTTTCCAACTAATGGTGGTGTACTCCTGCAGCATAGCCATGTGGTCCTCACTGTGGTCGCGTCGCTGTTCGCCCAACGTCAATTTGTTGCTCAATCTTTGGATGTTCTTTTGTTTTGTGGTCGTCTTCTGTGGTTTCGGTACCATTTGGTCGCTGATCACCTGCGCTGATGCCTTGGAGAATACGGCGGAAATGTCATTGCTTAAGGGTATCGATCTCTACTACACGTGTCCGGAGTGGAAACTGCTGTGGGACGGTTTGCAGTATCACAAGGAGTGTTGTGGCGTGCACAGTTATAAGGATTGGATGAAGGCCACCTGGATGCCGGCCGAGGCGACGCAGTGTCAATCGGCGAGCAGGTAATGGGTTTTTTGAGTTATGAAATTGAATTAAAATTTAAAAAAGTTGCTGACTTTCGCAGTGAGACCGCTTTAGCGCCGTACGCTTGTTGCAAACACACGTGCGCCACCTGTTTCGAGAATTATATACCGCGCACGGACAACAGTCGCATACCTTACTTGACGTTATCGCAAATCAACACCGAAGGCTGTTTGCCGCTCTTCACCAACAAAATGTGGGAGATACTCTATGTGCTGATTGCGCTCGTGTTGGTCGCCTTCAAATTGGACGTGAGCTCCCTCCGGCTCCAAAACATAATGGATTTTTCGTTACATTTCTTGCTTTCTTCTAGCTCATCATTTGCTGTTTGGCGAAATATATAATACGCAAACAAGCGGAAATCGACTGTTGCCCGTGCGACAATGATGGTTGCGATGATGATGAGGGGCGTCCGATGGTGATTGTGGTGCGTCTCAACAGTTTTTGTGTTGTTTTTGTTATTGTTCCTGATTATTAACTTTCCTAGAAATGTCCTACGACGCGCTGTGTTAAATTCGATGGCGATGAGGGCGGAAATCCGCAGGTGGCGTGTAAAATGGATCGTGGTAATGGCGGTTTGGGTGAGTCTTGCGCGTGCTGCAGCGGCGAGAATATGTTACGTGGCTATACCGTTAAGCAGGAAGTGGTGCACATGTCCACACCGTCACCGACGCAACGCACCACACGCTTCTGCAATTGCAGCGCTGACGCAGGCGCAGGTGGCGGTCTTGGTGTTGCTGGTAGTGGCGGCAATGAGTCCCGCATATTGCATTAAATAAGTTTAAGTGGCATTTACACAGCGTATAATTAATGTGCTGAAAAACATTTGAAGTTTTCTAATATTTTATTTATATTTATATTCTATTTTAGTCTTTCATGTATTTATTTTTAAGTAGATTTACATTTAATAAAGAATTCGTTGCTTAAACTGTTGAAAAGTTTGTTGAACTTCTTAAAGTCTTGAATAAACTCAATTATTTGATGGTCCTTTCTGTCGATATACATATACATTTCCAATAACAGCGGCATTTCCTCAAGTTAAGGATTTCAGACAAAGACCGTATTGTTTCAAAATAGTTTCCTTAGAAGTCTTACAACAACACCGATTATAGCGAGCTCCAACTTTTCGAATCGCATTTTCGGTCTCCGATCGTTCATCATCTCTGAGGTCCAATCATCTAAGGTCCAACTCAGTCTCCGCGGCTACATTCTTTATTGCCTCTAGATTTTTTGATATCTGAAAACTGATAACAGTCGTTGAATGTTAGATCTAGATAATACGATGGATATGGCGCAAATAAAATCAAATCCGTTTTTTGTCTAGAGCTTTCTTCTTTTCCAAATGCCACCGTTTTCCGCGATTTCGACCATTAAACTTTCCGTTGTTAATATATAAAGAATGGGCTCTCCATATTCCGGGTTTCATTATTCGATGTCGATGGAAATTTTTATACGTGCATCCTAAGATAGAGACATCAGACTTTATCAGCTGACTGTTGACTCCTGCAATCCACTCAGTTGACTTTCGATTTGACTCCGAAATGAAATGATGGAGTCATATTACATACTTTGTCCAATAGCGGTGGAACCATCAATTTGTTTGGTTTTCGGTTGATAGCTTTCACGGTTCCTACTTTGCTCTGATCGTCGAAATCCAAGTATTCTTAAGATCTTTCGATATCATAGAGAGTCAGATCTAAGTCCCTAAGTTGGGTCCAATTACTAAGCCTATTTATTCAATGCTAGTGGCGTCATCTAATAGAAACGAAATATGAACTATTTTTACTTCGATTTTGTTTTAGATATAGAATTTCCTAGAGTGGTATTCCGTCATTTTTCTTGACAAGCCTCTTATTACATATTTCGCTGTTCAGTTTTTCCGACTTCTTCGAACGAACTTAGTCGAGATTCTTTTTTACTTACTCTCCTAAAAATTTTCAAGTATTTTAGAACCCTTTTTCGTCTATTCTATAGTCTCAATCACTGCCCAGAAACATACAAATATTTTCATCCGAAGTTCCCAACTTGGTTTTCCAGATTTTGGGCCCTTATGATATCTTTCGGAGATTCTTTCAATTTCTTTAGGGAGGTCTCTGTGTTTTGAAAGTTTAATCTATCTACTAATACTATTCTTGTTCACTTCACTGTTTATTGTTGGCGCTTTTTCGAACCTTACGTCTTTTTCAAACAAATTTGTTGTCGGGTTTCGAGTAATTTTCAAGTATTACTGGAATTCTTGAACTCTTTTTCGTCTATTCCATAGTCTCTTTTGATAGTTTCTTTGTAGAGTATCGCTCTTTTCTTGCTTTGTGCTTTTGATTTGAGCTTTGAAACCATCCAAACCACCAACCATTAAGGCAAAAAGAGGTAGAAGATCGTTTCAGGCAGATATAGCTATGAATTGCCATAAAGACAAGGATATCCATGTTAACGGTCCATAAAGACAAGGATATCCGTATTAACGCTTACAAAATCGTATTAAGGAATGCAATAATAATAAAATTTCAGCATACGCAGCTCAATTGACAGTGAGTTTAATTCCAGTTTAACGGAATGCAGTAGTTATTTAAAAAAAAATTAATCGTTGGAGGTCCCCTTGTAGATAACATTGACCCACGCAGCGATCACTTGAAGTAGCGCCATATGTATATATGTATGTATGAGTACATATAACGCATGCAATTGGGTCGAGCGAATATTAGATGCTCGTTAAATTTTCGATAACGATCTGTGAATGCTACTCGCCACAATAGTGGGCTAATTGTCAAGCCAGACAATTTAACGTTGAAAGTCAATTAATTTTTGCGCAGCAATTTAACGCAACACCCGAATTTTCGTTTTGTTTTTGTTGCACATATTTTTTTCGAATTTCCATATAGTGATAATTGAAACTGATTGCCTTTACGACTATATAAAAATTTAATATCTTACGGTTAAATCGGCGATAGCGTGTATATAAAGTGGTTATGTACTCATGAGATTGTATTTAACTGAATGTGTATGCATTAAGGGGGTCCTTAAAAGTGCTTGGAATGCTTTAGTGGACAATCAAATTGCTAAATAATAAAAAATGGTAATTTACTGTCATATTGACTAGTTTTATTTAAAATCGTTTTGATATTAAATGCATAATTATTGGAAGCTATGCAAAGCCGGAAATTATATATTAGACAAACATACATACATACTTAAATATAAAGGCACTTAATGTTAACTAATAAATTTATTTTTAATTTTTTTATTAAAAAAAAAATTGTTTTTGCGACAAATAAAAAAGTTTTATTATTAATAATTTTTAATAATAAACATTAATATATATTTTTTATATTTTATGTATACAAATTCGTGATACATATTTACATTAGAGAGCATTTGTTGGTTATTAATATACTTAATTTCTATTATTTAATGCATAAATTAATACAAATTGGCACTATTTTGTTTAAATGTAGAGCATTTTTTAGCAATTAAATGGTGAAGTTCAATCATATTTTGTACCTTATATATGAAATATACAAGCATTCGGTGATTTAAAAAGTGGAAACGCTAATTAATTGAACGTCAATTAAGCGAAAAATACTGTGGGTATTATTTTAATATTTTATGGTGGTCAAAATTATAGATATTGTATAGATTCAGTAGATTTTAGAAATTATTACTGTCTTAAATATTATTTGTAAGAATCTTTAGCCAGCTATTGAAGTAAATAATGTCCGTCAGATGCACAATGGAACTAATTAATCAAGCTCAAATGCGAATACAAGAGCCTTTTCACTCAGCCAAATTAATTGATCATTTAATATTTTGATTAAGAAACCAGTTTTTGTTTTTCATTAGAAGTTGGTAAGTTTCATCAGCTGATTGCTATTTTTAACAGCGACATCTACCGTAGCTTTTTTTAATCAAAAACTTCAGTCAAATTCAAATGTATGTCGTCTTTGTCGCAGAGTTGCATTCATTCTCAAGTCGATTAAAATTAAATTTAAAATTAATGTAGATTTTTATTTTGCATGGTAAATCGATCTTAATTAGCGTTTTAATCGAGCAGAGGCCGGTTAATTGATCCTGTGTGAAAAGGCTATAGCATAAAACGTCTTCGATTCACCATGTTCGCTATGTTTGAGTTCTCTTCTAATCTAAACTTATCATTTTGTTTTATTACCAGAGTGTGTTTAGTCCATAAAGTGATTTAAATATTTTCAAGTTTGATTTATATTTTATTATACCAGTTTATGAGATTTATACCAGTTGTTTGTTCGAAACGCCACTCTTTACGATTTGACAAATTACAAAAAATTTATAAATATATATTTGAGCTGATGAATATAATGCCTTGGGTAGGATTTTCATTAATATGTTTTCTAGGATAGATTTTCGAGAAACTAGCATTAGAAAACAATTTTTCATAATTTGGGTTCATATACGACAGTAACATTTGTGAAACACTGTTCATTTGACAGCTGGATGTGTTTACTCTTAATTTATATCCCCCATTGAAGTCTGACCATATTAGCTTTCTCATAACTACTACGAAATCACAACTAACCAAAGCTTTCTACAAAGATTCTCACGAATTAATGATTTATAAACTCTCCTCTGAAAATTTTAATTTTTCTGTGTGATTATTTCTTAATCAAAAATCATTAAATTTATTAAATACTTAAGTAGAAGACATATAATAGTATTCTTATTTATTATTAAAATATATATTTTTAAACTCATTCGATTTAAGTGGGACACATTTAGTTAATTATTTAATTATTTGTGAATCTTCAATATGGCTTAACATTTCAGTCGGCGAAAGCAATCTATTATACGCTTAGTCACTATTTAAGTAATCATATGCAATCATAAGTAATACTCGTACAATTGACATTCAAATCAAATACCTTAAAGAATACTTAGATTTATATTTACAAAATTTCATTAGAATAAGCGCTTAAACTACATAATTTATATTTAAAACATAATTTTGCTTTAACAGTAAATGTTCTTACTAACGCTTTAGCCGAAGCCAATATTGTGACGTTTGTGTTTCCTGTTTGAACGTGGACATCGGCCAATTTGTTCATTATAAATGCCAAAGGAGCAATTTGGTATACTGCATATCCTCTGCGCAATGCATCTGGAAAGTGTAGAGTAGAAGAGAATAGATTTTTAGTTAGAGCGGCGGTTTTATTTTAATTTTTGGAAAAAAAGAGAATATTATTTTTGTTTTAAAAGAGAGACGAAGTCAATCATAAAAGATAATTTGAAGCAATGAACTCGTTTTTAACACCAATAACCGAGACTTTTTCCCAGTATTTTAAAGCCGTTTGGCTTTCAGCGCATATTCAGCTGAAGAAAATGGCTTCTGAATAAAGTGCTGAATACCATAATGCCTGAAAATCTTGGTTTGAAATGCTTTATAAACTAAAGACCCTTTTTTAACGACTATAAGCTTGAATCCGTACTCAGTTTTTCAGAGCTTTTGGCTTACGCGCTGAATACCAAAACGTCTGGAAACTTGCTACATAAAGATTTATAAAGCAAGCAAACTTCTTTAACAACAATTACCGAGACCCCTTACCAAGCTTTTTCAATATTTTCAGGCCGTCTGGCTTTCAGCACATATTCAGCTGAAGAGCATGGATTCTGAATAAAGTGCTGAATACAAAAATGCCTGAAAAACTTGTATGGGAATGCTTTATAAACCAAAGACTCTTTTTTGACGACCATAAATATGTCTTCTTACTCAGTTTTTCAGAGCTTTTGGCTTTCAGCACTTATTCAGAATCATTATATTCAGCTTAAATGCTGAATACCATAACCTTTCTTTCCCTTCTTTTGACCCTTTGTTAACAACAATTACTGAGACTTCTTACCAAGCTTTTCAAGCCGTTTGGCTCCCAGCACATATTTAGCTGAATATAATGACTGCTTAAGAAATCGCTGAATACTATAGCGCCTGGAAAGCTTAACAAACCAACAGACCTTTTTCAACAACAATAACCTGAAACTCCTTACAAAGCTTTTCAAGCCGTTTGACTCTCAGCACGTATACAGCTGAATATAATGACTGTTGAATGAAGCGCTGAATGGCAAAGCTTAACAAACAATAACCGAAATTCCTTACCGACCTTTTCAAGTTTTTTGGCTTTCAGCACATATTCAGCTGAATATAATGACTGCTAAATAAAACGCTGAATACCAAAGGCCTGAAAAGCTGGGTATGGAAAGTTGTATAAAGTAACCGACTTGTCTTTAACGACAATAATAGAGACTGCTTACAAAACTTTGCAAGCTTTTAGACTTTGAGCGCTTTTTCAGCTAAATGGAATGACTAAATGACTAAGCGCTGAAGATCACAGTGCTTGAAAAGCTTGATATGAATTAGATTTACAAACTAACCGACTAGTCTTTACAAACAATAAACGAGATTTCCTAGAAAGCTTTCAAACTGTTTTGCTTCCAGCACTTATTCAGCGAAATATAATGATTGCTGAATAAAGCGCTGAATGTCAAAGCGGTTAGAAAGCTTTACAAATCAATCTTCCAGCACTTATTCAGAATACCAGGAAATACCGAAAGTTTTTTTTTTTAATATACCATAAATATCGTATTCACCTGCGATCATCCATGCCGAAGCCCTCATCACCATTCTTGAAGCGCTGACACGATGCATTGTCGTCTTCACAATCGCAACGGCAATTGTAGGTGCGTGCAACATTTGATTGTGCTTGCACATCATGATGATGACGTTGCGTTGCTACCGCTCTAATATCCTCCTGGAAGACATCGAAGTGTATGGGACAACGACAGATTGCCGCTTGACGCTTTTCACTGCCATATGCAAGGTCACTGCTTTCCTCCAGCTGATTTTCGGCATCCAAAGCGACATGATGCGAACGCGTGTGTCGCCGGTAAGCGAGATCGGAACGTTTGCCGCGTGCGACGTACTCTGGCGTAGAGCTCTCAGATGGACGATTTTGACATGCACATTTCGTGTGATTACGCATCGTCAAGCCTTCGATATGCTGGCGCGAGTTGCTGGAGTTCAGTAAATCTACCTGTAAATAGAATAACAAACAAACAACAAATGTAGCAATAGCTTCTATATAAGAGTAGTATATTTGTCTAACTGAATTAATTCTATGAATGACAGACTTATTTATTTTCATAAGCGCTTGGGTTGTTGCTGTTGCTGTTGTTGCGTGTACTACGTGCATTTGTATGACTATGTAGTTTTAGCGGCTAACAAACTATTCTGCCGAAAAAAAGAAAGATGAAGTCTGAGTAAAAGCAAATTAAATAAATAAATAAAAGTGCAACGCCCCTACGAGCATTTCTTTCGTCTGAGTCATTCCCATTTTGTTTTGCATGCATTTCTTTTGCCGCACTCGTTCAGCTTTAGTTTCTTTAGTTTTTGTTGTTTTTCCTTTTTCTTTTTTTTTTTGTTTTTGTTTACATGCCTATTCACCGCGACTGCTTGTTCGTTGCAGTCAAATTGGTGTTTTTTTATCGCCAAATTTATGGGTCGCTGGTGCCACGATTTGCCGGCAACACACCTCGATTGGGGCACCTTTGCCATAACATACAACAAGCAATTGGAGAGAAGTTTATTCAAATGCACATTTGTATTTATGTATTTAAGCGGATTTGTTTGTGACGTTGTTGTTGTTGTTGTTGCTGTTATGTATGAATGTCTGCTACGCGTATAACTAATTGGGGGATTCTTAGCATACATTTGTATAATAGTATGTGTGTTTATGTGTGTGTGCGCGAGTTCGCCAAGGCGGGACCAATGACCCGAAAACCCTGAAGCTTTTTATGTATGTATATCGGCGCCGACGCCAGCTGTCCGTTTTGAAAAAAACAATAAATAAGACAATTTCATATAATAAAACAGTTAATTGTGCTGTACTTGCCATTGAAAATTGAACGAAGATAAAATTAAGTTTTTTTTTTAATAAATATTCTCAACTAGCATATGGAAATATTCTTCGTAAATTGCTTTATAGCTTCATAAATAATTTTGTATAATTTTTATGAAAACTTCTCGTCCAGGAAATGATCGAAAATACTAATAAAAGTTAGTAATAATACGCTTGTCAAAGGACTACGGTGAAACGCTCAACCGATAGTTGAATTTTCTGAACAAAATGTGATTCCAGCTGCTTTAAAGTTAAATCCTAAGCATATGTATACTGTAGAGTGTTTTATTTTCTTCCAAAAGAGGGATGTCTGAGGCTAGACTGAACATCAGATTTAATTCTAGGAAAATTAATAATTAATTTAATCCTAATATTTCACTGACAGTCCAGTCTTTTGTGAGTCGATACGAACTTTATTTTAAAAGTTGAGTTTTCCGCTACAGAGATTGAGGAACTCCCTGTACATGACATATGTAAATCTCAATGCGATCAACGCTGTTTGAAGAAAGACGAGAATCATCTAAGCATTTCCTGCTCCAGACCAGCTTTAGAGGAAAAATAGTGGAATATTTTTTAAACACAAGTAGACTCAAACTATAATTAAGTCAAATTGGAATCTTTTACTACCGATAAATTATGCATCCGTAAATCCTAAGAAGACATCAAAGTAGTTATGTATTGCAATTTCCTCCACTTTTTTTTGGTAATCTCAAGTCTTACACAATCACAATCATGAAATAAACTCAGTTAAACTAAAAAAAAAACGAGAGAAATAATTACAATATATATTTTTCTAGTTCTTTGAAAAAGGTTGCTTTAAACACAAAATATTATGAACGAGTTTTCTTAGTATAAAGTATAAATTATACATTTTCTTTCCTGGTTGGACTCAAAGAAAATACATACAGAGTTATATATGAGTTATATGTATATCACTGACATCAAATTATACCAGGATCGAACGAAAACTGGCATAAATCGCATTAACTGGTATAATTATATGAAGAACATTTTTTCTTATCCAAGAAAAGTTGATTATATATATGTCAGGTATATCAAATTATGCCAGTTTATCGCTTGAATCGAACGAAAACTGGCACAAATTTCATATTTCATGGTATAATGAAATGGAAAATATTTTTCTTATACAAAAAAGTTAATTACATTTCAATTACAATTAAAATTTATACCAGTTTACCAGGTGAATCAAACGAAAACTGGTACAAATCACATAAACTCGTATAATCAAATGTAAAATATTTTTTCTTATACAAAAAAGTTAATTACATTTCAATTACAATTAAAAATTATACCAGTTTACCAGGTGAGTCAAACGAAAACTGGTATAAATCACATAAACTGGTATAATCAGATACATAATATCTTTTTATATTCAAGAAAAGTTAATTTCACATCTTTTAGAAATTATATATTACTTAAAAATTGCACCAGTTTACCAACTGGATCGAAGGAAAACTGGTATAAATCGCATAAACTGGTATAATGAAATGGAAAATATTTTTCTTATACCAAAAAGTTAATTACATTTCAATTACAATTAAAAATTATACCACTTTACCAGGTGAATCAAACGAAACTGGTATAAGTCACATAAACTGTTATAATTAGTATAATTAAATGTTTTTGTCATACACTCGAATTTACCTTCCAAAGTAGTGCACAAATTTAACGAGCAGAGAAGTGGCGAATCGAACGCGTCAATTATAATTTTTTTGATTAGAAATAATTAAGTTTTTTGTGCCTTTTCTACTGTTTTACTACTACCTACTACTTTTATGTTAAATTTCTAAGGATTCCATAGTAACTTATAAGTACAGTTGTATGTTAGCACTCCATTGTAGAGCTGTTACTGCAGGCATTTGTCGAAAAGCAAAAAAAATATATCATAAAATCAAATGTCTAACTAATGCATTTAGCTTTCAATTTCACTTGCAAAAATAGCTATTAAAATAGGCAAATTCAAAAAAATAAATCAAGTGTCTTACGTTATAAAAAAAAAAAAAACAACAACAACAAACACACAACCATTTCGCCACAACTAAGGATACGTCATTCGAATAATAACAACGTAAACTTAAAATTTGTCATAAATCGTGTCAAGAAATTTATTTAATTGAAAATGCCGGGCATTATGACATTTATCGCCCACTTTCTCTGTGCGCATGCGCAATTGCAATTTAGACATAAACAAAAACAAAAAAAAAAAAACACCAACAGCCAGAGCGTATATAAACGTAGCGGCTAAGGTACGTCGATACCGTTGTATTGCTGTATGCCAATAAATGGCGGCTTCAACGCTTAGCAGCAAATTGATAGTCAATATAATTTGTGGTTGCTGTTTGGTCGATTGTCGCTTTGTTCCGAGCGCTTAACGATCAAAATTATTGTTAATTGCTTCTTGCACCAGGCGACACATACATACATATATTGTTGTTGTTGTACTTGTATTAATACAACAACACCGTCATATATTTGCTAGGAAATTTATGGCAAAACATTATAAATGCATCGCTGAAATATTGCATATAGATACTAATATAATGGCAAGGTGTGGTGAGTTTCACTTACATAAAAATATAGCGTCACATTCTCGTACTCTTTGACAGTGCAGATCTGCCCCTTCGATCGACAGCAGCCCGTATCCTCACCGCAGCGATACAAAATCGTGTGGGTGGGATAGTATGTTTTTGAAGTGTAGTTAGAGGCGGGGATCACATGCGGCATTGGACGTTCGCATCTGGTGGCGCTTTTCATGTGATCATAATGAGCGGCTGCCAAATAGCGCATTCCTGAAAATGAAACAAATCAAACGATATTAGATTATTAAATGAAGTTTATAAATAATGTTTTTTCTATAAATATGCTAATAATGGTTACGGAAGAACTGCAAACTTGAAGCTTCAAATAAAGCAGCTCCGAAGAGTTGTTAACCTCAAAAAGACACTCAATGGACCAACGAGTTTAAGGTTAAGAGACTGGAACGGGCCTACCAAATCGTAGGGTACATGCTCTTCAATCAAGTTAAAGTTGTAAGTAGCTCGAAGGAGCAAACTAATCGTTGCAAGATTCTTTCGAATGTTTCAAAAATGAGGTGAAAAGATGTATTATTGAAGCAGGGCTGGAAACAGTTCCTGTTAACAAATATATATGGATGACATAAGCATATCGACTAACAAGCCTAACTAAACCCCGAGGTTGTAGACAATTTCAACTATTCATCATATTGATAATTGCGATCGGTTAAGCCATACGACTGTGGCATTAGAACACTACCCCCTACACTCAACGATCAACGTACAAGTACAAGAATCACAGAAACACCGATAGGCTCTCGCAGCATATGAATAGGTACGACAAGGGGTGGTATAATATCATCGCTTTTATGGAGTCTAGTCGTGGACGAGCTTTTGGAGGAACTAATAGGAAATGGCATACGGTGTCAGGGATATGCGGAAGATATCGTAATCATAGCCAGAGGTGAAGTGCAGGTCGCCTCCGAGTGGTGCACCCTGGGTAATGCCAAATGATTTGCGGCCTTCACGGCCTTACCAACACCTCTTTATTGACGACCTTAGGCACAAATTCAGACAACGAGTAGGAACACCATGTTTGAATTGGTTGAACCCTGGGCTGGTGGGTGCGGCATTGTGTCACCTGAGTATGATGTGGTGTCAAACATCAGAAATGGCTGGCGGGTTAATGCCGCCCGTCACGATAGAACCATGATAAGCAAGATGATAAGCGCCCGGGAATTGGAGATCATCGGAGGAAAGCTTCCAATGTCTCTCCTACCAAGGGACGATATTATCAAAAGGGTACACTTTGTGAGAAGATTTAAAACAGTTCTGAGCAATAAAAGGGAATGGGAGGACTCATATCGGAGGGATCTAATGCAGCAGATGGTATAGGCGCCGGGATGACGGAGCCATGCCTCAAGCTGTCTTTATCCATGGGACAATTCATAAAATGAATTTCCATTTGCAAATCGCCACTTAAGAAGATCGATCCAAAT
This sequence comes from Zeugodacus cucurbitae, assembly GCF_028554725.1. Taxonomy (NCBI): domain Eukaryota; kingdom Metazoa; phylum Arthropoda; class Insecta; order Diptera; family Tephritidae; genus Zeugodacus; species Zeugodacus cucurbitae. The sequence goes on from NC_071668.1 coordinate 21,141,067, forward strand.
GTGGGTCACCACTTACATTAATGTCAAACGGAACAGGCGTGGACGAAACGCGGCTACCCTCTTGCAAATGGTGGTCAAGTCATGATAAGCAGTCTGGGAATCAACTACTATAAGACATTCCCTTACGGTCAAAGTCTTAATACGGATCTGTACTATCAACAATTGCACCGTCTGCAGGAAGCAATCAGCCTGAAGTGGCCAGCTTTGGCGAACAATAGAGGAATAGTGCTCCATCAGGAAAACGTCAGATCCTGTAAATCGAGAGTGACTAACCAGGACCTTCGGGGACTTGGTTGGGAGCTCCTTATATATCCACTTCATAGGAACTGACAACAAGTGATTACTAACTGTTTCCGTCCATGGCGAAGAATTCGACTCAAGAGAAATTTATGAAAACGACTGTCTCAGCTATTTGCAAATAGGTATGAAGGCTTTATGAATGTGATATTATGAATATACCTTCAGTGAGATCGAAACGAATTATAGAATTGAACTGTGATCCTAAATTGGATCATTCTCACTAAAGATAAATAAAAAACTCCGTTGCATCTGTCGTCAAAGTAAACTCTTTTCGTCGAAGCAATATCAATGTACTATAACCGAGTTGTATACAATTTATTTGATATGTGTCGATAAGCAGCCAGCCATTCTATGTGCTAAGCCTGACAAACGCTGTGGCTACCGCTACCGCTACTGTTTGTGCAGCTACCGTATTGATATGCCGCAAGTGCTCCATTGCGGAAATTGTACCGTGTCAGTGGATTATTGGCGGGCATCATGGCATGACCGCAACACATAACAACTTTATTATCCCGTAAATTTACGACTTGCCAGGTGTGGTAAACTATCGAGGCACGAGAATGCGACTACACGTCGTCTACATAGATGTAGGCATGTGAGTTCCTTTCGCACAGTCACCACATTATGCCGACTCTATGTTATATAGCATACCGTTGTGGCTTGCAGTGTTTATTCTATGCTTCAATGTAGCGAAATCGAGACTTAAAATATTCTGGCCATGCGTCACGACGTCGCGAAACGTCGCGTTCCGGCTTTTTGTATATGTATGTTTGTTGTAAAGCTTTTGAGTTTGCGGCGGAGGTGTGCATTTCAAATTACGATGTGCCACATGCCACACGTCCACTTATTTAACAACACAACCGACACAAGTTTACATACATATGTATTTATTATGGAGCTGTGCGGACCTTTGCATATTTAAGTTTATTCAATTATGCTGCGGCTTGCTTTAAACGCTGCTAGAAGCTAGTTGTCAGGCCCCTCGGACTAGTAACAAATGGATTAAAGGCAGCATAGTTTGGGTTCTCTAAAAAATAAGTCATTCTGTCTCCCACTTCCCATATCATATAATATAATTGCTCGCCACAACAAAAATCTTTCGGAAAATCTTGTTCTTCGGAGAATTATGTTATGGGACCCCAAATAAACATTTCGTCCAATAAAACATTCTTGAAATTTAACCCATGAAGTAACATGCTGGGGACGAGTCGGGGGCTCGTCTGTCTTCTCGGATGGACTGGTTTAATGGTCTTCTCACGAGCTTGGCACACGTTGGTTAGCAACTAAAACCTTCGCCTACGAGATCCTTTCGGGCCAAGAGTAGCACATAAGAGGTCGGCGGAACTACTTGCACTCAGAAAGGTTCACCTTTGCCGCTATAGTGGGAGTACTGTCACTAGACACTGCGGAATGGTTATACATGCGATGAGGCTAGGAATCCTAAGGGACACAAACTGCTTTAGCTGGAGGAAGGCGAGGTGGAAACACGAAGTCATTTCCTCCTAGACTGTCCAGCGTTCGCAAGACTGAGGTTGAAACATCTCGGTAGCTATATATACTTTTGGCGAACTCAAGGGTTCGCTTTGTACCAAGTTTCATTAAAGATATCTTAATTTTTACGGAAGTCATAGCTTGCATGGATAGACGGTCGAACGGAGACGACCTGCCAAGTTTCGATCACTAGCAGATTGTTTTAGGCGTGAAGTAAGACCGAATTCAATCCAGATGATTCCGTCTAACAGCTAGAAGTACCCATATTTCGATTGTTGTAGTGGCAAATATATATCAAGGAACCAGTTTTAGAAATTCTGCCGAGTCTACGGATACTAACCGAACAGAAATTATTCAGACTATGTAGATTTGACTATTTCAGCCAATTCTCATGACATTGGTCCAATATTTTTGAGAAGCTTGGGTGCGAAAAAATCCGTGGAGATGAAATTTAGAATGTACCAAAGAATCAATATTTGAGATTTATAGAGCTTTTCGAATTACTAATAGTGGAAGCAAATGAAGGAGGAACGACAACTACCTTCTAGCTTTATAACGACCTCTTTGCGATCCATTCCTGAGCTCATTGGATTCAAATCTAGGGTTAAATTGTTTAGGAAACCATACTCAAGTCAGACGCTGAAGCTTTAAAAGGTTTAGTTGCGGTTCCAACTAGTGACTGAGTGGAAAAGGAAAGCTCATGCGGCCTTTAAGAGACCTAATGGAGAATTACATTACCTCTTATGGTATTTAAAAGTGAGATTTTGGACTGAAATGTAGAAGCAACTGTCTCTGCTGCTTTCGGCCAAAGCTTTTAGTCGTTGAAAGTGAACAAAGAAGATGAAAGATCGTCGTTTTCTTCTGATATCTTTTATGTCATTTTACGATATTTCCTCAATTAAACGGTCAAAACATGTTGTAAACATTTTCATTGGGATTAAGTGCAGGCGAGCATTGCCGCCAATTGAAGTAGTTGCTGTCGAATGAGAAATAATTTGATTTACTGCAGGGTTCTGGAACAACAACAAACATGGCAATTTTGCTGCAACAGCATGCACGAGGACATGCCACATACACAGCGGTACAGTTGTAATATTTATATATGTATGTGGGCAGACACAGGCATGTGTCCATGCATTGCAACAAAATGTGCCGTTTTTTATCGCCTCTTACACTTTCTTTCGTTTTTTGTTTTTGTTTTTGTTTCTCGCTCACTTGCTGCAATTGTCTGCCAACTGTGGCACACAGCCGCGCTACAGTCTGACTATTTATTGCCGCTGCGCGTATAGTATATCAGTATATTGCCGTTAGTGCTGGTTGCTGCATGCCACAAGGGCAAATTATTGACTTCTTTGTTTGGTACTTGCTTGTTGCAGCGCTAATTCCGAGCAATTGAAAACTAGTGTCCGCAAAGTTCTACACACGCGCATACACACATACCATTCGTTTGTTGTTGCATGCCACAAATGTACATAAACCGTTGCATGCCCACAAGTTGCGATTGCGATTGGCCGCCAGTGCCAATTGTGGAGTGCGTTCATCTGTAGGACGCTCAACGACGACGACGACTCAAGTTCAGTGGCGCTTAAGTGAACGATTTGAACAAAGTGTTTTGCATGCCATGGCAACGGGGCATGGTAGAGCAGCAGTTGGTAGCATTGCACTTAAATATTTTATAGCTCATCGTTTAATATGCGCATGCATATAAACACACATTGACACACATACACATATGTATTTTGTTGCAAGCGCCTACGCGCAATGTAAATGAAATGTGGCATGTAGCACAAGTGTTGCAAAGGCTACATAGTAGGCACACATACATATCTTTGCACTGTAAATATTTATGCAAATGTATGTACGTGTGTGTATGTGTTTCGCTCGAAACTTTATTAGCGCCAGCAGAAATGTCGATAAAATTCGCCAGACGCTCATTGAAATGCATAACCATAAAATCGCAACATATTTAACGTTGAAATCGATTAATGTGGAATTTCAAAGAAATTTTCATTTCATCTGCTCTGTGTGCGCACACATGCGTGCAAATAAATATAGATGCATACAAATAAATACGAAAAAAAGTGAAAAAAAAATAATTTATTTTCATACATTTTAGCTCGTAAAAAGTTGAAGAACACTTTCGCACAAATTGGCCATGGTAAAAATATTGCTTTGGCTTGCCTTTCAATTTCGTTGAAAATCATCATTTCGACATACAAATGTACACATTGCAAACAATGTGAGTTTTTGACTGCCACAGAATGTTATTTGCGCTTCAATTTATTGCCTTGAAAGTGCAGGAGTCACTTAATTTTTGCCATAATATTTTCACTTTCCAACACTAAAATCATTAAATTAGTTAGGTTGATGCGCAGCAAAATAGGCTTTATACTTAGTCAAAGCTTTCGTTGAATTTTCTTCAGACAATCAAAATAATTTAAATCAATGGTCAAAAGGAACCGTATATCTGGTCGTTAGAGGGTTAATGTTATTTCTAAAGTATTATGTAAAACAAGATCCAACTACAACTTTGCTTCCGCCGTTTTCCAATAGATGTCTCTAGGGTCAAGCACTGGTCGATTAAATCGATTAAATCGTTTTATATCGATCTTGGACATTGTGTTAACATTAACCCAAGAAAATATTTTTGTAGAGATCTGTTTGCAGGCCCAACTTATTCTCAACTGAAAATGTCACTTTTTGAGCCGAATTCTCGACAATTGCACGGAATACGCATGCTGCCAGAAAGATGGTTAAAAGTAGTAGCTAGCGACGGCCACAGAGATTGCCATTATGTTTTAAAAATTACTTCAGCCAAGTGACCGCCGCTCAATTCCATAAATTCCAGTCGAACTGTTTGGGGGCGTATGCCAGCAATAAAAGTTGTTGCGGAGTAAGTCTGTTTATTTTGAAATGGATGTCAAAGCAAACAGAGTATAAATCAAGTAACAGCTGTCAAAAAGACTAACTCCGAAAAAAGTATTGCTTCATTGGAAATGACACTTCAATCTCGCTTCACTCGATATCAAAGTAATTTCGATCTGCTTTCAAATTAGTCAAAGAAAAAGGTTTTCCATTCCTTTTTTGGTCCGAAAATATTAGGTTGGCAAATATCTCCCTCAAAAAAAAACCTTCTGGACCGGATCAACGCCAGCGATATGCTGCTGAAACGGAACGAACTCGACCCATTTTTGAAGCGGATGGTGACTGGCGACGAAAAATGGAAAACATACGACAATATCAAGCGAAAAAGTTCGTGATCGAAGGCCGGTGAATCGGCGCAAACTGTGGCCAAGCCGGAATTGACGGCCAGGAAGGTTTTGCTGTGTGTTTGGTGGAATTGGAAGGGAATCATCCACTATGAGTAGATCTCCTATGGCCAGACGCTTAATTCTACCATATACTGCGAACAACTGAACCGCTTGAAGCAGGCGATCGACCAGAAGCGTCCACAATTGGCCAATTGGAAGGGTGTAGGGTTCCACCAGTACAACGCCAGACCACACACTTCGTTGATGACTTGTCAGAAGCTACGGCAGCTCGGATGGGAAGATTTACCGCATCCACCATATAGCCAAGACATAGCGTCTAGTGATTACCACCTGGACAGAAACATGGCGGACGCCCTTGGTGGTGTAAAGTCGAACTCAAAAGAGGCTTGTGAAAAGTGGCTGTCCGAGTTTTCGCAAATAAGGAGGGGGGGCTTCTACGAGGGGGTATTATGAAGTTGCCGTCTAGATGGAAACAGATTACTGGAAAATCCGATCACTGTAACATTTTTTATAAAGCATTGAATAAAGAGCAAAAAGTGGAAGGGAGATATTTGACAACCTAATATATTTCGCCACCCTGGCATCTCCAGGTCCCCTCGCGCCTATCCGATCCGAAACGATTCGATTATTTTGATTCAAATTGGTAACGGTGCCTTAAACACCAACCAACAAAAGTATTCAGTTGGATTTGTATTTAACTGCGTATGTAAGACAGAACGAAAAAAGAAATGGCTTTTCAACGGAAACGTGATCAATTTCGTGAGGAACTGTATATCCTCATTTAATAAACTGAACTGTTATGTGTTGTTACTTCGCGGCCCTTAGTGAAAATGTAAAGTGATCAGCTCTTAAGTCAATGTTTTTTTATATCATGAAAGAGTTTAAATGAAAATAGGTATTCATCGAGATACATATATCTGTCTTTTATTCATCGTATATTCTGGAAATGAGTCTTTAGTACTACTTTAAAAAACCAAAATTAATTAGAGGATGTCTGAAGTTTATCCTTGCCTCTTTCAATGAGTGTGGTAAATAGCTCATGGAAAGAGACTAAGGTTGTAATCATACCGAAGGTGAAAACTACCCACCTAATCAAAAGAGTTTAGGCCTATAAACTTAACTTCCTTCCTTCTCAAGACATTAGAGAAAATTTTAGGGTTTAAAGAGTTTAAATACAAATCATTAAATGAGGCTTAGGTTATTTTGAGATGATCTACTTTTTTGAAACATTACAGAAGCGGTCAATCGTTTATAAACTTTTGTTTGCTTGGCACATATAGGATCTAGATGAAAAGTTAAAAGACGTGAGAGAACATAAAACATTGAATAGTGATAGGATATTTCTTAAGAACGTCAGAACAGCACATAGAATAGCCTCTAGCAAGCCTGAATATTCCATGAAAAAAAAACTTACTCTGTCAAATACAGCTTATTTGAATCAGAACTCGTCTAAGAACTAAGAGACGCCTTAAAGCGTACTAATGATAACCGATGTGTCTTAAAAAGACAATTGACGTTCCGCAGAGAGTCAATAAACACTTTGACTATTCCTATAAATAACAAACTACCATCTATATATATATATGGATATTCTGTCTAGTCAAACCTCTTTTTATAAAGACTTGATCCATATCGCCATACCAAATCCATATCATCCATTAAACGAGTCCACATTAAATCAAACTATTCTTTGAATGCATCCACAACTCAATTATGGTGTTGATCGCAAGGAAACACTATCTAATGAGTCCGCCTCTTGAGACTAGTTTTAGACAGATAGACTTCGGAGGTAACATCTCAATACTCAAGTAGGTCGCGGAAGTTAATAGCTCACGATTCAAAAATAAATCTGAAATTTCATGGATATTTTGAGAAATAGGCAGAGGAAAACTTAACTCATTGTTATTAAATAAATTGTTGTTACAGTCCACTCGATTGATAATCCTAGTTTATATAATCGCATAACATAATAATTAGCATATAAATTAAAATACATAATGACCGAGGAAGAATTAATACCACTTACAAACACAAACATTATTGACTCCACTCAATAGCTTCATCGCTTGGCACATTACATCAATCTCACAAGATTAGCTAATCAAACTGTTTGCCTTCTCTCTACACTACAAGCGCATAATAACCTTAGTGTAATCGATTCTTTTATTGCCGCAACACGGAGCCAGCAAGTACATACAACAACATTAGCATTTGCCCCCACCGCCCAGGCGAACAACACGGAAAATTGCGCGCCCGTCAGCCAGTAATAGCCGCGCATTCTTCGGGCTTGAGCTCGACCGCTGCAATGTGGTCAATCATAAATAATGTACATTGCCCCAGTAGATTGACGCGCGCGCGCTCTTTGCGCATTTTATGACCGACCAACTTGTTGCAAACTGACGTAAATTGCCACCACTGCACTTGGGTGGTCGGGCAATTCTCTTTATTGCACAAACGTCGAACGGATCGATAGGTTGCGCACGCGCCGGCGGTCGGCGAAACAGCTGCTGCGGATGAGCATGCTGTGTACTCGAGTAACTTTCTCTCAAACTGCAGCGCTGCAGTTTCGTAGTTAGACTGGAGGAGTTGACACTACATCAACGCTACAAACGCACAATTTCAGTGCTTTCTACCTGGCTGTAGGCGTTTCATATGTTCATATGACTTTATTAAATGCCAGTATAGAGAGCGAGAGAAAAGTGATGGCGACGTCATGGCCAATTGCCATCATAATTATCATGCGCTGCGGAGACCAGGCGACGCACCGTTAAACTGGTGACTATAGTTTGTAGCAGACAAACGGGCGTTGATGGTGCAACGAAAACCACAACCACAGCAATAAATATAAATATTTAACACAAGCTGTTGTGTTTCAATGTGAAGCCGTCAAACGTGCTTCAACCAGTAGCAAATACGCCAATATTTACACGAGTTTGATGAGCGCGCACACACCGCTGCGCTGCGCTGCTATTGACGCGCTGTCCAAATTGAAAGCAATGCGCTGAAGACTAAACGGCGACAATTATGACGCTGCTGCTGCGGCGCGCGTAGTAGCAGCAAATATTTCAGCTGAATGGCAAATAAACAATCAACACCAGTGAGCGCGCGCGCAGTTCGAGTGATTTTATTGCACACCTTTCATGAAGATTAATTAATTAATGAGCCCATAAGCTATTGCTGACAACACTTCGATTGTGTGGCAATTATACGCGGCGCGGCTCGTAACTCACTTCCTCAACTATTTTGATTGGGTTAGTGGCGTGAGATTGTTGGTGTTGGCGTTGGCGTGTTGACTATTATATTATTATATGTATATTTACATAATTGTGGGAAACTGGCACTTTTTGGATTTTTATAATAATTATGTTTATGTAAACAAGGCAAATAGGATAAGGAAGTTGAGGCGCAGTTTGATTTTATAGTATTTTGTAAGAAATAGGAGCAAGTTTTTGGTATCAAGATACATACTTTGCCTATTGTCCGATATATCAGTATTTAAAGGCAAATAACCCAGCGAAGTATTTATAAAGCCACCCTCGCTTTGTTCTATAATGAATGAAAAATTTATAATTTTGCTGTTATTCATTATTTTTTCTAATAAATATTTAATTTAACGAATGTTATAGTAAGATTCTTGAAAAGAAATTAAATTATATTTTTTTATTAGGGCTACAACTTTGCTTCCGTCGTTTTTTTTTTTTTGGAAATTTAAGTTTATTTTTGTGTAGGAACGGTTACAAATGTCGATGAGCCTCAGCTGCACTTTTCTTGGAATTAAAAAAGAAAAGCATAATTTCACGCAACTGTCGAGAATTCGGCTCAAAAAGTGACATTTTCGGTTGAGTATAAGTTTGGGATGCAAACAGATCTCTACAAATATTTTGTTGGGTTAATGTTGACACAAATGTCCAAGATCGATATAAAACGATTTAATCGACCAGTGCTTGACCCTACAGACATTCCCGCAAACGACGAGAATTCGGTTCAAAAAGTGAAATTTTCAGTTGAGAATAAGCTTGGGATGCAAACAGATCTCTACAAATATTTTCTTGGGTTAATGTTGACACAAATGCCCAAGATCGATATAAAACGATTTAATCGATTTAATCAACCAGTATTTGACCCTAGAGACATCTATTGGAAAACGGCGGAAGTAAAGTTGTAATAAATGCTGGCTAATCGAGAAAATTTACATATATTCCGAGATAGCAATAAATCCATTGTTTTCTTTGAACGATGAATTGCAGCGTTGTCTAGCTGGAAAACGAAATCTTGTCCAATAAATTTATGTACGAAATCAATTAATGCTTCATCAAGCAATTTAATGTAGTATTCAGAGTCCATTTTTGTTGTTACAAAACAAAGTCTTCTCTCGGTTAGTTAGCCCAGCCCAAACCATGAGTGATCCGCCACCAAACGTTCGTCGCTTACATTTCTGCTTTGGCGACGCCTTGTGCCTCCAATATTTTTGGAGATACTTTGGCCAATCTAAGTTGAAATTTTTTTCGCCAGTAAAAACAAAAGTTTTCCACTCGTCATCCCAAAATCAATATTTTTCGACAAATCGAAGAATGGCTAATTTGTGGTTGTTGGTCACTGACCAACCATTGACCACTGTTGAGACCTAGCATTAATTATTGAATAGTATTCGACCGAATAGAATACGTTCAGCATGCATTGAAAAAAATATAACAGCCATAGTTCAGAGTGTACACGAAGACCGTGAAAAGTGGATTCGGCGCCGTTTGCAGAAATTCGAACTGACGTTAGAAACGACTTGGCGCATCTTATGTCGAGATCTTAAATTAAAAGTGTACAAAATACAGCTTGTGCAAAAAACTGAAGCCGCTCGATGGACTCTTAAAAAGTTTAAAGAAGATCCGAAGTTTTCGATCCAAATTCTTTTCAGCGATGAGTCCCATTTTTGGCACAATGGGTATGTAAACAAGCAAAATTGCCGCATTTGGGCCGAAGATCAACCTGAAGAGATTCAAGAGCTGCCATTTTATCCAGGAAAACCAATGGTTTGGTGTGCTTTGTGGCCGGTAGAATTATACTGGTGAGAACGTAACTGTCAATGGCGACTGTTATCGCGCCATGATAACCGACTATTTGAGGCCTGGAATTGAAGCTCGAGATCTCTGCGACATTTGGTTTAACAAGACGGCACTACTTCCCAAACAACGCATCAATCGATACATTTTTTGAAAGAACTTCGGTGAGCACATTATTTCACGTTTTGAGCCGGACGATTGGCCACCAAGATCGTGTGATATCACACCGTTCGAGGTTTTCCTGTGGAGATATGTAAAGTCTAAAGTCTATGCGGACAATATCGCCTCGATTCAGGCCTTGAAGCAAAAGAACACCCGTGTCATTCGCCAGTTACCAGTCGAAATGCTCGAACGAGTCATCGAAAATTGGACTCAACGGATCGACCATCTGAGACATAGCCTCGCTCAACATTTATCTTTAAAAAATAAATCCCAAATAATGTTCTTTCGAATGATAATAAACATTGCTCATTAAATTTGAATTTTCTGTATTTTTTCGTATTCGTATTAGTGACTAATATACCATCCTGCATACCAATTATACATTTTACACTTGGTTACTCGAAAGATATATATTATTCGGTCATCTAATCCTTTAAGAAAATATTGATAAAGCCACCTAAATTAGTCTACAAGCAAGACCTGAGGGATTCCATGCTAGTAAGAATTGAAATTTGTACGGACGTATTTCCTTATAAATTATTTTCCGAAGATTGAGGTTAGAAGATAATCAAGGAATATACCTGTATAAAACGCAAGATCGCTTGTTATATAGAAGTTTCTAGGGTCCCACATGATTTTCCTCCTTGGAACTGGGATCCTAACCAGGTGTATAAATATACTTGACATAGCGCCGACCTCGATAGTCTATATACATAAGTGTTCTCAATATCAAATAACCTATTTCCAATGTAATATTTATGGAAATCATTATAAAGTAAGAGGGGATTTCCTTGAAAATATTGACTGATACGTTTCCACGAATTTTGACTTAACGCAACCACATGATTTTAAGTAGACAAGCACGACATTTACTAAAGATATGTCAGCTGATTTTTCGTTATATCTATTTCGCAAAACCTCTTCATTGCGACCAACAGCCAACTAGTGGTGAATGGCAACTCATTACCGGCACAATGACATATTTTGCAAAAGTCTACACTGATAACATTCCAGTTTCATGTAGCAGCGGCAATTCTACAAATATTTGCCATGCACTTATGCTACTGAATCTCAGTTGCGCCTTGTTCTTGTTGTTTGGTAGAGTTTACAAGTTTAAATGGCTGTCTTTTTTGTATTTGTTTGCATACGATTTAACCGAAACTGATAAATGCTCAATAAGCCGAAGGCAATGAGGTACATAACTATCTAGTAGGAGCTACCTAGTAGGAAAGCTAGCGTATAAAATGATTCACGAGACTTTGTTTTTCTACTAGTCAATATTGATCCTTAAGTTGCTAAATGTTTCCAAGAAAATCAATCGTAATTAAGACGAACTTTTAATGCCCGTATCATAACCAGGAGGGTAACCTATATTTAATGATTTGACTCCGTTGAACTACTTTCGGTAAAAACTAACAAAAAAGCTACGTCTGATGCTATACAAATCAATATTGGAGCCTTTACTGGAAATATATAGTCGATTAAGCTCCATGAAATGTTTCGAGATCAGACGGAATGGAGCATGTTCTTCATAGATACTGGGGAAAGAGTATGTTCAATGCAGTTTATGACCTAAAAAATGCCAAAATATGTGATATATATGAAAAAATAGGTTATGTTATGATATGATTTTTTTTTTATTATGGTTTTTCAGACAGTGTTGTGTTACTGAATCTTCAGAGAATGCATAATATAATTTTAATGAACTAGTATTTTTAAACTCTACTCTTTGTAATGCTGTACTTACTTTGATTTTGCACATATGAATTGAACTCGTTCCTTACAGTATCGGGAGTTCCCAAGGTTTTCTGTTTTATATCATTTATTTCCTCTGGTTTTAATGCGGGTTCATCATTAAGGTACTGCTGCAAAATAAAGTCATGAATATAGCTTACGATTTAAGAAATTAAAATTAATTATTTGTAATAAAAAATATTATTTATTCAAAAAATTCACAAGTAAAATTGACAAAAACCGAATTTCTTCACTTATACATATAAATATATATGTCGCTTACATAATTGCTATGTGTTATCAAATAAAAACCGCTACTCGACTTTCTTCGTAGCCCCATGTACAAGGTCTGAAATGAAAGTCATAAAGTCAGCATTGGCGCTTCATTGCCACCAGTAGCAAACAGTAAATGCCAATTGAAAATCAATAAAAAATCATTTCCTTCTTAAATTGATTATAATTTTTGTTTCTCTTCAACGCATAACATTTCAACAATATGCTACACATACAACTGTGGCACAATGCTATAACGTATGGTTTTCGATAAATCTCTTAATTAGGCACTTCATTGATTTAATGAGCTTTTATTAACGCGCTGATAGTGATACGCTGACAAAATTATGCATAAAGCTACAAATAAACATTTTGGTGAGTAAATTTTACATTTTACATGCATACATATTTACTTTTTTATAGAAAATATACGCTGATTCATGCTTCATTACATAAGTTCAGTAATGTAATGCAATTTGTCAGCGGTATTTCGGGTTATGCTTTTAAGTACAAAAGAGAGGTATGTAATATAAGCCAAGTCTTCGATTCGCCGCTTATCGCTTTTTCGAGCTCGGCTTTGTTATCAAACAACCATGAATTTATATGGCTGAGTTCACTACAAATGAGGCTGTAGCTATCTGATACAACTGTTATAACAGCTTGCAATTTTATCTGTATTTTATACCAGCCGTTTGTTCGATTCACTACTCGGTAAGCCTAGGGAGATCGAAGATAGCTACTTAAAGAATATGGTGGTATTACTTTTTCACACTTTGCAGCTTCAGTCAGAGAAAATGTCTTTGAATTTTTGCCATTTGAAAATTAACTTATTTTCCTAAATGTTACTGGAACCCTGTAAAAATGAAGGGTACGTATTTATTCGAATTGTGTGAATTTCAGCTCAATTTGTATAAAGTGTTGTTTATTTTATAAGATTTCTTATAAGTGAGTGACAAAAGAACTCTCAACTCATATCAAATTCCCCGAGCGAGTAAAAATATATAAAAAACTGTTAGGTAGGTAGGTAGGTTAAGTTAAGGCCCACCGGGACTGTGATCCCTCTCACTATTGAATCATCTTTGAATCACCCTATGGTCTTGATAAAGTGAAGTAGTTCACACAAATTGTACCACTTCGCCCACAATGTATCAATCGCCTAATAGTTGCGATTCCTTTCCTATGCATTACACCCGCAAAAAGGTGTGTTATCTTCTTCTTCCTGGTTTCCGGGTGTACCCGAAAATTTCACTCGTTCGATTATGACAAAATACAATTGGGCCCATATATTCGGCATAAAGTCCAACAGTTAGTATATGAGGACTGACGTAATATATGAACCGATTTCACTCATTTTCATCACCAAGGTAAACTATTTTGAATACTATACTAATCTTATTAATCATAATCTAATTTTGCTAAGATATCTCACATATTAACCGAGATATGTAGAATAAAGCCCACCGTATTTTTGTAAAACCTATAATGAGGTATATGAGAGCCAAGGATGTTATGACCCGATTTTAATCTTTTTTGTTACGGAGACACACTATTAGAAGAAAAAGATTATCTCTGCATTAAATGAAGATATCTGAAAGATTTGCAGATATTTTTGGTGAAAAATTACCCTTAGGCACTGAGTTCTTCATGTTCGACCACCGGGGTCTTGAAAAGTTATAGTCCGATTTTGACAATTATTTCATAAATAAAAACCTATATTTAGGAATATGGGAGCTATGGATGTTATGACTCGATTTTAACCATTTTTGGTACAAAGACATACTTATTAGAACAAAAAAGAGTCTCTCTGAATTAAATTAAAATATCTGAAAGGTTTACCGATATTTTATTATATATATTACACTTAGGCACTGAATTCATCATTTTCGAAATACGGGGTCTTGACAAGTTAGAGTCCGATTTCGAATATTTTTCCTCAAGGGATGTCCAAGCTCAAATACAGTATTTGTTTACAGTTTTATTACGCTATCTTCATTGGTTCCTAATGTATATCTTATGAAGTGAACGAATCAGATGGAATCCAAAATTGAGTTATGTGGGAAGCTGTCATGGTTGTGAACCGATTTCATTCACTTTTTGCACGTGTCATCAGGGTATCAAGAAAATATTACATACAGAATTTCATTTAAATCGGTCGAGTAGTTTCGAAGATAAGGTTTTTGACCCATAAATGGACGATACCACGCCCATTCTCAGTTTTTTTTTAAATGAGTGCAGCTTTCTTCTATAAAATTTAGTATTTCTGATGTTTTTCCTTACCGAATTAGAACCTTTTTAGTAAATTTCAACATAACCTTTGTATGGGAGGTGGGCGTGGTTATAATCCGATTTCATCCATTTTCATTCCGCATAATGAAATGGCTAAAGGAAACGACTATAGAAAATTTGGTTGATATATGTAGCTTTAGTAGTTAATGAGATATATACAAAAAACTTAGTAGGGGCGGGGCCACGCCCACTTTCCCAAAAAACCTTCTTACAAATATGGCTCTCTCCAGCGTAATCCCATGTACCAAATTTTTTTATAGCACTTTATAGGTTTTCGGTTATCGCAATTTTGTGGGCGTGGTCATCTAAAATCCCTACATTCTTATGGAACGAGGGAACACGTGTATAAATAATATAAAACCTTGATTAACTCGTTACAGTTACCACTCGAAAGTATATAACGAAAGTATATAACTCACTACATTTTTTCTCAACACTGTAGTTCCACGAATGTAATTTTTGGAACACCCTGTAAATGTAATGCACTTAAATACATATACACACACTCTCATATAGTATTCAAACCACTCAGCTTACATACATGCATACATACATATGTACCTGTGCATATTCATGCAAGTCATTAGTCCAAGTAGTTAATTGTAGCACCTTAGTCTTGCTCAATCATTTTGGCGCCGCCTATTGCACTGCAATTTGACTGGTTGACTGGTAGGCAAAACAAGTTTGATAATAATCAGTATAGCAAGTCCTTAAATATCACCTAGAATCAAGTAAATTCTATGTTGCAGGCTGATGTAACGCATAATAGGATGCAATCAGCTGTGTTAAACATGGACCCACAGCAACAATTTGCTGGCAACACACACACACGTATATATATATATGCCTTTAAATATATAGAGTGTGTATGTAATGTATGTGTGTATGTGCGTGTTTGTGATTATATGAAACAACTTGCCGACTGGACATTTTACTTGGTTTCACTTTTGCTGCTGCTGCTGCTGCTGGCAGTGCTCAACGCTTAATACCCCGACTCTTTTACCATACTCTGCCACCGAAACGGGGCCACAACGCACAGCCGTAATTGCTGTAGACACTCAGGCGAACGACAACGGCATGAAATTCCGGTTGACGGTGCTGTGAATGATGAGGACGCACGGCGACGAATGCAACTGATGATGAACGCCCGCCGTGTAGTTCACTGCAGTGCAGTGTAGTGCTAAGCGGTGTCGGGCAGTTGGAAAGTGCAGCAAAGTGCGCGACAGCAATTAACATTGTAAATTGCAAAGATTGCGAAGATTGCAACAAGCTGATTTGCGGCAGCAATGAGCAAAAATCAACTGCATTCTTTGCTTGCAATTCTTTTTATATACAGAGGTTGCTTTGTTGTTGTTGTTGGGTTTTGTAGTTGTAGCAGTGCGCTGTTGATGATGATGATGAAACACAATAGGGCAATTTTAGGACTTATTGAGATTCTAGGTCGGTAATTCCGAAATTCCGAATGCGTTGGAGAAAGGCGGCGCACATACGATACATATATATATATAGGTACATATATAGTACATATATAATAATGAGTCTTTCAGTGCCTAAGTATGTATGTACTTATGTACTTCAGTGCAATTTTGTAGCTTCCGAAAGAAAATTACACAACCAACCTGTTGTTTCTTATAAGGCTATTTCCCTTATAGGTGCATAACAGTAACTGTAGCATGTAATATATGGCATATATACATAAATACATACTTCAATGAAATATACGCGATTGTTGTGGGAAAGTATGACAACTCCTACTAACACTGTACTTATAAAATCATCTGTTCTGATAAGCGATCATTGGTGGTAGGCACCAAAAGAGGAGAAACATAAATTATTTCTGTTACCAGAATGAAAAAAAGGTAGCTGTACTTAAATTCATAATTTTATATATATAATTTCTTAAACCCATATAATATTCATAATATTTGAAATAATAATTTAATAATATAGTACAGTGGAACTTCTCTAACTCGAATCACCAT
Organism: Zeugodacus cucurbitae; assembly: GCF_028554725.1. Classification (NCBI taxonomy): domain Eukaryota; kingdom Metazoa; phylum Arthropoda; class Insecta; order Diptera; family Tephritidae; genus Zeugodacus; species Zeugodacus cucurbitae. The sequence goes on from NC_071668.1 coordinate 21,157,621, forward strand.
ATTCCACAAAAAAACTTGGAGTTAGAGAGACTTCGAGTTATGGAATTTTCAGTAGGAAATATAATTTTTCAAAAAGGAGTAAAATATATTTATACCCTACTTTATTTATTTAATTCGCAAAACGTTTTATTGTCATATGTTAAAACATGTATTCTGATTTTTTTCTGTTGCAGTTTGCTATTGTTTGTCTCTTGACTTTTGTATTCCATGCCTTTGTTACAGGATTTATGCAATTCATAAGTGTAATATCATACTTTTTGCTCGCCTCCATAAGATATAGAGGGACTCTTCTAAAATTTTACCTCGATAAAAAAAAATTTAAATTTTGTATTATGCCCTTGTCGAAAAGTTCGATTTATGGAAGGTAATTTGTATGAAATTTGACTTCTATTGCCTCTTCGAAAGTTCGAGTTATGGAGAACTTCGAGTTATTACTTTCCATAGAATATTTATAATATTGAACTGCATCTATCAACAATACCCCTAATAACTATTGAAGATATCGGAATAAGACTTTACACAAACACTGTTCGTCTAATAATCGTTCAAATCAGACTTATCTGTTGTCTCAATGAAATATAATATATAAATGATCAACATGACGAGTGGAGTTGAAATCCGGATGTCTGTCCGTCCGATAACATCTAAAGTGCCATAACTAAGCCTTAAATAAAGCTATAAAATAAAATAAAAATATATAAATTTTCGTGCAAAGGATCGCACTAGAAAGGGGCATATCCGGATGTAATTTTTTTGGGAAGTGGGCGTGGCCCCGCCCCTTAATAGGTACTTTGTACATATCTTGTAAACTTCTAAAGCTATATGAACCAAACTCTCTTCAGTCGTTTCTTTTAGGTACTACCTTATACAGTACGAAAATGGAGGAAGTCGGATTATAACCACGCCTACTTCACATACTAAAATTATGTTTAAAACTACTAATAATACTTTAACTCAGCAATGGAAAACACCAGAAACCTTAAGTTTCATGGTAAAGAAGATACGGAAGGGCTTCATGGTATACATAATTTTAAATGGGCGTGGTTCCACACACTTATGGGTCAAAAACTATATCTCCGAAACTTCTCGAAGAATTTAAATGAAATTCGGTTCATAATATCTTCCTAGCTTCCCAATGATATGTTGTGAAAATAGTCCAAATCGGTTCACAATCACGCCTACTTCCTATGTACCAGAACTTTGAAGTCGATTCAATATAGATTTACAATATATAAAGTAAGCACTAGTAAAGATCTCGGAACAGAACTTTGCAAAAATAAATAAAGAGTGGCATCGCCCTTCTAAAAATCTTCGAAATCGGTCCACAAGTTTTCAAGATCCTCAGTGCTTCTAATAAATTTTTTACTGAAAATATATTTTGAAGGAATTCAGGGGGAATATGTTTCTTCTAATAATATGCCAATTTTGCTTAATATGATAACATAAATATTGTATAATAGCCATATTCGATCCGTCATCTTTCTCATCTCTTTGTTTAAGTTCTGCTCGCATGTTATTTAGTTAAAATCAATAAAAAAGAGGTTAGACCTCTACAAAATGGTATAACTGCTTATTAAAATAAGAACTTCAGCATTATACCTACGGTATTTATACCAGTTGCTCGTTCGATTCGCTTCTTTCAAGCTTCTTAAAACTTTGAATCTAAACCGATATCACTTTATCAATTGTTTGAAGTTTTTTCGAAAAAAATGGAAAATTTTAGTTTCCCTAACCTAAATATAAAAGCTCTCAACAACCTCAGATCACTAAGATGAGATGTGGTTTTGTCTAAACCTAGCGCCTGCTACAGATAATGTAAGCAATACAGCTGAAAATTTAATCGTCAAAAAAAAAATTACAATTAGACTTTTGGACATTAGACGATTAGTATGTAAGATATCTTATCAAAATTAAGTGAAATTGTATATAAATTAGTTCGCAAAAATGGTTGACTTCGGTCCAGGTAGTACCAGCCATCATACACTCTATATAATGATTTTCATTATTCTGGTGCAGCTTATGCCGAATATTTGGGTCGAATTTGGGTCGTGGAAACATATTATTAAGTATAGACCTTCCACTAGCACCAATACACCCGGTAAAGTGAAAAATCTTCTAGACCTTGGTCTAGTCCCCATAAATAATGGTAAATACTGACCTAATCTGGGCTTTACTGTAAACGTATTAAGCTATTTCGCAAGACCAGCATTTCTGTCGATCTTGTTTTTATGAACAAGTAATGCAAATAATTCACGGAAAACCCAAATATGAGATTACTATATTACATGAGATTATTTGATTCGAACATTGATTTGATTTAGCAATCATACATACATATGTATATACATTAATCATTTCCTAATATGACAGCTCTTTATCACTGAAAACCTTGTAAACTAACGCATAAATTGTTATTTATGAAATAGTGTCGGAAGCACTGAGAAAGTTTTCGCAAAGCCTGGTTATCAGTTCCGCGAAATCAGTAGATTTTATGAGAAGAATTCTTCGCGGTTGCTGATTTATTGCCATTATTTTCACTAATATGCCAATTAGATTTATAGAAGTGCTCTAGAGACTCTAATAAATGCTTGTTAAACAGAAGAGGAAGTCGCATAACAATAGTTTATGACACGACCTCCTTTGACGAGCAAATTTTAGTCTAAATTTAATAATTTAACTAATATGACTTCAGCAGGCTTCAAATTAAATATTTAAATCGAGACGGTTCCTTAAAAGACAATATTCCGATGAAAATATTTTATTTTAAATTCTTTAATACTAAGAAATTGCTCCAAAGCCACTTAAAATCATTCTCCCAACCTAAGGCAGCACCTAATGTTTGTCGCACGCACTTATTAGACTCCACTGCATGGGAGCATAGAAATGGTCGCATTCGTGCAATTTTGCTAAAAGCAACAGTATCTGTCTTTTCACACCACAGGCCTGTCATAGCCCACTGCCGCGCGCAACACCTACGCTATCCGACGATTCTTTATGCTGGCCAACAACAATGCTTTGGCATGGCATAAACAAGACTTTTGTTTGGGCCAACGATGGCACTTATGAAAATTAAAAATACTGATAATAACAGTGATAATGCGAAAATATATGCGAAAACATGTGCAGAAATTAGCGTGGGAAGCATTTAAGCATTTGCGAGTAGACTGAAATAGACGCAAATAGCATAGAATAGACTAGTCTTTGAAAGGCGTTGTATGTATGTATCTAAAAGCACATGCTTACAGGCTTAACTAAGTGTAGATAGATATATTCAAAAGAAATCGCAACCATGTGTGAAAGCATTATTTATATTCATACATATTTATGTTTGTTATATTGGAGGTGTTGCAGAGATACCAAGTTCATAACGAAATCAACATCACAACTAAACGTATGTGATATGAAACCGAAAAGTTATTTTGTAATAAAGGTTATACGATGGAAACTTAGTAAGAGCGCGATCTCAATTCTCTATTTTTTATTCTCACGCTTAAACAAAATGCATCACTGATTCCATGACCTGTAGTCTAGACTGTCTATACGAAGCTAAGTTTAGCCACATATTTGTCTAGGTTATGCTAAATTGGTAATACAATTTAGTTTATTTAATCCTATCTAAAAAAATGTAGAAATTCCGTATAGTGGTCGGAATGAAGAGAAATATTTTCTAAAATATACACATATGTATTAAGCCCCTCGTGGTTAAGATAAAAATATCAATGGATGAGTTTTTATAATTTTCCATGATATTATTTCACCATAAAATATTTGTGGAAATTTTAGAAGTGATAGGTTCTTTGAAGATTATTATTAGGTGAGAGAACTCCCGAGTAACAAGTTTCAAGCGATTCCCATGAATTTTTCAAAAAAAACGTCCGTCATCACTCCGTCCGACTCCAATAGTCGGCATTTTGAATTTTGAAAAACTAACGCCGCATTCGTAATCCGTGACCCCGAAAACCCCAGAGTAACGAGTTTCAAATGAATTTATAAAATGGATGTGTGCCATATTGGGTTTTTAAAGTTATGTCAAAACTCTGATCTGATGGGGTTAAATGGACCGGATTCGGATTCCGCGACCCCAAACACATAAGGAACACATAGTAAGATCCTCAGTTCATGACAAATTTTATTTTTTGTGTGGCTGTGTAATCAGATCGATATAGTTGGAAGAGACTTCCATTTATATCTAGTCCTGAATTGTCTTTATAGGAGAGTTACCTAAAATTTCTAGGTGAAAACTCGAGTTACGGATCGCGCTATTCAAATCAGGGACAAATATATTGTTGTAAAGGAAATATAAGTTGTAAAGAAAATAGACCATTTAAATATAATTCGATGGTATAAATTAAATGGATTGGTATAATAAAATATATATAGAACAACTATATTGAAATAAGAGAGCGTTCTCGTATTTAATTCAACTAGATTAAAGTAAATTATTGAAGAAGAAAGGAAAGTTCTATCTCTCAAACATACAACATTCAAGTAGATAAAAGGCGAATTAAAAATGGTTAGAATGGCATACATTTTTACGTATCTTTGGAAAGATTTACATTAGCTCTCTTATCCATCAAACTAGTTCTAACAATAAAATATTGTCTGTTAACCGATATTTTCTTATTAAATTCAGGCTTACCGCTAAAGGTTGGAGAGCGACGAATCGAAAGCTCAACTGGTATAAAGCAATAGTAAATACCGATTGAATGAATTTCTGTTTTACAAGTTTAAAGCAGTATACATACTGTATAGAACTCAAGTAGTTAACTGTTTCCATACGAAAACTTTCTGACAAGTCACCAACCAAGGAAGAAGGTTTATATGAAAATGTTTTTATTTATTCAGGAAATGATACAAAATTTTAAAAATGTACTAATATTGGTGGTTCCTTTCAAGAGAAACTTTTGAAAATCGATCGTTCCAGTTTTTTAGCCAATAGAGATGAGGGTTTCCATGAGAATGGCAATATGAAATTACTATCGAAGTGGCAAAAGGTGGTAAAAGGAATAGAACAAAGCGGTGAATATTTGACCTCAATCGAATCATTCTCATCTTGCTATATAAAACCTTTACTTTAATACAGAAATAATGTATTTATTTTCACTAGACATATTCAGTTATATTTATCAATAGAACAAATGGAATATAGATCATTTGGGCATATCTCGGTGGGAATGGACGGTCTGGCAGGTATCGATTACTTAATACCATTTTCCAATTAGGAAAGAAGGTTCCGTTTAAACATAGAAAGAGATGGCTGGCGTAAAAGCACGGTACTAAATACCTATCTAATAGGCGCGGAGATATATATACTATTCAGACTTAGTAAAGCTGCCTTTCAAACTACCGAATTACTGCAGTATATTTTGAGCGGAGGTGCTTACTATTGTGGGAGCCGCCGAGCTAGCCTCCAATGCAACAGCTGACTCTAGAGTTAATATAGGCAACCGAGTTAATATCGACGTAGACAGTCAAGCAGCAATCAAGGCAATAATCTCATTTCGCAACTCGGCCAAAAGTGTGTTGAGTAACAGGGTGACAGTAGACGGAGTTGTACGGAGCAAGTGGCTACACTTCCACTGTGTGCCAAGCCACAAAAGCATTGAGGGCAATGGGATTATAGACGGGATTGCCAAACTCCAGGCCAGACGTTGATCTAGGCAGCAGCATGGCAAGGAATATCATAACGCGTTTGAAAAATATACCGGAGGGTAAAACCGCTAAAGCCATGTATAAAGAGATAGACCACAAATACACTGTGGGATGTCCACAATAATAATAAATAAATTATAATTCTTAAGTAGGACGTGTGTAGCTGCTGCTGCGAGATCACCAGAAAAAGGGAGGATCGAACAGATGATATTTCAGTGTTGCCATATCAGCATCAAATAATTATATTGCAGGGTTGCATTTTAGTTGATGATGTTGATTGAGGTTTGGCCTTGCCACAATACAAAATCTCTATTGGCACTCGATAGAAGGAACTGAAGGAGTATGGTTGCAATTCTCACTGACCACAGTCTGGTTGCGGCACACGCCTGTAAGATGGGACTGACAGAACGAGATGACTGCAAGAAATGTCAAGAGGAAGGCAGAAGAGAAACAATGCAGCATCTCGTGTACGCTTGTCCTGCATTGTCAAGGCAACGGCGCCAGCATTTTGGGTTCACACAGTACGAGAATCTGGAATAGGTATCGTCAAAACCTTCTAAAATTCGCCTCAAGCGCTGGGTGACTACGTGACAGCAGTCCATCTTGTCTCGCAAAGCACGAAAACTGTGCTGGTGGCTTATTGGCCTACCAGATCAACCTAACCTAACCTATATTTATCAATGAAAACACTTTAGTGCAAAATATAAATGGTTGTTGTCTGAGTACTAAAATTGTGTTGTCGGTCCATAATTGGACATAATATTTTTTTGTCTATTTTAGACTATTACGAGACTATTTATAAATGACAAAAATCTGACAGCTGACATCGCGAGGTATTAAGCCATGTAATAGTGCAGTCACTTGTAAGGAAAAGAGGACGACTGTCTGACCAATCGGGCTTGCCTTTCACACAAGTTAAGATAGCTTACAGCAAATTTATTTGACTACAAGTAATTCTACTAAGGCGCTTTAAAAAAGCTGGCTACTTATGTTATGTGCGTTTCCTTCTAACTTTTATGCTAATAACACTTAATACCGCGTGTGGGCACACAAAATATGTGCAACCAACAAATGAACTGTGTAAGTAGGCTTAAAGTGTACTGTGTCGTGACGGTATTCCTATAAAAATCAACATTTTATTGCATTTACTTAAACCTAACTACGAAAAAAAAAACGAAAAACGACTTACATCATCCATCATGTCAAATGGCAAACGATTGTTGCGCAACTCCGACGCTTGTACGCGATGATGATCGCGTGCCACCCGCGCGTGTTCGCTCTCATATTGCTGCTGCTGCTGGTGCTCTTCACGTTGCCAATGCTGACGCCTATGCAATTGCATTTGTTGCGCATGCCATTGCTCTTGATTGTGCCGCAATTGTTGATGGTGCTGCACCGGTCGCCACTCGACATCACCACCATCAATGCCATCGTCAATGCCACTGTCATAAGTGTAGCCACCGATATCGGAAACGGCAAGTGGTTGTAACTGTGACTGTGTCGCATGCGGCGATTCATTCGGCTCATCATCGGCAGTGTAATCATAATACTCGACATCATCATCATCCACATAATCGACGCTTTTGTCATTTCGTGTGTTCTCGGTTGTGAGGCCGTCATCCGTTGTCGTGCTCACAGCCGCTTTGTGCTCCTTAATGCCGCCGCCACCGCCGCCTACTGTGGAATGCGTATGCGCATGCAAGACTGTAGAGCTCGCAGCGTCGTCGTCTTCGTCGTCGTCGTCAGCATTATCAGTGTCTACATTAATTTGACTGCTTGCGTGCACGACTTTATTATGGTGCATGAGATGCACAACAGATGTCATTGTCGTGGCTTTTCTGCGACTCAAATCGGCTGCTGGCTGTAGTTTATGATGTTTATGATGATGTTGTTGCTGATGCTGTTGTTGTTGTTGTCGTATTATCGCTTGTTGTTGGTAATCATTTTGCGTATTGCCTTTGTTCGCCTCATCAACGGTAATTGTGCGTTCGTTGTTGTTGTAGTTGTTGTTGCTATACGTAGGCGGCCAAGTCGGCTTAACCAGTTCGTCCACTCCAGCCAGCTCAACAGTCTCGCTGCCATTATCCATGACTGTCGTTATCGAAGTCCTTGACTTTAACGCGTTCTTATGTTGCGCATGCGTATGCTTTTGTTGTAGTTGTTGTTGCAATTTTTTCTGTTTATCTAATTCTAATTGCATGTCATAACTGACTTTGTGTTGTTGTTGTTGTTGCTGCTGTTTGTGCTTGTGCTGAAAGTTCAAACTCTCCATTGCATCAGCGGCGGCTGGCGTTGTTATTTCACTAGCCATCGCAACACTTTCGCTTTTCACCCCATCAGCATGCTGTTGTTGTCTATGCCGGCTGTGATGTGCTGCTGTTCTATGCATATGTGCGCTTTTATGCCGCACGTGATGCTGCTGCTGCTGCACTAGATTCTCTTCATTCTCGTTGAATTCCATGCTAGCATCATGTTGTTGGCTGACGTCAGCCGCATAGCTGGTGGCTAATGGTTCGGCAATCTGCACACTAAGGCAGTTTAGCACAAGGAATACAACAATAACAGCGAATAGGTTTTGCATTATGTTTTTGTTGTTGTTGTTTTATTTTTTTTATTATTATTGTTTTCACTCAATCGCTTATGCGGAAAATACTGTTTTAATGGTTGCCGCGGCTGCTTCCACTGCTTATTATTTTTTTCTTTTTCTTCTTCTTTTTTTCACTTCTTCTTTATTTTGCTACTTTGCAGGTTTTTATTGCTGCTGCGTTCACTTTTATCTTTTTACACTTTTAATGGTTTGAGAATTTTCACTTTTTCACACCTCACAGCTGCCACTGTACGTGCCGCATACGAGTACACAACACTGTAGAGTTAGACCTGTATGTTGAATATCGTGTAGACAGTTTAAATATTTGCTAAGAACATTTTATGTCAAAATTAACTAGATTATACCGGTTCAGTGAATCGTCGGTATGTTTGGTTGTCTTTTTGAGTTTTCGACTTCCTTTAGGTCGACTATATATGAGCGTAACTGATGAGAATGTGTCTTCAGATTAACATATCCAACATATATACATATTATACATATTTACTGATGCCTACAACTTGAATACAGTCATCCATACAAATAAAATGAAGTGTTCAAAAAATAACGGGAATTTTGGTTTTTGAAAAAATCTTACAGTCGTCGAAACACTTCTCAGACTCGACTTTTGGGATAGCCTTTTCAACGATTTTCGTATGCATGTATACGATGATTCTTTTTTTTAAGAAATCACAGGGAGTAAGGTCAGGTGAATATGGAGGTTGGGGCATTGCATAGTTACAGTATTGTTTTTGCTCAAGAATTCAGGAACAAGCATCGAAGTGCGAGCGGCTGCTCCACAGACAAATTAAGCAATGAATTCTGACAATCTGGTTCTTCAAACCCGTAAAATTTCAAAATTCCCGTTATTTTTTGAACATTAAAAAATAAAAAAATTGAAAAAATGGACACTCCAAACCCTTAAAATTTTAAAATTTCTGTTATTTTTTAACAATAAAAAAATTAAAGAAATGGACACTCGAACCCCGAAAATTTATAATTATAAAAAATTCCCGTTATTTTTTGAACAATAAAAAAATTAACAAATGGACACTCCAATCCTGAGAAATTTAAAAAATTGCAAATTCCGTTATTTTTGTAGCAATAAAAATTAAAAAAAATTAAATTTTGAAATTCCCGTTATTTTTTGAACGAAAAAAAAATAAAAAATTTTAAGAAATGTATTCTCCTAACCCTTAAAATATTATATTTCAAAATTTCGTTATTTTTTACAATAAAAAAAAATTTAAGAAATGGACGCTCGAAACCCGAAAATTTTAAATTTAAAAATTCCCGTTACTTTTTGAACACAACTCGCATTTACATATCTCTTCCGTGCATGTTTTGTATCAATTTTCATGCACTTCACTGCCTTTCCAGCACGAAACTACACTTTATAAAGTGCCTTCTTCTTACTTTTCTTGTTGTTGCTGCTGCTTTGGTCAAGCCATTAGGCCTATAGGAGAGCGTAAATATAGACTTCGAGTGCTGGAACAGTCAGCCGTCTGTTAAATACAGCGCTAAATGGCAGCCATTAAGGCAATGTTTAGTAATGTCTAACAACACCAATTACTAGCGCTTGATTAACGTTGCTGTTGTTGTTAGCAGCTACAAACTGGCAGTTATATTAGCAGTCAGCTATATTAACGTTCGCTCGGTCAATCTTTGCTGCCGACTTTTAGCGTCTACTATTCTACATCCAATATTTGCATACGCTTTGACTACGGCTATAAACATAAGTCTCGACTTATTAATTGCCTTGTCAGTGGTGGCGCTGTCAGCCGTCAGCTGTCAGCAGTCTGGTTATTGTTGCTGTAGCGTCCAGCATTTGCGTTTAGCACGCTATTAAGCAATATACAAATGATTAGTTTTTTAACGCTAGTGGGCTGTAGCTGTCTATTTGACCCAATTAATGCGTTTTGCGCTCTGTATCCGAAGATTCCCGGCGCGCTGACAACAAACACACACGCACACGGCACGCAATTAGATAATCAAAATACATTTGGTGAGTTTGTTGCGATGAGCTTATAATTATCATATGGAGGTATTGAGCTATGTAGGGAGCTGTATATGCCTGTGCTGGAATGAGCATTTGTATTGAAAGGTGTTTGCGCAGCGTTAGACGCCCCGCGAATATTGTTTGTATATATGTGTGCATGCGCTTGTATATAAATAAAATATAAATAAAACTGACAAGTAGAACAAGTTTAGTAAAACAGCAGTGTGTTGATAATGCAAAATATGTGACTTGTTTTTGGAATTTATTGACTCGAGCATGCAAAGTTGTGACGAGATTTGAGCGGGGAAATTTATGGCAAAATTTTTAATGATTTTTATGTGCTTTTTTGAGTCGTGTATGTAAAAATATGACGAGTTTTGTTCAAAAAAAAAAATATATATATATATATACGTTTCTGATGCGTTTTATTGACTTGGGCAGGCAAATTTAAGACAAAATTTATTGGAATTTTTTTCAAAAATGTTTAAAACATTTTTATGCGCTCATTTCATACAAAGTAGCGCCAATTTTGCTTATATTTATTTGTTTAAATACAAAAAGCCGAAGAAAACACAAAAATATACAACAAACATACCAAAGTATACTGCTAAAAAAGAATAAAGTGAAAATAGTATATTCGAAACCAATTTTGTTAAATTTAATATTTCTTTTGATCCATTTTTTTTTATTTTTTTAAACTTTTTCTGAAATTTATTTTTATTCAATTATTTTCGAAACTTTTTCACTTGTATAAATTAAAATCTGTTTTAATTTTTTCAAAACTTTATTTTTAAAATTTCATTTTTTTTCAAAACTTTTTATATTAAATTGAATTTATTTTTCAAAACTTTTTATATTAAATTGATTTTATTTTTCAAAACTGTTTATCTTAATTCTTTTTTAATTTTTTTCAAAACTTTATTTTTCAAATTTCATTTTTTTTTTTCAAAAGTGTTTATCTTGTTTATTGTTTATATCTATGTTTATTTGTTTTTTAAATTTCTTCAAAACTTTTTACTTAAATATAATTCAAAATAAAAATTTCAAAACATTTTTTTTAATTTAATTTGTTTTTTAAATTTTTCAAAACTTTTTATATTGAATTAAGTTTTCTTAAATCTTTCAAAACGTTGTTTCTGAAATTAATTTTTTTTTCATAACAGTTTTCCTTAAAATAAAAATATTGAATCTAAAATTTATTTATTAAAATTAATTTTAATTTTTGTTCAAAGCTTTATTTCTCAAAATTAGTTTTTTTTTCAAAACGTTTTATCTTAAGTTAATTTTTTTTTTAATTTCCTTTAAACTGGTTACTTAAATTTAATTCAAAATAAAAATTTCAAAATTTTTTTTCTTAAATTAAATTAATTTTTAAATTAAAAAAAAAACTGTTTGTCTTAAATTTAATTTAATTTTTTTAAATTTTATTTTTAAAATTTCTTTTTTTACAAACTTTATTTCTCAAACTTACTTTTTTCAAAACTTCTTGTATTAAATTTAGTTTTATTTCAATTTCTTAAAATTTTTTTAATTAAATTTAATTTAAAAAAAATTTCGAAACCTGTTTAATTTGATTTCTAAATTTGTAAAAACTTTTTTATTTTAAATTTCATTTTATTTTTAATTTTTTCAAAACTTTATTTTTCAAATTTAATTTTTTTTCAAAACTTATTATCTTAAAATTTTTTTAAATTTCCCTTAAACTGTTTTACTTAAATTTAATTCAAAATAAAAATTTCAAAATTTTTTTTCTTAAATTAAATTAATTTTTAAATTAAAAAAAAAACTTTTTGTCTTAAATTTAATTTAATTTTTTCAAAATTTTATTTTTAAAATTTCTTTTTTTACAAACTTTATTTCTCAAACTTACTTTTTTCAAAACTTTTTATATTAAATTTAGTTTTATTTCAATTTCTTAAAATTTTTTAATTAAATTTAATTTAAAAAAAATTTTGAAACCTGTTTAATTTGATTTCTAAATTTTTAAAAAACTTTTTATTTTAAATTTCATTTTATTTTTAATTTTTTCAAAACTTTATTTTTCAAATTTAATTTTTTTTCAAAACTTATTATCTTAAAATTTTTTTAAATTTCCCTTAAACTGTTTTACTTAAATTTAATTCAAAATAAAAATTTCAAAATTTTTTTTCTTAAATTAAATTAATTTTAAAATTTTAAAAAAACTTTTTGTCTTAAATTTAATTTAATTTTTAATTTTTTCAAAACTTTATTTTTAAAATTTCTTATTTTACAAACTTTATTTCTCAAACTTACTTTTTTCAAATCTTTTTGTATTAAATTAAATTTTTTTTAATTCCTTAAAAATTTTTTAATTAAATTTAATTTAAAAAAATTTTCAAAACCTGTTTAATTTGATTTCTAAATTTTTAAAAGGCTTTTTATCTTAAATTTCATTTTATTTTTAATTTTTTCAAAACTTTATTTTTCAAAATTAATTTTTTTCAAAACTTTAATTCTCAAATTTACTTTTTTTCAAAACTGTTTCTCTTAAATTAATTTTTTTTAATTTCTTCAAAATATTTTTAATTAAAATTAATGTAAAAAAAATTTCAAAACTTTTTTACTGAATATAAGTTTAAAAAATTTTCAATACTTTTTTCTTAAATTTAATTTGATTTTTAAATTTTTCCAAAACTGTTTTACTTTAATAAATTTAATTTAATTTTAATTTTTTCAAAACTTAATTTTTCAAATCTAATTAATTTCAAAACTTTATTTTTCAAATTTAATTTTTTTCAAAACATTTTATCTTAAATTAATTTTTTTAATGTTTTCAAAACTTTTTTTTATAGAATTATTTGATTATTTTATTTTTTTTTAACTTTTTTTTAATAATTTAATTTTTTAAAACTTTTTCTTTATTAAATTTAGTTTGTTTTTTAATGTTTTTCAAAACATTTTTTTCGAAACAGTTTTTCTTAAATATTTTTTTTTTTTTAATTTTTTCAAAACTTTTTGCATGAAATTATTTGTTATTATTATTTAATTTATAATAATAATTATTTATTTTATTATTTTAAAACTTTTTATGATATTTAATTTTTTTAAGTTATTTTCTTTATTTTAATTTTTCATTATTAATTTTTTCAAAACTATTTTTCTTGAATTAATTTTTTTTTTTTATTTAAAAAATTTATTTTTTGTTATATTTTTCAAAATTTTGTTTCTCACTTTTTTCTCAAATGTTTCGTTCAATATCGACGTGCTTTTCAATTTATGCCACAACGCGCTTTTCACACACACATACTTTTCATAATTTTATTTATAATAATTCTTCCATTTTGACTGCTAGTCGACTAGACAGTTGCCAAGTTCGAAGAACGCTTCAAGGCATTAACTGACGCCCACTTATTTAGAATACCGCGACAAAGTGGCATCTTCGCCAAGTCGCACACTTGTTTTATCTGTCTTACTGTGCCGCTGTGTGCCGGCGGCGTGTATTTGGTGGGAAATCCAAATTTAGCTACGGCATACGTTGCCAATTCGACCACGCGTGCTGGCCACCTGATTGTCATAGGCTTTACAGACACTATACTTATACTATAATTACAACAACACAGCGTCAATATGAAATGTTATCTGTATATATAAATGTATGTGTGCCTTGCAATCAATTCACTCATAATAATAACGTAGAACAAGTTCACTAGCAGAAAAGTGGATGCACATGCAAATTCTTCGTATTGTGTATGTATGTATGTATATATGTTTGGCTCTGCGAATATTTATTGCACGTTAAGGTGAAGTTCACTGCATTCTACAATATTTTATTTTTTATTTTTTTATATTTTATTTTATTTTTTGCTTTATTTTTAAACAGCACTTTGAGTTTAGTTGTTGCTTACAAGTTTCATTTCGCATACAGCTGAGTATACGCTCGACTCTTTGAACCGGCACATACAGCTACGGGATTTGCTGGTTCTACGCGTACGCTTGCCGCCTTTAATTTCGCTCACATCGCGTGCAAGAATTTTCACAAACAAAAAGCGACTATTTTTTTATAATTTTTTCACTTTCATTGCACGTCTGACAAGCTCCAACAGCTGTCTATACGGATTTTTTGGCGATCCTTTGCAGCGGTGCTATACTATAGAACGCGTTAGTTAGTCACCAGTGCGCCATAACGAACACTTTATTAATTGTGAACACTCGAAATGCTTGGTATTTTATTAAATTTCGAATTTTGCTAAGCGATCCACCGTGTGTATCCGCTGTACGCGTTGTTGTCTCACCGACGATTCTCGCGGACTGTTGTCGCAACGCAAGCATGCGTTGCCGCAAGCTGGTAGGCAGTCAGCTAGCTGGCAGTCTTGCTGCTGCTGCGGCTGCTGATCGTGGTTCGTAGTCACCGTCGTCGATCGGTTGCCGGGTTGTTCACACACACACAGCTAGAGCCGGTATGTGCGCCAGCGTTGACTTTACGCTGCGCCGAATATTGTGATATTTGCGTTGGCCGTGCTCGCATACGGCTGATGATCATCACCACCAACGACATTCGCATTATTTAAAGTTTTTCTTAACGCTTTCGTGACTGCTCGCCGTCAAAGGGTACATATACTGGAGACAGCTGTTGCGCTCGTATTTGCTTTTTTTAAATTAACATCGCTGGTGAAATCCTGCAAAAATATTTCTCAATAATGAATTACACACACGCACATAAACAAGTGTACAATCAATGTATAAGTCTGTTATTGATAGCTCATCAGACCATCTGGCACTCGATTATGTGCATAAATCGGTATTGAATTGCTCCAATTTGTGTATTTACACCCTTTAATTATGCTACGTCAATTTATTTATTTTTATATATGTATGTATGTATTTTTGTAAAGATAGAGGGTTTTTCAAAAGGAACGCTACAAAAGTAGACCGACGCTATATTTTTTCCCCGCTCTTTCGACATTTCTCTTCAGTAAGGTTTGTCATTTTATCCTGTAAAGATATACAATCCAACAATGAGTCGAAATTATTAAAATTTACTACCGAAAAGCGAGGCGTATGGGTCTGGTGGTGAACGAGGACAAGACGAAATATCTCCTGTCATCAAACAAACAGCCAGTGGCTCCCACGTCACTGTTGACAGACATAACTTGTAAGTCGTAGAAAATTTCGCCTATCTGGGAACCAACATTAACAGCAGTAACAATGTCAGCCTGGAAATCCAACGCGGAATCACTCTTGCTAACCGGTGCTCCTTTGAACTGAGTAGGCAATTGACAAGTAAAGTCCTCTCTCGACGAAACAAAATCAAACTCTACAAGTCGCTTTTCATTCCCGTCCTACTTTTTGGTGCAGAAGTGTGGACGATGTCAACATCAGATGAGACGGCACTGGGAATTTTCGAGAGAAAGGTTTTGCGGAAGATTTATGGTCCTCAAAACATTGGCAACGGCGAATGCCTCAGACGATGGAACGATGAGCTGTACGAGTTATACGACGTCACTGACATAGTTCAGTGAATAAAAAGACAGCGGCTACGCTGGCTAGGTCATGTTCGATGCAGTACCTGCCGGAGGAAGGTCTCCACTCTGTTGGAAGGACCAGGTGAAGAGCGATCTGGCTACACTTGGGATCTCCAACTGGCGCCGAAATGCGAGGGAAATAGAGGAGGAGGAATCACATACATACTACCGAAATTAGGAGTCAGTGGCCTCAAATTTAAGAACGCTACGTCCAATTTATGATCGTTAAAATCGTCCTGTCCGACCGCTCAATGATAACCGAATATTATTGGCCCGAATCGGTTGATATGGACTTGGACAATATGTGGTTCCAGCAGGACGGCGCCACAAGCCACAAGGTGTAGGTCACAATCGATTTAGTGAAAGCCAAGCTTCGTGAGATAACACGAACTGGACTTCTCCAAGCGTGCTCGTCCCAACCGTTTTTGTTTTATTAAAAAAAAAAAAATTTTAACGCTCTTATTGGAAAACCCTTTACATTTACTCGTAATATCCGCTCATTATTAATAATAATGTTGGGAATTCCCCACCAGCTGAAATGACGTGCAATCTATTCTCTCAGCACTTATTTCTCTGCCCTTGAATATGCTGTTTCGCCGTCTTTGGCGTTCACTTACATCAAATGGCAATCAAAACGTTCTGTTAATGATAACACACACAGTCAATTTAAAAATTCGTTTACTTAATTAATAAATATGTGGTGTCTCAGGCATACGTGTCAAATGTCTTAATTATTTTTCGAATTGTGAGTGTGTTAAGAATCTTATAATTGAAATTCAATGTGTGCTATATGTTCAATTGTGGCCGCAAAAGCATTCCTATAAATAAATAAATAAGTCATTTAATAAAAGAGACCTTTAAGCTACTCAATTTAAGAACAGTATATATTCATATTAGGCCCCAATGATCATAGTTTCATATTTATTCGACTGACTAATAATTAGAACTTCATATGATATACAATGATCTATTAAGTGCGATTGGGTTGAATTGATTTTCATAGATGATACTAGTTCAATAATACTATTGAAATCAATATCTCGTTCTTAAAAAGTGTACTACTTTTTCTTTCTCTCCCTCTCTCTCACACACTCTAAATCTAACCCTTTCCAAATTTCTTTGTAAACACGTTTCATATTAAAAGTAGCCGTAGTTTTGGACTACATAATTCCGAAAAGAACATCAAACCCATGTTTAAATAGAATTTCGAACACAAAAGATTGACTGAAACGCCGTCCGGTCCGGTCTGATATGGAACTTGACCCAGCGTCTAGAACTTTTAATTACTGAGAACGCAATGGAATCTAACTTAGCACAAATACTTGACTTGACTAATTGAGGATGGTTCTCCCTACCATATAGCTAGATGTTCTATCCAACTTGAAAGGCTGATATTGAAGTGGGGAATAATTTGTTTGATGCGCTTATCCGAGAGCAAGGTTGGTTCCATATAAAATCATTAACAATTCTGAATATAAAAATCCTGTAACTTTTTTGTTCGCCCAAATACTTAATTTTGATTTCTTTACGTACCGGTTAAGTCAGAAATATATCGTGTGGGGAAAGAGCGTAGACCGGCGACATCCATTTTAGTTTTCATTGGTATTACGAATTGAATTTTTCGGAGTTCTTTAATTAAACTTATTTCTTTGTCAGTCTTCAACGGTCTACTCTATCGAGGGTCCGACTTTCCTAATAATAGGGAAGGTCAGCAGATCTAACGTACCAAGAAACATTAACTATACTTCTTCGTACGTTATTTTGAAAGCGCTGAATGCCGGCTTGATTATATACATATTAAAAACTTGTTTTGGATTGACAGTGTGGATCTCCTGTAGACTAGGTGGTAAAGTTTAGATAATTTTGTACCAAACTCATCACTTTTTTTGTACATGCTCTTTCCAGCGATGCTTAGCATCTAGGTTGATACCTAGGTATGAAGCTTGCCTTGGGAATGCATCAATAACAAGTCAGAACTCAGCCCTTAAGTCCGACTTATTTTGCATCGACTTTTTCTTGTTCCCGAAACCTAAGCAGGATACGCGATATTACGATTCCGGTTATAGAGAGATATTCCCTGAAGAAACTAAGGATCATAACACTTGAAAAATTAGATTTATTTTCAATTTTTTTTTTGGTGGTTTTCCACATCATAGTCTTTAAATAAGTGCTATTAGCCTATAAATGTGAACTCATATCTATTTCTACACATTCTTTCTTTATGTACCTCCATATGTAAGGGTTATTACACAATCCATAGAAGACCACATGCGATAATAAAAAATGATTCAAGCATAATGCCGCCATAGAACCAGCTTATCTTTGAATTCACACGTGCAATCTGGTGGAATGGTAACACCTTTTGCACTTCCACCATAAAACATATTGTACCATTGAAATATTTCAGAGCAAAAAAGTGGCCACA
This sequence comes from Zeugodacus cucurbitae, assembly GCF_028554725.1. NCBI lineage: Eukaryota > Metazoa > Arthropoda > Insecta > Diptera > Tephritidae > Zeugodacus > Zeugodacus cucurbitae. The sequence continues at coordinate 21,175,764 of NC_071668.1, forward strand.
GCTGTGGAATTTTGTTTACAGCCAGTTGGTATGCCATACATACCAACACATTCACCGGTGAATTAATCATTTTTTTCCCAGGAATTTCAATGTGTTGCATGCTTAAGTGCGTCGGCATGCACTTTGTGAGGGAGCAAATCGGCAAGAACATAATGTTTTCGAGCTCAGCGTTGATTTACATTTGCAGCGAGATCTGCATTACGTGGAATTATGCAATTCCAGTTATTTGTTTCAAATTACTATACTGCATTTTTATGACTTTTTTCGCACTAACACGGCATGAAGAAGGAACTGGTTTTCGAAATATGCTACTTTTTGGTATAGGATATATGGTATAAAGAATAAAAAAAAATAAAAAAAAGCGTTTTGAAAAGAAAAAGGTTTATGAAAAATATGCTTATTGAACTCTAGATATGTCTAAAAATTCGTATATATTTTGATATCTTTGTGTTATTTTGCTTTTTTCTTTTATTTTGATATTTGCATGGAGTTTTAACTTCTTTTCCCCAAACTCATCAAAAAGTTATATAATTATTCATTATAATTGGTACCAGAAACTTCATTCAGCTTCAGCTGCCTACATGACCAAATGCACACCTCTTTGTATGCTTGGATATATTGGATGGAAAACTATTTACCATGCGTGATCTTGCATTTAATTAGCGGATTTTTATAAGCTATACCGCATATCAAGTACATAAGTATGTCTACTTGGGAAACATGGGTTATGTCACATACTCAAAAGTTATTAATACAAATATACAAATAATTTTTTATATTCCGTCAAAAATATATTAGCTGAATATTAATATAAATTACATATTTCTTAAAATAATATAAAATATAAAACTTATAATATAAAAAACTGGTATAACTCGCATAAATTGGGTTGAATTTGCCTAATATTCACTAATGGTTGTAAAAAAAATATTTTATAAGATTATTTAGAAGTTATATTCGTCGAAAAAAAAACTGGTATAAATTACTTAAACTGGCATAATATAAATCTGATATAATATAATCTATAATAAAAATGTCTACTAAATTTACTAACGGTGGTAGAACTGTAAATCGAACAAATCATTAACACAGTTAAATAGAAGGGGTATTCGAATCGAACAAAAAACTGGTATAAATCACATAAACTGAGCTGAATTTGCCTACTATTCGCGAACGGTTGTAAAAAATGTTTTATAAGATTATATAGAAGCTATATTCCACTTTTATAGAACTGGTATAAATTATGTAAACTGGTATAAATTACGTAAACTGGTATAATATAAATCTGGAATAATCTAATCTATAATAAAAATATTTATTTAATTTTCTAAGGGTTGTAAAACTGTAAATTGAATAAATCAGTAACACAATTAAATAGAAGGTATGTTTATTCGAATCGAACAAAAAAATTGTATAAATCACATAAACTGAGCTGAATTCGCCTACTTTTCGCTAAAGGTTGTACAAAATATTTTATAAGATAATATAAAAACTATACTCGTCGAAATAAAACTGGTATAAATTATGTAAACTGGTATAAATTACGTAAACTGGTATAATCTATTCTATAATAAAAATATATTCTTAATTTTCTAAGGGTTGTAAAACTGTAAATTGAATAAATCACTAACACAATTAAATATAAGGTGTTGTCGAATCGAACAAAAAACTGGTATAAATCACTTAAATAGAGCTGAATTTGGCTACTATTGTAAAAAATGATTTATAAGATTATATAGAAGCTATATTCGGCAAAAAACCTGGTATAAATTATGTAAACTGGTATAATGAAATTAAATTTTCCTACTAAATTCACTAACGGTTTCGGAACTGTAAATCGAACAAATCATTAACACAATTAAATAGAAGGTGTATACGAATCGAACAAACAAGTGAAATAAATCATATAAAATGGCATGAATTTGCCTAATTTTCGCTAAAGGTTGTACAAAATATACTGTAAAATTATATAGAAACTGGTATAATAAAATAAAATTGTCCATTGGACATTGTTATGGGGCAGAAAATCGAACAAATCACCGGCATAATTAAATAGAAGGTGTATTTGAATCCAACAAACAACTGGTATAAATCACGATGACTGGCATAATCGACGAGAAATAGAATACGTTGTTGACGTATTCATATATAATCTCTCACATTGAACTAAATTGAATTATTTTGTTTTTTGCTATCACATGTTATTTTATTAAAAATAGTGCACAGTAGATGAGTGGTGAATCGAAAACGACATTTTTTTAGAACCAACAAATTATCATTAATTGTTTCATATGCGCATATTAATGTGTAAATACCAGATCAATCGTAATAAATACCAATAAATGTACGCAAGCAATGATTCCACGAATTAATTGAATAGCTTATGTTCATTAAGTGGGTGAAATTTCTTTTGAGTATGTGGGAAAAATGTGAACGAGTTGAGTTTGGCATGAGTCAGCGTTGGTAATTAACATAATCTGTTACAGTTTTATTAAACGTAAATACTTGTAGCTAAATACTATGTAGTAAATACTATGTAACAAATAATAATGAATATTAGATGAATTTATATTGAAAATAGAATTCATTAATATGGAATCTGTTGAAAAGGTTTTCATAATGTAAATTTTTAAAAGTACTTCTTTCAAGATTGAAATTTTTATTATAGCTGATAGTGATATTCGTCGAATCTCATATTTCTAATGTCGTGTTTTGATATCCTGGATACAAATTAGTCTATATCAGCGTATCTTATTTTAAATCATAATCCATTCTTCTTATAACCCTTCATTACATCTTTTCTTTTTTGTTTTTTTGTAAACTTACCCTTCGTTTCTTTAACTTCAAAGATCGATCGTTAAGAAGCCGCTGAGATTTCATGAGCCTGAACTCATCTACGCATCAATTTTTTCCATTATGGCATTCTCTCATCAACTGTTAATCGAGCACTCATTATTCAAACAAATTAATATTGAATTGCTCGATTGAAATTGTTTTAATTTTTACGAGAGAGTAACTTACATTGTACTCTCATGCTATTGTGCTTGAATTGGCTGTCAAAACGTTCAATTACTTCAAATGGCCATCAAAAATTGGTCTATTAATAATATCATGTAGTCAATTTAAATGTTCAGTTACTTAATGAATGAATGTGATGTTCCTATATGAACGTGATACGAGTCACATTTCTAAAAGAAAGAGTGAGTGCAGAGGCTATAAATACTATACGGAAAAGAGAAATATTGTGAAATAATATGCTGTCTTATTGCTTTGGTACCGAGCTCCGATTATATCTCGAAATTATGCAAATATTGAGTTTTTGTACTAAGTTTGGAAATTTTGTGAGATTATAATGGCATTTTTTAAACTTTGAAGGCTATTTAGTCAGTGAGTTATTGATATTTTCACTGTCTGAGACCTCTTTCTTTGTAAGCGAGTAGCAAACGAGCGCGCTCCTCATATAAATTTCAATATTTTACAATTCCAGGGTGCTAGTTAGTCAGCAACCTTAATTGAATTTGTCTTCGTTTCTCCTAATAGCCTTTTCACATAGCCAAATTAATTGCTCAATTAAAATTTTGATTGAGAAACCAGTTTTTGCTCTTCAACCTGCCGGCTACTCGATAACCGATCAGCTGTTATGCATTTTTGTTTTTGCTTTTCATAAGAAGTTGGCAAGTTTCATCAGCTGATTGCTAATTTTTAGCAGCGACATCTACCGTCGTGTAACGTGAACAACAACTCGCAGACAAAGATTTTATTTTTTGTTGTATTTTGTATGGTAAATCGAACTTAATCAGCGTTTTAATTGAGCAGAGGTCTGTTAATTGATCAATTAACTTCTGTGTGAAAAGGCTATAAGGCTCCTCACACAAATTTCAATATTTTACAACGCTTGAAGACTCTTTAGTCCACAATGTTTTTTTTTATGAATCCATTCCCGTTCATTCTAAGCTCTCGATTTTTGTTAGCCAATACCAAAAGAACACGCACCTTACATAAATTACTATTAAAGTCGCTTAATTCCTAACCTAGCTCATTGTACTCTGTAAATATAGCCTAGTTCTGTGTTGTTTCTTCACATCCACTGCTCTACTTAAGCAAGTATGCTTTTATCTCACGCTCACCAAAAGAATAGGACTATAGAGCAGCTCGTTAAGCCGCGTTTACACAATTGATTTGTCTGTTAGTCACGTGAACTGGCAGTCACAATACCGCCAGCACCATAGATGCCCCAAATCGTAGCATGAACGCTCCAGTTCCGTCTCCATCGTTCGTTGCCTCACTCCGCACACTTGGTGAAAAGTCAATTGTTAATGTTGGCCAATTTGTTGCAACAATCAACAGCTTGTTGCATTGTGGGTGTCACCACTGTCGCGCGGCGCTGTCTAACCGAAGAGCGGACTGACGTGCTGGCAATGCGTGATAGTATGTCACGCAGTGTAAGACATATGTATGTATTTCTAACGCGCCAATTGTTTGTCTTGCTCAAAAAACAACAGCAAAAAGTCAACACAGACTGAAGGGCAAGCAGCAACTTCGTGTGCAGTATTGCAGCCACAATGCAAAGAGTCAGACAAAGAACCGTTGCGACTGGACCGGACCGTGGTGGCAAAAATTAGTATGCCTTTTGAGTGACGCTGTTTGCTCTAGTGGCAGCCAAGTGTCATTTGAATTCCTGCATAAACTTTGTTAAACAAATGCGCCAAGAACAACAACAACAACAACAACAAGAACAACAATAGCGCTGAGTAATGAAGAAATATATGCTGTGTGTATGTATGTTGTTGTTGTACAGTTGTTGTTATTGTTGGTATTAGCAATGCAACAGCGCAGAATTTGTCTCTGTCCGCCAACGTCTGCGAAAAAATATAGATATAATTTACATATACACAAGTATATATATATATATATATATATACATATGTTGTTGTTGTTGTTGTTGTTGTTGTTGGTTGTTGTTGTTTGTATATACATCAAACCAACTGCCAGACAATAAACCCTCTATCATTAATTTTCATTGCGTCGCTGGCAACAACTTACTCAAAAATTGCATGCCCCACAATAGAGTGTCACTGGGAAGCCACACACACATACATCGATACATACAAACACCGCCACTTGGTGTCTCACTGTTGGCTGTGACAACGCTGATGATATTGATGGCTTTTCTGTTGCCGCTGTTGCGGCTGGTGTGGCGCTCATTTGTCTCTTAGCCACCAACAACGTCGTTGGCGGCTGACACCGCTGCCTCAGCTGCAGCGCCGTCGCATTTGTTTGTCTCGTCACACCAAACAACAACGCATGCCAAACGGCGACACTGCGTTACAGTCACTGCCAATATGTTGTTGTTATTATTCTTGTTATTGTTGTTGTTGTTGTATTTGCCATGTTGCTTCTAAACATATTATTCATAATTTTATGCAGATTTGCCGTCAACCAACACCGTTTTGTTTTTTTTTTTCTTCACGAACGCATTCCAAACAAATCTACAGACACCAACAATACGCTTTGATTCATGAAAACGCATAGAAACGCATACAAATACAATGTAAAGTGTGTGTAAATATGTATTTAGTGTGAAGGCGCGTTAAAAGATGCAATCGAGCATTGATTGAGGTGCCATGACCAGCAAACCCAGTGTTTCAGTGCGTCTCAGTGTATAACGTCAATTGTCGATAGCGTTGTGATAGCTAGCGACGTGTCATACATCATGCGGCATGTTTTTTGGCGCGCTTGACAACAACAAAACACTTACATATATATATATATTGTCTATATATCTTTATATCTCACTGCTTTCGAGGGCGTACACTCTTGATGATTGTTAAACATTCTGTCACGTAACAAATATGAATTTGATTCATCAATCCATCGATCAATTTGTTTGTTGTTGTTGTACATTTCAGATTCTTTGTGCCGCCAGAGTAAAGCAACAAAAGTTCTAAATACAAATAATTCTTATAAACAAGTTGAAATTCGAGACCGTATGATGATAAACTCATATTTAATTGGAAACTGATTGCTTAGCGAAAGCTTGCAGCATTTCTACATTAATAAATCGCTGTGCATGGCTGACAATATGGTAGACAATAGCGGCGGTACTATAAGCTTGAGTTAGACACATATTCCTACATATTGTATATACATATATACTCTTGAGTAGTGTTCGATCGAAACTGATTTATTAGAAGCTGGAGAAATCGAAATCGAAACCGTTTCAAAATTACTTTCAAGAAAGATTTGCTTAACCTAGTAGAATAGTGTATCGAACATGCTGGTATAATTGAAAGAGACTGGCTTAATTAATTAGGGGAGATTTTTTACTCTCAATGTGAAACCACCTCTGATATTTTGTTTACAATGGAAAATAATGAATCTCATGTTTTAAAAAAGCATTATTTCCTGTTGGAAAAAACACTCCTTATACAAGGCAATAGCTTGATCCAAGCATTTGAATACTGTCGCAGCATAGTTGCTAAGATCACCTAACGGTTGTTTGTAACACCTAAAACTAAGAGAGTTACTGTCCGTCTGTGCAAGCGATAACTTAAGTAAAAATTGAGATATTGCTTTCGAAAATGGGCGATATCGGTCTACTGAAACGCCCACAAACTGGCGAAAACCGAAAGCGGATAAAGTGTCATAACTAAGTCATAAATAAAGCTATAAAAGCAAAAGAATCGCACTAGGAATGGGCATATTTGGACGTAGGTTTTTCGATAAAGTGGGCGTGGCCCCGCCCCCTATTAAGTTTTATCTCGTAAACTACTAAAACTATATTAACCAAACATTCTAGAGTCGTTTCTTTTAGATACTACCTTATACAGCCCAAAAATGGGGGAAATGGGATAATAACCACTCCTACCTCCCATACAAAGAATTTGTTGAAAACTACTAAAAAATGCTTTAATTCACAGAAGGGGTGCACTCAATTTGTTATACACAATTTTAAATTGCTGTGGCTCCGCCCACTTAGGGGTCAAAAACCATATCTCCGAAACTTCACTGAAATTCGGTTTATAATATTTTCCTGGCATTCCAATGATATGTTGTGAAAATAGGTCAAATCGGTTCACAACCACGCCTACTTCCTATATACCAAAACAATGTATGCAGTAAGCACTGGTGAAGGTCTTTTGAAGAAATTCAGAGGGAAAATTATTCTTCCAATAATAAGTCTCCGTGCCAAACGAAATCGGGTCGAAACCTACCCTAGTACCCATATACCTAATATTAGGGTTTCCAACTTTCAATGGACTTTATACCGCATATATGACGAACTTAGCCCTTCCTTATTTATTAGAAATAAAAAATCTTCACCCGATGGATTCCACTTTTTTTGAATAACGATCAAGAAGAAAACATGTTCGACTTTCAAAGAACAATCTAGCACTGATCAAGCGAGTTTTTGCGATGATTTCTGACATAAATATAATACATCATTCGTTGAGTCCAATTGATACCCCGCTAAATGGTTATAGCTCTGTGAAAGCCGGATACAATACCCGGACGGTATGATTTTACTTTTTTTATTTGTATTCACATATAATTATTTTTATTGACTGCATCGAATCAGTTGTATGAATTAAAGTTAGGTCAAAAGTCATCCAAAGTCCTATCGGTACATGTATTATATCTATAGTGGTTTTATATAGTCCACAGACACTGACGGGCTCAGTGGGCAGAGCCCTTTTTCGTAAAACTAAAACAATGCTCAACAAGTCATTCATCATACCTGTCCTGATGTATGGTGCGGAAGCATGAACGATGACCAACAAAGATGAGCACTCCTTAGAAGCGTTCGAGAGAAAAGTCCGCCGAAGGATTTATGCCGGATACGCGTGGGCGTAAGTGAGTACCAGATTCGTTGGAATGACGAGCTTTAAGAGCTCTTCGGCGATATGGACATAGTTAGGTTAGGTTCGGTTTGTAGGCAGACCTCTGCAAATACAGAAGATCTCACTTAAACAGCTTAGAACGCTGTCCATTGTGATACCAGTAAAACTCCCGATGGATCAAAGGCCTTAAGATTCAGCAAAACGCTTGGAATCTCTTATGAATTTCTTTAGTTGGCTAATGTCGATTCTAGCCAAATTGGCTAGGATCGCCGAAAACTGTGAAGGAGGAAGTGCTTAGATGATTCCACCTCGCCTTCCTCTATACAGCCTTGGCAACTTGCATCTGCCACGATCCCAAGTCTCAACGCATGGGTACCCATTAGACACTGTCCAGTAAGCACACAATGATCGCGCTGAGATGGACCTTGCCCAAAGAAAGCAGTTGAAAGGACCTTTTACGCTCCTTTTACGCTCCAAAAGGACCTCGCCACTGCACAGGTGCAGGTTGTTGACCAGCGTTTGACGAGCTCATGCATAGTCTGCATGTCCAGCGCTCTTGCGCAGGTGATGGTAAGATACGAAGAAAAGAACGACCGAAATTCAGATGGAAGGAACAAGTGAATGTAAATCTGTCGAAACTGCAAATCCCCAACTGGTGCTGTGAAACGCAATGCAGAGACGACTGGCAAAGACTTATGGACGCGGCCGAAACCGACACCCGGTTGTAGTGTCAAATTGATGATGATGATGCATCGTCGTCGCCATTTGATCTCTTGAGCCTGTTAAAATTATGGAAACGGCGAACAGTGAATCATACAATTTCTTATAAATACCAGAGTAGTCATGTTCAGAGATCTAATGCTTCAAATCCATGACTTTCAAGTAAATTCGGTAACAACTATTAATGCATTATAAAATTTAAGAAATTCTCGCACTAAAAATTACGTGCCTTTTATGAATTCCATCCCAGTTGATACGATTTGATATGGTGGTTTCCAATAAATATAAATGAATCATTACAGTGCCACATATTCTAATCAGCCTCTGCCATTCAAGCCCAGTGTTAAATGTGGTATTTTCCACATTTTTAAAACCGAAACCAGTCATCGAATATTCGGTGCGGCACTAACCTTTACTAATAAACGCCTATGCTAACAACACACGTTTACAAATACGTACAAATATCGGTCAATCCAAACATTTGTCTCATTGTTGAGCATTAGGCTTGGATCATAAAGCATGTCAGCAGCTTCAATATTTTTACTTAATTTACTTAAGCTGCCATTCATAGTTGTTTTATTGTCATTTCATGCAACCCAGTGGTAAGTGCAACGATGTACGATTGCCGAGAGACTGTACATAATGCTACAAAATTATGAATTTTTAAATTATAAAATCTGAATATTCCAACTAAAGATTAAAGCAGAAGTAAAGAAGAGAGGGAAGACTAGTCTAAAATGGCAAGTTGTAGAAATGTATAGATTTGGTGAAAGTTTATTTCAGTATAACAGGCTTTCTTATACTCTCTGAACTCCATCTTCTTTATTTAAGAATGAAAAATTAAAAAAAAAAAATATTTTTCTGCTCTTAATTCTCTACTAATTTCAAAAATGTAATATTTTTAAACCGATTTTAATAAGTAATACTCATAAAATCTTACTAATACGTATTTCATTGAACTTTTAGGGTGTTTCCGTGGTTCGAATATTGAAAACAAATATTTATACCCTGAACAGGGTATATTAAGTTTGTTACGAAGTTTGTAACACCCAGAAGGAAGCGTCGGAGGCCCTATAAAGTATGTATATAAATGATCAGTATGTTGAACTGAGTCGATTTAGCCATGTCCGTCCGCCTGTCTGTCTGTATATATACGAACTAGTCCTTCTGTTTTTAAAATATCCTTTTGAAATTTTGCAGATGTTATTTTCTCTTCAAGAAGCTGCTCATTTGTCGGAACTGCCAATATCGGACCACTATATCATATAGCTGCCACACAAACTGAACGATCGGAATCAAGGGCTTGTATGGAAAACTTCCGCATTTTACTACATATCTTCACGAAATTTGGTGTGAGTTATTGTACATAGAAATAATTTAATTTTCGAAAAAATTGTTTAGATCGGACCACTATAGCATATAGCTGCCAAACAAATTGAACGATCGGAATCAATGGCTTGTATGGAAATTTTTCGAAATTGTTGAAAATTCTTCTTCTTCTTGACTGGCGTAGACACCGCTTATGCGGTTATAGCCGAGTCCAAAACAGCGCGCCACGTATCCCTCCTCCTGGCAGTTTGGCGCCAATTGGTTATTTCAAGCGAAGCCAGGTCCCTCTCCATCTGGTCCTTCCATCGGAGTGGAGGTCTTCCTCTTTCTCTGCTTCCACCAGCGGGTACTGCATCGAACACTTTCAGAGCTGGAGCACTTTCGTCCATTCGAACAACATGACCTAGCCAGCGGCTACTTTTTTATTCGCTGGACTATGTCTATGTCGTCGAATAACACATACAGCTCATCGTTCCATCGTCTGCGGTATTCGCCGTTGCCAATTTTTAAGGGACCATAAATCTTCTTAAAATATGTTTCTTGTTATGGAATTGTACAGTGAACCTCGATGACAGAATAAACTCGAAGTATTTGACTTTGAGATTTTGTTTCCAGCATTTCCGTAAAATATTTTCCTGCTTTTCCAAGATTTGTATACCGAAAGGCTTCTTGGAAATCAATAATTCATATTTCATGAATTTCCAGATAAATGTTTAACAAGTGTGTTATATTCGGGACTTTTATATCAAAAATTTCAAAAAAAATTATAAATAATTTTCTTTCCAAACAATTTGAGTTCTATTCTTCAAAGTATAGAGTTATTTTCGAAAAAAAAAATTCTTATGAAATCCATACTTTAAGACTACTTCAAAATCATCGGTTATGGAACTAGTATTAAATTCTCACACCTCCAACATTCACCACTTGGTTGCAATTTTCTATTTATCAATTTACGCTCATACGCATGAATGCCTGTATGCATGTAGTAGTTAAGTCTGGGGCTAATAGGTGAAAGTGAATGCATTATTGGAATACAAATGCACCAACTCCAACTGCAAGCCAAAGAACCACACACACTCATTTAGCTATTTATTGGGTTTTCCTTTTATTACACTAATTGGTGCAGACATCTAATCGGATTTTGTGGCATTCCACAGTGACACGCCCGCAGGCTGTTCGACTGCTTTTTTTTTGTTTTTCAAAACCTCATATATTGTCTTTATTACGCTACTTTTTGTGCTGTTCACTCTACAAGTCTATTACTGCGTACAGAATTTGTCGACTGTCATTCTTTACATGGCCACACACCGACACACACACACACACACCCTCATGTGAGTAGTTGCTAATTCATATGTTGCATGCATACATGCCGTATTTACTTGTGTAGATATTGTTGCACGATTTATGTGACTTGCTATTTTTAATGTTCGAACGTGCAGCAGATATGCAAATATGCGGAAAAATTGATGAGTCGCCAAGTGGAAGACATTGACTGTTAATAAATAAGACAACAAACTATTTTGCACCGATATGTAAATGCATTTGTTGCAATGCGTATGGGTGCCTTGTGCGGCATATAGTGTGTAGACATTGCCACACAATGCACAATGGTGGATGTGGAAACAAGCAACAACAACAAATAGTTGTACATATCTGCAATTTGTAATTTTAGTTGGACAGTTCGACGATAAGTCGGATAAACGCAGTACAAATTGTGCGCTCGTTGATTGATCGATCGGCGGCATAAATTACACACAAACAAACATATTTTTGTATGCATTTCTATATGCGTAGACGCAATGAGTTCATGGTGAAATGGTAATGCAGCGGAATTTAGTGCATTTGCTGCTTCTTGAATTTTTTGGTTTCTTTGCTGAATGAACGCAAATCCGTGTATGTCTACTTAGTATAGGTAAATGGTGGATTCAGGCAGTGAAATGGTGGATATTGTTATATTTAAAAAGGCAGAAAATACTCAAAGTTATGAGCTATTTATTGACTGTGTTGCCGAAAGGTAGTCTTCTTTTTTTAAATATTGGTAGCTCTAATTAATATTTAAGGGGAAATAGAAGCTATGCAGATCAATTTTTAATTTTTTAATTTAAAATCTGTTATAACCGCTTTGTTTTCACTGTTTTTGGATTTTATCAGTTTACTAAATTTATACCAGTTTCATAAATTTATACCAGTCTTTTGTTTATTTATACCAGTTTTATGTGAACTCTCCAAAATATTGAATATGATTAGAATACATCTTCCTCTTAATTATACCAATTTATAACAGTATATTGTTCCCGAGAGGTAGCCTTCGCTTTTTAGAATATTAACAGATTGGTAGTGCTGATTAAGATTGAAGTTGGAATATAAATAATGCAATCAAATTTTATTATATTTTCAGTTATTACCATTTAATTTCCATTGGTTTTGGATTATACCAGTTCATGAAATTTATACCAGTTTAGTAAATTTGTACCAGTTTTTTAAACCAGTGCACTTTTCCAAAATATTTAGCACGATTAGAATACATCTTCCTTTTATTTATACCAATTTATACCAGTACATAGTACATACTATTGTTGCCGGGAGGTAGTCTTCTCTTTTTAAAATATTTACATATTGGCAGCCATAATTAATTTTTAAGGGGAAATAGAAGCAATGCAAGACAATTTTAATTTTTTAATTTAAAATCTGTTATAACCGCTTAGTTTTCACTGTTTTTGGATTATATCAGTTTACTAAATTTATACCAGTTTAGTAAATTTATACCAGTTATTTATTAAATTTATACCAGTAGTATGTACATTCTCCAAAATACGATTAGAATACATCTTCCTTTTATTTATACCAATTTATACCAGTACATAGTGCATACTATTGTTGCCGGGAGGTAGTCTTCTCTTTTTAAAATATTTACATATTGGCAGCCATAATTAATTTTTAAGGGGAAATAGAAGCAATGCAAGACAATTTTAATTTTTTAATTTAAAATCTGTTATAACCGCTTAGTTTTCACTGTTTTTGGATTATATCAGTTTACTAAATTTATACCAGTTTAGTAAATTTATACCAGTTATTTATTAAATTTATACCAGTAGTATGTACATTCTCCAAAATACGATTAGAATACATCTTCCTTTTAATTATACCAATTTATACCAGTATATTGTTCCCAGGAGGTTGCCTTCGCTTTTTAGAAAATTAACGGGTCGAAGGAGGAATAAAATTAATGCCGCCAAATTGTATTATACTTTCAGTTATTTACATTCAATATCTACTGTTTTCGGATTATACCAGATTAGTATTATTACACCAGTTATATGGTAAATTTATACCAGTTTTATGTGCATTCTCCAAAATATTCAATACGATTAGAATATAGCTTCTATTGATTTATGCCAGTTTTTTGTTTTATACCAGTTTTTTTAATCACTTCTCTCTAAATTTTAAATAAAATGTTTGGTTTTTATATAATGTACGTTTTCGAAATTATATTCCTTGTCTTTGTATTAAAATAAACGAGTTGCCACAGCTTTTCTCTTACCCTTCTATTAATACAGTTTTTATTTTGGGAAATCAAACTATTTTCTGACTTTCATAAAAATAACATTTTTGACGATTAAATCCTCCTTCCAAGTCGTGAAGAATTAATCACTCATGTTACTTGTGTATTTCGCCACTTACCTTACACTCTCGAGAAATCTACTCTTACCCATTTTATTGAATAATTGATTATTAAAACAATAACACAATGGTAATAATGATCTACTTTCCTTAATCAGCTGTTTTCACGCTTAGCTATTTCCTTTCGGGGCTAAGGAACTTGAATACTCTCAAAAACACAAATATTTTTGAAATGCAATTCTTCTACACTTTTCGCTAATAAACTAAGAAGGCTGTGTTACTCATAGCTATGACATCAAACCATAAACTTAAGTAATGCATTCTACATACATATATATTTTATTAAGTTGCCAAAAGTAGAGCAACTAATTTGGCCGCGTCTCAAAAGAATTATGCACAAAGAATTGCAGCGAAGATATGACGCGTCGCTTTAAATTTAGCCACAAACGACTTGTTGCATTTGATTTAGACAATTAGTTTTTATGTGGTATTTTATACATATGTATGAAATTTTTATACAGTGAGCCATATTATGATATCTTGTAAAAATAATAATAATTTACAAAATTTGCTGGTGAATCAGTATGCTCGCTTAAAAAATATTTTGAAAGTTTGGATGTCAACTAGAAGTAGCTACGTGCTAAAACATAGTATTATGTCCAATTAACACTTAATTGTCTCAATTTACTAAATCAAAAAGCAATTAACTAATCGGCCAGTTTGTTTTGACACAATTTTTAATACATTTGTGTAAAAGTTGAGAGTAATGTGTGGTCTATGTCATCGGAACGACCAGTATCTAAGTCCGTGCAAGTGAAACCTTCACATAAAACCATTTTTGAGTAACTGATAAATATCAATTGTTAATCTTAATTGAATATGTTTGAACTCCAAACATGTTGAGTTAGTCCATATATTTATTTCCTCAACAATTTGGTCTATTTAAAGTGGTATAAGACCTACAGTACATGCATGTAGCTCTATCACTTTATGTAATAAAATACAAATATGTATGTGTCTTGCCAACAGAAGGCATTTTTTCTACAGAATCAAAATTACGCACGCTTTGTGTTTGCTCAAATTGTACAGTTACGGAAAGTGAAAGAGTGCAATTACTTGTCAAAATATCAAAAAACAAAATTGTATCAACTCGACCTACTATTTCACATATTAGTCATCACAGTTTTTATCAAAACAATTGCTTGTGAAATCAACAAAAAAATTATTCAGTTAAGTTCCATTCCAGAAAGTGTATGAATCATGAATGAAGTAACAATTCACTATTCTATTTTCATTTCATTATACTGGTTTACACCAGTTAACTTCGGTTCGGCCAACACCAAAGTAATACAAAAACAACCTCCATTTAATTATGCCAGTTTACTGTTTTATACCAGTTATTTGCTCTATTCGCAAAAGTGTATGAATTATTAATAAAAGCTGTCTAACAATTCACTGTGCAATTTATATTTCATTATACCAGTTTTTACCATTTATACCAGTTTTTTTATTCGCAAAAAATTGTCTACCATTCACTATGCAATTCATATATAATTATACCAGTTTATACTAGTTTTTTTGTATTCCTTATTATCCAAATTTATCCAAAATTACAACATCGTTTTAATTATGCCAGTTAATTTTTTATACCAGTGATTTGCTCGATTCACCATGTAATTTATATGTAATTATACCAGTTTATAACATTTATACGAGTTTAAATTATGCCAGTTATTTGTTTGATTCGCAAGAGCGTGTGAATTATTAGATACTGAAGTGGTCCAGCAATTCACCATGCAATTTATATTTAATTTTACCAGTTTTAATTAGGACAGTTTATTTTTATACCAGTTATTCGTTGGATTCGCAAGAGTAAGAGAGAGAATCACACTTTAAAGTAGTATAAAACTTCACTATTCCATTTATATTTAATTATTCCAGTTTATACCACTTATACCAATTTTAATTATGTCAGCTTAGATTTATACCAGTTTTTTATTCGATTTTTATTCATTTAATTTTTTGTGTAGTATTTAAGTAGTATAAACATTCACTATTCTATTTATATTTTATTATACCAGTTTATACCAGTTTTAATTATGCCATTTTTTTTTATACCAGGTTTTATTCGAAAAATGTGTGAATCATTCGTTTAAGTGGTATAACAAGTTATATTCAATTATACCAGTACATACCATTTATTTATACCAGTTTTTTTTGTCTTAGTTATTCTCCAAATCACTTCCATATAATTATACCAATTTATGTTTTATACCAGTATTTGTTCAATTTGCAAAAGTGTGCGAATCATTCATTAAATGGATCCAGATTCTATTTAATTATGCCAGTTTATTTTTTTATACCAGTTATTTTTTCGATTAGCAAAAGTGTGTGGATTATTAATTAAAGAGTTCCAACAATTCAGGCAATTCATATTTAATGATACCAGTTTTAATTATGCCAGTTTACTTTTTATACCAGTTTATGTCATTTATACCAGTTTTTTATTCGATAAATGTGTGAATCGTTCATTTAAATGGTATAACAATTTATATATAATTATACCAATTTATACCATTTATTTATACCATTTTGTACCAGTTTTGTTTGCATTCGTTATTCTCCAAAATTACAACTTCCACACTTTTTTTCTTTTTTTTTGTTTTTTATTCATAAACATAGTAATCCAAAATGTTATAAAAATAAGCGAAATAAATTAAATATTATTATTACCAAAACATTTATCGTTCTACTTATCAAAGCCTTTCTAAACTACCATATACCACATAATCAACTACATTTGTTTACATTTTCAACACCCTCGCAATTTTATGGCATTCCCACACACACATACACAAACACAGCATCAAACCGCTATGTTTTAAAATGAAATTACATGACAGTAGAAGTCCACTAACCCGGAATCCCACATGCCACACCGGCTTTTATCTTATCTTATTCGTCGTTAGTAATAATTGTAACACATTGCAGGCGCATAAAATCAACTCGACGCCACTTCAGTATCTTGGTCATTGCCTCTCAGTTTTACACTTTACACACATACATACATACATATATAACAACAACAACAACAAATAAACATTGCATTTAAATGAAGCGTTGTTGTTACGTTATTTATATACGATTGTCACACTATAATTGTTGTTAATGTTGTTATTGTTGGTGTTATTGTTATTGTTTATTTTAGTAGTAGTGCAACTGC